>NC_045542.1:65672838-66380048 GCF_009769535.1 Thamnophis elegans
TGTTATACATTTGTCATCACGTATACTCTCCTAGCAACATTACAGATACACTAGAAAGAAATCCTCAGTTGGAAGAATGTACTGTGCTGTTTAAGTGAAAGAGACAGAGCAGTTTACAATTCAATGAAATCATAGGGCTGACTTTGCCCTGAGGGTTACAGTCTAAGAGATACAGCCAGGTAAAGAGAAAGTGGCCAGTTGCTTAAGGCGTAGGAAAAGTGAAGACATATTCTTGTAACTATCCTGCCACTAGCACAGATTCAGGTGCAGTTTAAGAGATCTGACTACAATCACTACATGATGGTTGTCATAAAAGGTAATACCCGCTAATGTATTCTACCCAGCCATTCTAGTTGGAAAAGATTCTTTTACTTCATTGATTGGACTCCGCATGGTAAATGCCCACTGAGTTAGGAGCCTGTCCCAACATTACTGAGAAATCTACATACGCTGTTTGGCAGGTGGATTTTTTGAAGTTGAGATGAGTTATTGTACAATCCTGAGAAAGGAATAATACTGCAACTATCTCTAGACCAGGGGTCTCCAACCCCTGGGCCACAGCCCATTTTTTGGCCCTGGCCTATTCAAAACCAGGCCACATGAGTGGTGGGCTGGCATGCACACTTGCACGTGCCAGCCTCCCACTTTTGTAGGTTGAGTTGCGTATGTGCACCAACTGGTCACTTGCACGGCCCAGTTCCCCACTTCCCTCCCCCCCAAGCTGGTCTGTCAAACTGCAAATATTGGGGACCGCTGGTATAGACCATGGTGTTCATAGTATTCCTAGGAATAAAATAGAGGAGGGCCATTTTTCTATGGTGACAAAAATCAGATGTCTAATAGCTCCCTCTTCAACTAACACATTTTATTAAAAGGCATAAGCTTTTGTGAGTTAGGACTTACTTCATCATATGTGCCAGATGTGGGAACAAAGGTTATTTTTGTAGATTTCAGAATGTTTGTATTTTTACATTAATATTTAATCATGAACGTATGTGTATCTGTATGCACATGAGAGGATTTTGCTTTAATTGTTTTGTTCACTACTTGCAGCCCATGGAGGTATTTGTAGATGATGAGACAAAGTTGACTCTACATGGTCTGCAGCAATACTATGTAAAGCTGAAAGACACAGAGAAAAACCGCAAACTTTTTGACCTGCTGGATGTACTGGAGTTCAATCAGGTCTGTATGAAAGGTTTGACAAGTAGTATCCCACCTCTTGGGGTTGGAAGCGGAATATGGTCACAATGGGAGCTGAAGGCTGATGGAAATCTGTAGGGCTTCCAGATATATTCTTTTTTTCTCTCCCCATCCCTGCAGGTTGTGATATTTGTAAAGTCTGTGCAGCGCTGCATGGCATTAGCCCAACTTCTGGTTGAACAAAACTTCCCAGCTATTGCTATACATAGAGGCATGTCTCAGGAAGAGAGGTGAGCAGCATCAGACTGTGAAACCTGAACATTGAGTGGAGTATATGCTTTCGAGAATGGAATATGGAGGACAACGTCTTGATGTTTTTAAAAAATCAAGTGTGCCCCCCCCCCAAAGTCCCAACCAGAAAATAAGCCCTAGCATTTTTCAGGATGCTCCTAATATAAGCCCTACCCCCAAAATAAGCCCCAGTGAAGACTTATCAGCCAGATGGATTCATTTAGTACAGTATTTCCCCGAAAATAAGACCTGATGCATCTTTTGAAGCAAAAATTAATATAAGGCCCGGTTTTATTTTCGAGGAAATGGTAACAAGTTCTAGGTCTTTTGGGCCTAAGAATCATATTCAGCTCTGGAGAGGAATCATGTAGTTCAATGAAGTAATTTCCCCCCCCCCTCCCTCCCTAGGCTCTCTCGGTATCAACAGTTCAAAGACTTCCAGCGTCGTATCTTGGTGGCCACTAATCTGTTTGGCCGTGGGATGGACATAGAGCGAGTCAACATAGTTTTCAACTATGATATGCCTGAGGATTCCGATACCTACTTACATAGGGTGAGTGCGTGTGCAAATCAGAGTTGCCTTCTGTTCTAATATCTTGCCACTTGCAATAAGGAGTTGGTGGCTTGCAAATTCTGGGTAGCTTCTGACCACTCTTTTTCATGGATTCCTAGCCTCTTTTAGGATTTGATGTTGCTGATAAAAATCCTTAAACGAGGTTTTTCTGATTTTAATTGAGCATCTAACAGATTTATCCCTCTGACAGATAACTCTGAAATACTGGATTCAGTTTGGGGACGAGCTTCTTTTAATCCTCCATACAACCTTCTCTCTGCAGGTGGCCAGGGCTGGGCGTTTTGGTACAAAAGGCTTGGCGATTACCTTTGTGTCAGATGAAGGAGATGCCAAAATCCTCAATGAAGTACAGGATCGCTTTGAGGTCAACGTAGCTGAGCTCCCGGAAGAGATAGACATCTCCTCTTATAGTATGTATTGATTGATTTAAACATTTCTTCATTGCATTTTATCCTGCCATAAATCTTATGTTGATTCCCAATATATAGCCCACGTTAAACTCATGTAAAATCATTATGGCACAAAATAAGTTTAAAAAGTGCAGTGATGAATCTCCTCAATTCCCAAATACTTTCCAAGACAGTTTCCTTTTTACTATTTTCTGGAAAGTCAGCAGGGAGAACACTAACCTGACTTTAAGAAGGAGATTGTTCCACAATAAAGAAACTATGACACAAATAACATTTGGAATCACCTCACAATACTGAGGAACTGTCAGACAATTTTGCAAGGATCTGCATACCGGATTAAAAAGATAGATCAGAGATGAAGTGATCCTTTAAGGGCCCAGGCATATAGAGAATGCAAGAATTTGAATTGCACCCTAAAATCTCTTGATAACCTGTGCAATATAGACTTTATATATATATAGTTGTATTTTCTGGATCATCTTCTAAGGCCGTACCAAGCAGAGTAGCCCAGGTGTTTAAATACTCAACTTACAACCATTTGTTTAGTAACTGAAGTTACAATGGCATTGAAAAAAGTGACTTGTGACTGTTTTTCACACTTGTGACCATTGCAGCATCCCTATGGTCACATGAGCAAAATTTGGATGCTTGGAAGCCAGCATGTGTTTATGACAGTTGTTATGACATGTGATCACCATTTGTATGCTTCCCAGTCAGCTTTAGACAAGGAAAGTCAATGGAGGAAACCAGATTCACTTTATGGCTGCATGATTGACTTAACATCTGCAGTGATTTGCTTAACGGGGGCAAAAAAAAAGTTGTGAAACTTTCACAAAATTCACTTAGCAGCTGCCTTGCTTAGCAATGGAAATTGTGAAAACTACCTGTATTGTACTGAGCCATTGTTACCAGAGGATTTTGTTATTGTTTTGTAGATCAGAGATAGAAAATTGCAAGTGTAGCCAATACAGAATAATTGCCCATTTCATTATTCTTCAAAGTGGAAAGAGGTCCTGAGAGAAAATAGTTTATTTAGTTTATATTTTTCTCAGTTAAATCTTCAATTTGTTTAGGAGGCCAGATGTATGATAGGAATGAGCAAAAGGAAACCATGAAGTGGGACTGTTGGGCAGAGAGGGGAGGCAGAGGTCGCTGTTTTACCAATAAGGAAGGCTGTTAAGGACAGAATATGACTGGTAAAGTTTCCATGTACACTTCTTCAAAAGTAAACGTAACTACCGGTAATGATGAAGCAAAATACCGATGACGATGCCTGCTGAATTGTACAAGAGGGCAGCTTTAAATTTCCAAAAGAACAGCCCTCTCCTAGCCTTGGAGAGTTGAGACTGGACTCTAGGAAAGCTGGCAGCACCATAGAGGCAGCATTCAGCTAATTTGGCTACAGAGGATGACTGAGTAACTGACTGCTTTTTTCCATCTGGTCCCTTGCAGTAGAACAAAGCCGGTAGCCTGAGTTCACGGAGCCACTTCTCTGAGCCCAGAGTGGAACAGGAGGTTGAGTGCATCCCACGTCTTCTGCTGAACTCAGAGGAATATCTTCTTGAAAAGATACACTATGCAATATGTAAGGATGTTGGTTCGTAACACGAAGTCTTTATAAAGTGCCCAGATGGTATTTTTGCCTCAGCTCAAGCCTGGAGGCTTTTTTAATTAGATGTTTCTATTTTCTGAATAGTCAGCCCCTGAGGCTATGTTTCATAAATAAAAATTTAAAATAACTTTTTCTGCTTGTCTTAATGCATAATGAATCTACTGGTTACAGAAAACACAGATACACTTTCTTGCTTGCTTCTTCCACTTTCTGCGGTCTCCAGCCTTCATTCCCATGACCTACTTGGAGTGCTTTCAGGATAATCAATTTACCTTGTGTGTGTTGGATTTCTCTCTAAGATATACCTTGTCTAGTCTTCAGTTGGTTTCAGGTTTGCTTGAGGCTACTTTTTACTAAATAAACCAAGATGGGAATGGAAGTCCTCAAGTGGCTGCCAGTCTTAAGAAAGAGGTACATTCAGGAGCACTATATTACTCTCTTTACTTGCTTTTACCTAGGCCTTCCATTATCCAAACTAGATGGAGTACCCAAATACTGAACTGCCTATTACTTAAAAGTCTGTAGAGATTCTCAGCCATCCAGGTCATGGTTGTCCCAAAGGTGCTTTTTCAGGAGGCAACTGGACTTCGTTTTTTTTCTTTCTTTTGAAGATGTTTTGCTTCTCATCCAAGAAACTTCTTCAGTTCTGACAGGATAGTGAGGAATGGAAGGATTTATATTCCTTGCAGACATTTGGTAATTTGCATCTTTTTAGAAGGTCCTTGAAGATAGGCCTCCAAGTGCTTCAACGACCCTCTAAAAGGATGCAAATCACCAGCTGTTCCAAGGAATATAAATCCTTCCATTACTCACTATCCTGTCAGAACTGAAGAAGCTCCTTGGATGAGAAGTGAAAAATCTTCAAAAGAAAAAAAACACATTGCCTCCTGAAAAAGTACCTTTGGGATGCCTATTATTTACTTCTTCGGAAAAATAGTATAACTTGCAATTTCAAAGTAATAAAAGCTGTAGGAGGACAGCTGTATGGTAGCACCAAGTCAGGACTTTAATAGCACCTTTTTAAACAATGTTGAAAGGTGCAGGGTTTTTTTTAGCTACAGCCCACTTATTGGATGCATGAAGTGGCTAAACTGATGTATATGATTTAAATTTGGATAAGGGGAACAGGAGAGAAGGACCATATTTATGCAGATTATGAGAGTCAGATGACATGCACCTTATCAATTAGGATGTCAAGTTTCATGGACTCTGCATTCAGATCTTATGCCGTCAGCAATACCAGGTATATTAAAAAACCAGTGGTTACCACCTGGTGGTCCACAAGAAAATTTTGGTGGTCTGCAGAGAAATCTGCATTTCTCTTGAGGAGCCCAGCCGAGGTTTCTCGCGCTTCAGTGCTTTGACTCCCAGGGACACGGAGTCTTAACTTCAGGCAGTTAGTTTGGCCGCCTGTTAGCGGAGAGAAGTGCCCAGGGTCAACCCTACCTTTGCTGTCTATTATGGATGCTAGATCGCCCCTCTGCAAACTCTTGTCTCGCGAGTGCTTACTGAAGCAGCACAGGAAACTTCATCCGGGCTTCTCGAGAGATGAAAGTTTGCAGGGGGCCAATCTAGCGTCTGCAATGGACAGCAAAGGTAGGGTTGACTCCAGCTGCTTCTCTCTTCTGTAGTGTTTCCTTGGCGGGGTTTACTGCTCTGAGCCCCAAGCAGCAGAGGGCTGCCTTGGCACCCACAGCTGGGGCAAATTTACCGCAGTGAAGGCGTGATGCTGATACCATGCAAATTTATGTAGTACTTCGCTCGCACCTTCCAGCCATTGCCACCACCACTTCAGGCCACTCCCCCCCCCCCCCGCTGCACAAGGTAATGACCAACTTTCCCACCACAGTCAGTCTGCCTGTCTTCATTTTCCTTCACTCAGATTGACCAAGGTTCTTGAGAGAAAGAGAACACAAAAGTTTCCAGGTTGTGTGCCTGGACCAGGCGCTTTCTCTCAGGCCTCCCACCCGGAGGCCTCACAGAAGCAGACAGGTAGACCCGAAAGGCGGTTGAACTCCCCCCCCCCCAGTGGTCTGCGGGATTTAAAATTATGGATTTGGTGGTTCCTGAGGTCCAAAAGCTTGAGACCCCTGCCATAGACTTCCTAAGATAAATAAAATCCATTGGAAATTTCACCATTTTAATCATGGATGTTGAGACACTATACTAACATTCTACACAAATTTGGACATCAACCTATCATGTCCAAACTTGTGGAGGATGTTAGTATAGTGGCGCAGTGGTTAGGGTGCAGTACTGCAGGCCACTTTAGCTGACTGTGATCTGCAGTTCAGCGGTTCAAATCTCACCGGCTCAAGGTCGACTCAGCCTTCCAGCCTTCCGAGGTGGGTGAAATGAGGACCCGGACTGTGGGGGCAAGTTGCTGACTCAATTTGCTAAAAAATTTGTAAACCGCTTAGAGAGGGCTGAAAGCCCTATGAAGCGGTATATAAGTAATAAATAAATAAATAAGAGCCAAGGTGGCACAGTGGTTAAATGCAGCACTGCAGGCTACTGCTAGATCAGCAGGTCAGCGGTTCAAATCTCACCGGCTCAGGGTTGACTCAGCCTTCCATCCTTCCGAGGTGGGTAAAATGAGGACCCAGATTGTTGGGGGCAATATGCTGACTCTCTGTAAACCGCTTAGAGAGGCCTGAAAGGCCTATGAAGCGGTATATAAGTCTACTGCTATTGCTATAAAAAATAAATAAATGTCTTGCCACCAGATTGACTGTATGCTGCTACATCAATAGCCTCCAACCTTTTGGGCACAGGGACCAGTTCTGTGGAGAGAGGTTTTTCCGTGGACTCGAGGGGGCATGGTATTGTGTGCTGCCTGCATCCTGCAGATGGGACTTCGCTTGTTTGCATGGCCCAGTTTCTGGCATGCCACAGATGGTGCCAGTCCACAGACCCCTGTACTACCTGATTACTTGACTTTTGACAAAACATACCTTCAATGACCAATATTTGAAGGTATATTATGCCCGTGGCTCCAAATTTGTGAACATCTTCATGTCTGACTTAGTAGAACTGTTCTTTTTATTTGAGATTCATTGATGACATTTAAACACCTGGACCCCTGGAAATGAATAATCAAATTGCCCCATCAACTAAAAAAAGATCCACCTTGATGTCATGGTAAAACAACACAGTACTCAGACCCTACCAATGACTGCTACATGTCTCCAGTTTCAACCCAGAATATACTATTGAATATATCCAGCAGTGCCCCACCCAAAAAAACTTTGGGCACCAGGGACTGATTCCATGGAGAAAGCTTTTTCCAAAGATCAGCAGGGGCATAGTTTTGCATCTGCCTGCATCCCACGGAGGAGTCTTTGTTTGTTTGCGCTGCCAGTTGCTGGCATGCTGCAGACTGATGCCAGTCCAGGGATCAGGGGTTGGTCTATAGGATCTACACTACAATTGCATTTGTTCTTGCCAACTTGCAGTGATGTGCAACTGATGGATTAAAGTGGACTTCTATAAGTAACCCACCTAAATGTAGCCAGATCAACAGAGCCAGATCAGGGAGGGTGTATTAAAATACCACCAAAAAACACAACATCACTGATTATGTGCAGTTCAAGCCACTCACACACAATAAGTTGAACCCCATATTGGATACTGCATTTTTTTAGGCACTGGGTGGCAGGTCCATACTTGCATATAGAAAAGCATCCAATCTGAAGCAGATGACAAGAAATAACAGGGTTATGATGCTAAGAAAGTAAATAATCCCAACCAACTCCCCACATTTATATCAACCACACCATCACAGGCCCCAACAACTTCATACACATCAGAGGCATATAATGTAATAGATGCTATTATCTCTGGATTCTATGTAGGCCAAACTTTGCAAAAAGAATTAATGGATGCAAGTTTGACATCAGGGTTTAAAGGAATGGCAAAGTAATCCTGGAGCATTTGAACCTGGAAGGACACTCCACTACAGATATTAAAATAGCCATTTTGGGGGGAGTGAGAGGAAGAAACAAGTGAGAGATTGCTCAACATACAGTTAAAAGTTTCAGGCTAGCTAACAAACTCCATGAGATTTTAATGTATTAAAATTGTTAATTGATGTGTGCTTGTAATCTGTCTCCTACATAATTTGCACCTGCGTAACTACCCTGTCTTCCCCTCCCTTCTGACCCGTCTCATCCCAATTTAAATTCTATGTCAGTTTAGCCACTCCATGCATCCATGAAAGCTTAAGTCTTTTAATAAAATGTGTTATGAAATCCTTGGTACTGTCTGAGCTTGGTGATTTGCTTGCAGTCATTTCATTACCAGGTTAACGTCATCAGAGAGTGAATATAGATTTGCTCCCTATTTATATATATAGGCACCCCCAGGTTAAGATTAAGTTCTGTTCACTGTCTTTAACTTGGATTTGTATTTAAGGCGGAACTTGTGTTTACAAATGGACTGCCTGTTACTAAAAATGACTTAATATTTAAATCTGGCCCACGGGGCCAGCATGGAAATATCAAAGGACAAGCCTGTGTGATGTCTCTACTGGCCAAAATAGGACATATGCGGGGGGCCGCGCCCCATTTTCACTAGTCCCAGCCTCCTGCAGCACTCTGCTGGCCCAAAACAGGCTGTGAGGAGGCCTCCTAAGGCCTCCATGTATCCCATTTTTGGCTGGCAGAGTACTGCTGGAAGCCGGGGAGGGCGAAAACGAGGTTCATGGGGGCCAAGCCCCCCCACATCCAGTGGCAGATTAAGGCTCACTGGTGCTCTAAGCACTGAAAAATCTTGGTGCCCCCTCCTTTGTACATACAGTACGAATCTTCATTGGGTTTTTTTCTTTCTCAACTTTGTGGTGACCCCTTGGGCCTGGTGCCCAAAGCACATGCTTAGTCTGCTTAATGGTTAATATATCACTGCCCGCACCCCATTTTGGCTGGTAAAGTGCTGCAGGAAGCATCCATCCCGTCTCCCCCCACCCCCTGTGGAGGCTTGTGGAGAACTACAATGCTAATCCGGCCCTCAAAGAAATCCAGTTTGACAACCCTGGCCTATGCAGTAGCTTGCCCTGTCAGTTTTGGTGAGGGTGCGATTCCTTGGTACTCCCTTGATTTAGGGTATTATTTTCTGCTTGTTTGCCTGGTGTTAATCCCTGCTTATCTGGGTGTCGGCTGCTGGAAAGTATGTATCCATATCTTTTTGTTTCCTTCTTAGCTTTTTTTAATTGTCTCTTTTGACTGGTGTATAAATATGTTTTTTTTCTGTGTCTATTAATGATTTGTCTGAATTGCCTAGCATTTTTGGATTTAGCTTGGTCCAGAATGTTCAAAATTTCTCAGTTAAACTGTGGTTAAGTCTATTTATGTGTTATGAGAGTAAGTAATTTTCTGTTTTCTGGCTTGCTAGTTGGTGCACATCAGTGGTGGGTTGCAGGCAGTATGCCCCGATACGGGTGTACAGGTGCATGCCCGGAGCACCGGGTACCGTTCTGGTACAGTGCTTCGGAGGGCCCACTCACCCAAACTCGTTACCTGTATTTGAGCTCTTCGGCGCTTCCACACACGGAGCGCACGGCACCTGTGCAACGCTCCGCCAAGCAATGGAGCGTCGCGGAGATGTCGCAAGAGGCAAGTACACATGCGTGCACTGCGCACGTTCATCTGGTGCATGCCAGGACCCGTTGCAACCCTACTGGTTGCAACGCGATCCGGAACCCACCACTGGTGTACATGGATGTGCTCTGTAGTCTTCTGCCTGTCCATCCTATATAATGGTAGGATGGACAGGCATAATTGTTACAGTACTTGAATTGTATGATATAGATGACTTACCTGGTTTTTTGTTCTTCTTGAGCTCCTGGATCATTTGATTTACTTATGTTTTAGACAACTTTAGTAGATTTGTGTGCTACACTAATGCCAAGTGCTTATAATAGCTGTTTGTTTCTCAGATGTTTCTGATGTAAGGCAGCATTATCCTTTTCATGGTTTGTGTTGATTGTGCTGTGGTGGATTGAGTGGTCAGGCACTTTTGATATGGATATCCATTTTGTTGGAAGATTTGTATATGTGGTCTATTTTCTTTTTCTAGTATTCTTGGATTGCTGCAGCCTTTGTACTTGTGTGATTCAGAGAGATTATGGAGATTCGCAGTCATCCAGTTTGTCCCAAAGGTGCTTTTTGAAGACGCAACTGGACTTTCTGGTTTTTCTTTGAAGACATTTTGCTTCTCATCCAAGAAGCTTCTTCAGCTCTGACTGGGCGGTGGGGAATGGAAGGATTTATGTTCCTTTCAGACAGGTGGTCATTTGCATCCTTTTAGAGAGTCATATTCAAGGTTCACTTCAAGGTTTATCTATGTTGTCAGAGTTGCCTGAGTGTTGCAAATGGGTGTGGAGCCTTCTTGGAACTGTTGAAAAGATTGCATTGTAGGCTGAAGATAGATAATATCATACCCCTCCCGCTCTGTTGTGAGAGGGCTGTTCAATTTTGACATAAATGACGTAGACACAGATTGAGGGGGAAATGCTTTAAGAAAGTAGGTAGGTAATTGGACAGAAGCATTTAAAAAAAAATTGTACATCTTTAAAGGCACTCTTAGAGTGAATATATTTCAAGACAGGGCAAGTACTGAAACCGAGAGACAATAGTAGAAACATCAGTAAAAGGAATCCATCCAATTTCTCCCTCGAGTACAAATTTACACATTCCAATACAATAAAAGGTGCATGCAAAGACTAGGTCTAACCTGTGAATACTTTTGACAGCAAAATTCAGTAGAAAAATATCAGCTGTGAACTCTGGTGTTTGGCTATTTACATGCAAATAAGGCACACCTGGAACTTGAGCTACACATAAAATAAAAATACCAAGCACTTTACAAAAAAAAGTTAGGAATACTGAAAGCAGTTCAAGCCTAATTGGTCTAAACAGGAAGTTCTTCAATATTTTCTGGGAATGGCCAGTGTAGAAAAAATCCATTAACTTCATTTTTAAAAAAAGGAAAATTGAAGTCATCCTTGACTCCTGATGATTTTGTATTTGTACTGTTCTCTTATAAGACTATGGAAGAGTTTTTCCACCACTGCCTTTTGAGATATTGCTTTTAACTTTCTAATCTAACCAAAGCTCTGCTGTTCCCTGGAGGTGTTTCATCGAGGTAATAAAAAAAAAACACCACCAAAACTTTTTCCTTTTCTCTGGCTCAAGTTTATAATTGTTGCTACTTGTCTGAATAAATAGCATTACCTGGATTCTTGTAACTGAGATTGCTCTATATACTCTATACCCCTTTTTGTCATTGCATCTTGTTACTACATGCAGAACTCCAGGGAACAGCAGTAAAACAACATCAAATGAAAACTCTTTCTCTATTTCTGTGCTTCTACTCAAACGTGTCAGATATGAGTCAGCCCATGAGATGCTAGATTATTTAGATCTGCCTTTTGAGCTGAATCTGAATTTTGAGCGTGGCAGACATTTAATGCACCAAGAAGCAGAACTATAAAATCTTTGGGCAATGGAAACAAACTATAATTTAAACAGATTTATAGCATAGGGTTACTTAGACCTAATTAAGCCTGGCTCAGTGTGCAAGGTTGCCAATGAAGGCTTAGTTTTCTATTGAAAATAAATAAAAGGCCTTGTAAAAATTAGATCACTCTTTAAAAGATCTGTATTTTGCCTACACCATGCTATGTTTCTATATTTAGATACATTTTTATGTGCAGGGCTATTCAAACCATGGAAATGTTTTAGCTACCTAAAAAGGGATGGCCTCTAGACCTGGCTTTATAATCTCACTGATGGGCAGAATTCAAAATTTATATTATTTTTTGGACAAACGTAAACACAAAGCAAAATAATGTGAAGTTCTTTGTCCAGTCCTCAATTACAGCATCCTTGCCAGTCCCTTGCCTTGCCTAACTTCTTAAACACTCTTGGCACAGCATATTTACCATCCCTGTTTCTATTTGTCTTAATAAGTACTGTGGACAATCACAGGTTTGTACTTGAAAATAACTTAATAAACACTAGGGGAAATGCTATCAGATTTGTCCATAGACTGGATGAAAAAGATCAGACCTGTTATGCAAAATTCACTTCAAATTTTTGATGAATAAATAGCCAGGCAGAAGCCTAACCAGTGTCCAGGGAAAGGATCTTTCATGAAAGTGTCATATGTAGGAGTACCTTTTAAAAAGAAATGATCCTCTCTTTGAGAGAGAAGAGCCTTAGCATGAAAGAAAAAGGAACATTTGATGAAGTCCTGTACCAATATAAAATTAAGGTGGGCCTGGTTCCGGAGCTTGCTAGATGGATCCCTTTGTAGGTTTCTGGCAATTTGACTGTCCTTATCGCAGTAGGTCTGAATCAGCAGGCAATAGTTCTGTTTTCCAGCCCATCTTTTCCCTGGAAACATTTATATGCAAAGCAGCACTCTTGGAATTCATTATTTCTGAAAACTGTTGTTACATTCCAGATTCTTTCAAAGTTTTGGGAGACTGTGGAAGAAAAGAAAGACAGCCTTTAGCATTATCTAGTAATTGTTTGCCTCCACTGGAGTAAATATTTCATTAGCTCTTGATAACAGACAAGAATTTCAATAGATTTGTAAGTCCTTCTGTTTTAAGGAAGGACATTTTCCTGTCAATTAACTTAGTTATTTATAGGACAATGCAACCTTTATCTATAACTTTAAAGCAAATAATACGAAGTCTGCAGCACTACAGTCAGGGAAACAATTCTAAGTTCAAACTACACAGCCAATCACTTCAATTTAAACGTGAGGCATATGACTTAATAATCTTTGGTTAAATGATCTGGATTCTGCTTGATTTAGAAGCCCTTAATAACTAGCCTGTCGGTAATCTACAGAAACTATTGAGATACGGTAACGCTCGGGATCATGATCCCTCTATATTCCTACTTATATTGTGCGATTGGTCAGTTTTACTCTGTGTCCACACTAAGTCAGCTGAATATCCCTTTCCCTGGATCTTGGTGTGTTTCCTATTTTCTTGGCCTAGGTTTCTGATCAGATTAATCCTTATGTCAAATGTTTTTCTCTCATTTCACACTGACATATGTTCTCAAATATTCATATAAAACGACCGGAGAGATATCAAATACACCCACTTGCACCTCATTAGAAGAAGCAGTCATTATTGGTGATTGGTTTGCATGGCTTCTAAAAACAGGATGACAGGTTCCAGGTTTTGATTCAGGTTAGTCTGATTCCTGATTGTTTCAAAAAGGGCCAAGTGGAGGAACATTATGACCAGACTCAAAGTCAAAACAGGATGGCAGGGCAGCTCCACACTCAGAGGGGGAATCTGGAGGAGGAAACCTTTCATCAGCTCTTACCCTTAAGGTGTTGGAACCGGATGTGGAACTGAAATCTGAGTACTTGTCAGAACTCCGAGTCTTGCCACGTCTGCTCTGGCACAACCAACGGTGATAGTCTTCACGCACCTAGACACACAAACAATTTTAGGAAATTCTGGTCTTTGTATCTCTGTCTTTCCCCTGCTTTGCACACATACACACCTTGATACCAGTCAACATTGGAATCTTTTTTTGTGTGTACCAACACCCAACATTATATGCCCAACTTACAGTGCAATGCTATACTTGTCTGCTGAGAAGTATATCCTATCATATTCAATGATGTGCTTTACTCCCAGATAAATGACCAGGAGATTTCAGTCTCTGAGCTGGTTCCCAACATATTTTGCCTTTCTACAAACATAGGTACCTGTTTCTTGAGTACGCAGTGCAGGAGGAAGATGAAGAGACCCTGTAGGCTGTTAAAGATGGTGAAGAGGTAAGACAGGAAGAGGGTTTGATTGTTGAACTGAAACAAGCCAAAGATCCAAGTAATGCCTAGAATACAGAGCTGTGCAATGGCTGTGATTGTGAGCACCCTGTAGGAAAAGAGATTTATGACACAACTTAACACCTGTTGCTGTAGTCCTTAACCTTATGTAATGAGGACTAGCCTGGAACCACAATGTGGAGGGCATCTATTACATCAAACAGGGCTAGGTAACAGCCTATGCCCTAATTCTCCTCTAGGATTATATTAGATGGAGCTTTTGAAAATCATTTTATTAAATAAATCATTTATTATCCAAGGGGATTATTATAATCTCACCAGTTATTAATTCCTGATCTTTTAAGACACAGATGATCACTTTTTCTTGGCTACTTACCTCTGCTTTTTCAATTTAGTCAAATCAGGGTTAATGTCAGCAAACTTCTCGGAAAGCCTCCAGACAGTAATAAGAAAGACAACAGCATTGACCTGTGCAGAAAAGATTGGATAAGGATAATCAGGCTTTGAGATGAGCACTAGCGTAAATATCACAGTTTTTCTAGCTTCCTTAATGGAAGCTTAAAGATGGAGTATTAAGCTTTTGAAAGCTGGACAGTGTTAGAATTAGAGAATTCTGCTTCAACAAATTAAATCCAAGCTGTATAGTCACCAAGAGTCGTTTCAGTTTAGTCAGTGTATTTATATCAGATATGTTGGGGGGGATGGGAGAGAAGCATTTTAATTTGACATCAGATAAAGCGGGTAAGATCTGGGGCGAAGGCTTTTCTAAAGGAGGCAAAAGTTGTCCCTAACAGAGATGGATCAAGAGACATATAGCAGGAACTAGACCACTACATCCAAAGTTACATGCCTTCAAAAGAAGTTATAATAGACAGAAGCTGGGATACAGTTCAGAAATTAACATTTTAAGTGATTCCCAAGGCAGAGATTAGAAGGTAGGAAGAAGACCCGAGTATGAATTCAGCATTACCATGATGATGAAGGAGACAGGTCCCAGGAAGCTCCACAAGAACCCACGTTCTCTGGAAAGCCAGCAACTGTGTGTAAAGACAGGGGGTGATTTATTTTGTAGGTAAATGGACTTATTTCTTTTTTGACAATTCACTTAGATCTGTTCCTCTGCCCCTCTAGAAGTTCGCATTCCTAAGAAAGCTCACTACAAGTCATGCAGGAATATGTGTATGGGGGGGGGGGGGAGGTCTATGTCATAGGGACTTAAGGCTGGCCAGGGTAGGTTCCAGTGGTGGGATTCAGCCAATTTGCACCACATCGGGAGAACCAGTTATAAACTTTCTGAGCAGTTTGGTGAACTGGTTGTTGGAGGAAATCATTAGGGCAGAGAACCAGTTGTTAAATTATTTGAATCCCACCAGTGATTCAGCCCTTTTTACTTCACAAGCAATTCCAGCATGAGATGCACCAGAGAACACAGTGACACATTCGTATTCAAGATCCTGTTACCCGATCCTGCACCTTCAGTGCACAATGCACAGGTACTCTTTAGCTCATGACTGGGGATGGTGGTGGTGGATGGGGACCCAAATTCAGAACTCACTTTCTGCTGCTGTATCCTTTGCTATTGATGGCAGCGGAGATGCCCACCAAGACAGCTGGGAACCCATATCCCACAAGGAAGATGTGCCAGTGTTTAAGGCTATGTGTGTTGAAGACCTGAACTACCATTAAGTAGAGCTGCACACCCTCCAGTAGCATCCAACAGAAGACGCAGAGGAAGGAATAATGGAGCAATCCAGCAATTACAACACATGCCATCTAAAAAGGGAAACAAGAATTAGATTAAGGTGTTCTGGGAGCAGTTTTAAAATCCAGTCCAGTCTTCAACTACCCTTCTTCCCAGAGGAGGACATCATTTATATTCAGGAAAATTATTTTCAAACAGAAATTGGATGCACTCTGTTCCTACTCCTTTAAGGTACAACAGCACCCCTTAATACTTGTGCCTCTTAGCATCCTCATTGTTTGGTCTATTAGATACTTCAAACTTGAAGGAACAAGCACAGATAATGTTAGGAACTGTCCTGGACTTATTGACCTTAGAAGGAGCTGGCAAACCATAAGTAGGCAACTTTCCCCTGTTCAAGTCAATGGCATTTAACTTAGATAGTAGGAAGGAAGAGAGTTAGCACCCCACTGTCAACTCACGGGATACAATTCCAATCTCTCCCAAGTTCTCTATTAAAGGAGGGAGATGCATTTTTAATGATATTTTAAAAGTGAGAGGTATGGACTTATTTTTTAAACCCACCATTATAAGGGATTGGCCATACCCAGCCCATGAAGTGGAGGATTGTACACTTATTTCTCTCAACTGTTTTGCTCAGAATGCCTCCCCCAAGTGTGTAATCAAAATCTTTACCAGTTACTTACTGTATTGGTAGATATCCCAGCGCTCAAGAAGATGACATGGGCAGCAAAGAGGGACAGGCAAAGGTGGAGGTGGATGGTGGTGCGGATACCTTGGATGGCACGGCAGAACAGGAAGGTGAGGATGGAGAAGAATAGGCAGATCAGCGATATAATCAGCCCAACCTTTGTGATGACAGATAGGGTCCAATCCTGGAGTGAAAAACAATATAGGCAATTACTTAATTAAGGCAATGCAGTAGAAGGGCTTGTCAACTCTACTTAAACTACCAATATCTAGTGACAATTCTTTAATGCTTCAGGAGAAGACAATAACAAGAAGGGCTCAAAAATCAGACTGAAAACTGGTTGATCAGGCCAGATCTCTGGCGGACGTGTTTTTTTGCTTTCTGGACAACCTCCTTTGATCATACCACCTTAAATACCAGGCACCTGATTCTCCTTAAAGCACTTAATTCCAATAATCTGATCAAGATCTTGGTTCTAATTTTATCACCAATGCCTTTACTTTAGGAGCCCATCATCTTCACTTCTCCCATGGTCTTTCTACTATTTTTGTAGTTCCCTACGCAATAAAGGACCTGCAGGCACAATTTCCAATATTCCACTGAAGGGAGAGCAGGGTAATCTTTCTACTAGCCAACCAACTGAGTTGGCCATCTGCAAAAAAAAAAGAAAAAAGTCTCCTCCTTTTTCTTGCCATCTTGGGGCTTGCTTTGACCTTCTCTCATGACATATTTTGTCTGAGCTTCGGGTGCTTGGATGTTCTTCTAGTGGAGGACTGCACTCCAAATGGTCAACCAGGGAGAGACAAGATGATGATGAGAGTGGAGCAATGGGTGGAAGTGCAAAAGCGTATTTATTTTGCCTTTGATGCCACCCAACTCCAGAATGGTTCACAATATAAAAACCAGAGTGGTAAGTAGGCCATAGTGAAGGGGATGCCACAGAAACTGAATAGCCCAAGATGCCTGCTCTCTTTTGTTAAAAAAAAAAACCTTAAGTTGCCTTCCTCTCTTGTTTGTTTTTAATAAACAGTTTTATAATGAGTTCAATGAGTTTATAATGAGTTCTGTCCGCCCCGTGCCAACTCAGCGAAGCGGTAGAAGTGATGTGCCAGTGCCTGGAGGCTGTCAGGGTCTGGGTGGGAGCGAACAAGCTTGCACTCAATCCCGACAAGACCGAGTGGCTATTGACGCTCCCTCCAAAGGATGGTCCAGCTATTCCATCTCTTAGCCTCGGGGGTGAAACTATACACCCCTCAGAGAGGGTTCGCAATTTGGGGGTCCTCCTGGATCCGCAGCTGACGTTAGAACATCACTTGTCGGCTGTGACCAGGGGGGCCTTTGCCCAGGTTCGCCTGGTGCACCAGTTGCGACCCTATCTGGACCGGGAGGCCCTTCGGATGGTCACTCACGCCCTCGTCACCTCAAGACTGGATTACTGTAACACGCTCTACATGGGGCTGCCCTTGAAGAGTGTTCGAAGATTCCAGTTAGTCCAGAATGCAGTCGCGCAAGCGATTGTGGGTGTACCTAGGTACACCTACGTCACACCTGTCCTCCGCGAGCTGCACTGGCTTTCTATTGGTCTCAGGACATATTTCAAGGTGCTAGTCGTTACTTTTAAAGCCCTTCATGGTTTAGGACCTGACTACCCGACAGACCGCCTCCTGCCATTTACCTCCCAGAGACCTATAAGATTGCATCTGCTGGCCAATGTCAGCTGGCGACCCCCCCGGGGGAGGGCCTTCTCTGTAGCTGCTCCGGTCCTATGGAACGATCTCCCCGTTGAGATCCGGACCCTTACTACTCTCTCGGCCTTCCGCAAAGCGAGTAAGACCTGGCTCTTCCAGCAGCCCTGGGGCTGTTGATTTATCCAGCCGCATTTTATGTTATGAATGTTGTGTGATTTTAATGTCTTTACTTTTTAATTTTTATATGTTCCTCCTCCCTGCTTTATCTGTAAGCCGCCCTGAGTCTCTCGAGAGTGGGCGGCATACAAGTCCTAATAAACGTAAACGTAAACAACTTGGATATCTAATATATAATTTTTCCATGTCTAAGACAGCATCTTAAAAGAGATGGTGCAATTTCATAGTTATAAAAGATATGAGTACTAATAATTGCATAGAAGAAATGCATATTTTTTTCTCTGACTGTTATACAAGGAACTCCAATTATGAGTAACAAATCAATCCAGCAGTCATTTCTTTCCCTTCCCTTCCCTGTCTTAAACCATTCCTAACTGGTCCACTTTCTTGCTGGGACTTGCCTCCACATCATAGAAGGCCATGAGGACCGCAAAGCTGGTCATGTGGTTGCAGCGGCAATATGTCCTGTTGGCAGTACTGGTGTTCAGACGTACACAGTCTTCTTGAGACCAATGCCCGCCTCTGCCGGAGGGCTTCCAGAAAGCACAAATCACCTTCATATCAGGCTTTGATTCCTAGAAGGAAAATACAGGAGTATATGGAGACAGGATGAAATTGTCATTGTCAAATACATACATACATACATACATACATACATACATACATACATACATACATACATACATTTGAACTCTGCATATATTGTTGGCCTTCCCAGAGAGACCAGGCGGGAAACACGACCGGATGAGCTAATCCTACTTTACTGTAAGGCTGTATTTAACAGAATCTTGCAAGTCTATAAGTAAAAATCTCCTGCGGACTCCTTTGCAGCCTGAAATATTAGGAAGGACTTTTTCTGAGCCTCCTGCTAACTTGCTACAAGTTCACTCACTTGACTTAATAACAACTCATTTACAAAAATGATTCAAAGATACAACAGCCTTGGGAAAAGTGACTTACACCCTCTGCTCAAAGTTATGACTGTTGCACAAATAGTCAGATGATTGCAGCTCAAGTGCTTGCCATGCATTTAGGCTGACTCTGTAAGCTGCTTAGAGAGGGCTGCGAAGCAGTATATAAGTCAAAATGTTATCACTATTGTTACAGTGTTTGCTGTGTTTGGGATCATGATTGGCAACCTTCCCAACCAACTTTTGACAAGCAAAGTCAGTTGAGGAAGCTGTATTTGCTTAACGACTACATGATATACTTTGTTAGGAATATAATTCTAACGGTTGGGTTGGCAATGTAACAATGCTGTATCTGTTTCTTTAAATCATACTGTAAAATGTGATTGGGTGCTGTTTCCTCAATCGGCCATAAGAGGGAGCCAAAATGTCTGTTAGCTCTCTGTTTGTTAGATGCTGGGCTGATCTGTAAGTTTTGCAACTGCTAGCAAACTTTGTGTACCGGACTGTTTATATGATACTGGACTATGTTATTTGGATTATCCCTTAACTGAAAGACATTGATGACTGATTGTCTTATCCATGTATGACCTGGACAGTTTGATGGACTCTGATTTCCACGAAAGTAAAAGCCTATTTAAACTGCAGTGTCTCTGTATGCTGGTTTGTGTGTTCTCCAACACAACTCTCACAACCTTTCGCTGAACATACTCGCTCTCCCAACGGGGAGCTTAACTAAGACACTTAACAACCGCATGATTTCCTTAATGACCATGGTTAAAAACAGCCATAAAAATTGGGTGTGTCATGAGATGACTCACTTAATGGCTGCATCTCTTAGTGACTGAAAGCCTGGTCCAAATTGGGTTTGTAAGTCAAGGATTTATTTCCCCTCTTATCTAATGATACCAAAGGCAGCATCTCTTCACACATCTACCAAGGTCTTTTCCACATACCACTACGCAAGCAGAAAGCAAGGAAAGTAGCCAAGTTGGTCTTTCCTGATCGTTCACATGAATCCGTGTCAAAATCTGATTTAGCTTTGAGTCTGGCTAAGCAGAAGGCAAGTACATTATACAGCACCTTCTCTTCAGGAAAGGTCATTTTCCTTGGGTATTATGAGAGCAATGAAAGGATATATTATTGCCATTCTGTAGACCGAGAGAAGACAAAGAAGACATGGATACTCACTGGTTCTGGATGGTTAAAGGAGAATGTGACGGGACTGCTCAGGGCAGTGGTCTCATTATGGCCTACAAAAGCAGAGACCACCTTGGACAACACTTTATAGTTGGGCTTGCCAGGCTCATGCATCCATTGCTTGGATTTTCCTATTTTTTCCCAGTCGCTTCCTTCAACATCCGCACCCGTCAGAATGCACCCTAGATTCTGGTAAGAGAGGAGGCCAACAACACTGAGGCCTGAAAAGGGAAGAGCAATTCAAATGTGAGGATGCAGAAGTTACTGGGATGAGATGATCCAGTGCTGGTCTACATAAGCAGGAGAATATAATGAGTGGGTTTTCTCTCTTTAAAGTAGCAATGGAGAAAAACAGTATGTGCAAATTCAGGTCTATGTGGGAAAATAATCTTTGCAAGCAGAGAACTAGCGCAGCAGGGAATTTTCTTTTGGACAATCTTGGAAAGAGATTCATATAGAATTTTTTAATACTCCTCTCGCTCCATAGTCTCATTGTACAATTCCCAGTTAACAATTTTTATGGTGTTAATAATTTGTTCTAGTCTTCTAGATATTTGTATTCTATTTGGTTTAACTATCATTTTAAGGAATTTAAACAATATAGTATATTCCATTGCTTCTTGGAATAATGGTGAATTATAATTTACATGATATAAATATAAATAATATTAAACAATATATCCCTCGTGTATTCACCTGACTCTATTCCTTTGCCTCTTTTGTGCCTTTTCCTTCTGTGTATATATTTTCCCCGTTTCAATAAAAATGTATATTAAAAATTTATGGTGGTCATGTATCATTTAGTTTTAAGAAACTTATCAACACAAAAAGCTGCCTGTCATTTCTTCAAAATATACTGTAAGAATTGTCTTTCATCAGACAGAAAGCCCATCCAATTTAGTATTCTGTTGATAAAAATGAATACAAAGATGATTCTGGGGAAAACACACAGAGACAATCTTTCCCTTAAATTCTCTAACCCACAACATTATTTAGAAATATTTCAGAAATTGAATGCTCTATTCTTCATTCTGTCAAATAATTTTTAAAAACTACACAGGGTCTTCACTAATAGTGGTAAGGAATTTCATACATTAAATCCAACATTGTTTCCTGAACATTTTCCTAATTAAACTCCTTTGAGCAACCTTCTCATCTAATACAGAAAGAAAAAAAATATAACAAGCTTTCTCCTTGCCATTGTTATTTTTTAAATAAAACACTAAATTGTCTTCACAATCAGTTGTTTTCCAGTACTTCACTTCTCTTAATAAATGTTCAGAACAGCTGCAAAGGATTTGCTCCCCTCTCCTGGCCTACCCTGGTTGTTTAATCCTATTTCTCCGCCCATTCCCTTGGTGGGGCAACCCATGGCTCAAAGAAACCATATTTGTCTGCCTAAGTGATGCTTGGTGGCACAGAAGAGGTACAGATTCACAGGTCTATAAAGAAAAAGAAGCAAGTAGAAGGAAGGCCTGAGACAGTAAGAAAGGAAACCTTCTTCTGGGACCTATATATCTAGCAAGAACTCTTCTGCAACAGCCCACTGAAAAGAGAAAGTTCCACCCTCCACTGACATATGTCTCTCAGCTAATTGCTCCTAAGATAATGTGGCTCTCCAGAGAGAAGAGAGCCTCTCTTCCATGCCCACAGTATGGCCAAAAGTTTTGACCCAAAAACAGCTTTTTCCTTCTGCTGCCTTCCCTCCAGCTTTTCCAGGCCGTTACAGGCATATTCTGTTCTTCTCACAGCATCGCCCACCCACTTTGTATGATGCTGCAGCTTTTTACCTTCTCCCTTCTTGCTTGCTTCTTTCCAGCTTACTTCCATCTGTGTTTCATTCAGCCACGGTTGCGCCAGATCTTGGCTTGAGTTGTCTGCTGTTCTGATTTCCATCACCAGTTCTATTACGAAACAGAAGGAAGATGACAAGGTTAGCAGGGAACAGAAAAGGGCAAGTGGCAGGGTCTCTGAAGTAAACATCACTCTCCTCCAAATATTCCAACTATTCAAGCAACAGATTTACCCAGCAAGGGAGGGGGAATCTACCATAAAGCAGAATGAAGCTGGGGAAGGAGAGCTGATTTCATATTTCAAAGTGATCCTCCATATCCTTCTTAGATATGCTATAGGAAAGGGATGGAGAACCATGGCCCTTTTATGACTTGTGGACTTCAATTCCCAGAATTCCTGAGGCAGAATTCTGGGAGTTGAGGTCCACAAGTCATAAAAGGGCCATGGGTCCCCATCCCTGCTGTAGAATAACTCCCAATAATCCCAATCAGCCACAGTCTAATTCATCTGGAAGCTATCACATTAGGGGTGGCTAATACACAAAGAAGGTGTCTTTGCAGTGGAGGAAGGAGAGAATTTCTGGGCAAGACCAGCCATGAGGGAAATCTCAAATCACCCCAACTCTGTATACTAACCTGTGCCTGCTTTGGACTTGATGGTGGTGGTTCCATTGGGTAGGGCGAATGCAAACATCCTGAGCCAGGCCTCCATCACTTGCATTATCTTGGTGGCCAGTTGGTGACTCTGCTCCTTATTCTCATCCTCCATCAACTTCAACAGATTGTCCAGATTGTCCAGTGTTTGCTAAAACATGATGACATTTGTGTTTATGGGAAAAGCTGGCACTCGAGACACACTCGGGCTCATTGTTAAATCTACCATGCATAGATAAGCAGAGGAATGGAGAAATTCAGATTTTTGAGCATGTAAAATCTAAGAAATAATCTGCCTCTTTACCAGCAGCCAAACAAATATGCCTGGTGATGTCTCCATTGTTATCACATTAAAATATTTTAATTAAAAAGTAATCCAGGATGCTATTAAAGCAGATACAATGCTGGCACTGACCATTGTATTATTTGTGGCCATAAATGCCTCTGAGTCCTACCTGTAGAATTATAGAATGTACAATTTTCAGACAAAAGAATAAAAGTGCTTTATTGGAAGGGTGCCCTTCTACTCCCCCAAAGGACAAATCCTGAGATGGAAAAAAGGAGTCTTTCCTGGTCTGTAGGGACTATGAGTGGGCAATGGCTCCATTGGAACCATTTGGTGGGTGAGCCTATGGCACATGTTTAAAATTTTGACCCCATGTGGGTTGATGATCCCTGGATGAGAGTATGAGATAATGAGTTATATCATCAACTTTCCTCATCCTATAGTTCTTTGGGGATTAGAACATCCACTGATTCCAGGAAGCACAGCTAATGATCACGTTGGATGTGATGATGACAGTTGTGGACACAAAACAGCTAGGAAGTACTTGACTGACAAAGCGAAAGAAAAAAATAAAAAATAAAAAATAAATTGAAACAAGATGATGTGTCCTCCAAATCGACTTTCAAATTATAATCTCTCAATTTTTTATTCAGCTTTTACAAATTTCTCAGAAAAACCACTCTGGATTAATTGAGATTGGGTGAATGGAGATTTTTCTGCACATGAATTCTTTATTCAAAGCACAACTACTCAAGAGGAGGTCCGTTGATTTATTTCATTTTATTTATAACTTGGGCTATTTTACATATTAGGCAGTTGTATTAACCTCTAAGCCACAAGCTCTCCTCCCTAAGGGGTTTAGAGGTTAATACAACTGCTTAATATGTAAAAACAGCCCAAGTTCGAATCCCAGCAAGGGTATGGCTAGCTGATGAGAGCTAGATAGCTTGAAATAGATCTATAGTAGTCTCCCTTCATTTATTTATCAGCAAAAATGGAACACAAAATGTTTGTCTGCCTGAAGGCTCCTGGAGTGGGTCTGAAAGGGAAAAGGGAAGCAGTATGGTCCCTCCCATATTTGGGCATACCAGGTGCTTTGACAAAAGAAAAAACACTTTGTGTATGTGTGTGTGTGTGTATGTGCGTGTGTTGTATTCACCTTTATTACAAATTAAATATACCCATTTATACACTGATTTGTATCTTCTTGCACTACATAAACAATCACCATAAGAACAACACAGTGAGCTTCATCCTCTTGCATTCTTTATGAAACGGGCATTTTGGTGATATGAAAAACTGTTTCCTTCCTCATTAACAACTGACTGGGATCTATTTAGAAATTCACAAGTAAAGGATCTATAAACAGAGCGCAGTCAGGAGTCTGTCAATAAAAAGGATGGTAATGCTGTTATACAGTACATGCTCCTATATACTGCGGATACTCGAAGTGCTTTTTTTGCCTGTTATTTTTACTCCAACTCAAATATTTTTCACTTTCTTTTTAGAAGTCATATAAAATAGTGACTGGAATAGCAATAGTTTTAGTTCTTTACTTTTTAAAGGAATTCATGTAAGATTATTATTCTACTCTACCTTATTTTGGGAGGCAGAAATATCTTTCTCAGAGTGAACGGCTAGTGACATGGATTTACCTTCTTGCTAACTTCTTATACTACTAGATTTGCATGAAGCCTTCTGTGGTCCCAGAATAAAAGTTTTGTCCACCAAACGTCTATTGATGTGGCCATCACTTTTCATTCTCTCTTCGCTCCCTCTCCCTGTCCATCTTCCACATGAAGCGCACAGCTGGGATTACTCTTAAACAGCCTTTAAACTAAGTTGACCTGCCATTACTGAGCAATCCTTGTTTGTGTTAAGTGATGGGGAAGGGATGGATGGCTCAGGGAGCCTTCAGAGAGAAGTGTTTTTTTATCAGGACAGCCTGGTCTACCCAATTATGAGATGGAGCTTTCGCCTTTCAGCCCCAATCCAGGAGCCTTTACAGGCCGTCGCTTTCACCACAACTATTTTGTGTTGAATTTATATTTACTGGCAAAGAAATAAGGGAGGCTAGTATAGATCTAGCTTGAAATAGATCTATACTAGTCTCCCTTTATTTCTTTGTCGGTAAATGTAAATTTAACACTTCAGAGAGGAGAGGTTGGAAGGCAGGGATGCAAATGAAGAAGGCAGCAATGAGAAGCAGTGGAAGCAGAAGTTTCTCAACTGTGGGAGAAATTAAAGGCTTCCAGAGTGCATAAAAGATGTGAACCCGATTGCTGCTTCTTTACATCACATCTAGATCGACAGTTCATTTATTGGAGAGTGGAAAGAAATACACGCACACATGTGCATAAGAGAACCATTGTTATTTGACTAGGGTGTGATAACTGGCTGCCCTTTTAGATTGGGATGTTGTGCAATCATGTGCAATGTGAAAATGTCAAAGATATGAGCTGCTTTAGATCTTAATACGTGATGGATGCAGGGTAAGCAGGGCAGGGAGCTGCCTTCAAGGCATCTCCTGTCAGCTTGTCTTCTTAAATATTTCCCAAGTTGCTTTTTCCTGTAAGCCAAGAACCAAACTGAAAACATACCTCCAAATGCTTCTTCGAATCCATTTGGCTGCTCACATTTGGCGGTGAAACTGAAGAGGTTTCTCAGCTGAGTAGTAACGTTGTAAAGCAACACACTCTGCAAAGCAACACACGGCAAACACCATTAGGGGATAAGGATGAGGGGGAGGAACCATGATGAAGAAATATGAAATCAAAGAAGACTCTTTAATTCATTGCAGATACATAGATAGATGAATGAATGAATGAATGAATGAATGAATGAATGGATAGATAGACAGACAGATGATAGAGATAGATAGATGATAGATAGATAGATGAATGATAGATAGATGATAGAGGAATGGATGATAGATAGATAGATAGATAGATAGATAGATAGATAGATAGATAGATAGATAGATAGATGATAGATAGATGGATGGATGATGGATGATAGATGATATATAGATGATTGATAGACAGACAGACAGACACACACACACACTCTACACTGGATAGAAAACTAACATTTCGAAAGCCCTATTAACCAATAAATACATTTCAAGAATAAAATTCCAGGAGAATATTTTCACAGGTGCTATAAATCTGCCCTAGAGTGTCTTAGTGAACCAAAAAAAACCAGCATTAGGTAAACTTAAGGCTCTCAGTGGTTTGGATTCAAGCTCCAAATAAGCTTGAGAGAACATGGGGCATGACTATAGTATGACGCCTTAAAACAACAGCATCTTTTCCCAATATCACATTCTTGAGTCCAATCCTGCAGACATCTAATATATTTTATCCCTGCACAACATAAACGTAGAAACCATATACTGTATGCCATTTAATTCTGTACCCTGAAAATCCTACTGTGTTTACTTAAAAAAAAACCATTATCTTCTGATCCTTAAGATTACAAGGTAAACACAGCCAAATTCTTAGTAATTATTAGGTTGGGGCAGTTCAATGAGATAACTACATGCAACTTTTCACAATTTGCTTAACCAAGGCCAAATCATGTCATTAAATTGTATTGTAATGTTAGGTGTTGTTGCTGTTTATTTCAAAAGCCATTAGACTATTGCTCAGGAGGCAATGATTTGCCACGTTAGAAAGCAAACTTAAGTCTGGAGATCCATGGTGGAAATACCGTTACATCCAGAGATGTGGTGGAGGAGGAATTCAAGCCATCTCCAGTGAGAATGTCTTTTAGATCCAGCTATTGAGTGTGTCAAAGGGAATGAAGGGAATGAAAGGGATGCAGTATGTAGCCTGCAAGCCTACATATGAAGCCCTCGGACATCATGCTGCATTTATGTGCCCCCCTCCACAAGCGGGAACTCCACAGGTGGAACGGGATGTTCTCACAATGGGCTACAATGACAATCTCCTCTTTGTCAGTGGAGCAGCACTTACATAATTACCTTACGGTCAGTCCACCCCAAGGATTATTCTACGCATTACCGTAAATTTAATCCTGACTTCAAGGTCAGCATTTAGGACTTACCTGTTCATCTGAACTGATATTCCATGAAGGCATGGGATAGTTGGCTTCTGAGGACAAAACAAACAATTTATGGAAAAATATAGTTTTTCATTTCTAAAAATCTTTTCGTTTTACTTCTTTTTTTCTAAGCATGTTAAGTTACACTTTGTATTGACCAGATCACTTTAGCTCTATCTATCTATTTTTGGAACCTAACCGAGCAAGGTCTCAGGGCGCAGTGAAAAAAGATCTTGCTGTGGCCTAATACTTCCATTGAAGAGAAACTATGCTTGGTACTTTCCCCCTATTAAATGCTTTTATTGCCCTTACGGTGCCACAAACAAATCACTATTAGTCTATCAAAAAAAAAAAAGAGAGGCTGAACAAGAAAGTCAAGGCAGAAGCTGTCCAGCAACATTTACTCCAAAGACCAGCATGGCACAGGAACCTCACGACATAAGCGAAAAAAGGAGTAAGAAGATGGTGGTTGTGTGTAAAAAAGGCCCAAGTTGGAAAGGATGGAAAAGGCACCATTCTTTAGTTTTCTACAGTGGTACAGCGGTATATTTGTGCATGCTTTATTTCCTGAATGTGACCCAACCTTTTGGCTCTTGGTCCAAAAAATGTAAAAGCCTGAATACTAGGAGCAGCATAAAATATTTTTAAACATGAGACTGGGAACTGTGCAATTTGAGGAAGATTTGTCTCTGATGATGACTTGCTGAGTTGCTAAGTCTGGTAATCCATATCTAACCAGGACTATGCTGGAATATATTTAAGATATTCTAACGGCATGAAGCCTGCTCGTCCAAATCATATGGCCCCATAGATTTTTCCCATCTGAACTGCTGGGCTCTGGCAAGCAATGCTCCTAACCCCAGAATGGCCTTAATGAGCCAGAACTGAAGAACAGAGGGGGGCTAATTGTTGCCAATCACTTAGGCTGGAAGATAAAGCTGTCAAACCAGAGTTCCAGGGGAGTGGAAACTTGTCACCCCTGCAGAGATGAGCCATCAGTGGAAGTTGTAAGAAAATAATGCGCCCAGGTAGCCTACTTAAATGTGGCCTGAACAGAAAACGATCACTCTTAACAGGTCTAGAATCAAATTGTTTTTATATGCAGGGAGCCAGTAAAACAAGCTGAGCAAGGAAAGGACTTTCGTTTATTGAGACAATCAAGGTATCTTGTTAATGATTTTTCTCTCGTGTGGATTTAATTTTGTTATAATAAATGCAAACCAACTGTAATGCGATTTTAAAGTGAGCACAATAAGCATACAATTTTTGAAATTTAAGACAATAACGATTTTGAAGTATAAGTTAACGTGAAAGTCACTTCTCATACTATCTGTAAAAAATAAAACCAAAGAAGGAACAAGGCTGACCATTGCAAAACAGAAGAAAAGAGATTTAACAAAATAGGAAGCCAGCTACTTTATTAGATGAGGTGGTGTGAAAAACTAAGCCAAAGAAGATTTGAATCTTGCCTTTATAAAAAAAAGCTATTTTTGTTTTACCTCAGTGCTGAAATGCTTTTGATAATAGCTTCCAAGTTTCTTCAATAAATCTTATTTATTCTCAGTTCTTGGACTGTCTTATGCAAGGGAACTTACCTAAATGGTTCCAGCCCTCTCTCTAGCTTGTTGCCCAACAACAAGCTCCTGTGTGGCCTGAGTCATTGTGGGGCTGTTCTCTCTAAAAAGACTGCTACTGCCCTTAATTTCTTTTCTCCAGCTTCTCCTTTCAAATTTACCTTGGCATTTTATCTTCGTTTTATCCTTCTGGACAGCAACTGGAATATTGGAAATATCCTGGTGGGCAATAACACGAATAACTTCCTAAGAGTTCTCGCAGATGGCAGTTGCATCACAATGACTTTTAATGCATTCATTAATATCTGTGAAAAACAGCAGAGGATGAATATAAAACCAATGTAAGACTATATAATGCCAAAAAGGGATATATATATATATATATAATCTTGGTGGGTGGGTGTGGAGTGCTGGCTTTGTTTCAGTAAGTGGATTGATTGGTTGGTGGCTGTATCATGATTGGTAGATTGGTGCTGGCTGTGTGTCCGTTGTTGTTTGTGTTGTAACGGCCTGGGTGGTGGGGGGGCTCGTTTGTTGACTAGGGCTGGTCCCAGATGTCTGGGAGGCGGGAATAAACGTGACGATACCCCCGCCTACTAGACATCTGGAAACCAGCCCTAGTCAACAAATGAGCCTCACCCACCACCCAGGCCTTTACAACACAAAAGTCTTCCAGCACCCTGCCCATAACCATACAGCACACTCATATGTATGTATGTACGTACATACGTACGTACGTACATACGTACGTACATACGTACGTACGTACATACGTACGTACGTACGTACGTATATAGATAGATAGATAGATAATGTATAGGCACACACACGAAACATATTCAATATATATATGTTGTGTGTATACATATACATATATATTATATATATATGTATATGTATATGTATATGTAGTATGTATGTATGTGTGTGTGTTTTGTATTTGTGCTGATAAATAAATAAAGGGAGACTAGTATAGATCTATTTCAAGCTATTTAGCTCTCATCAGCTAGCCATACTCTTACTGGGATTAGAACCTGTGCTGTATTACATCTAGGCAGATGTGTTAACCATTAAGCCACAAGGTTCTCCTCCTTATCCTTATAGTATGTATATAGGTAGGTAGGTAGGTAGGTAGGTAGGGAGAGAGAGAGAGAGAGAGAGAGAGAGAGAGAGAGAGATAGTGTATGTATATACACACACACAAAACTATTCAATGATCATTGGTAAAGATAACGAGACTTATAAGACAATGAAACGAGATAATTAATTCTACTACAGTTCCATGCCTCAGGATTTTTAAGCATCATGGCCTTCATTGTACAAGGGTTGCTAAGGTCATCTGCTACTATTGGTGTTGCAAGTCAAAGTGATTGAAATGTTACTTTGCTCCACTGCGTCATGGAATACCTCAACTTGAAGTCTCATCTGTACAATTACCAAATAATTTTTAAATAATATGATTTTTCTCAGCCTCTTATCTCATGTGATACACAAGCCCCTCAAATATAGTCATCTCTTTATCAGCAGAATAACAGAATGTGGTTTCCAGCCAGACTTTGACCAGATGGCAACCAGGACTAAACCAAGATGTTTTGCTGCCCAAGCTAAAACAATGACATCTTCTTACCCACGCTTGTTTCTGGGTATTCCAAACTAACTTAATTGGCAATTGCATCTTATTTCAGCATTGCGATGGGAACATTGTCCTCCACTGATGTTGAGAAATTGGCGTGCATGTCACTCTGCCTGGGATCATAAACAACTCTCCTAATTCCTCAGCACTGTTGTGGAACTATTCACTTCTCCTTCCTTTAGGCACAGCTGCTTGGATCACAAGACCCCAGGGCATGAACAATGTATATAAGAAAGTGTGTCATGGATGATTGTCATATACCTGTTTGCACCAGAGGCAGGTTCCGGCAGTCGCTACTGCCAGTTCGCTCATGGCTGTGTCACACATGCGTGTGTGATGCGTGCACATGCACAGTGCAATAAAAATGGCTCTGCGCATGCGCAGAAGCAAAAAACAAGATGGTGGTGCCTATGGCGCTGCCCAAAGTACCAGTTTGCATATGTGGCAGGCCTGGGTCACTGCCAGTTCCAGCCACCCAGGCTATCAAACCACTACCGGTTCAGCTGAACCAGTCTGAACCGGTAGAAACCCACCACTGGTTTGCACCATGAAAGACCTTTCCAACATCTTTTGATCTATTAAAAAAAATGAGCAAGATGACTTTTGACAATTTTCAGCTATTTAGTGTAACTTTTCCTGACTAAACAAAGAAAATAATTTTCTTCCATTTTAATCATATGAATGGAAACAAATGACACTGTCAGAAAATTAAGAGAGACAGCAGATATAAGTTTCCCTGATTTGATATCCAGACTTCTTGTGACCATGTAAGTTCTGTAATTCCAATCCCAGCTACTCTATGGCATTCTAAGAGTTCTACACACAGAACATCTGGAGGATGCCAACTGGCAAAGGTTATGTAAGAAAACCAGGCACTGCCAAGATCTTACTAGAAAGAGAGACATTGGTGACTTTTAATTAGCACGAACATGTTCTGAAGTAAATAACATATAAAAACATATATGACTGAAAGGAACTGATTCTCCATAGTAATTCATGCCCAAAACATACCAGTTTCTAAAATGTTTCAAATAATTGCCCACAATCATGGTTATTTTAAAGGTAGACATTTTTCTCTGCCAACTTCATGTACGGGGTCCTTAGTGCTCTCTGAACTTGGTTGCTTTCTTGCAGATGTTTCATCACCCAAGCTAGGTAACATCATTAGTGCACTGCACCATCAGAGAGCACTGCTGATGTTTTTGGATAATGAAACGTCTGCAAGAAAACAAGCAAGCTCAGAGAGCACCAAGGACCCCTCATGTCAACCCTTAGCTACAAATATGCTCCTTTATTGGTAACATTCTTGTGCATTTTGGCCATCTCTGGTCCTATCATCACTTCAAAATCAGTCAGCAAAAGTAGTTAAACTACAGTAGTGATTTGCCACCCTCCAATGTATTATTTTGGTTGCATAACAAGCAAATTGTGTTCTCACTCAGCTGTACCTCTGCATAGCTTTCTATCATCTTTAAAGCTCTTTGCATATCCTTGCTTGCATTTACAGTGGTAACTCCCCTTCAGTGTTAATGCAGCTCCCTTTGGGACCACAGATGGAAGCATTTCTCTTGCACTCATCAATGTCTGCAAGAAGAAAGTAGGGCTAAATGAAACATGGCAGAATGCCACAACCGATTATGCCAGATCTTCCAAACGGGTATTCCCCACAGGAGAATGGACTTTGGCTCTCGAATTCCGCATCCAGCAGGGCCACTTAGAATGATAGGAGCTGAGTCCCACAAAAAACGGAGCAGGCCCATATTGGGAAAGCTGTGCTGTAGCAAAGGAGAAACCTGTTTATAACTGCAAAAGGCCAAGCCATTCCCATGCAAACTCTGCAAAGCAACATGCTGTAACTATGTGCTGGGGACAAAAACTCTGAAGTGGTGAACCGCATGGGCATCGCGGCTGGGGCACCATATTGTGAGCAGAGAAAAGAGTCTCCTACCTTATTCATTGATTTAAATCCCACCGTTCTATCCATGGGACAATCAAAAGTTTTTGTTTTAAATAAAAAAATCAGCTCAATTAATATTATTACTACAACCCAAGGAGCCTAGTTGAAGAAGATAGTCCTTTAACTCTTGGAAAGTACTTTTAAGCGAGTATGTTCCCCAGCTTGGGAGTAGGGTGGGAGAAGCCAGTACCCCTCTTCTCCTTGATTAACCGATGGGCTCTGAAAAGTGGATTTCTCTTTAGCAGGACTTAAAGAATACAGATCTGCCTAGAATACACGAACACTAACCCAAAGTCCTGGTTTCCTATCAAACAATAGCCTTCTGTCTTGTCTGATCTTATTTTCAGCTTCTTCACTTTTATCCAGCTTGTTCTTACACTCAGCCCCCCCTTTTTTGCAATTAGATGACAGACAACTAGAACTGAGGGTTGTCAAATAAATTTATTTTGAATGTCACTATTTTAAGTAACTGAGAAATCTCCTGTTTAAAAGAGTCAAATAGAGATTGCCCAGAGAAACGAGCAAGTCCAATTTTCCAAGTAAACAGAAGCTCATTTCCAGTCATGGCAGCCATAGATAAGAAGGAAATGAGGAATAGGCAAAGCTGAAGCCACTCCCTCATCATCAGGCATGTATATAAAATGAAAGTGAAAGGATGGAGATGATGCCCAATGAGCCTGTGACTGTATTTCCCTTTCCCGTAGTTTTTATGCCACTAAACAAAGTAGATAACTGAAAATGCAAAGCATTGGAATGACATTCTGGTCATTTTGCCATGAATAACCAGTGAGATTCTTAGTAAATCCTCAGTTCCAATTATTAATTAGATTCAAAGATGCCATGGATACTAAGACAGCAGAAAAGGGAAAGGAGAACAAGTCACTTTGGAGAAATTGCATTCTCTTTTTCATTTTTGCAGGAATAATCTTCTAGCAGAGTGAAACAGATAATGCTCCTATCTGTGATAGCAAGATACATATTCTTTTCTTAAAAAGAAAAAGATCCTGAATTTAAAACCATGCCCCCACAAAAGATAAGAGAAGAAAAAAAAATAAGCCTAATTTAGAGTATTCTCAACAAACTTAAAAACTATTCCCTCCCCGAAATGGAAAAGCAAAGGAACAAGTAAATACATTTTAAGTTTAAAATATACAACATGTTCAGCTGTAGGTATTAAAAAAATAACATTCAGCTGCTGGGAGTCAATCATAAAAATATTCTGATGTTTTCTCCAAATGTTCATTAAAGAGTATTAAAAGAGTTCCTTTCTTAATATATTTCTAGAGTGGTTTATTTCCATGTCTCACTTGGTTCTGTTTGGTCGATTCTGAGAAGTAACTCTTGTAGGTCAAAACATCCACACTTCTACATGCAGAAAGTCAGTGGGAAATTCTAGGAAAGATAGCTGAGTACAGAGAGTACGTCCAAAATAAGGGCACATATGTAGGCCCTAAGTTTTATAAATTGCTATCCAATTATAATTTTTAACAAAACTAAAAGAGGAAATGGGTAAGTATCTGTGCCTCCCAGAAAATAAAGCCAGGACTTGTATTAATTTTTGTTACAAAAGACCCATTAGGGTTTAATTTTGGGTAATGTCTTATTTTTTTACACACAGAGCTGCACAGCACATCCAGCGGGCCAGTGCCGCCGCCATGAGATGAGGCAAGGCAAGGCGAGAGGCAGGGGGCATGGTGGGGTTGGCAACACACTGTGGCCCTAATGCACTCGCCACCTGTGTGAAAAGATAAGACAAAGGGAAAGAGAAAACAGGCAGGGTGTGAGAAAAGATCTCTCCAGGAAAAAGAAACAGAAAAGCAGAAAGAGCTGGGTAAAAAGTAACACGCTTCTGCCTGCTGGGTTGCTTCACCCTTCCGGAAAGAAGCCAAATTTTCGATCTTGCTTCTGGGGTGGAGTGCAGAGTGGGGCATACGGGCAGCCTGACCTGCAGAATGCTGACCAATCTTGCCCAGCCTTCCCCACCAGGAAGGAGATGGCTGCCTCCCGCGGGGCCCTTTTCATTCTTCCTGCAGTTGCAGCCTCCTTCAGATCCCGCAAGGCCACCCATCTCACCCGGCCCCATCTGGCCAGGTAGACAAGGATACTGTTGGGGCAGAGGTGCCTCAGAGCCCTGATGCTGGCAGTGACAGTGGTGGCTGGGGTGGTGGTGTGGGGGTGGCCACATAGGGGGAAGTGAGTGCGTGGGGGCTTTTTTTTACAAATGGAAAACCTGGTTACTAATACTTCTTCTTCTTCTTCTTTCTTGGCCTTGCTTTTTTCCTTCTCCTTTTTCTTGTCCTCTTTTCTCTCCTTCTTACTCTCCTCCGTCTCCTGCCCCTTTCTTCGTCTCTCTGTTGGCAATCTTGTTGTGCAGCGCAACCACTGAATGGATCAGACAAGGCACAGGAGGGGGCGGGGATGGTGCCGCACCACGGCCCTGCTGCTCCACCAACACTCCAGCACTCCTGTAGCTTTTCCCATCCACACTTGTTCGTTTTACTCCTGCAGTGGGAAAGAGGCAGGAAACCCACTCAAGACTCCAAGGCTCTGCCCGTTGCTACATCAAAATGCCAACTCGAAGACAGCAGATTGATTTTTCTGCAGATGGTTTCAGGAGGATGCGCTGAATCCGCTTAGGGTAGCAAATTCAGCAGTACCAATGAATGGATCAGAGACATGGGGCAGGGCGGGGTGGCATCACACTGTGGCCTCTGCATCCTCAGCCCCCCCATTGTCCTCCAGCACCGATGGTGGTGGTCAAGCATGCAGGAGCCATGGTGTGACCTGATTCATTGGTGGTAATGCTGCAGAAGTTCATCATTCTGAATGGATTAGAGCAACCTCCTAAAACCATCTGCAAAAAAAATCAATCCTCTTTCTTCGAGTTGGTGTTTTGATGCAGCAACAGACAGAGCCTTGGAACCTCGAGTGGGTTTATTGCCTCTTTCCCGCTGCAGTAGTAAAGTCAACAAGCATGGATGGGCAAAGCTAGGGGAGCGCTGGAGGACAACGTTGGACTGCAGGAGTGAAGCCCATAGGGGTTGTGGCGTGGCGCCATTCCCACCCCTTCCCTGCCTCGCCTGATCCATTCAGGCGAATGATAGCGCTGCACAACAGGATTGCCAAGAGGGATGCCAAGAAGGAGGGACAGGAGAAGGAAGAGAGTACGAAGGAGAGAAAAGTTGACAAGGAAAAGGAGGAGGAAAAAAGTGAGGCCAAGAAAGAAGAGAAGTCATAGTATTAGTAACCAGGTTTTCTATTTGTAAATTAAAAACATTACATTAAGTCTCCATGGACTTGCCACCTCCTGTACTGGCCACCTCCACACCCAGGGCTGACGATCTAACTAGGGCTTATTTTGGGGATAGGACTTATATTAGGCACAGGTTAAAAATTATGCTAAGTCTTATTTTATGGTTCGGTCACTTATTTTAATTAATTGAAAATTAATTAAATCAGATTTAGATTTTGTCTTAGTTTGCATACTTTTTGAAGTGCAATTCACAGCAGACTAAAAGCTTAGTGGACAATTGGTTGGGCACATTGTCAGATCACAAACAGTCACTGATGGTCAGAAACAGACATTGACAAGCTTGGTTACATGGCTACAAATACATGCCAATCCCAAATGTTTAAAGCCGTGCAAAAAAAAAAAAGGTATTTAAAAATACAGATGTCAGAACAGCAAGTGAACTTCATTCTCTTTAGCTGTGGATGCAAGAAACTCTTTCCTTTCAGTGCTGGGTGGAAAGATACAAGTTTATTGAGAGTTTGCCATAGCCATTTCGAGTGCCAGAACAGTGTAACACTGCAGACTTCTGCCTCTGCATTAACTTTCTGCTCATGTGCTATGAGTACATTGCCTGGAGTAAGCACATGTGCCATGCATAAACAAGAGCTCCAGAAAGCACTTACCTTCACACTTATTTTCATTTATACTTTTGAACGTTCTTCCTTCATTAGGTAACTGAAATCCTGGTTTGCATTCACAAAGGACCTGATCACAGTCTATTTTACATTTACTATGTTTTCCACACTGTTCAACACCACAGGTAAGATTAGCTAGAAGACGACCATTTGGGAAAAGAAATAATTTGACATCAGAAACACATTTCTTCACTGGGCTTAAAAAAATAGAAACCTATCTCAAGAGGCAGAAAAGGAAGGGAATCTAATCTATTTGTAGAATCAGACTGAGAAAAAATTTGAGGGAGACTTTCCCATAAATACAGGGTGCATCCACATTGCTGGAGTGGGAAAAAATATCACTTTTTTTGTTTTATGTTGCATCTTTTCCAAATTGGAAATAAAGTGTTTGATCTTTGTCATATGAAAGTTGTTCTTGCCTGTTGCCCAATCATTATAATTGGCAATACATTTTTTTCAAAGGGTTTGCTTCCTGAAAAACTTTTGGTGATTAAAATAGACAATACATACAGATCCCTTCAAATTGGACACAAATATCAATGATGTTATTACATACCCTAGGAATTCTGAGAAATATTAAATTATCTTTTAATGACTCTAATGTGTTTAAATTGCATAATGATTTTGCCATGCTGCATGAGCTCACATTTCCTTGTACTCAAGTGTCCAATGCATCTCACTGTAGTTTTCAACCATAGTCAGCCAATATTGATGAATTCCAATCCCGTTTTTCCATTGTTATAATGTCTTGGTGAAACCATTTACCCTCATGGTCACCTAGATTTTTGGGAAGGAAGTCCACGTGTGAATGCAAAAAATGAATCTTTCTTCATGGCCTTGCATGCTTGTAAGCAGTTTGGCAACCAGCTGGATTTAATTTAGTGCTCTATAGTTGCCAAGAAAATTCTCAACAACATCCTTGAATGTCTTCCAGGCAATTTTCTGTGGCTCCACTAACAGATCTTCAAATCACCTGTCATTGATGATGTGTCTGAACTGTGGGCCAAAAAGAATGCCTTCCTTAATCTTGGCATGAGTTATTCTTGAAAATATCTGTCTCAAATAACAAAAACTTTCACCAAGTGGTTCATTTCCCACATTTTTCTGTCCTAGAACCTAATTCTTTCAGAGTGGCCATTTCTTTCTAATACAATGGAACTGTCTTGTTGTCCCATATGGATATGTAACAACAGCACAGGTAATCCTTGAGTTACGAATATAATGGAGCTTGCCAATTACATTGGTAATCTGAGGATTCGTTGGAGTGAATCATGTAAAATGAACGTGAAAACTCCCTGCTTTCACCCATGCATTCTCTAATCAAATTCGCAGGTCGTTAAGTGCACATGAGGTATGTCAGGGTGGGGAAGGCAATAGAGGGCCTAGTGATGGATCGGGCCATCTAATTAAGACCACCCAAGGCCTCTTCCCACTGATACCTCATGCTCCCCACAATTGCTTCCCTTCCCATCCTGCTGTGCTGGGTCACTTATCGTGCAGCGAAACTGTCTCCTCTCCAGCCTCTCTGATGCACAGGATCATAGCCCCCAGAAGCATCCAGTCTCAGTGCACAAAACATTTGCACATCGATGGGAGGCTTTGGGGCAGCAAAATCAAAGCGTCCCACTGGCTTGCGAACTCTTCAGCAAGCCTTTGCAAAAAGCTCTGCCAGCAAGAACGCACCGGCCCCTCCCGGCTCCGCTCTTGCTGGCAGAGGCTGTTTACAAAGACAATCGGACACAATCTCCTAGCAGGCTTTGACAAGGAAACAGCACCAAAGCCTTCCCTCAGTTTCAAAGCCTTTTGCCACAAATCTCGTCCAGGCCTCACCTCACAGAGAACAGAGTCCTAAAGCAGTGCAAGATAACACGAGATCAGTAGCATGAGACCTCGCACTAATGATCTTGCATGATCTCTCAGTACTTTAGGCCTCTGTTCTCTGCGAATGTACCAAAGGCTTGAAGCAACAAGCCAGGGAAAGAAACCATGGCAGAGAGGAGACAGCAGCTAGATCTTTGCGACATAAGTGAGTCTCTACAGGCCCAGTGCCTGTGGAGACCCAGAGAGGGAGGCGGGGGGGATCGATAGGCATGGTGGATATTGCAGTGCACCTGCTGTCGTTCATAAGAGTGAACAGCTGCAACATTCGTAACCTTGGGACTGTGTCGTAAGTACTTGGGATGAGCTATGTTACAATTTTGAACGCTCGCTAAGTGAACTGTCATAACTCGAGGATTACCTGTACTTGGCACATCAGGGGTGCATTCCAAGCAGCAGAGCCACTACTTTTATATCCCCACAGCTATTCCAATTAATTATATAGTGTGCTGGATGTGCTTCAGCAACAGATCTGTATGTTTTCGTATGTTTCTTTCATGCATGTAACATGGCAAACAGGTACTGAAGGGTGCATGTTGCCATTGTATAAAAACAGATGATTTCTATAAAACAGTGCATGATACGTCAAATTACAGATTATTTTCAGGATTAGCAGCCAAAATTCTTTAAGATGCACCCAAAAATGTGCAGGAAGCAAAACCTTTATTGTACAGTGCTATGAAATTGTGAAATGTTTGGATTATGTAGAGGCAGCACTAACATTGGCCAGTTCCTATTTTAAGGTTGAACGTTACAGACCAAAGTTAAGGTACCATCATCTCCATATTTTAAAGAACTGTTTTTGCCTTCCATCCTTCCTATCCTATACCCCCACCCCGACAAGCTGATGAGAAAATAGGAAAAACAATGTCATTTCTAATTCTAATCCCTGTGCATGGAATATCTTCAGCTCAGAGTTTCAAAAAACTACAAGCTAGGTGGATGGGGTGATAATCTGCAGATTGTAACCATGGTGTTTGCCATTGCTCCCCTCCACCCAACTTTAGCTACTCCCTTATGGAAAGCAAAACGTCCAATTACCACAACACCTGTCAGTATTTCCGTCGCACGGCTTATATCCGTTCTTACATTCATCGGTTTCTTTTGGTAGTTGCCACAATCTTTTTAGAATATACAGAGGGAAGAAAGGCATTAGTTAGAACACATCCATGCTCTAGGCCATGCTATATCACGCTTGTTCCAAACTAGATTCTTTATTTAGTAATAACTAATATTTCTGGAAGATTCCCAATCTGTATTCCATCCATTTGTAATTTTTAAAAGGGAATACAGATTAATTAGTAAGATACATAGGACATTACATCAGTATACACCAATTAATTTAGTTCTAATCAAGTTCAATTAAATCAAAATAGAACTTTTCCTGGCTTTATCTACCCTTTGGAGTGCAAACCTCAGCAAAGCAAAAGCCCAGTGGCCAAATTGTTTCCTAAAATGGATACATCCATTGCAAGACCTCAAGGAGTCACTAATGGTCAGAAATAAACATTAATAAACAGGCTTTTAATACATGTAGTAACTTTCATTGTTTATGTGCTGTCAGTATAATGAAGCATATTTGCCATGTTTAAAAAAGGCACTCACGGACACAGTCATTTTCACTGATATTCAGGAAAGTTTTCTCTTGATTTGTTTTTCTCCAATATTCTATTTTGCAAGAGCAGCTGTATTCCCAGAGTCATTCTTACACAGAATTACTTCCACAGATCTTTTGACATTCATTCTCAACTATAAGAACAGAAGAACATTGAAGGGGGGGGGGGAGAAATCAGATTATTTTCAAAGTTTTTTTTTAATGGCCAATCTGTAGAGAGAAGAGAATAGAGAAAAAAAAGTGTTCCTTGATGCTGAAAACATGTACTCTGCAGAGTCAAATGGAAAAAATTTGGATGAAAATTTTCCCATCATTCCGTGTATGTAGTTGCTGATCAATTCAGGATGCATCATGGCGGCCTGTGGATGGCTAGGATGGGGAATATTGTCCCATTTTTCTCGTCATGCAGTGCTTTTCCAAACGTCGGAATAAGGGCCCAATTATATAGTCCTTGTTCAAAGTTACAATGGTACTGAGAAAAGTGACTTATGACCATTGCAGTGTGCTTTTCACATTTATAATAGTTGCAGCATCCCCATGGACACATGGGTCAAAATTCAGACGCTTGGCAACCGGTTCATATTTGTGACAGTTGCAGTGTCCCTAGGTTATGTGATTACTTTTTGGGACCTTCTGATTAGCCACGTCAATGGGGAAGCCAGATTCATTTAACAATCATGTTACTAACTTAACGGCTGCAGTGATTCACTTAACAAATGTGGCAAGAAAAGTCATAAAATGGGGGGGGGGATTCACTTAACAATTGTCTCACTTAGCAATGGAAAACTTGGGCACAATTGTGGTCATAAGCCGAGGACTACCTGTATTGGATTTTAAGGTTGGTCAGCTATTTTCAGATGACAAATGAAATCTTAGAAATTAAACCCAAGGTACCATTTCCTTATTCTAAGGAAATAAGGAAAGATTTTAATTTTATTTTTTTCATTTTTTGCTGTTGCTGCTGCTGCTGTTCTAACAATATTTTTCCCCATACTCCCCCAACCCAACCTCCCTGGTTAGTTGAAATCTTACAGATGATATCCCATGCCTGCAATGTTTTCCCATAACCACCCAGGCAAACCCGATACCCTGAGTCACAGTCATGAATGCCTACATCAGATTTGCTGTAATAGTTACAATTTGTTTAAAATATAGAGATAAGAGCAACATTAGCTAGAAGAAGTCCATGCTACTGGCTGTGCTGTAGCGTACATCCTCCAAACTGGATCCAACACCAACACCCCACACAGATCCAGGTAGATAGCATCCTGTTTATTCCATTCCAAGTACCTTATATTATTATTTGGCATAAATAGGTTTCAAATATTTTGAACCCATGAGAACATGCAGTTGCCTTTCATCTCAAGTCTTGGACAGGAGGCATTATGACAGGAGCCACAATTCTGTACATTTATTTCTGTTGTTTAGGATTTTCTGATAACCCCAATTTTCTTGAGTGATATAATGTGAAATAAATTGACTGTCTTGGCATTCAATGCTTCACAAATTCCTAAAATGTCTGGCAGATCCTGAAAATGTGTTTTGGGGCAACAGAAGTAGAATTTATAGTGTGTAAAAAAAAACTTAGTCATTTGAAAGGACATGGTTCATAGTTCTAGAGTAAAGAGATCCAGGTTTATCCAAGTCTTCCCTTAAAAGCAAATTGGTTTCAAAAGTATATTTCCAAACAGCCTAGCAAATATCAGTCCTCACTATCATCAATTTTGTTGCAATTTATGCATTAACTGTTAAGATTTAAACACAACAGTGTAATTGTATTTAGCTCTTATTATTTTATATTCTATCTTCCCATCTCTAAGTGATTTTACGCACATCTCAAACTTATGTCTTACTTGCACAAAGTATTATTAATTTATAAGATGTAGGATGTATTTAGAACACAGCAGGGTACTGGAATTAGTTACCTGTGCATAAACAAGATGATGTCTGGATTTCTTTAACTATGGGAATAGCAAACTAAATGTCGGCAAGACAAGGAAGCACCTCTTCAATAGCAATAGCAATAGCAGTAGACTTATATACCGCTTCATAGGCCTTTCAGGCCTCTAAGCGGTTTACAGAGAGTCAGCATATTGCCCCCAACAATCTGGGTCCTCATTTTACCCACCTCGGAAGGATGGAAGGCTGAGTCAACCCTGAGCCGGTGAGATTTGAACCGCTGACCTGCTGATCTAGCAGTAGCCTGCAGTGCTGCATTTAACCACTGCGCCAGAATTAAAACTTTTGAGCCAAGAAGTTTTAAATGTATTGCAAAAGCAGAGAAGACAGATTTACAGTCCCATCTGTTTTACTGATAGTCCTATAAAACTTTTTACAAACAGTTCAACCAAGAGGTCTTGATAACCTCTGAATTATTATTTGCGCAGCTGCTTCTGCATAAGGCTTCATCTCTGGCTCTGAGTTATCAACTTTACCTGACATGCATCTATATACCACTAGTCAGCTTCCATCCTGGTTCCCCATCGTCTTCTTTCCTGTTGCTCTAAATGGAGATAACCAGTTCCATCTCAACTGCCTGCAGAAGTCCATGGTTTTCTCTTTTGAAGATGTGTCATGCTTAGGCTCATTGTGATACTTAAGAACACCAGATATCCATTTAAAATGTCTAAAATGTAAACTAAATTCCAAGGGTGCATAATTACACGAATTCGTTTGAAAAACCATGGTTTTAAAAGACATGCTCCTACTGTTGTTTTTTTTTTTTTTTCTTTCAGCATCTCTTGGTCTGAATAAGCTAATTTTTTTTTCTGAATGTGACTGAACAACTCTGCTTTTGGAATTTCAGCAGAGTTTACAGTAGTCAAGAGTAGATCTACCAATATTTGGACCTAAAGAATTAATTCTCCACCCTGACATTTTTTAGTAATCAATACTTTTGAGGTCCCATTTTGATATACCTACTTAAGAGAAAACAAATTTGTTTAATGACAGTGGATTTAAATGAGCTTTCTAGTGCTTCCAACAATTCTTGATCCAGAGAAGCTTACCTTGATTTTGGAGCAGAACTGATTGGAAAAGAAAACGAGGAGGCCTGAAAAGAAAAAAGAGAATATAGAGTCAGGGAATATCTTATTCCACAAACTGATCGTTTTCCTTCAGATATGCTAGACCAGTGGTGTATTAACAACATTAATCAAACTAAGCACATGCTTAGTGCTTAGTGCACCAAACGCCACAAAGTTGAGAAAGAAAGAAAAAATGATGAAGATTTGTACAGTATGTACAAAGGAGGGGGGCACCAAGATTTGCCAGTGCTTAGGACACCAGTGAGCCTTAATCCGCTACTTTGTTAGGCTACTTCATCCTCCATCTCCAATTTGCAAAAGTAAAGATGGAGAGCCACTAGACTGCACACTAATCTTTCCTCCAAAGGCATCAATGGTCTTTATCCACGGTTCCCCTGGCTCTTACATCCTGACTGAAGTTCTTCTCTTCCAGGGCTGTAGGAAAGCTATTAAGTTCCACCTGGAAGTTCTCACATCACTTTGTTGGAAATTGGCCAATTGCCACAAGCAAGTTTATTGTTGCTGGGAAATACCAGCTCTTTGATTTGAATACCAAACAGATGACAGAAATGGGGATTTCACAGATGTCAGAGCATTTTTCCACATTTGAATAATGTGGGCTACTTGTGTGGGCTTTATGTATTATAGCATCGTTCCCCCCCTAAAAGAATTGTAACTGGGGTAGTTGGGTGGGCAGGATTTCTTTATATTAGGAAGGAGTTCAAATATTTTGCTACTTGAAACCCAAATATTTTTGAGGTAGATAGAACAACATTGGGAGCTGGTGTGTGTTAGTTCCCCCGGGCACAATGTTCAAGTAATGGAAAATTATTACAGGTACTCCTGGACTTACAATAGTTCATTCAATAACTATTCAAATGTACAACAGTGCTGAAAAACGTGACGTATGACATCTATTAAGTATAATTTTTGGTATTTGCACAGGTGTGCCCTGCATTAGGACTGTCCATCTTCCAAGCCTTTGTGTTAGGAGATCTCACTACTACATTCCTGCAATATGTTGCCCTCATGATGGAATACAACTGGTTTGGAATACTGGGAATTGCAGTCCAGCACAACTGGAAAGCAGCAGATGAAGAAAGAGTAGATTACATTTGTTTGCATTAACAAAGAATAAGCAAAAATATTAAAAGGAAGCTATGACTTTATTTGGGTTGGTGCAATCTGTTGCTTCTTATATTTACCATTTGGACTTTATTGTTTACAAAAGGTTTTTTTAAGATGTTTTTATTTCCCTGTATCTATCATACATTTCTTCAATAATTCAGTCAACCAAGCACCTATATACATAATTTCTTTTATTCGTGTGTATCCAAGAGTTCATTCTGCCAAATATTTATAATTTACAGATGACCACTATGAGCACTGTTCTGTTTCTAAGAAGCATTTTCTAATCTTAGCCAGCAACGCATATTTTTTTTCACTTGGATGTAAAATGCATTTAGAGCACGCTATGGCTTCAGTGGTGGGATTAAAAATTTTTACTACCGGTTCTGTGGTGATTTGGTGGTCATAGCATGGCTTGATGGGCGTGGCAGGGGAAGAATACTGTAAAATCTCCATTCCCTCCCACTCCAGGTGAAGATTTCTGTAAAATCCCCATTCCCTCCTGATCAGCTGGGACTCGGGAAGCAGACAATAGATGGGGGCGGGGCCAGTCAGGGGTGATATTTACTGTTCTCCCAACCATTCGAAATTTCCGCTACTGGTTCTCCAGAACTGCTGAATACCACCTCTGCATGGCTCGCAAAATACTTTCTGCGTGTTCTGAGATATACTTTCTTCTTTAATATTTCCCAAGTTCTGCTACTCAGTTTTTAAGTGCACAAAAGGTTTGAGCACCCTCTCAAAGCTGAGTACATATGGCTCTATTTGCAATATAACTTTCCTCAATGAAGAAAGACTCTGGGTGGTAAACACTGACCCAAGAATAAAACTATCAAAATAAAAAATGTACTTTAAATGTTTATGTTTATTTAATTTGTATGCCGCCCACTCCCGAGGGACTTGGGGCAGCTAACAACCAGACTATAAATAACTATATTATAATAATAATATATTGCTGTTTTAATCCAAAATACTAGACCATGTTCTCCCTCAGTCAACTCACTTATATCTATGAATTAGCAGCACACAATTTGGAATAACTAAGGCAGTTATAAATTGCCTAATATGATCGCCTCCAGCTGCCCCAAAGGGATAATTTCTTGTATTTTTTTTTCTCCTGACAATTTTAAAAGTCCATTTTAAATTAAAATAAAAAACAAAAACTGTGTTTAGTCACTCCACATTTTCTACCTCCTTTTCAAGCCATGGTGGCCACAGGAGATGTGAAAACAACTACTACTCTAATTTTCTCTCCATCATGGCAGGAAGGAAGTTGCTGTTCTGATGTACCAGCTGATTGGGGAAGGATACTTTACAATGCCAGTCAGTTTAAGCCTAACCATAATCTCTCAAGGTTGATTAATGAGATCAGCTGCCTGCAGTAGGGTATCCACATGACATGTTACCCACCAGCTCAAGACACATGGGAACACGCCATTTCAAATCATTCTGGATCATGGCTTCATTCTGTAACTCATTCTGTGTCTTATTGATCATAGTACTGGCATGTGTTTTATGCTATAATCAAGTTTTTGTAATACAGTTCATTGTATTTTCTCATTAATCTCTGTTGTTTCATAATGTTTTCCCTAGCTTTTCTTATCGTTGTTTCCAGAGGTGGGTTGCCAATTTTTCTACTACCGGTTTGGGCATGTTCCCATGCGTGCTGCAACACTTCTGCGCATGCACAGAAGTGTCTGGGCAAGTGGGCAGTGTCTCCCACCACTGCTACTGGTTTGCCCATCCGGGCTGAACCAGGAGCAGCCTAGCTCTGGTTGTTTCAAGCAAGCATTTTGAAAGTTTTCAGATTATTGTGAACAAATTATAGAATTTTTTTTTGCTATTATTTCTTGGGATAAATATTGCATGCTATGAAGTATTATACCACAGATCAATATTATAGAGCAGTCCACTACTCAACAATTATTTGCCAATGGGTCCTTTTCTGGCTCAAAACTTCAGCACTAACCTGCCTCTCTGTCTTGGAATTTGCTTATAGTATTTGGCTAGGCTTTCTCAGATCACACCTGCTTATAATGCTTCTGACTTGTTATACCCAATAGTGAGAGATGGGGTTCAGGCCTCTAGCCAATTATGAACCAAGAAATGTTCACGAATCATTAACCAAAGTTATTCCAATTGGACAGGCAATTTTCAAAGTCATCCTCCCTGTGTCTTGATTCAAATGGACAATATGCTACCCTGTTTTCAGCAACTATGAAATTTTCTTAGCTCTTAGGTTCTATTCAGAGTTCCTCTTCTCAAAATCAGGAAAGTTCTTTGCTTCACTATCTTGCTTTCTGTCAACTGGATTTTTTAGTGAGTGGCCTTCACCAGCCATATCATAACACAATTACAACGTTCCAAATATTACAGGCTGAACAGACTATAACGTTAAGCTTGCTCAAATCTACCTGACTGTCCTTCAACAACATCTGGCTAACATTATTCAGGCTCATATGAAATAGCCTTAGTATCTCAGGGCACTTTATATGATCCACCCCATCTGCCTGCAAAGCTCTCTGAAGCATTTTTAAAATGCAGTGGAGATTGACCCAGACTTCTCTATTTTCAGAGCTGACTGACTGGAAAACATAAATGTAGATGTTTCTTACACATTTGCCTTGAATTTGTAGAGAGTCACTGTTCCCTCTTTTGACCAAAGAGAATGAATTGCTAACATTTCCCTCCTGTTTTTGTGTTTGCCATGGTGACGAGCTTCTGTTATTTTCAAAATTCCCAACATTGATAGGATGACAAGTCTATTTTACCCTGATCATGCCAGCTCACTCTGTCTGTGTTCCCAGGAGCTGAGAGGCGGGCAAAGCTCAAATTCCTTTCAGTGGAAAGCCAGAACGATCCTTCCAACACAAGTCTATTTTATTTTAAAGATTGCCATTTCTGAAGCACCGGTAATGGGATACGGGGAAAAATGCCTGTGGTTGCAAGCCCCAAGGCACAAAATCATAAGATTAATAGCATGTGTGTGAGAGAGAGATGTTATCTCTCAATGTGACGTTCTTTTGCAATTTATTAAACTGGGCCAGTTCTGGACAAGGAGAAACCTGGGTGTTTGTCGTTGTCTTTTGGCTCTGAAATAATATCTCAACTATTTTACCACTAACCTCATGGTACCCCAACCCCTGGTCTGCGGACCGGCATCTCGTCATGACATGCCAATGATGCAGAGGCAGCATGTGAAACCACGTCCCCTGTGGTTCACAGAAAAACCTTTCACCACGGAAGCGGTCTTGGTGCTCAAAAAGTTGGGGGCTACTGCCGTAGGGGACTCACTGTGAAAGTTTAACCAGAGGAAGTTGCAGTGGCAACCACAGTAATTCTTTCTATAGAAACGTTTAAGGAAAAGGAGTCAATTATAATGCTTCAGATGTGCAATCTGATGCCTGTTTATGAGCTAATCTGTCACAAGAGACATGTATGTAAGAAAGGTAAATTTGGTTCAGAATGCTCAACCCTTCACCTGTACGAAACAGTTCTCTGTTTGTCTCTGTCTCTCTCATTGTTCTGAAAAATTCTTGGATTTGGGTACAATATGTAGTGGTTGTTCACACAAAAGTTGCAACAGCTGACAGTTTCCTCTAAATAATATCTGAAACCATAAAGACACTTTTACCACATGGCTTAACCAAAACAAGATTTTTTTTAACATCTCCTTCAGAGGTACAATGTTTCTGTTAACCACTCTGCTTCCTTGAGCATTTCTATGAGCTGTCAGATTATTTTCTTCTTGAGTGTAGCAGCTTAGCCAGTCCTGTTTTTCAATATCTAAAGATCTCCTTATGAGAATTCCTACTTTCATTGTTCTGGGAGTTTAATGGCCCCTGACTTGACTTCTAACAGTATATTAATCCCTGTCGCCTAATAAAAGAACTAAATTTGCTGAATCTTATAAAATAGACAATAGCACCACTGATCTGCATGAAGCAGAAAAATATTTAATTCCAAGCTTGAAATAAATTTACCGCTTTCAAGCATTATGTCAATAAGACTCAATTTTTTCAAATTCCATTGGAACAAAACACAAAATGGAAAGTTCCAGTGAAGTAAAATTCAGCATTCCACTTTAAGGTATAATGCACTTCCTCTTTTGGTTTTCATATATACTACTGAGCATTATAAAATCAGCCATGGGACCAATTTAAAAATAAATAAACATTTTAAACATCTTATGCTAAATTATAAAAGCAACAGTTAAATGTGTTTTTTGTAGCCTGGTTTGCAAACAGTCTCAGAACTAATCCAACAAAAAAAAAGCCAGTATTAGCAATAAATTCACTTCAATCAGCCCTTTAACAATACAATAACACAAAAGCACATTAGTCTGGTTATTGGCTTGAGTCTCTAATATATTCGCACACTGCACTCTTTTTCATTTGGTAGTCTGCCTGCTTAACTCAGCAAACAAATCACCATAGCATATTGATTGTCCACCTGAATATAAAGTATTCACACATCCAGAGAACATACTGGGATCACCACATTACATTATAAAACCTGAACCCTAAAGACTCCATAGAAAGTTAACAAACAACAATGCATTTGTATATCGGGCATTTGTATATCACCATCTTTTTAAAAATGTTTTGCTAGATGGGCATATAGATGAAAGTTGGACAGTAGATGGATTGTAGTAGTCTGAGAATGAGGAAGTATTATCTTTCTCTGATTATTCTTCTAGTGGCAGGAGCTACACAAATTGCTTCTTCATATGCTTTGAAGCATGTCTGTTGCTTGGGGTGCTAGTTGATTGTCACAAGGAACTACTTGCCACAAAGAAGAGGGAGCCAAGCTATTCTCAAAAGCACCTGAAAGCAGGACAAGAAGCAATGGCTGGTTACTAATCAAGGAGAGAAGCAACCTAGAATTAAGGAGAAGTTTCCTGACAGTTAGAACAATTAATCAGTGGAACAACTTGCTCCAGAAGTTGTGAATTCTCTAACACTGGAAGTTTTTAAGAAGAGATTGGATAACCATTTGTCTGAAATGGTATAGAGTTTTCTGCCTCAGCAAGGGGTTTGGACTAGGAGACCTCCAAGGTCCCTTCCAACTCTGTTATTCTATTCTATACTGCTGAATTTGGCTAGACCTGAATGTTGATAACTTAAAATATAGCAGATTACACTGCTCAATTTCTTCTATTTTGAAGGGTAGCACAAAAATATTGTATTTTGTAATATCCAAACAAGAACCAGCAGATGTCATTTTTCTTCTCCTTGATAAAGAACCAAAGGGTGGGAGGAGATGTGCTTGCCAGGGAGAAGCTGGGACTTGACTGCAGCTACTGAAGTGGACTATTTTGTTCCACATTCTAGTCTCTGCTCCCAGTCTCCTTTTCTCTGCTGAAGGCATCTCAGCCTATGCTCCACCCTGGTTTGACCCAAGTTTACCAATACTAAATTGGCACTTGGAGACAACCCCAATGCTTTGGCCTGCCTTGGAATCCAACTTGTTCTGGGATATCCATGGCTTTTACAAGAAAATGGTTGAGGGTAATTCTTGGCTTGATAGACAATAAAGCTGAGTTTAATCAATAAATGCCCAATAAAGCTGAGTAAAAAACAGCATGTTGCTGGCACATCACTTGTTCCTTTCTTAGTGCTTGAGTAAGACTGCTTGACCTTTTGGTTCAAGTTGCTGTTGAAATTTCACAAACAGAAGTAAACCTAGGCGACAGATAGATCACTGCTGTTTTCCTGAGTGATTCGTTTTTGTCATTTTAAATGAGAAAGAAATAGGATGCTTTCTTGGCAAGTTCTTTTTATGACAACACTGACAGCGTAGCAGTGGTAGGGTATGATTAGTAAGCCCCGGTACAGGCATACTGGTGCCTGCCGGAGCACCGGGTACCATTCTGGTGCTCTGGAAGGCCCACCCGCCTGCACTCCTTACTGGTATTTGAGCTCTTCAGGGCTTCCGCGCACGGAGCGTACGGCACCTGTGCGACGCTCCGCCGAGTAGCTGGAGCATCACAGAGCATTGCAGATGGTAAGTATGCATGTGCACACTGCACATGTTCATGTAGGGGGCACCGGGCACCGTTGCACCATACCGGTTGCAACGGGATCTGGAACCCACCACTGCAGTGTAGTTAATCTGATGTTCCCTCCACAGGAGGGTGGGATAGCCTCTCTTCTTTGGATTGCTACATAATTTCCACAGAAAAAGTGAAAAAAGTTACTTCTATGCAGTAAGCAGTGATGAGAGCAAGAAGAGGAAGTAGGAGTGACTCAATCTTTCATGGTCACCAATTCCATTAGAGGATAATGTTTGAATAGATATAAAAAGCAATAGAGCTTAGATTATATACTACTCCATAGTGCTTTGCAGCATTCTCTGAGCGGTTTACAAATGTCAGAATATTGCCCCCAGCTATTTGGATCCTCATCTTACTGACCTTGGAAGGATGGAAGACTGAGTCAATGTTGAGCCAGTCAGGATCAAACTTCTGGCAGTGGGCAGAGTTAGCCTGCAAAACTGCATTCTAACAATGGCACCACCAGGATTCATATAATTGTTCAAGCTCTATCTATCAATCAGTTTTGGGGTCAGTTAGTTGGTTTCTGGCAGGGCAGAAATAGACAAGCTGCTCTCAAAATGGTGAAGTTAGCAGGAAACCTTGTCAGTTAAGCCAAGATCAGCAGGGAACATAAGCTCATTCTGATTCTTCCTTTCTTCATCTGCTCCTCTCCAGATTCCTTCCTACTCTAATAGATGTCTTTCATTTGCTAGTTTGGGCCAGTTGTGATATCTAGGTCATTTGACACTTAAAATAAACGTGCAAGATTTACTTCATGGATTGAGGTTTATGGTTTTATTGAGGTTTATGGATTTTGAAAACACATGCAATTTCTCCCTTAGCACCTTCTTCTTAATTTTTTGGGAGACAATTCCTGGTATTGGCTAGGTACAGATGATACAGGCAGGACAAATGGGAGAGGTCTCTCCACCAGTGAGAGAAAGGCTATAGATTTGACCTAGATGATAGCAGTTATCGGTAGGAAGATTTAAGCATAGAGTATGATAAAATGGCATGGTTCAGTTTTGCATAGGGGTTTCAGTCTTGAACTCTGGCATTTTGGTCAGAAAGACATGTCGCTTTTGGAGGTTAATGTAGAGTTTAAATTTTAGACCAAAAACAATCCTATCAATTTCTATACATTCTCTGTATCGTCTAGGTATATCTATATCACATACGTAAGTTAACTTTCCAATGGGAAATTGTGAAAACTGCGGTTATACTCCTGTGGATATGTACACCCTACTAATTAAGCCATAGTTAAAAATGAATAAACTTAACTGTAAACTAAGCTATGTAGAACATAGCATACCAATCATATTGGTTAAATTCACAAGACACTTTAAGCCCAAACCAATACAGCAACTAAGTTGAGCAATCTAGACAGAGAACAGCAAGACACTAATACTACCGGTATATACTAATCAGGACAAGTAGAAAGCCCATGACTACCTATATTGGGAATCCCTGATACACAATTAAACATATATCACATATTGATATTGATGTATCACATTGCAATCAGCAGTATAGTGCAATGAGATGACAAATAGGTACACGCAGGACGGTGTACACTGAGTCAGACAAATATACAATGAATATACCGAACTCATCAAGGCTACTAGAAAACAAAGCAGTCTAGCTCCACTGATCAGCCTTAAGCTATTTTTGAGTTGTCTCCATTCATCTCTATGGAAACATGACACTATTTATTACTGTAAACCTCACCAATTATGCTTAGTTTAGAGTGGCTGAGAGTTTTCACACAGCCCTGGTGCTTTCAACACTTGACACAATGAGATCCAAGTAAGCCAAATCAGGAAAGCAAAATTCAGTACTATGACATCAAGTCTGCTGTTCTGAAATAAGGCTGTAGGAGATTATTTTGGTATGTGAAGTCGATCATTAAGTAGTACCCATGATTGGCCAAGTTACAGAAAATGCCAGTCGTTCTTCTTTCTGTCACTGAAATGCAATGCTATATCGAATAAATAACCATTTATGGCCCTTTGGGGACATACAAAATTGCCACAGGCAATTCCTTCACATGCTGATGCTAAGGCCGAACTCTTAGGGAAGTTCAATAATTGGGGGATCAGTATTTGCTAGTGTCTTAAGACCAAAATAACAGGGTCAAGAGGACCCACACAACTGAATAAAATGGCATGGATTTTTCCAGGGAAAGTTTTATTTACTAATAATTGCCTACTAAATTATTCCTTTAAAAAGGATTCATTACATCCTTAGCAGCAGAGATAAAACAAATAAAAGGGGGCAATCTGTTTTAATTTTAATAGCAGGCTGAACTGTAGCAGAGGAAACTTGTATTCATGACTTATCTCCATGCAAAGATTTTTTTTTCCCCCTAGGATTGGCTTCACACATTACATTAAACCTAACATGAACTGCTGAGTTTTGACTCCATTTGATATCATTTATGGTTCAGTGAACCACACTGATATAAAAGGTTTTGGGCTACTCATATCAAAACAGATAGCGGGCTAATAAATGATTTTTTTTGGAGGTACCTCTAGCTCTTCAAGAACAGAATGAGACAATTTCCATCGAATCTCCAACCTTTCCTTTTAGGGAAAACATTAGATCAGTGTTTTTCAACCTTAGCAACTTGAAGTCCTGTGGACTTCAATTCCCAGAATTCTGAGAGTTGAAGTCCACAGGACTTCAAGTGTCAAGGTTGAGAAAGACTGCATTAGATGGAAATCTAAACCTCCATCTGTCTCATTGCTTGATTGCAGAAACTTTTCATATCATTTTGAAATTACCCTTTCTATCTAAGCAGCAACAAATACAGGGAACAGTAAAGGAAGTTGTGGTAGCTGCGAATATTACCATGTGAAACCAAGTTAGAAAAGCACTTCATTTCCTGAACAAAATGTGAAGAAATAACCAAGGTCTTTCTCCACCTCTACAAAGCATAACAAATGTTGCCACCAGGGAAAACCAAGCAACATAAGAACACAACGCCGCAACACAGAATTTCGAAAGGTTCTCATTAAACTGCTTTATAATTATACAATGGAAGGTCAAATCTGGGTAAGACACAACAAAGCATTGCATAGGTTATATGAAAAACATATGAGGATCAGAATTGGTTATAATGTCCCTTCCCATAAGTCTTTACTCCAGTTCACATCAGCTAAGGATCTATCAGCATTAACCCCCTTCCCCCTCTCTTGCATGGAACATTTCTTCCAGGAAAGGCAACATAAAAAAACCCTATCTACATCAGCATCTAAGATAACTTGTCCCCTAGACCTTTGCACTTCATAGTTATTTAAGTTAATGTTCAGTATCATATTCTGAATTGATGGACATTTCCATAATATCCAGTTTTCTGGCTTTTTGTAGCCATTCTATTATGAATGACCAGAAAATTATCTGAACTAACACTATGAATACATCGACACCTGAACTCAGATGGGAAAGCTCGTTATGAGAGTGTAATACAATCAGAACAAAATAACATTACTTTTACTATGATGCCCTGGAAATACCCAGCAGTTTTTGTCTTCCTCTGAATGACTAAAAGACCAAGACTCTGTTTTGGGAAGTCAAGATCAAACACTTCCATTCTTGGCTACATGGATGTTGTTTAGAAGCTGCAATTCGAGGACCTAACATTCCATATGAGCAGGTGTAGCAATAAGTCACCACTTTTGGCACTGGATATAGCCATCTGGAGGGCTCCCCTACACCAGCCTTAAGTGGGAGTTCCCTGGTCTTATAAATAGGAGGGGAATTAGTCTAGATTCTTCACATTTTATGTCTGCAAGATATGCAACTAAAGAACAACTGTGGCTACAGATATATTAAATACAAGGTGCAGTTCACTCCCTAATTTGGTGATCCAGAAACCAGCCTGATTTGACTCAAACCAACTTGCATATCATCTGGTTTGTATTGTGGTACAAGAATAAAACATGTTTTATAAAAAGTTTCATTCAAATCAGTGGCAGCATCCTGACATAGTATGAAATAGTTTCACACTCTTTTCTTTCTAGGATAAGTAACAAAATCTATTCTGCTTTCTATTTATAGGTCATCTGAGACCCTAGACTACATTGTCTAGGAATAAGTTCCTAATGGGGTAATACTGGATCTGAAATATTCTTAATCTCCTTGGTTTTTAATTCACATTGTACCAGTTTGATCAACACATTATTAGCATCAATTCAGAAATGAAGGAAAATAATCAAAGGAAAACAATACTGTATAGTACACAGTTTCAGAATGAAGAGCGAGACCAATGTGAAAATTTTAGTTGGTTGCTATTATAGTACATAATTAAGATGTATAGATTTTTTCACATTCTGTGAAAGGCAGTGCTCCCTAAGTTTTGATAGAAACTTGATATGTGTGTGTGTGTGTGTGTGTGTGTGTGTGTATGTATGTATGTGTGTGTATTATATATATATATATATATATATATAAATATATATATAATATATATATATATATATATATATATATATATAATAAAGTCACAACCCCTGGTATGCCCAAATATGGGAGGAAAGTCACACTTCCATTCTCTGTCCTTCGGCTCGTCACAAGAGACCATCCAGACAGAAACCCAATATTTTTTACTGTTGCCTTTTTGTTACATTGTTAGATCTATACTAGTCTCCCTTTATTTATTTATCAGCACAAAACATAACATAATATATATATATATATATATATATATATATATGTATGTATGTATGTATGTATGTATGTATGTATGTATGTATGTATGTCAACCATATGAAAGATACTGGACTAAGGCAGAATATATTAACTTGAGGAATATCTTTAATACAAGTTCACTTATGTATTCAATTAGGGACACAACTCTAAGTAAGTCACGCAGAAGCTAGAAAAAACAAGTCCTGAGGGAAAATGCATTGAAGTCTATATCCAATGGCACGAGGGAAGCCATGGCTAGGAAATCTGATAAAGTTTCATCAGAGTTTACAAGGTTAGAAATTGGAGGGGATGAGGCAGATGAACCTCTGGTGTGTCTGTCATCAGAGCAGGGACGAAATTGACATGGAAACCAACTACAATATCTGTCAGAAGTGCACTGGATCAACCAGAGGCCTGTGCAAATCCGGTCATTTAGCAAATAATAAGCCTAGGTAACTATGACAAAAAAGAAAATCATTTGGCTTTGGGGGAGAAATTTGATAGACAATTCCACAGAGAGTCCTGAAGAGAAGTCAGGATAGGTTTCTAATCAATCTTGCTCTCTTTCTCAGTACTGACTAAGCCAACATACATAAACATCAATTGCTCTTACTTCTGTACTTCTCTCTGGCCTGGGCTTTGTATATTTGAATCTTCTAAATTCTATTTTGACTATCCTGAAACTCACACACACTGTCCACATTTTTTAAAAAAATGGCAATTTTTAAATGTTCTTGTTTGAAAGAAAAGGTTATGAAGTAAATATTGGTTTTTAAAATAAATATTGTTTTCCTCAGACAGGAAAAGGAGACCTTGGCAGGATTATGTCATTTACTTATTCCCCGGGGGGGGGAGCCTTTAGAGTCAATAGCAATGGGATTTCACCATTTCACTAGTCCATTATTTTCATAAGAAAAGGCAATTCTTATCAGATCAGTGAGCACAAGGATTAAATTGGATTATTATATCTCATTGAAAAAATGTGTTAAAAACATCTCCCATATAACTGTTCCTTTTGCAGGAACTGTAATTAAGCTAAAAGCAATATCTAATTTTTTTTTTTTTTAAAAATCAAATCAAAACGTTAAGCCAATTGTAAATCTTAGTTTTTCCATAAGAAATAATAAGCACTGTTTTACTGTTCAGGGGATATGGAAAACTTTGATTAACTGAAGATAACTTTTTTCATTTCTCTGCATTAGAAATTGATGCAAGAAATCAATATGCATGGACAAAAGATTTATTCACCTCTCAGTTTATTAAATCAAGCTATGTTTGTCTAACTCACCTACCCCATCATTACAAGTTAAGGAAAGTTTGACATATGAGGATTAGTTGTAGAAAACCATCTCTTCACATCTCACATGTACATATACTGTAGGAGTCCTTAACTTATAACATCATTGAGCCCAGAATTTATGTTTCTAAGTAAGAAATTTGTTACGTGAGTTTTGCCCCATTGTACGACTTTTCTTGCTACATTTGTTAAGTGGATCACAGCAGTTGTTAAATTAGTAAGATAGTTGTTAAGTGAATCTGGCTTCCCCATTTACTTTGCTTGTCAGAAGGTCACAAAAGATGATCATATGACACCGGGACACTGCAACCATCATAAATATGAACCAGTTTTCAAGCATCCGAATGTAAATCATTATAAACAGGCGGATGCTGGCATAAGTGTGAAAAATGGTCATGAGTCACTTTTTCGGTGTCATTGTAACTTTGAATGGTCATTAAACAAACCGTTGTAAGTCAAGGACTACAGTGTATTCGGGTAAATTTTGGTCACATGCGCTTGTTGGGAAAAGCCACATATGAAAAAAGTTTAACTTTTTTTCAAAAAAATAACCCATAGATATTTTAAGGGAATGGTAAAAAATAAATTTAACACCAATTTGATTTAATCACTTTTCGTGATTTTTTTCTAGTTAGAAGCATGAAGATAGATGGATGCTTACTCTATCGAGAGCAAAAGAGCCTCAACTAAACAACAGGCCTAGACATTCAGTCTCTATAAGCACTTAAGATTTAGAATTTACCATCTATGTGTATTGCAAGTGAAAAACAGTATATTGCTAAATCCCACTGATGTCATCCCTACTTCCCTTTAAAAGTCATTTAAGAAGTGGAACCAGGGTCAAATAATGTATAATTCCAGGAAGCTGTCAACATGACAAATATTAAAATATGTCTTAAAGTTAAAAATATAATCTTTCTGCCTTATATTATTGCCCCCCTTCAACTGTTTCCAAGACTACAAGTTCTTCTCAAAGATGAGTAGTAACCAGAAAACTATGATGGAACCAATGAGAAAAAAGTGAAGGATTAGTGGGACTATAGATAAGGTCATTACTTAATATTTTTGCCAGGGTCCTGGGTGTCCTAATGTACCTGAGTGCTACATTATTTGAAGCCTTTGAAGTTTTCTCTGAATTGTAAATCTTAATCAGGCAAAAGTGCAACAGTATTAACTGTATTGAATTAAATCAAATTTAGCTCTGCCACCTTTTTCGGATTATACATGGATTATACACGGTATCTGACTCAAAAAACTAAATCTAGAGTTTGGGACAAACATTACTTTATGGAAAAATCCTGCTTTATACGGTGGTGATGTGTAAAACAATCATCAGTTAAATCTGTTTAGCTGATAAAAAGTTAAAAATGAAGTGCTATGGAAACTTTACTGCTTTTATTACTGCTATTGTTATTACGGCTGAGCACAAATCTGAACAAAATGTCATATTACTGTACACAGACAGCACCTGTTCAGACATGTTAACTAAACATGTCTTTGCTCAGGACTGTTTAGGAAGAGATTTGTTCATACAAGAGTCTTCCAGTCGGCGATCGGGGTCCCGTTGAGCACTCTGAATTCATTCTGAATTGTTATTGACCTGTTGTTAATTGTATACACAAACTCACACAAAAAAACCTTTCTATGCTAGTACAGATGTATGTCTTTTCCTTCCTCCCTGTGTTGACTCCTGGCAGTTGCCTCAACAAGTCCCTGCAGTTTTCTTGCTAAGATTTCAGAAGGAGTTTGCCATTGCAAACTTCTGAATTCTTTCTAGGGCTGGGAGAGCATGATTGGCCCAAGCTCATTTTGCTGGCATTGTGCCTAAGAAACTGGTCTGCAGTTTTTAGCCTGGTGACTTAACCACTACATCAAATTGGCTCCCCGTCATCTTAAATGTAACTAAATAAATTCAATCAATACAGTACCACCTACCTCCCTAAAAACACATTTATTACTGATCAAGTTCTATACAGGTAGTCCTCAACTTACCACCACAATTGAACCCAAAATTTCTGTCGCTAAGCAAAACAGTTGTCAAGTGAGTTTTGTCCCTTTTATGACCATTTTTTGTCACAGTTGTTAAGTGAATTACTGCAGTTGTTAAATCAGTAACAGTTGTTAAATGAAACTGGTTTCCCTTTGACTTTACTTGTCAGAAGGTTGCAAAAGGTGATCACATGACCCCAGGACACTTGCAACCGTCATAATGAATGGTTGCCAAGCATTTGAATTTTGATCACATGACCATGGGGATGCTGCAACAATCGTAGTAAGTATGAAAAACAGTCATATCACTTTCTTTAGTGCTATTTGAATGGTCACTAAACAAATGGTTACAAGTCAAGGACTATCTGTGCTTTCTCCCACAGAAGCCTGTATGATTGAAAGGCACAGTAAAGACAATAAAGACAAATGAAGAGGAACTAAAGAGCCTCTTGATGCAGGTAAAAAAGGAGAGTGCAAAAGTTGGCTTGAAACTCAACATTAAGAAAACTAAGATCATGGCATCCTGACCTCTCAATTCCTGGCAAATAGATGGGGAAGAAATGGAGGTAGTGACAGCTTTTATTTTCCTGAGCTCTAAGATCACCGCAGATGGGGACTGCAGCCAAGAAATTAAAAGATGTTTGCTCCTGGGAAGGAAAGCTATGGCAAATCTAGACAGCATAGTAAAAAGCAGAGACATCATCTTGCCAACAAAAGTATGTATAGTCAAGGCTATGGATGCAATGTATGGCTGTGAAAGTTGGACCATAAGAAAGGCTGAGTGCCAAAGAATTGAGGCCTTTGAACTATGGTGCTAAAGGAGACTTCTGTGAGTCCCTTGGACTGCAAGGCGATCAAACTGGTAAGTCCTAGAGGAGATCAACCCGACTGCTCTTTAGAAGGCCAGATCCTGAAGATGAAACTCAAATATTTTGGCCACCTAATGAGAAGGAAGGATTCACAGGAGAAGAGCTGAATGTTGGGAAAGATTGAGGGCAAAAGAAGAAGGGGACGACAGAGAATGAGGTGGCTGGATACAATCACCAAAGCATGAGATTAAATGTACCCCAGAGGGTGGTAGAGGATAGGAAGACCTGGAGGAACATTGTCCATGAGGTCGTGATGGGTCGGACATGACTTTGCAACTAACAACAACAAAGACAATATCCAGTCTACAAATATGTTAAAAAAGTGGGAGCCAAAGTTAGCACTGACTCAGGCAAGGTAAAATTCTTGGTTAAAACACAAAAGGACCATCAACTCTTTAGGAAAAGCTTTCTGATAAAGACATGGCTTGACCCTGTGACATCAAGACAACAGGCTGAGAAGCCAGCTGGCCAAATGCCTGTGAACCAGCGCCAGAAGTCCTGGAGGTGTGTTTTTGCAGCTCTAAAGAGAATGCACAAAGTAGCACCTCCAAACAGATGGGAAGAAGATGGGGAGAATATTTTGTAAGCATAACACACACAACTAAGTCTTGAGCTCATGCCAGGAATATATTATAAAGCCCCTACAAAGTAAATCCCACTCTCAAGTCTGTTTAGGATTGTAGCCTCATGCGACGGATTTGAGAAAGAAAGAAGAGCAGCTCATTTTCCATTTTTTTCCTGAAAGAAGTCTTCAACATGACCTCAAGAGTCACAGGCTACGTTCACATGACATGCATATCCATGGTTAAATAAATCGGTTAAAAAATCGTGCCTTTCTCTATTGATCCATTTTTTTGTGTTCACATCACCTCCTGAAGTTCACACAATATGTTAGACCAGTGTTTCTCAACCTTGGCAACTTGAAGATGTCTGGACTTCAACTCCCAGAATTCTGGGAGTTGAAGTCCGGACATCTTCAAGTTGCCAAGGTTGAGAAACACTGTGTTAGACTAAAGTATGGTTGGCTGTGGTTCAACATTTTGGATAAACACAGTTTTGTGTTTTTTATGTTGCCTTGAGCTCCTGTAAGAAAAGGCAGGATATAAATAACATAAATAATCATGAAAGAGCTTTTCACTGAAACTTGCCAAACTGCAAGCTGAAAAATCTCCTTATTGTTCCCGCTCCCCTCAGCCTGAGAGAAGAAAAGCAGTCTTCACCTGAGGGGAAAACTTGGTTTTATTGTTTTAATGTACTAAATTTGTTCATAAAATGGTTTAAAAAGCATTCCTCCCATCCTATTTCAAAAGGAAGTATCACATTTGTTCTACTAAACAGCCTCCTGTCCCACCCCATTCTGTCATAGCTGTTTCTCAACTTTCTTTCCATTCTCTCTTCAGAAGCTAAGCCAGTTTTTGTCGCAATTAAGCTACTGTAGTAGACAGGACAGAGATGCATCGTACTATTATTTCTTGGTCCATAAATCAATTCTTTTGAACATCCCCACCCAACTTTTTATGAGGAACTGAACATCTGCAAACCCTCCTAAAGACTGCACAAGTTTCTCCTCCCTTTTAAAAGTTATTCCAATCTGCTTTTAGTTTCCTTTTTCTCACATCTTCTCAAAACCTGGACAATTTTTGGACACGCAATGTCTTTGACTCCTATTTCCAACCACAGCCAGATCTATAGATTGCATGCTTAAAAATGAAATATTCTGTCCATATTTGTTACATTTATGCATGATTCTCTTTCTTTTGATCTACTAAATCCTCAGTTCAATGTGTGATTTTATTTCTCATAGAGTTCCTTTTCTTGTTCTTTCACTCTGCTAATTCAGAGTTAGGTCTGTGGTCTCAGATACTTCAGATAGATTGCAGATATAGGCACACTTTCCAGGATGAGCTGGTGCTACAGTTTGTTGTTGCTACAGAATTTGTGTTTCCTTCCTTCCTACTTCTTTTTTTCAAAGTGCAAGTAGTGCTTGATATTCTTAAGGAAGTAATTAACCATTTGCCCTTCTCAAAATTCACAGCTAAGTAATAATTTTCTTCTCTTTTGGTGGTGGCATTTATCACCTTGCTTGGAGAAGAACTTTAAACCTGGAATTTTGTGACTCTGATAATAATACTAGTTAATTAAAGACCAGACAGATTCGGGTCACTTGAGCATTCAGCCCTAACATTTCACAAACGATCTCGACCAGTTGCCCTCTCTCAGCCTACAATAATCCATTTTATAAGGTTGCTATGTGGGTAAAGTGGGGAGAATTACGGTGTACATCAGCTTTCGTTCCCGGAGGAGAATGCTGCAGATGAATAAATATTGCCTGGCGTATTCCTAGCTATTTCCACAGCTTCCTTACTTTTCTCCCGGGATATTGTACCAACTTTTAAAGAGGTATGAAAAACGATTTCCATTCACGCTTCTCCGCCGCGTTTCTCCCTAACTTTGGGGCGTGGCGAGAGGGTTTTTTTTTTTTTTTTTGGAAAAACAAAGGGCTGGTAGACAAAGGGTTAAACGGCCTGGAACAGAACAGCCTTCTGTCTGTCCCGCTGGATTAAAAAAAGAGAGAGAGAAAGCGCGAAGGAAAAGTTTAAATCCATTTCGCAGAATCTCCATCTAGCATGATCGGGCACGGGGCACCCGGTTTCTCTTTCTAATGGACGAGCTGACCACCGGCCACTTAAAAGCAGTGTTTAGCATTGGGACGAGGGGGGAGGTGTAATAATAATAAAGTCTGATTTGAACCCAATGTTTTCCCAGCCCGAAGACGGGAAGGCACCCCGGAACTCCCCGCTTAACAATTAAGACTTTGCGCCGAGCCGCCAACTTCTCGTGGAAAAAGCAAAAGGGAATAAAAGAAAATTTACAAATCCCCAAACGGCGCGGAGCCCAGCTGAGATGGGAAAAAGCGCGAAGTAGTAGCACAGAGGAGGGAGGCACTTACTTACCCGTAGCCAGAAACTGCCAAGAGGGGAGCTTAACCATGCTGCTAAGACGGGCGAAGACTCAGGTGCTCAGAGCTCCAAGGCCGGTGGCGCCCCAGCCAGAAATTCATGGGAACGGGTGGGAGGGGCGGGACGGCCCATCTTACAGCCAGAACCGCCCAAAGAAAGGAGGGCCGGTGGCCGGGAGCGGGGGCGTTTGCTGGCCTCGGCCCAATCCTTTCTGCTCGCCCCTTCGAAGTCTGACGTATCTTGGGATTTTCCCCAGCGGAGGTGCGAGGACTCCGACTTCTTTTTAACGAGTAATCTCACGCTCGAGACTCAGATTCGGGTCTTTGTATCGCCAAGGGAGGAGGGCCACTTTGTTAGCCCGCCACTAACAAAAACCTTCCACGCAGGTTTGAAGGGACTACGGGTATTTTTTTTGAGGGGAAGGGCTAAGAGGTCATCTAGCCCTTCAAGAGGAGGTGGAGTTGCCTATATAAGAAATAATTGCCTCTCTACAGAAATAGAGCACAACAATGATGAGAACTATCTTGAATGCATTTGGGTCAACCTTTCAAAAACAGCACCACAAAAATCAGATTAGGAACACAAGTTGAAATAGGGAAGAAAATGGTAAGTGAGCACCTGTCTACCCTAGACGAGTTCAAATCACCAGGACTGGATGGATTATACCCCAGGGTTCTGAAGGAACTGGCAGATGAGATCTCAGAACCACTGAACTATATCTTTCAGAGATCCTAGAGCACCAGGGAACTGCCAGAGGACTGGAAAAGAGCTGATGTGGTTCCCATCTTCAAAAAAAAAAAAAAAGGAAAAACACAGATCCAGGAAATTTCAGACCTATCAGCCTGATCTCAATACCAGGAAAGATTCTGTAAAAGATAATCAAGCAACGAATTAGCGAACACCTAGAAGCAAACAAAGTAATAGCCAAAAGCCAACATGGGTTTGTCACAAACAGATCATGCCAGACTAATCTTATTGCATTCTTTGATAATGTGACAAAATTAGTGGACCAGAGGAATGTTGTCGATATAGTTTACTTGGACTTCAGTAAGGCATTTGATAAGGTAGACCATAACCTACTACTAGCTAAAGTAGAAGAATGTGGGTTAGAGAGCATCACCACCAGATGGATTTGTAACTGGCTGACCAACTGCACTCAACGTGCAGTCCTCAATGGAACTGCATCTTCATGGAGGGAAGTATGCAGTGGAGTACCCCAAGGCTCTGTTTTGGGCCCAGTACTCTTCAACATCTTCATCAATGAGTTGGATGAGGGAATAAATGGGGCATGCAGACAACACCAAGCTGGCAGGAATAGCCAACACTCCAGAAGATAGGCTTAAGATACAGAAGGATCTTGACAAACTTGAACATTGGGCACTATCTAATAAAATGAAATTAAATGGTGAAAAGAGTAAGGTTCTACATTTAGGCAAGAAAAATGAAATGCACAGGTACAGTATAGGTGGTACCTCACTCAACAGTAGTAACTGTAAAAGGGATCTTGGAGTCCTAGTGGACAACCATTTAAATATGAGCCAGCAGTGTGCAGCAGCTGCCAAAAAAGCCAACACAGTTGTAGGCTCCATAAACAGAGGGACAGAATCAAGATCACGTGAAGTATTAATACCACTTTATAATGCCTTGGTAAGGCCACACTTGGAATACTGCATTCAGTTTGGTCACCACAATGTAGAAAAGATGTGGAGACTCTAGAAAGAGTGCAGAGAAGAGCAACAAAGATGATTAGGGGACTGGAGACTAAAACATATGAAGAATGGTTGCAGAAACTGGGTATGTCTAGTTTAATAGAAAGAAGGACTAGGGGAGACATGATGGCAGTGTTCCAATATATCAGGGGCTGCCTCAAAGAAGAGGGAGTCAAACTATTCTCCAAGGCACCTGAGGGTACAACAAGAAGCAATGGGTGGAAACTAATCAAGGAGAGAAGCAACTTAGAACTGAGGATAAATTTCCTGACAGTTAGAACAATTAATCAGTGGAACAGCTTGCCTCCAGAAGTTGTGAATGTCCCAACACTGGAAGTCTTTAAGAAGATGTTGGATAGCCATTTGTCTGGAATGGTATAGGGTTTCCTGCCTAGGCAGGGGCTTGGACTAGAAGACCTCCAAGGTCCCTTCCAACTCTGATTATATTGTATTGTAAGATCCATTCAACCTCTGTTATTCCATTACTGTACTGTTATTTCTGGCTCTTGACTTTAGTCAACCTTTCTGATGTTGAGAGATTCGCATTGCATTATATTTCTGGAATCACAGTCATATTGAAAGTATTGAGGGGCCAAATTATTCCCTAAACCTGTGAAGGTTTCATAGCACTTCCATACTTCCCACTACACCAGATAATGTGCATAAAGAAAAAAAAACTTAATTCACAGAGGAAAAATTAAAATGCAGCCCAGGGTCTGTTGCCCACACCAAGAGCCATACCACTGGAAGATGCTGGGTTTCATAGCAAGATTACAAGGAAGATGAGGCATACAGATGGGGGAAATCTTCCCACATTGTGTGAGCTGCCAGAGAGAAAGTGTGTCTCTGAATTCCAACCCACTTTTACAAGGGGTGATGACCTGAACAGACCTCTTGAAATGAACACACAAATTAGGCTGATTGTGCTTGGGCGAAATGATCCTACAAGCTCAGGTCCAAGATGTCCAAGAGTGAATTAGGTGAGATGGGCATGCAATGAATGCATGAATGAACAAACAGATGGACAAGCAAGGTCTGTTGGGCTTTTAAGGTCAAAACCTTCAATTAGGTCCAGTGGCCTTTAGGAACCAATAAAGTGACTTCAGCAAATGTTGAGTCTCCTTCTTCCTGTATGAAGTTTGGGGGCTGCATTTTGAACCAATAGCTTCTGAGTTGCCTTCAAGGGCAGCTCAATGTTCAGAATGTTGCAGTAGTCTAGTCATGGGGTGGTGATGACATATGTCACTGCTGCAAAAGAGTCCTGATCTCCAAAGACTCACAACTGGCACACTATCCAAATGTCTTTGGAGATTGTCAGTCATCCAGGACATGGTTGTCCCAAAGGTGCTTTCTCAAGGGGCAAATGGACTTTCTAGTTTTTCTCTGAAGACGTTTCACTTATCATCCAAAGTTGGACAAGCCCCCATGACTATGCTTTCTATCTACTGCTTGAGCAGTAGTCATGAGACCAGGACAAGGCTGTCAAACTCACAGCTCATGCGCCAGATACGTCACGCGCTGGCCACTCCACCCCTGGTTTAGTGAAGAGGGGAAAAGGTCGTGACACGTCATGTGAGAACAACATGACAATGCGAACCCTGGACCAAGAGAACCTCAAGTCATCAACCTGCTTTTTTAGGGAACCCCAAAGCCAAACTGGTAATTGGAATCAAGCCAAATTGATCAAACAGCTACACAGTCTTGCAGATATTTAATCTGAGTGGTTTAGTCTCACCTGGTTCTGTGTAGCCTTCCAAAGCTGAGTCAGGGTCTTCATAGCAACTCCAGCCCAGCCTAAGGTGATAATATATTGTTAAGTATCATTAGGGTACTGATGATATCTCAACGCAATCTAGCAAATAATCTCTCCCAGAAGTTCTAGGTAGAAGCTAAAAAGGATTGGGGAGAAAGACAAGCACTGTGGCATCTCAGATTGAAGGATCCAGCGGGGATTACCTTTTCTTCTTGTATACTGATTGATATTATCCACCCGTAGTTCTCAAGTTACGACCATAATGGAGTCCAAAATTTATGTTGCTAAGTGAGAAATTTGTTAAGTGAATAGCTGCAGTTGTTAAATTAGTGACATGGTTAAGTGAACCTGGTTTCCCCACTGACTGTTTGTTAGAAGATCGCAAAAGGGAATTGTGTGACCACAGGACACTGCACCAGTCATAAATGTGAGTCAGTTGTCAAGCAACCAAATCAGAGGTGGTGTTCAGCAGGTTCTGACCAGTTCTGGAGAACTGGTAGCGAAAATTTTGAGTGGTTCCGAGAACCAGCAAATACCCCTCTGGCTGGCCCCACCCCATCTATTCTCTGCCTCTCGAGTCCCAGTTGATCAGGAGGGAATGGAGATTTTGCAGTATCCTTCCCCTGCCACATTCACCAAGCCTTGCCCGCCACGCCACGCCCACAGAAGCGGAAGTAAAAAAAATTGAATCCCACCACTGATCTGAATGTAAATCATGTGGCCATGGGCATGCTGCAATGGTCGTAAGTGTGAAAAATAGTCATAAGTCACCTTTTTCAGTACCATTGTAAATTTGAATGGTCACTAAATGAATTTGTAAGTCGAGGACTACCTGTACTTAGGTGGGAGATGGTGTTGCCCCTTTAGCCCTTGAAGATGGTTGATGGGGATGCCATGGTTGATGATACTGAAGGCCAAAAAACAGTCCAGAAGCCTAGGAGGAGTGCACTCACCCCAGGCAAGTCCTGATATAGTCAACCAGGAGAATCAATGCCATTTCGGGCCCATGCCTGAATTCTAGATGTTCTAGAAATATAGAATATGGGATGATTTATTTCTAGGTTTATTGATATTGTATACAATTTCTGCATTTCAGAAAAAAGAGCACAGCACCAAGAACTCAAACCACAATTTTCAGTTGTCATTTGAGCTCTTGGTTAAACTCAAATGGAGCAGTACTATATAGGCAAAAAGCTGAATATTCTTTCTTACATATTTTTGGGGCATGTCCTGCTGGATGAAAAGCCAGGAGTCTTGTCAAAGTCAGTTTGGCAGAAGGAGGGGGAAGAAAACAAGCCAGAAACCAACCGTCTATAACTCTTTGAGAGAGAAATGCAGAATGTCAAAGCCTTCCGTGACCTGACAAATAATTATACTGATTGCTAGTTCCTGTTCTGTGCATATCAGCACAAGTTTAGTGCCATGGATAAACATCAAAGGATAAAGTAGTTCATTTTTTCTCATACCTAAGTTCTCTGTGCCCTTTCAAGTTGCTCTTCCTACAAATTGATTTATAAGAGGTTTTTTTTAAAAGTAAGAATTTTCAGAATGCTTTGTGCTATGGAATTGCATGATAGAATACTATCAATAACTGGATCAATTCATTCTGATCCAATGTATTTATAGAATATAGACACATACATTTTATCCTTCTTACAACTGCAAGAGCAGATAATATTTTCATTCCAGGACTGTTGCTGTAAGACTGAATCATGTTCTTACACAAAAGTTAGAAATGAAGAGTATGCTAAACTGGGTGAAATACAGCTTCTTCCGATCTAAATCCGAATACTTTAAGAGTTCCCAGTGAGTCAAGGCAAACCAATGTCCACATTTTTCTCTCCTCCGCAGATGCAGGGGTATTGCAGCCAAAAAAGCAGCTGGATGTCAAATCCAGATTGCTGAAATTCTCTGTAGAACAAAGATCTGGAGACTGCCCATACAGTGGATATATTTTTTTAAAAAATTACACACCCTGCTAAAATGCCAGGTTTTGAGATGTAAGAAAAAATAAGGCTACATCTTGGAATTTTTCCAATCTTTAATATTAATATAATCTGTGCAATTCAATTGAAAAACAAACTGAAAACTTTTAGGGAGTGGGGAACAATAGAAATTGTACTAGAATAAATGTGCACACCCTCTTATAAATAGGGATGTGGCTGTGTTCAGAATTAATGGTGTTCATAATGATGCGTAGCAGTCACTAACAACTACCATTAATTAAAGTAATTCTTTTTTAAAAAAATATTTTTTTTATTTTTAAAACCAACAAAAACAAACCAACACATATAAAAAACTTTCCTCAATTTCGTCAAGCATGTTGTTTGGTTACAAACTTTTGTGCATCAGTTTTTACAATTAAAATAAGATCACTGGTTATCCATCAAATATAACTAAATACATCCTTATCATTGAGGATTATGTGCTCAAGTTACCGCTAATATATTAAAGTAATTCTGATGGAGTCCATATAAAGCTCAGTTGTTCTGGTAGGATTTTTCTGACATTTCCTCAGTTGCCTGTAACAGCAAAAGCCTCAGTCTGCAAAGAGCTTGCAAAGCATCAAAAGGGATCCCATTGTTGGAAGATATCAGTCAGGAGAAGGGTACAAATAATGTTTCAAGGCATTAGGTATACCATGGAACACAGTGAAGACAGTCATCAACAAGTGGAAAAATATGGCATGACAGTGACATTAGCAAGAACTGGATATTTCAAATTGATAAAAGAAACCAAAAAAACTTGTTGGAGAGCCTGCCAAGTGGTCCAGGCAATATTAAGCTGCAGGAATTTCTGGCAAGTACTGATTTTGAACTACATGTGATAACGATCTCCCACATTCTTCATGTATCTGGGCTGCAGGATAGGGTGGCAAGATGAAAGCCTTTTCTTACAAAGAAAAACAACATCCAAGCCTGGCTACGTTTTGCAAAACGTACATCAAGTCTAACAAAACATGTGAGAAAATGTGCTATGATCCAATGAGACCAAGGATGAATTTTTTTGGCCATAATTCCAAAAAGATGTTTGGTGCAAAAACAACTTGGTGCAACCACAAAAGTACACCATGTCCTCAGGGAAGCAGGGTTGTGGCATGCTTTGGACCTGTTTTCCTTCAGATGGAACTGGAGCTTTAGTCAAGATGGAGGGGGAATTGTGAACGGTTCCAATTATCAGTCAATTTTGGCACAAAACCTTCAGCCTCTACTAAAATGCTGACGATGAAGACAATTTTCACTTTTCAACACAAAAATAACCCAAACATACATTTAGATAAACAAAATAATGTCTTCACCACAGGGGTGGATTCCTTTACTGGTTGGTACTGGTTTACGTTGTGCGTGCATTGCACATGCGGTTCTCACAACGCTGCCCGTTGCTTGCACATGGACAGTTGACTATAAATTGTTCTGTATGTGCAGAAACATGCTGGCAATGTCAGAAGAGACCAGGGAACTGTTTTGGGGGCATGGCCACCCTGGGTCGCTGACAGTCTGTGACCCAGGCTGAATCACCACTACCAGTTCGGCTGAACCGGGCTGAGCCGGGAGCAACGCACTTCTGCTTCATCAGAATTTGATCAAAGTTTTGGAATGGCCCAGCCAGATCTTGGACCTAAATCCAATTGAAAATCTGTGGGGGTGACTTGAAGTGGGCTGTGGGTAGGAGATGCAATCTGAAGATTTGCAGCGCTTTTTCAAGGAAGACAGAGCAAAGGCACGATATGCCATACTGATAGGCTCCTACCTCAAAAGACTGAATGTGTCATAAACATCAAAAGGTGCTTCAATAAAGTATTATTTAAGGGTGGGCACACTTGTATGTTTTTATTGTTATTTCCGCCCCTAAAAGATTTCAGTTTGTTTTCAATTGAATTGTATAGCATATATGTTATATGATATACATATATGTTATATTACAGGTGGGGGGAAAAATTCTGAAGTGATTTATCTTGGTCTGATTTTTTTTTCTAACAGCTCAAAACCATGGCATTTTAACATGGATGTGTAGACTTTTAAAAATCTACTGTATGTAGTGCGAACAGCTGATTTTTGTAAGCCGACAGATTGAAGAAATTTATTGCAGATGCTTGCAATAAACTGGGAGTTGTCGGTTCCATCATACTCTGAGTTATGAATGCAGCCTTTCATAGATGTAAGGCTTGACCAAACCTCTTTTTAATGACTTTGTTTTATTTTATTTTTTAAAAATTGCCTGTTTAAGATTGAAAAACCTTTTGAACCGCACGCCTACCAGTCCAGTCTCTGCGAGAGTTTCCCTTCAATCCATTTCAAAAATTACATCTTTTCAGCTTTGTAAGATCTTTAATTTTTTGCCACTTTTTGAAATTGGTTCAAAGAAAGACTTTGAAAATTAATTAGAAATACCCTCTTTGTGGGGGAAAATATCTGTCTTGTTTACATTTCAGATGCAAACAAGATGATTACCAAAGCATATGATGGTTATTTTTTTAAAAAAAAGGTTGATCTGGAGTTTTGTGAAGTGCTTGAGCTTTTTAACTTACTGGAACCAAAAGTTGATACTAAAGATGAACAAACTCTTTGAAGATAACTCAAATGGACTTTAAGGTGGACTTAGAAACTACAATTGACAAGAAAGTTATAGAAATGCTGATTTTACTAATGAATCGGGTGATCATTTAAAATAGAAAAGGACAACCAATAATGTATCAAAAGAATGATGTGGACTACCTTTTAAAATTGAAATACAGGAGACATACTGGAGTAATTTCATGGAAATTATAAGCGGACTTGGATAAAGATAAGAACATTGAAAGCAGAGACAAAGTTAGTAGAAGAAAACAGTAGCTAGAATTTTATCTAGGGGGCTTAAAGATGGCTTTTAAAAATTGAAATCCCAATACTTAATACAAATTAAAATATGCTTTACAATTATCGATATAATTAAAATACACAGTAAAATTTCATAATTATCCATTGAAATTCACACCATCTAAATGAGTACAAATCGCAGTTGTTTGAACATTAGTTAATAACATCAACTCTAACAGATTTTATTTAAAAAAACATAAGTTTTTGTAAACTGTAGCTCACTTAATCATATGTACAGAGTGATTACTATGGTAAGATTTAAGTTGGGAGTGGGGAAGAGAAGACAAATTGGTTATGCAGATGCTAGTTACCTGTGAGATAGATTACAAATACCTTATTAAAAGTTAAAAACCCATTGTGTTACTCACGTACTGCCTGACTATCCTAATAGCCACGCCAAACATCTGATGAAGTGTATTGCTATATAGCACACTGTTTACTTTTCAATAACAATTGTTAGTCTGAAAAGGTACTACCAGACATTTTGCCTCCCATAGATTCCACAATTCCCCTCTACAACCCCTAGCTTTTAGTTTGGGGGAGGGAGTGGGTTACCAAATAGTAAGAATTTCTGCTAAGAAGTGCCACGGACTGAGAATCTCTAGCATCTGACACACCAAGAAGTTCCTCTCTAAAAATGTCTGATTCCAGTCATCCCAAGCAGTAAAGTTTTTATTTTGTGAAACACAAACTGATTTCAATGCATTTGTAGGCCCTCTGCGGTGTATAGAAGGAACTGCGCACAGAGGTATTCAGCCAGTTCTCTCCGGTTTGGGAGGCTCCGCCCATCTGCCCCAACATAATGCATGAGCACTGTGTATGCGCAAGCGCGCTCACATTTGCAAATCGGTAGGGAAGGTAAGTGAATACCTCTGACTGCGCACCTGAAAATTCATCATATCTTGGTTCTGAAGCAACTTTGAATTGTTCTCAAAATTCTGCTGAATTCTGGTATAGAGTTTGGTTGCCTATGGCAAAATACAAGTTGGCCATTTTTGCAGTTACATTGTCCCTCAGGCTGTCTTGTCTTTATTTATTTATCGGATTAAACACTGCTCATCTCCCTATCCAAGTGACCATTGCCATTCACAGAGTGTTTTGGAGCCATGGAACCAGAGTTCCATGTAGAGAATTCTGATGCATTAGTAGAGAGTTATTAGTTATTAATACAGGTTTGTTTGGGGTCCCAGAGTGGGTGGCAAGACCTGCATAGATGAGAAAAATCCAGGAATTCAGGAGGAACAGCTGGGGAAACTTCTACCTGCCGATTCTCACCCTGCCTGATGGCTTTTCTCTCCCTTCTTGACTGTTCTACTAAACCAAAGAATTCATGAAATGAGAGATGGTAGCTAGCTAGTGTGCTATTACATTTTATGGCTTGGGATAATTAATATGTATTTTCTTCCTTTGAGGAGGAAATGCATTGCAGTACAGAATTGACATTGATCTATAGAATTCTCTGAAGTGGGAAGAGAATTCAGGAAGCCACAGAAGAAGGATAGTTGTTAGAGAATCCCACCCCCACGGGACCATTTCTCAAGAACAGATGAGGAAGAGAAGGCTGAAAATGCACAAAAGTTAAAAATAACTGCATAAATTAAAAACATGTTTCTTTTCTCAGAGCAACCCAAAGGAATCCCTAATTTTGGATTATTGCAACAAAACCAGGAAAGCAATGGGAATAATAATTGCTACAAATGAACGCTGTTCAGCTAATTCTGATGCTTAAAATCATCCTGCATTCAAGTCTATTTATGAAAGGCAAGTTGGCTCAACTAAATTTGTCTCTGTGTTCTTTGGGTTGAGGATTTAATGCCACATGGCAACATCTGTGGGAAACATGTTTGAAACGTGATATCACAGGTAGACGTAACAAGTTTATGAATGAAGGCAAATATGCGTGACCCAGGATAGCGTTGCAAGATCCAGCCCAAGTCTGTCACCGGGACCAGAGGTGTAATCTCCGAGCTTTCAGACTCTTACTGGAGCTCCTCCTGAGGGAACGTCTCTCTCATCAGAATGTGTTGGCAAAGAATCCCTAAAGTGTTGGCACATTCTGGTGAGAGGGAAGTTCCCTGAGGATGGGCTCCAGGAAGAGCCCATCCTCAGAAGACTAAACCTATGGTCCCGGTGAACGACCAGATTGGATCCTGTACAACTTCATTTATTACATCAGAATACATTTTCCTAAACTGGGTTGGAGTTTGTTTTCACAGCATTTCAGCCTTTTGATATACTTTCTCGAGACCAGAAGGCAAAAGCAGAATGCAAACATATTTTTGTGTCTAGAAAACATGCTTGCACAACCCAGAAGTGTCCTGAACAGATGGGTAGAACAGCAGCCAGTAACGAGGAACTTGGTGGAGGTTCTCAACCAAAACTGCAGTTCAGGGGCAAAAAAAAGAGTGATTATCAAATAACTTCCTTTTAATTTTTGTATTTTAAATCATTAAGTAGAAGTTCTACGTAGAACTGAAACATGAGTAACACTTGCTAATTATTGTAGAATAATTTGGGAGCTTTCCAGATGTGGCATTTACATGTTAACATATATTGAAAGCTCTAAATTGAGGAAAGCCAGTGGTGGTGGACTTGTAGTAAGGTCAACTTCTTTTGATGCAGTTTGTATTCATGCCACTGGTATCTTTTCTATCAATGAAATAAATAAAAAACTAAATAAAATTCCAAGAGAGTTCAAGAGACTACAGAGCCTATTCACTTTAGGAAATTCCCTTACACAAAACTAAATTATTAGTTTATTTAGTTAATGCCTGGTGCTTAATGTCATGTTTATTTTGGAAATCTCATCTGTGCACACCATATCCAGCAACAGATAATTGCAAAAAGTTAAAGGTTTTAAACTCTCTTTTCTGTTGTCTTGTGGGCATACTTGCAAATGTACTGTATATACTCGAGTATAAGCCTAGTTTTTCAGCCCACTTTTTGGGCTGAAAAAAGCCGCCTCGGCTTATACTCGAGTCAGTGAAAAATTTGCCCGAAATGGAGGAGAAAAAGGGGCGGGGCCATGCCGCTGGGTGACACTCGTGAATGGCCCAGTGCCCCTGTGAGTTTCCCCTCCCTCTGTGTCAGTTTGCCGCGCAGCGCGCACCGCACCATCCCCCCTCCTCACGTTCTAATGTAATGCAGGGCTGTCTTACGATTCCCCTTCCTCCCCCTCCTGCCGCTCTGCAACGATGTCCCACCTCCTCCTTGTTATGGCAAGCAGCCACATAGCGATGTCCCACCTCCTCTGGTACAGTGATCCAATGATAGGAATCACTGTGCCGTGTGTCATAGGAGGCGGGACATCGCTCCCGCGGCTGCACGGGACATCATCATCACAGCGGGACATCAGCATCATGAGGTGAGTGAAGTATTTCATTGAATACACCGCTAGTTTACTGTTTTTCTTTGAAATAAATATTCAAAAACATTATTGGTATCTATTTTTATTTTTGAAATTTACCGGTAGCTGCTGCATTTCCCACCCTAGGCTTATACTCGAGTCAATAACTTTTCCAGTTTTTTTGTGGTGAAATTAGGTGCCTCGGCTTATATTCGGGTCGGCCTATACTCGAGTATATACGGTAAGTTATCTTCTTGTTCTAATGAGCTATACCTGCCAGGAAGTTTGGTACATTCTGGTTAGGCAAGAATCCTACATTTTGGCTAGCTGCCCAGTATTGTATTATCTAATGAGATGGGTGGCATATAAATTTAAGAAATAAGTAAATAATAGTCTCAATTAAGAGGAAAGGTATGTGCCAGTATGATGGAAAGGCAGAGATGGGTTTCTGAAGAGAAAGGGCTGAATTTATGGATAATCATGGAGGAAACAAAAAACTAGGTTGGTGTAAAGATCTGTGCAAAAGATTATACTTAAACCAGCTCTCTTTCTGCATCTTCAATATTGTTGACTTGGCCTTTAGTGGTGTGGAGTGAATTTGCCATATCTATAAAATACAATAAAATTTTTATACAAACAAAATACATACAAAATTCAAGAGCCTCAATTCAAAGCATTGCTAATATTTCATTTAAATAAGAAAATGTATACAAATTCACTGTAAATTGATACAGTGAAGGAGGTAGGCGGTTACAAATCAATAAATAAGCAGGTAGGTAGGCAGATACATTTATTAAAGCTTTAGCAATTGTTAGTAAAAGAAAAACAGTCCACAAAATGCTTTCATAATAATTCACTAATACAAATACTAGAAGCTACTTTGACTCAAAAATATTTACGGAAGACAGACTAAATAAATTTAATTGAATTATCCACTAAAAACCAAACTTGGTCTCCCTGCACTTTTAATTTTTTATAGCCTTGGGCTTTCCTGGCTATTTTTAAAAAAAGTCATTCTCCCTCATTTGAAATATGAGTATTTAAAATATAGTTTAGATGGCTTATTTTAGTTCACTATTTTTGTGATGTGGTTATGTGCTTATTGTTTTCGCAGATTGTATATGTGGCAACACTGGTATTTTTAACTTTGCCCACACATTCTTCAGGGATTTTTGCCTTATAAACTATTTTTTCACATTGTTTTCTAATTAATGGTTATATTTTTTTGGATCTCTTCCTTTCCTTCAAGTGGAAAGTTAACTCTTAAGTAACTCTTAAGAAAGTTAACTCTTAAGTTTTTATCCCCAGAATCTTTTCTTCTACATATGCTGAGTTTTGATATTGTCATTTCCAAAAAATTCAGCTATAATTTACATCCTGGATTTGTTCCCATCTCTCACATAAGAAAAATTAATTACTGACTCTCCAGACCTAGCACTAGTAAAGCACATTACTGTCAGAAATATCTCTACTTACTTCCTGTGTAACTTTCTTCATAAATCTACCAATTATGAGTGTGGTAGTTGTTTTTCTAAATTATTTAGCATTAGAATTCTAGATCAATCTCCACACCTGGAAAAGGAAGAAGAGCATATTCACCACACCCATATCTTGTTGCATTATTCTTGGTTCATCAATCTTTAATGTCTATTTTTTTTAACAACTCAGTAATCCTTTGTTTCATGGTGGGATTGGGGTGACTGAATGGAGCTGAGCATTTGCTGTCTGGATGCCCTTCCTGATGCCTATGCAGACTTTGCAGCATGTATTTTCTCTTTGTGCCCTGACTGAGAAACATCTGTCGCTGCCTAGGATTGAACTCTTAACCTTCCAAGTAGGGGGCGAGTGTCTTCCCCTCTACGCCATGGTGCCACTCCCTCAACACCCACTTGAACATGTGAAAAGGGCTACTATGTGCATGTGTTGTAGGGAGCCTATGGAATGCTGAACCAAATGAACTGATGACGGCATTAGGCCAGTGGAATTTGCTGAAGTGACAAGTGAGCAAATGTGGTCCTTCTTATGTTATTTCAAAATATATGCATTACTTCTGTAGCACAATCTTAATAAGAATTTTAAAGGAAATTCTAAGTTCTAGATCAGTGATGGCGAACCTATGACACGCGTGTCAGTGCTGACACGCGTAGCCATTTGGGGTGACATGCACAGGATTTCATGCGATTCATCCTCGGCTCCTGCACGGCCGCCGAGGATGAAAGAATCTGTGCTGGAGGAACTGGGGGGGGGGGGCGGGACGTGTGATCTCCCCCGCCCACACTCACTTACTGTATCGCCGCCGCCCCTTTCTGAGCGCAGGGGCTGCTGGTAAGGCGTGCGTGCCGTGCGCACACACGTCATCAGCGCGGCGAGGGAGGACCCGCAGGAGAGGAGCGCGGGAACAGTGCGCGCCTCTCTCCAGTCAGGCCGGCACAGAGAGTCTACTCCTGGACTGTCGGTTACGACCGCACCACACTTATCTCAGTTCACGGCAAGGCTGTGGAGTCTGCTGCTTCCAGCTCCACGTCCTCATCAACATGCCGCTCCGGCCCGCCCCCGCTATCAATATTCATATTCTTCGCCCTCGCGTCACTAGGAATATTCATAGCAGGGGCGGGCTGGAGCGGCATGTTGATGAGGACATGGAGCTGGAAGCAGCCGACTCCACAGCCCTGGTTCACGGCACCCCAAACAAGTTCAATAATATCAAGGGCAACATACGAAATCGACTGATGAACAAAGAAGTTACTAAGCAGGTATGTTAAATAATTTGTTTTTGGTTTATTAAATACAATTATATATTGCAATTATACATTTTTGTAGTTTAAACTATAAATTGCGCAAAATTATGTTTTTGTCGAAGTGACACACAACGCGAGTTATGCTCGATTTTTTGCTGATTTTTGACACACCACGCCAAAAAGGTTGCCCATCACTGTTCTAGATCATAGCCCTAGAGAACTCCAAAATAAATTTTTTATTCTGTAAACTAGATCTTCTACTGATAATGATTATACTTTTGTTAAACTTAAACTTAGCCATCCTGAATAATGACTGTTCTGAAACTACCAATTTATTATAATTTCTCAGCCAAACTAGTCTCATTGATGGCCAAGAATATCATAAGATAGTCTTTCCCAATAATTTCTAGATGTGATGGATTATAGCTCATACCACCCTCCACTAATAGTCATGTTCAAAAGGAATTGAAATCCATAATATCAGGTCTGGAAAGGCTGCCTAAAAGGAATAGCAGATGTAAATTGTGCCCTCTGATTTCTGTCCCACCAAATCCTGAGTATTACTACTTCTGGATTTCCAAATGTGTGTTTTTGGAAATATCCATATAGTCCTGTCCTGCTTAATAAATATAACAAATGTCAGACCAACATCTAGTGATAGAATCAATCTGAATGCAAATTGCTCAGCATTCGCCACAGAATGGGGGAAGCAATTGACTTTGTTTTTTCAAGTCAGATTTTTTGTTGATTGAGCCATATAGGCAGTTTTCACGCCATAAAGTTTGGAATGATGGTCTAAGTTAAATAATTAGACAAACTCTTCTGGATTCCTGCTTTTTCCCTACCAATAGACATCGCCATACTCTCAGGAATATGTCTTCCCAAACTCAGTCAACAATATGAAACAGCAAATGAGAGACGCATGGAGAGTTGAGTCTTACTGGTTAAGATATTTTGCAATTTTCTAAGACTCCGATTGATTGCTAGGAGGACTATAATTTACATTTATCTGCAATCTCTTTACAATTCCAGATTTTGTAGGATTGTATATAAGCTCCTGAAACATTACTTATACTCACAGCAATTCCTAGGAGAGTAGGAATTCATCTAAATTCCAACATTTAGTTTTCTAATCCGCCTTTATAATGAAATAAATTGGCTGATTACTGCACAAGAGTTTTGAACAGTGGAATATCCAGTGAGATGTATGGTCTGAGGAGGATGCTTGACTTCATTTAAGGTACCCTAATTTAATTCTATACTTGAGAGACCCTGTGCGGAACATAAACATCCCTTGCTAATAATTTTATTCTTCGGGGCTGCCATGAAGTTGTATTTATCTCACTCCCATCCCATGTGTGAGACAGGTTTATGTTGTCTCCAGGCATAGGCATACTAGAAAGTTATGGTGAGGTTATGTATTGAATATATATAGTTGTGTTAAGCCCTACTAAAGTGAAACTAACCTTTAGATGACCGTAACTGTTAACTGCAACTGTTTTGGAGGAAAACTTTGAACATTAATATTTGGGTGGGGTTTTTCATGTATTATGATTTGTTAAGGCCCTGTGGGCCCCAGAATATAAATTACAGGCAATTGCTTGCTGTTCCTCAGTTCTAGTCAACAAATGCTGTTGTATCTATGCTGATCTGCTTCTTGCCTACTCAAGCCCACCACACAATAGGGGGTGTTTTCCATTTTAAGCCAAAAGCATCCTATAGCAGCTTCAAATAATATGAAATTGGTTACATGTCACTGCTCATTATACCAGAGCAGTGATGGCTAACCTTTTTCCTATTGCGTGCCAAAAGCAGGGAGAGCTCTGGGGGGTCGTGCGGGGTCGTTCCCACACCCATAATTCTATGTGCGCGACCCACCTCATGCATGTGCGCATGACCCCCACCCTCTCCCTGCTTTTGGCATACGATGGGCTTGTTTTTTGCCCTCCCCACGCTCCAGAGGCTATCTAGGAGCCTGGGGAGGGCAAAAATGTCCTTCTCAACCCCCCCGGAGGGCCTCTGGAGACTGAGGGTAAAACATGACTCTACGGGCAAACTGGAGATTTGGGAACAGACTTCTGGTTTGCCTGTAGGGCTGTTTATCGCCCTCCCGAACCTACAGGAGGCTTCCCTGAAGCCTCCGGAGGCCGAAAAACGGCTCTATGGGCAAACCGGATGTCCATTCCTGAACTTACGGGGTGCCCATAGGGCCATTTTTTGCCCTCCAGAGGCTTCAGGAGGCTTCCCTGGAGCCTCTGGAGGGAGAAGAATGGCCCAACGCACAAACCGGAAGTCAATTCCCGAACTTCCGGTTTGCGCTTTGGGTTGTTTTTGCGAAAAACAACAGGGAGAAAAATGGCTGAAAATAAAGGCCGAAGTCAGCTGGCCAGCTGTGCACTGGAGCTGACAGGGCAACGCCTCATGTGCCCTGACAAATGGCTCCACATGCTACCTGTGGCATACGTGCCATAAGTTCACCATCACGGCACTAGAGGCCCAGTCATGTGACCAGTAGTTGGAAGGATTAGAGTGCGACATATTTGGACATTTCAGGCTGATGTGGATACATGTTCCCTTCCTCAAATCCTTGATCAGACTTGCCTACTCCTATGTTGCTATTGTCTTGCTAAAGAGTTGGACAAAGCAATGCAATGTTTGCAATGCTTTCAGGTATGGACAAGAATAATGGAACTGTAATTTAGCATGAGAGTTTCCTTTGTGTTTTTCTAGAAACCCACTGTAGCTGTGTGCAAACAATTCCCCACAAACATATGTCTGCCTGTATATCACAACATGTTGATCACTATTTGCATTCTCCGCAGAATGGGGAAAGCAATTGACAGCTAGTAAAGTTAAATTTGGAAAGCACCAGATTCTCTGTTTCTGTTGTGGACAATATACTAGTTGTTTTACTCATGATTATATCATTTCCTATCGCATTACCGGAGTTTAATGAGATCATTGCGGTAAACAAGGCTGCAAATAAGGCTACCACATAAAGCTGGTAAAATTTCAGATAATGACTAGATAGTAGCAAAGAGATACTGGAAAATAAACTCTTTATTGCTGGAGTGTGAGGGAATGTCTAGTAAATATTATCACATAAAAATGAGGCAATGGTTTTGGTTGTGTAATTTAGGATTAAACAGTCACTGGAAAGTCAATCCAAATCCTATAATTGAGGGGCAAATAGCTGGTTTTATATGATTGACAGCAAATATTAATATTTTCAGCATAGTAAATGGCCATCAAATGCTCCACATATGTATGGCATCCCTAGTGCCACGTAACAGACTGAGCTCCCGTTACTTATCCCAGCTTCTGGCAACCTAGCAGTTCGAAAGCATGTAAAAATGCAAGTAGAAAAATAGGAACCACCTTTAGTATTCTGTGAATCTTCGGTATTTAGTCATGCCGGCCACATGACCACAGAGACATCTTGGGACAGTGCTGGCTCTTCGGCTTTGAAACAAAGAAGAGCACCTCTCCCTACAGTCAGGAACAACTAGTACATATGTGTGAGGGGAACCTTTATGTTTACCTTTTACCATGTCTTGTAAATGGTGATTGTAGGCAAAAGCATGGTTTGGTTTGTGTATACTAATACTAATATGACAAGCCTATTATATATATGGGGCATTAAAGGCCCCATTCTGGCACATTTGGCTTGACCATCTCCTTTGGCAAAGTAATCTAGGATCTTTCCTTGTAAATTAAATATCTTCTATCTATAGATACTACTAAAACACTGGTTATCATGATATGTAACTGGGAAAAATTGTCCCTCATAGGGCAACCATTTTTGAAACAAGGTACTTTGAATGAGCTAATTTACAGAATGTGTCCAAAATCTGGGATCCATGACTCCCAAGGGAATAAAATTTGGGGAGTTTACAGCTGTTGCTGGGCTACTGGTGTAGTCATGTGATCTTTATTTCCATCATATGCTGCAGAGGTGGGTTGCTCCTAGTTTGGCCCGGATCGGGCGAACCGGTAGTAGCAGTGGTGGGAGGCTCCGCCCACCCATCCGGACACTTCTGCGCATGCGTAGAAGAGTCACACACATGCGGGAGCGCACCCAAACCGGTAGTAAAGAAATTGGCAATCCACCACTGATTCTGTGATGGTTTCACAACCGGTCTCACAATCCTTCATTCCATTCCCCACCCAATAGCAGCCACTGGGAAGGGAAGGGAGAAGGGAAGCCAGTAGGAAGACAGAAATAACTCCTGCTTCCACTGCCTTTTTGCTTGACCTTGGTCATTTTATTTCTTTTAATTAATTAAGGAAGGATGACCCAGGGCATGGGTTCTGTAGTTTTATCTCCCATTTAAATGTGGCTGTAATTGTAACCTCTTGAATTTTCTCCTCCTTATTAAGCATGAGAGAGAGAGAGGGAGGGGGAGGGAGAGGGATTTAGGGCCCATTCAATGCAATTAGCATGTTTCACCCATTGAGTGCTATGCTCACTGGATGGCTTCCTTTCACTGGCTTTGTATAACTGATATTTAGCCGTTGTCTAGCTGCTTGGTCAGTCTAGGCCAGCCATGGTCCCATGCAATGCTGAGGATGGCCTTTGGAGAATAATTTTTCAGGCCATGTGTTAACTTCAGAACAACTTGGAAGAAGGAACAAGGAAGTCATACATAGCCTGTGACCTCCCCATGTGTTATCTGCATTACATGGCAGATGAAGTCCAAAGCAATACATTTCCAAAGAGAAAATGTTCCCACAATGTGCCACAGTGACTGACCTTTGGAGATAATTGTACACATGCCCAATTCACACCTTTACCCAGATTGCCTCACCATTTCATTTGCTTCACAAAATTGTTATGATGCTGAAATTGCAGTGTGATAATCTTGGAAAAAAGGGACAATAAGAATAGGGCAGGGGGATAGAATTTAGATGGGGGATTCAGGAAAGAGAGCCTAATGAAGAATTCTCCCAGGAGTACTTTAGAGATGGATAAACCTCACACTCTTTCTTGCTTTAGATCTATGCTTTAAGAGTTTATAAAAGTTCATCTGGCATGTAATGCGGATGACACATGCGAAGGTCACAGGCTGTATGTGACTTCCTTGTTTTTTAAAATAAAGGGTGATAGTTCCTTATGAAGAGGGTGAGAAAGCCACAAGAAAGAGAAGAGCACTTTACAGAGATGTTTTTAAAAAGTGGGGGGGGAATGGTTGAGCCCTCCTGAGAAAAGCTATCCCTGCTGATGGTTCATATTTTCAGCCATGGGAAGGGGGGGATCCAATGAGGGGGTGTCTGCATTCATAAGTGTTATTTTATGTTTATCTTTCTCTAGAGGACACATGTGATTGTAGGGCCAAAGATGAGGACCTCTGGCTTAATTTCAAAAGCTCTTTACCAGCAATCAGTTCAAACTATGGGAAAGAGAGAAAACAAAATATCAGGAAGGTACAAGAGAAAGAAAGGGAGAGAAAAAGTGATGTCCCAGGGAAAGGAATGGCATCAGAACGGATGCTTTGAGTGATCAGCTTTCAACTGGTTACTACTGAGCAAATATGGCCCTGCCATAATGCAGCCAAGATGATTAAGTTAAACCCAGAATCTGGGCAGGTGTCTCATTCCTCTGCTCTCTAGAGATCCTGGTTGCTATCGAGAGAACTAGTCTCTCTGTAATAACCTATGAAATTCTTATGGCAGGGTATCTTAAAAGTATTTGTTTGCAACTATTTGCTGCCATTTCAGATCACACCCTTAAAATCAGTTTTACTTTTTTTTCTCAGTGCCCCTGAATTGCAAATGAGGGGAACTTACTAATGTAACTGAGCCCTTATTATTAGGCTCGTAAGCTTGTTCGGTGTTTACCATAGTATCTGTGCGTATGGCTTAGCATGTTATGTGAATACAGCTCATTTTAGTTTATCAATACAGGAAAAGATTTAATTCATGGTTAGGTTAAGTGCATTGGGTGAACATAGTCATAATGGCATTTGGGTTACTCATTCAGACACCCCTGATATCAAGATTGTATCATTTTGTGGAGTGTTTAATGTCATACTGTCTCCATTTTGGCTCTCCTGTCATCCTGTCCTGAAAATACAACCAAAATGATTTGTTCTCCATTGCAGAGGGGAGTAGGCGAAACAGCCACCCACCTGTAGATTAATCTGTAGTTTCCTATTTGCAGTGTCAGCACTGTCCATTGTCTAGCATACTGGAGACAGGGGTGCCTGCTGTTGTGTCTGGATTGTTGATTGCGCATTCTGTTCAGACCAATATTATCCTATTCACACCGTGTTTGACTAGAGGCACAATCTGTGCTGTGACCTTTTCTTTCTCACTTCCTTTCCCATTAGATAATGAGACCCCGGGATAAATATACGAAGGCCTTGATGGCTGGGACTATGTGGATGATCTCAGCCTGTTTTAGTGATATGAAGATTTAAACACATACATATTCCTCAAAATACAAACCCTCACCAATCTCTTTCCATGAAGCGGCTCAGGGACCTATTGCTTTGTCCTGGGAAAAGGTGATAGGATAAGACATCTAAATGTTGTCTTTCAATGCCTTTGCTTTCTCTGCTTGTGCAAGTGGATAAGCCCAGAATCCACTAAGAGAGTGAAAATATTGCTACAAATAGATAATGAAGGATTGGTTTACATGCATTTTATTAACTAGCTGGTGTTGTCCCGGTATTTATTTATAGGGGAAAATGTCCAGACCAAACATAATTTCTAATGTTGGATTTTCCCCCTTGCCAGAGGGAACCCCCCCTGTGGAGAACTGTGAAGCTGTTAAAATGGTAACTCCACAGCGTTGTAGAGTAGAAGCCATTTTATGGCAGTACAGTAGAAGCCATTTGAAGACACACACACATACAGAGAGGGGGGGCGCAGACAGACAGACAGACAGACAGATAGATAGATAACAACATTGCCCAATTATTTAGAATATGAAGAAAATAGGTCCAGCAAGGACTCTGTGGTATTAACACACCTTGACCAGGTGGGAATGTTTTCCTTTATCAATCCATTTGTACAGATAATGTATAGAATTTAGCATATACAGATTAAGAGAACTGCCACAAATGGGATATGTTGGATATTAGACTTTGTAACTGAATAGAAAGTGGAAGCCCACCAAAGCAGATCCAGGTGTTTAGCACATCCCTTCACTACAACTTAGCTGAAGTGCCTGCATGCCCAATGTCAAGGTCATCTCAAGGCCAATCAAACCACACAACCAAAGATAGATGAGCTGTTCCAAAGCTGATGCTGTGTTCACATTTTAAGTTCGTAATTCTTGTTCCCAGAATTATGCAAATATCTCTAAAAAGTGCACTTCTTCTTTTATGTGGCACCATACTGTTCCTTCTTTGGAACAGCCATGACCAAAAGGAGGAAGGCAGAAAATAGAAGCCTTTAAAAGCCTAGTTTTTAAGAAGGAAGCAGCACAGAACTACGGGCATGGCCAAGAGAAGACCCAGGCTGGTTAGTCTAATTGTGAAACCATAATTATTTCTTTGGTGGGAAAAACAGCATTCGGTATCTATCCTAAAAAGCTCTTTTAGAGCACTTTATTTTAGGCTATCTAATTAATCTACGTACTCATATATGAAAAGCTGATTCTCTTTGGTCTTTGGATCCAGGGGTTTCACCATAGTTAAAAGCAGAGCCTCGGTCATTCATAGCTGTAGTAAGAACTAAATCCAACTATTTCCTGTGTAATTACAGCAGGGTTTCTTTCCACTCCGAGAGCTTCAAGCACAGCACAAAAGCAGGAAGGGCAATTTATGCACACCGGCCTTCTGTTTTTTCCTGCCCAAAGCCAGATCCTGCTTCTCTCACCTTCTGTGATGGGAGCAGGTCCTTCCCACCCAACCCACAAACGGCACAGTGATATTGTTTAATGGTTGTTAGTGGGTTTGCAGATGTGTTTGATTGGTTCATATTACACCTTGCCCAAATCCCCCTTGATTTTTCCTCTCCTCAGCCCCATCTGCCCATTGACTTTGCTGATGCGAAGACTGTCTTGGTGGAAAGCTATTTCAGAGTGTTCATTGGGTCAGTCTTTGCGGATGTACAACATTGGGCTTCCCCTTAGTGGTATGTTGACTAGGTTCACTCTGATCAAATCACAGGTGGGTAGTCTGGGATCCTAAGAGTGCTTGTATCCCTTTTTTTACCTTTTTTTCTGACAGCAACTGCAACAGTCATGGCTATTTAACTGTGGAAAAGTGGAGATACTGCCTCCCAATCTCTTTCCAGAACTAGAGAAAAAACCCCGAAACCACCAGTACTATTTAAGTACATCATAAGGACCGTTTACATTAGATCAGTGTTTGCCCATATGTCCTTTACTCTCCTAAAAAGTTTCAAAAACATTTCAAAGGAGTTTCAAAAAAGTTTCATTCCCTTGTTATTCAACATTTGATCATCCTATATACAATGACATATTTAACTAAACCACAATTGCTAGGTTCACAATTTACTGTTTTGTTTTTTTTTAAAGGTGAACCACTACAGTATATCCCTAAGGATATTTGCGGACTATCATACCAGCAAGTGTTTTTAAACATTTTTAGTACAGTTATGGTTGATGATACTTTTATATAAAGGAGTTCCAAAGTACATTGATTTCTGATAAAAAGATAATGAGAAGGCTGAAGTTATTGGGGATTATATTCTTACTTTCAGTTTCTTCCCCTTTGCTTCTGAAATCTCCTGCACCATCTGTGAGGATTACTAACGATCCATGGAGGCAGTCTTGGAAGCAGACTAAGCCAAAACCAAACCAAACATCTGACATTCATATAATGTATGAATACAGGCTTGAGGTTATAGTAGCTGAAATTAATTTTTCATTCTAGTGAACCTTCTAATTTTCTCATACAACCAAGTCAAACTTTGTTGAGACAAGAAAATCTGCACAGCACCCCTCAACTGCATACTTTTCATTTGCACTGGCTGGTTGAACAGTACATTGCACATCTGCATGCCCAAAAAAGAGTCCCTTGCAAATCAACAGAGAGCAAGCACAACCAAATGTTCTGCAACGGCTAAAACTGAGTAGACATCTCCTCCCGAAGAACACTGGATGGCTTAGATCAGTGGGTCTCGATCTTCCCAATGCCGCGACCTTTAATACAGTTCCTCATGTTGTGGTGACCCCCAACCATAAAATTGGTGTCTCAGTTCCTAAGACCATCAAAAATATGTGTTTTCCAATGGTATTAGGCAACCCCTGTGAAAGGGTCATTCGACCCCCAAAGAGGTCCCGACCCACAAGTTGAGAACCACTGACTTAGATGCTGGGAGAGGTGAACACTCAGAGTGATTTTAGGGAACAGAGGATCTTTGATTGATAGGCTACAGAGTGAGGAAGACTAAAGGTTCATTGATACTATATCTCACTGTAAAACCTTCCGATGACCATAGTCCTATGATGATTGCCTGAAGAGCATTCCTCTCTACCACCTGAGTGAATTCAGTTCTTATAATAAGTGGTCTTTCAGATTTCAGATAGCCACATGGTCATAACCCTAGGAAGAAATATACAAATCTTTCCATGCTAAAGAACATTTTTTTAGTCAAAATGTCTTAAAGAAGGGCCATTAGAGTATATGTATATATGAAACATGATTTTTTTTTCTGTAATTAAGTGGATTTCTTTTTTAAGTTTACACAGAGCAGGTAAAAAATATGTATCCTGCAGGTACAAATCAGTCTTGTAAGTCTATTTCTCCTTTCCTTCTTGCCATTTTGGTGTTATGTACAGACTAATCTAAGTGGTATCACTTGCCCAACCATAATGCATGGTAGTATGAACTTAGTCGTTGTGGTTTGGAATGGACTTGTCTACTATGCTTTATTCATAGGTAAAATATAGGTAAAACAATGAAGCCTCAATAACTTTCTTTAATTTTGTAAGAAAAGAAATGTATATTTCGTTCCCTCACAATGCTAAACTATCCTTAAAGCCTATAAGCCTTGGTTTCAAATTATGATTCTTGATAACTCAAAATAATATCTATAAATGTTTAGATGTTTAGTTCACATAAGGAAGGAGATAAGATGGCAACACACACATACACACACACTAATCCTCTAGAATAGCTTATTGCAATTTGGGGAAGTTCTGTCAGCCTTTGTTTTGGTTACTTGCTTACGGCTGTTTTGCTACGCTTGCTTACTATCGGCTGCCATAGGAACTGGGGGGGGCATGGTATTGAGGAAGAGAATAATATTGTACTGGAGTAGTCTTGTTCTCACCATCTTCTGCGCATGCTGGTCCTGATGTTTGGACTTGGTCAAGGCCAACCGTCTCACATGGTTCACCGACAAAACCGCGCTCGACTAAACCGCGCCCGACTAAACCGCGTCGCTGACGTCATCAACAGGGCGACAACAGCACGGAGACAGAAGCACGCTGTAAACCCTAAACCTAAAATTAACACCTAAACCTAAACCTAACCCCCCTAAACCTAATCCTAAACCTAATCCTAACCCTTAACCTAACCCTAAACCTAACCCTTAACCTAACCCTAAACCTAATCCTAACCCTTAACCTAACCCTAAACCTAACCCTAACCCTTAACCTAATCCTAACCCTAACCCTAATCCTAACCCTAACCCTTAACTTAACCCTAAAGCTAACCCTAAAGCTAACCCTAACCCTAACCCTTACCTTAAGTTGAATCGGCTTGCTTTCAAAGCGCTATTTAAAGTGCCCTTCTTTCTCCACGCTGGCTGTTGTCGCCCTGTTGATGACGTCATCGACGCGTTTTAGTCGGGCGCGGTTTAGTCGAGCGCGGTTTTGACGGGTCACGGTCTCACATACCAACCTGATGAGGCTGTTTGAAGATGCACCCCACATGACACCTTAGAGAGTTGCAGATTGGACACTGGGTTGGGGAATTAGGGGGAGGATGCTGGGTAAACGTTTGATATGTATATGTTCCTGTCTTTCTGGCTCAGATCTTGCTTTCCTTTTAGCTGCTTTCACTTCATATCTAGTAAAAGTACTTTATCTCTATTAACATGGAGTTGAAGTTTGTCTTTCTTGGATATTGAAGGAGGCATGCCTGACAAGTTTTGTCACTCCCGCTATGGCACAAATGGGTTAACATCGTATCCTGAAAATATTTTCCCCCTTTAATAATTTTGATGGTTTGCTGGCTCACTCTTTTAGTTCCCATAAGTCAAGACACCATGTTTGCATAACTGAGTTCAGACTTTTATGATTTTGTAACACTTTGTGGCTTTACCTTAAAATGAGCTGTTATTTCTAATGGCATTTCCACCCAGCTCCAAAGAAAAACACATGGTAATAAAGATCTGTTACCCAACTCTGCCTTTTCAAAATCTCCACTCTCTCTATAGGTCTCTGCTAAGGCATTATTAGCATTCATATTTAATAATATCAATTGTTAATTTAACATTAATGTTAATAATAATTAACATATAATTAGCATATTAATATTTCAAATGGAAATGCTAATATAGCACAGTGAAAAACAGCGTATTAGACTGAAAGTATAAAAACATTACTTAGACCTCTAGAATCGCTGAAGTGTGAACTGGTTGTTCCTGGTTTCACACAGCAGGCTAAGGCATAATGAAGTCTGGGCTTATTTCGGATTTACCATATTTGAACCCAACCACTAAGGTTTGTAAAATATAGTTATTCCAATTGTGGTTTATGCAGTGTTGTATCTTAGCACCCATAATAGTAATGTAATCCCACCCATCATAGTAAGGCAGGACATAAAGCGAGATTTGAACATAACATGAAACAGGGTCAGACTATATGACCTCCTGGGGACCCCATCTATCCCTTCTATTTTGTTATACATTTACTGAGTCTTAAACCGGAAACTAGGGAAATACAAATGTCAAACCACAACATCTAAGGAGGCCAAGTGAGTGAGAGGTCTCGCCTACGAGTCAGGTATATAGCTTAACCACGAAAGCCAGGATGTATCCAGCGCTTTCTGCTTGCCTACTGCAAGCCTAGACATGAAAGGGAAATATGGTAGAATTCACTTCTTTGCTTAGAATTAAGAAATTTAGCCAATAAGAATGCTTTAAAATATTTTTGTGTTTTTGATGCTTTGAATATAATATAGAAATGTGAGAGCATCGTTTGGGTGGTTTGGGGTAGAGATGAAAAGTTTGGTATCATCAGCATATTGATGATACTGTACCCCAAAACCATGGATGATCTCACCAGTGGTTTCATATATATGTTGAACAGGAGGGGTGAGAGAACTGACCCCTGGGGCACCCCACAAGTGACGCGCCTCGGGGTCGCTCCCTGCCCTCCAGTCAACACAAACTGCAACCGATCTGACAGGTAGGAGAACCACCGAAAAACGGTGCCCCCCATTCCCAACCCCCCGAGTCGTCGCAGTAGGATACCATGGTCGATGGTATCGAAAGCCGCTGAGAGGTCTAATAGGACCAGGACAGAGGAGCAGCCCTGTCCCGGGCCCGCCAGAGATCATTGATCAATGCGATCAATGCTGCCTCCATGCTATATCCGGGCCTGAAACCCGACTGAAACGGATCCAGGTAGACAGCTTCATCCAGGGACTGGGGAAGCTGACGTGCTACCGCATTCTCAACAACGCTATTCAGATATTAGAAAATTGTTATCTCTATCTGAACCATTTGGCCAAATAAAGTTTTTCTTGATCTCGCAGTCCAAATCTACTGATTTTCTGCAACATTATGATTCTTCCACAGGGCCACTGGCTTTGTCCCCAACAAACCATCTCCAACATTTTCATGCCACTGGACAACACACAGGCTCTTGGGGTGCCTGTGTGTTGTCACTTCACCCTTTTGAATTGCTGGGGCTTTGGACACTTTTTTAGCCTTTGCTAAGAGCATCAGCTAGCAACCCAGAACTAAGAAGAAATTTCCTGACAGAACAATTAATCAGTGGAACAACTTGCCTCCAAAAGTTGTGAATGCTCCAACACTGGAAGTTTTTAAGAAGATATTTGGACAACCATTTGTCTGAAATGGTATAGTTTCCTGCATAAGCAGGGGGTTAGAGTAGAAGATCTCCAAGGTCTGTTCTGTTCTGTCCTATTTCTTATCTTATTCTATTCATCTGAGATAGCTAGCGCATTGCCCCTTCCTTCTTCCCCTCTGGATTTGGCTTTTTCTTTCAAATTCCTCCAGTTGGCTACTGTAGAGAGGCACAATATTGCTATCCTCCAAAAGAGTCAGAGTCACGGCAACAAGGAGCGGTTGCCCCATCAGTTGTGAGATAAGGTAAATTCTCACAGAACGGACAAGGTGGGAGTTCTGCCAATTGGAAACCACATGACTCACAGATACAAATCTACTTTTGCCATCTTGACTCTCCAACAGCAGCTGGAATGATGGAATATCACAGGTTGATTCTGAATATGAAAGTTGGATGGAGCCTTGATTTCCTTGGTGAGAAAACTATGTGAAAAATAGCCAGAAAGAAGGGGGGGCGGGACTCAGAGAATAATTCTAATCTGATCAGGAACTTTTTCCCTACCTGGAATTTTTTTATTCCCCAGTGAAAGATTAGTTACCTTAAATTATCCTGGAAATTCTGCCCCATCCAGCTTCCAAGTAAACTGAGTTACTTGAGTTAATTCTGGAGAAATGATTACAATGAGCAAGGGTGATCAATATTTTTATATATGCAGTGACCCCCAAACTAACAAATATATTTGCCATATATTGGGGGAGAGGGAACATCAATACCCATAAGTGCATAGTTAGAATAAAATAGAATAAGAGAGTTGAAAGGGATCTTGGAGGTCTTCTAGTCCAACCCCCTGCTTAGGCAGGAAACCCTACACCATTTCAGTCAAATGTTGTCCAACCTCTTCTTAAAAACTTTCAGTGTTGGGGCATTCACAACTTCTGGAGGCAAGTTGTTCCACTGATTAATGGTTCTAACTGCCAGGAAATTTCTCTTTAGTTCTAAGTTGCTTCTAAGTTCTAAGTTTTTATAGCTTCCAAGTTTGTGGCATCTTCCTTATGTTTATGTATTTTAAATCTGGAATAGCCTATGTTGACGGGGCAAAGGGAGTTTAAAAATCTCCCTATTTCAAACTGGAGTGACTTACTTGGCCTGTATTCCTCCAGATTGGCTGGACCACAGTTGCCATCACCTCAGAAAATAGTAGTGTTGCCTGGAGACTATAGTAGCATCCATTTGTAGTTCAACGCATCTGGGAAGCACAGAAAAACTGCTTCACTCCTTTCAAGCATTTAAAGAAGAAACTGCAGTCCATTTTGAGGCTTGAGGAAATCATCTGTTTAGGGACACTCAAAGAACACCTTCAGATCTGGGAGGAAGCCATGTTAAACTTGTCACTTTGCTCTCCAGCTTTCAGAAGGTCTTCCCAGTTGTTCAAGGGCTCTGGTTCTTCACAGAGCTGAGTTCTCACATACTCAGCCAAATAAACAGCCAAATTTTGGTCTTTATTAAAAATAGCTCCAAGCCCATCTCCTCCATCTGGGAACCATCTGCCATGAGGATGCTTGAATGTTTGTGGCCAGCAACTTGTAACACATGCTCCCTCTTTATTTTTAAACCCAGGAATTATGGTGCTAATTTAAGAAAGAAGCTCAGCATTTCAACACAAAGGTTATAGAGAAAAATGCTGCCCGTAAACTTGCGTTCTTGTTCTTACTTTCTTCTAACATTTTATAGCTCCATGAAAATGTAACTGATCTTTCTGATACAATGTCCTGGCTAATAAGAATTCAGCATGGTTGTGTGGGTGGCTATGTTTATGAAAAAGTATTTTATTAGAGAGAAACAATTCTGGGACTGAATCCAGGTCACTTGATGTTTCCTTACAAGGAGCCATTGGTTATGCCAAAGAATGAGAATAGAGAGAATGCAACTGTCAGCCTCTGCTTTGCTGTTGCTTCGGCTGTCATGAAACGGGGAGGGAGGGCATGGTATTTGGGAGGGGTTACTCATAGTGCTGGAGGAAGGTTCTGGAGCTCCGCTGCCTGTCGGACTACGCATGCGTAGGAGATTCCCGCCAGGACTAACGGCACCGACATTCCATCTTCGTGATGCCTTTTGAAGTTATCTCACACCTGACACTTGGGAGAATTATGATTGGACTGTAACTGTGATGCCAAGGGGTGGGGAATGGGCTATTCTATATATCAATCGCTTTCGCGCCTAAATAACCAGACTTCGCTTCGCTATGCCTTTAATCATTTATAATTAGTAAAAGTACACTTGATTTCTACTCATGGAGTCTCGTGGTCTTCTTTCCTAATTATCTAATGGAGAGGATCTGACAGCAACTCTAGAGCATGCGACTTACTTCCACCATGTTGTAGACAGGCCATGTTATGACAGTTTTATTTCATTTGATTCTGGGTATGACTTCATAGCCAAATACCTTTGATTCCCCTATAAAAGTCAGTAGGCCTGCCTGCTTTATCAAGAATGGGAAGAAAATGTTAACAAATATATGAAATTCTGTACGCAAAAATAACAAAACTGTGTTTTGCTTGTTTTGCCATGTCAGGTCGGTGGAATTCACTGGAGAAAAGAATTATGCTTGGAAGAGTTAGGAGTAAAAAGAAAAACAATGGCCAGACACCATCAAAGCTGGTACCAGCCAGAGCACAGAAGTAGTACAAGATCAGAACAAATAGAGACCTGGCCCATGGACTCACCAAGAATCAGATATGACTGATTAGATGTAGTTGTTGTTGTTGTCGTCATCATCATCATCATCATCATTCAGGATGGCAAATATCCTTTGATTTAAAATTAATTCACAAAACTCAGCATTGTTCCCAGATATAATTCAGTCATGGCTAAGCTTCATTTACTTTAAATTTCATGTATCTGCATTTTGCTTTATCTCACTGCATATTCATATCCCTGATTTTTTTAAAAAAAACTTCTGTTTTTTTTTTTACATTGCTCAGTGGATATTTATGTGAAGTGTGGCAGAATAGAATTGTGCTGAACTAAAAAAAAAATCTCATTTTTCCAACTTGCAGTAAGCATGAGTAGCTTCATTAGCATTCACTACAACCAGAATATAGTAGCTGCATTCTTTTTAATCACAAGCCAATGGGGAATGATATCCTGGCCAAATACAAACTACATAAAGATTTAGGATATTGCCAGTTTAGCCAACATGAATACTCTCTTTACTGTAGTGAATTTCAGATGAGACGGAAACTTCCATGATGGGATCTCGTGCACTATTTGCTCATTATGAATGCAGGTGAGGGGTGTAATGTAATTCATGTTTGACTCAGGGTCAAAATGCTAGATAATTTGCTACCCACAATGCAATCTCCATTTCTCCCCATACACTTCAAGGTGGTATTTGCTCTTGTGTGGGAAATCAGGAAAGTAGCTTGTAGGGATGAAAAGGGGAAGGAAGGAAGGAAAGAAATATATCTTCTAATGTAGCCTTTTTTCATCTTAGTCCCCTCCAGATTGATTGAACCACAGTGGCCCTCACCTCAGCAAATAGCTATGCTGGCTGAAGACTATAAGAGTTGTAGTTCAGTGAGTCTGAATGGCACAGAAAGGCTGCCTTGTAGCTTTTAAAATGTTTTAAGAAGAAACTGCAGTGCAGCCTTTTAATGAAGTGGTGAGAACTGGCTGTGTCCCATCCCCTCTTACGGCTGCATTTACATTAGCTGCATCATCACAGAATAAGTTCCCCTTTGATCATTACCTGCAAGGTACAATGAAGCTTGTTCCTCACAATAGAAAGATCCTTTACAAGGCCAGAACCAGAGAACATATTGTGGCAAAAGCAGTATCACCACTACAACCACTATTATCATCACTGCTAGATCTACTGCTATTGCCATTATTATTACAACCACAAAGTCTACAGTATGTCTTGAATATGGTCTAAATCAGTGGAGAGTTTGAACATGTGGCTCAGAGCTCCATTCTGTGCCATTGTCAAACTACCCCATGAGTCTGTGGCACGAAAAGGAGATGGTGGTAGTAGTTATGCTGAACAGAGCTCCAAGCCATAAGAAGTGACCAGTGTACCATATTGGTATATGCACAACATAGATTTAAGATTTTTAAGATTTGGGGGTTGGCTCGTGACCTGAAGTTTAGTCTAGGTTACATCCTCCACAGTGGATATGTAGCTCTCCTCCAAATTAGAGCTGGGCATTATTCTGTCTTTGGAGGATTCTTGACTCAAGAGCATGAGACTTCATTATCTAAGGCAGGATCATGTATCAGTGATAAGTTGTATGTTTTGCACTCAGAAGCTTCTAACAAGGAGAGAGGGTTGGGTGTGATGTCTAAGCCTAGAAACTGGGAGATTGTGAGTTATGGCCTACCTTAGGCATGAAATCCAGCTGGGTGATCTTGAACCAACCCGAGAGAGTTGTTGTTGTGGGAAAAATAGGAGGAAGGAGTATTATATATGCTCCCTGTCTTGAGCTATTTATAAAAATAATACAGAGGGGATTAAAAATATTTAAAAGTTGCTGGGTATAAACAACATTAAACTATGGTCCAAAGCACTGAAATATGATTGATTAGTTTGTATCTAAGTATCATGTGTAAATCCAGCCAGCATATTTAGTTTATTGTTCAATGTATGAATCAGCCAATTACATTAATTCAGTAAAACTTGGTTTAGTGAGATGCAGGTTAGTATCCAGTGAGAATTGAGCCACTCTACAGTGAATAAAAATATTATGGCTAAATTGATTTATCTGAATGGGGAAGGAATGACTACTTTGATAAAAAAAAATGGAAACCTTTTATGGACTTTTTGTTGAAAATAAATAAAACTGAATTGATGTTGGGATTTACTCATTAAAAAATGAGTAAACTGTAGGAAAAAGGGAACCAAGATTTGGAGGCTTCGAAATGCTAACAATCATGTTTATAACTGCTGTAAAGTAGATCGGAAGGCACTCATTTAAGATTTTTTTACCCCCCTCCCTTTGTTTTTACAAATAAGGCAGAGAACATATTTAATACTCTCCTCCTCCCATTTTCCCCACAACAGTCCTGTGAGGTAGGGTGGGGCGAGATGGCCCAAAACCACCCTGCTGGCTTTTGTGTCTAAAGCAGTGTTTCTCAACCTTGGCAACTTGAAGATGTCCGGACTTCAACTCCCAGAATTCCCCAGCCAGTGAATGCATTCTGGGAATTCTGGGAGTTGAAGTCCGGACATCTTCAAGTTGCCAAGGTTGAGAAACACTGGTCTAAAGTAAGACTAGAACACATAATCTCCTAGTTTCTAGTCTGGTGCCTTTTTTGTCCCCCCCTCTTTTTTTAAACTTTTACTGCTTCCCATTGTTTCTCTTTTCCTCTCTTTTTTTTTCTCCTTCTTTCTTTGCATTTCCATAGTTTTTAATTCTGTATAACTGTCTTCTCAATAAAAATTCCATGAAATTATACAAAAGAAAACATGAATCTTGCAGCAGTTGGTTGCAGTTCCTTCCCTTTTCTTTTCGCCTCACCAGTCTCATCCTCAGCGTGTTCCCCTGAAAAGAGCCCACCCTGAGGTAAGAGACGGAATGGGAATCAGTACACCTAAACCAGGTTCCCCTTTTGGTCGAAGTAATCTGTTCAGAGACAAACTGAGCAGGAGGTTAAAATCCATACAAAGGCAGACCCAGAGCAGAGGCTGCACTGCGTGCTTTGCTAGGAAAGAGAAACAGCTCCAGAGATAGTGGTGGAGTAGGTAGAATACAGCACAGCAGCTCTTTGCACAGAGCAAGTCTAAGCGGAGGCCTTTCAGATATTCCTGGACTACAACACCCAGCATCCCTTCCCTTTGAAAGAGTGCCTGGGGGGTCTGGGAGTTAACAATGAGTAACCACAGGATCTCTTCGCGCCCAGCCTTCTCATGGAGGAGGCATTCCTGAGCACAGCCGGGGTTTTCAATGAGGAGAATGAAGAATTGTGGCGGGTCTCCCCGGGTGGGTGGCAAGAGTAGCAGACCAGCCAATAAGTTCAGGCCGTGCTTAGCCTGGCATGCCGAGTTCTCCTTTGGGGGACCTACAGAAAAATCGGTGGAAAGAGGCCTCCTCCACAGAGCTCACAATCCAGACGCCTTTCTTTCTCCCCAGCTCCCCAACAAGCTAGAAAGAAATTTCACAAGCTAGAACAATTTTGAGAGTTTGGCTTCTTTAAGAACACAGGGGTTTCCCTTATTATGAACCAAATTGTTGCCCTTCTACGGTAGTTTGGTGAGATCGGTAGCATTGTAACCAAGTTACTAAGGCCTTTCATGATCCAACAAATGAGGACCGTTGCTCTGCCGTACCACTGAGTTTTGTCCCTTTCCCTACTTCCTACTTCTTATTTTCATCAAAACACAACTATTTAACGCTGTGACACGGGAACAGATTCTTCTCAACTTTTCAGTTCTCATCCAGACAAAACAAGGCAAAATATGTTTAGTCAATTCTGGCTGTAAAAAAAAAAATTAGAACAGTTGCTGGGAAAACAAGACACTTCTCAGATCTTTTTTTTTTAAAACCACGCATGTTAGAACACAGTATTACATTCAATAACTGGTTTCATCCTTAGAATGAATGACCCTGACTGAGGCGTCGTTATTTCAGAACTGACACAAGGATTCGGCATGTCTTAGAGGCCCCAGAAGAATCGTGACCCGTCAAAACCGCGGTCCACAAAAGCGCGCTCGCCGAAAGCGCGCATTTGACGTCATCACAGCGCGACGAAAAAAATTCAAAATTGAAATAAAAATAAAATTAAAGCAAGCCGATTCACATAAAGGTAAGGGTTAGGTTTAGGTTTAGGTTTAGGTTTAGGGTTAGGGTTAGGTTTAGAGCGTTAGGGTTACGTTTAGCGTTAGGTTAAGGGTTAGCGTTAGGTTTAGCGTTAGGTTTAGGGTTAGGTTTGGGGGGGTTAGGGTAAGGTTTTCGCTTTATTTTTACATTTATCGATCACAGCGCGATGTTTTCGTCGCGCTGTGATGACGTCACGTACGTGCTTTCGTCGAGCGCGATTTTGTCGTCCGCGGTTTTGTGGTGGAACCCAGAAGAATGATGTTAGATTAAATTGTTAGTTAAGAGGCTTAACCATCCTTGGCTTTGTTCTCCTGAACAAATGAACACTGGAAAAAAAAATCACAGCCACCTAGAGTTCCAAGAAATTGTATTTCCTTTATTATTTTAATTTTTTTGTAACTCAACAAGTTTCCATTTTTTTAAATATTTTTAAAATTTTCATTATATATTTTTTTCTGTTTAATGCACTCGACCCAAAATTGGTTTGGCATGTTGAAGGGAAGGGAAAGGAACTGAAAGACAGAGAAATGGAAAGGAAGAAGAGACGTACTAGACCAAAGCAATGGAGTGGAAATAGAAATGGATCAGCACCATGGGGAAGAAGGGGAAGTGAGGGACCAAGGTGGGAGAGCATGAGTCAAACTGTTCCCCACAAGCCCTGACCTCTTGGCCCAGGCCTTCCTTCACGCTGCCATTCAAAAGGCACGGCTTCACCGGTAAACCTGGAGGGAAACTGAACTGGGAAAGCAATGGAGGCAGGGAAAGGGCTAAGATGGGACAGCTTCAAAGAGGCAGTGTGGCTTGAACCGGAAACCAGAGTGAAGCTCTCCAGAGTCTGCCGCCATCCTCACTTCTGCTGTCACACATTCCCTCCCTGTCCTAGTGCAAACACTTCTCTTGCACTGCTGTGCTTGCTTGACATAGAAACATTTAATGCAACCTTCCCCAACCCAGTCTCTCCCTGACAGTGTAAGTCTCATCATCCCCAGCCAGCACCACTGTTGGGGTAGACTAATCTACTGACACAAAAGCTCTCACTGGAACCCCTGGTGGTCTTGTTTAAGGGTACCCCAGCACACACAAAGAGGCACAGGCTGGTGCATAGGACCTTAAAAACAAGACCAGTTTCAAGTGAGGAGCTGCTGGGATAAGGAGCCAACAGAAGACTCTTCCTCGTCAAATAGGAAAATGGACTCCCCTTAAACAGAGATCCTACTGGAACACCAGCCTTGTTCGTGTAATTTGAGAAGGATGAGCAGTTCTCCACTTTTGAGACCTGCCGGTTGCTGGTTCAGGCTTTATAGCTGTCCTCACATGGACTTTGCAAAAGAATAACCCTTCAGTCTCACACATGAAGACTTTGGAAGCAGCCTGAGAGTTCCTAGCAGAGAAAGAAGTGCATTTCACTCTCACACAAAAAGGGAACAGAGCATGTGTGCCACTGCTTCCAGTGATTAAGCTCCGAGTGATAGTTAGAGCAGCAGAGTCTGAGTTCTAAAGTTGCCCTAGAGGTAGTGCTGTCCTGAACTAGCTTATGCATATGTGCCCCTCGTGTTGACTTGCAGACAGCCAGGTTTAAAGAAAACAGAGATGGCCTCAATGAGCAGACAACAGTGTAGCTGGTAAGGGCTGACTTCCCCATCCATCTTCAGAAGAATGGAGAACATAGTCCATATGATGGCCCATATCCTCCATTCTATGCTGGCCTGAAGGCCAGGAGGGGACAATTTGGATTAACTTCCACATCTGATTGCATTGCACCAAGGCAGTGATAAGAAATGGCTCTGGAAAAGCTGAATAGAATACTTTTGCTGAAGTGAGCGGAGCTCACAGATTTGCATAAGTCTTAGACAAAAGTGTAGAGAAAGAGAACTGCAGTCCAGGCCCTTCAATTAATGGATTGCAAGCAGAAATGAACGCCATGCAAAGAACAACCAGAGATATTTAAAACAATTGTTGAAGGGGAAGCTGAGCAGGCTCTCATCAGGAAGCCTATGCCCTCTCTGGCTATCAGCATGGAAGTAGCAATTACTGTCTCCTAAGCACTCATGATGAGCAATACCTATCTCCTGGTTTTCTTCTTCAAACATTTGATATTTTTCATTCCTTCCTGTGACCTCCAGAATGAGATTTCAGTGTTATAAAATAAAAGACAAATATAAAGAGGGATCCTGTACAACGACATGACAATTCAGTATCTGTACTAGATTAATTTGCACGAGACCTAAGCTAAAGACACTCTCCCTGACCAACTCAATCCAGGACTTCAGACAGAATGACACTGAGTTTTTTTGGAAGCAGCACAAGAGGCGGTGTCCTACTTTAGTGTATGTTGCTGGAATGAGGCGGGGGAATCTGAATGATGCAGTCCCCAGGAAAAAAAAATCTTAAGAAGCAAAACTCTTTTCTCTCCCAATCAATGCTGTTGCCATTTTGAAGGAAGTAATATCATTACTGCAGAGGGAAATTATATTCACCCATCAATTCTCTACAACCTGCTAATAGATCTGAAGGACACACATACACAAGGTCTTGGATTCAAGGTGGAAAGTGCAATGGTATCAATGCTGTGGCAATAAGCACCCCTTCCCCCACCAACTTCAGTGTTAGGGAGCAGCAAGCAACACAGTGCCATTCTACAACCTATGGTAAAACCCTATTTAGAGCATAATGTTATTTTGGATGCTTTTATGTTCCTTCCGCCTCCTTCCCAAGAGCAGTAAGAACAAAGAAGTGGGAAACTTCAGAAGTCTGAGGAAAAAGATTATAACGTGTGATTATAAAGATGCGTAATGTTTAAATATAATTGCAGCCCAGGCATGTTATCTTCTGAGATATTGAGCATGGAGGTGTCCTCCATTTAAATTATAATAAGTTCAGTCTGCTCTAAAACTAGTTTCTGCAAATCACATATCTGGATTCCCAAAGCTTGTTGATATGTTCCTTGGGCCTGCTTTCCAAATGCAAAACAAAACCGTTTAAAAGATTCTGCCACTGGGCAATTAAACTAGAACTTACCATTTGCACTGCTTCGTTACATCCGGGACATTGTGATGCTGTTAATCCCTTCTCCTCAAATATTCCTACATGAAACTACTGCAGCTTTAGATCAGTATTTCTCAACTCAGATGTGTGGACGTCAACTCCCAGAATTCCCCACAGTATATTACGCTGGTGGGAATTCAACTCCCAGAATTCCCCACAGTATATTACGCTGGGTGGGAATTCTGGGAGTTGAAGTCTACCCATTGGAAACTTTCTGAAGTTGAGAAGCACTGCTCTATTGGGTGGCATATGGCTCCTATTCCCTTTTATTCCATGTCCGCTTACAGCTAGTTGTGTCTCTACTCATTCTCATTAATATAAAGAACTCTGTGGGGCTTCTCTCTTCAGCTTAATTTTAAAATACCTGTCTTTGTGTCTATATAGCTACTCAAAATAGTAGTGTTTTGCATGGAGACAACTAGCGTTCAAAGAACGGGGCAATGTTAAATGCCAAATGTGAGAACAGGAAAAGGCTGCCTGTCTGTATAACGCTGACAATGTTTGAGTTGGACCCTAAAATCCCCTTATCACAGCTCCTATCAATGCAGCCCCCTTTCCCACGTTTTCTCTGATACCAGGAGAGTGCATGCAATAACACTGATGCTAACTCATCTGTCTGTTGATTTCTTCCTTTTTCACCAGCTGAATGGACCTTGAACACCTAACATGCAGGAAAGTGCAAAGCTTTATGTTGGGCTGCTAGAAACTCAATCCTCATTGCTTCAACTCTTCGCAGGGAGAACAAGGGCAGTCTTTGGTTTCTTTGTTTTCATTTTGCTTTTAATGCGAGGTTTCCGCACGGAGGTACCTCTTGGTATAAAAGCCAAGGAGATTCCTGAACCCAGAGCCTTCCTTGGATCAACGCAGCAAAGGGATGTAGGGTGAATAAGGCCATTTGGTATTGGAAGGGGACTGATCAAAACCACAGGTTGTGGATGGAACAGGGAAATGAAAATGGGACCTTATTTTTACTTAACCACACTTGGGGACAAAATCAAAACTGTGGCAGGAGGAGTTTGGACTCTGAAGGGTTTATTAGCAACCCCAGCCAATCCTCTCCATTTCTTGCGCCGCCATACCAATGAGTAATACAATAGCACAAAAAGCCCTGCTATCCATTCCCTTGTGCCCTGTGAACTCATGATCTGGATATAAAGCAGATGATGTTTGAACACTTTTAATAAGTGCCAATTTCATTGTGACTTAATATACAGGAGCGTGGCTATTACTGTGAGCTGGAGCGGCAGGAGGAAAAAGGTTCTGTGTGGAATATTCCATCTAATTCTACTATGCATAATTCCTCTTGATTTGAAAACACGCCAGCTCAAGCTCTGCATTCCAGAGAACTATCCATTTATCTTAGATGTAAAGCTACAGAATGCAATTCACCTACATGTTTTGTTGCTGCTGGCAGATAACCTGGGTTACTGGCCGAAAATGACATGTAGCATGGTTTCTCCCCCCCAAAAAAATTACTCAAGGACACGTTGGGGGTGTCCCAATGTTTGTTAGAAAGATCTAGTCAAGCCGCACTCCTGGGGAAAACTGAGGAGCTGTAAATGCAAATGCATCCGGATTAGACTTGCCTCCTGGTGAAATCCAATCTAAGGATCCTACATGGTAATTTATCAGGGAGGGTTCATTGTTAATATTGGCGGTGAGGTAAGAGACAGAGGGACAAGACACCGGAGAATGGCTCATCTTCCTCTCTGATGCTGAGAGAGAAAGCCCAAGCTATCTAGAAAGCTTGCTTAAAAACAGCTGATTCTCTGTTTTTGCTTTGAACAGTCACTGATCTACCAGCTCTCAGGGGATCAAAAGCCAAACAAAATGAAACCAAAACACGGAATGCTTTGAGGCTCTGGCCAGCGAAACCACACATCACTTCCCTTTTTTGATAGAATGTCACCTAGCAAATGCCAGCCTGGATGTTTCAAATAAATACGTGCAGTGTGGCTTCTTAAAAAAAGAAAAAGGAAATGAAACGCTATTCTGCCCACCCCTGCTACTAAAATCTCTAAAAGCAAAGGATTTTCCTGGCTCCTACAGCATTGCAGAACTACAGCATCTTTGGGTCTTGCGGTAAAAACTTTGATTTCCCCCACCCACCCACAGTTGCAAAGTGTCAGTTAATGAGAAAATAACCAACTTCATCAGAATGTATGAAAAAAGTACCTCATCTGGAAGGAAAGGGAAAATGCTTCAAGGTCACAGAAATGACGCAGTATATGTTATATATTACATAAAAATTGTGCCAAAATGTTTTTTTTTTCCTTGATTGTAAAAATCTGCTCTTGGTAGGCTCCACCCCCCCATTGTCTTCATCAAAGCAGGGGTTTTCTTTCCCCTGTAATGCTCCCATATACACATGGGGCCAGAGCAGAGCGGAATGCTATATATCTATATATATTAGGATATAGATATAGATATATTTCAAACCCAGACAGAAAAGTTCCTTGGTTTGTAGTTTTCCTTTTTTTCAAGTGAGTAAAATCGATTCTTGGTTGTTGTTTTGAGGATCTCCTATTTACAGCATTTCAACTGATATCCCTTCCCCTTCCCTTAGACCCCGTTCACCCTGCCCACCGCCCGCCAGCGATATGGTGCCTCTAGGTGAGACCGGTTCCTCCTCTAGCTCTCCCGGGACAAGAGCTGCTGAGAAAAGTCGGAGTTGTGCTTGAAGAGGGAGATTTGCTATTTCTTCCTTTGGGGAAAAAGTGCAGTCTGGGTTAGTGTTTTTGTTCTGTTTTTTTCTCGTTTGTTTGTGAAAGACACAATCCATCCAGTTGGGGCGGGGGGGGGCGGGAAGAAAAAAAAAGAGTTCAACACTCCTCATTCTCCCCGCGTGGTCCCAAATATGTTCGGATGGCAGCCATATTTGCATTGCAAGTACTCCTGATTTTTGCTTTTGCGTCTTCACAGGCAGGAATGAAACAGAAGGAAGATGATTCTTCTTGCATCACTACTAAATGTTGGAGAAGGAACACAGTAGATTGGGTGAGGGATTGACCCAGCCTGACAGTTGCCCTTAATAATTCCATCCCTCCTGATCTGTATTTTGTATGATTTCAAGCTTGGTGGCCACAGAAAAGAAATTAAATGGGTGGGGGGGAATGACCATTAAATGTGGCAACAAAAAGTAAAGCAAAAATGAAAAGAAGCCAGCTTAGTGCTACATCCTCTTTCTTCCCCAGAAACAATGCTGCAGCTTAAGTACATCTATGTAGCTTTAAAAAGACGGGGGAGGGGGGGAAGGAAGATCATTTCTTTCTGCAGTCTTGCCATTCAGAGGCAACAAATAAGGAGCCAATAGAAATCCCACTGATAACCTGTGGGCTTTCCAACGAATACTGGAAGGCTAGCTGTGGTCTTAGCATCAACTGAACAACTCCTTCCTTCCCCCCCCCCCATGTGTACCTTTTCCTGTGACATGGGGCAGGTGGTGGCTGTCGCTGCATCTAAACCCTAAGAAGGCCGTATGCCTTTTTTATCTGTGTTTTCTTGTTGTTAAAAACAAGCCAATAAAGTCATGGGGAAGGGAGGGTGGAGAGTGGGTGCAGGATATTTCTCCATGTGCCCCATTCTCTGCACACGGCACCCTCATGGCTTTGATTATTGAAGCAATAAAAATTAATTTTCAACTTTCAAACTTTCTCAATCTATTGTTCCTCCTCCACTTTCTAGGAGGTATTGTCATAAGTCTGATCTTCTTGCCTAGATACTGCTCTCTTTCCTCCATTGCATTTGCCTGGAAAAGGAACTGAGATCTTCTAATCGGCAATGTCTCACTTTCTGTCTGGAAAACTAAGTGGATGGAAAGATAGCTGGATAAAATGGCTACCCATCCCTTTGGAGAAGACCTCTGCCTCCACTCTTTCTTCCACCTTCTCTCTTCCACTCATCCCCCAGCCTGCTCCATTCTCTTCTTCCCCACCATTTCTCCAGCAAAAAATGAAAATGTTCAGGTCACAGCAAGGATGCCATGTTGGGGTTAGGAGGTATGGTCCCTTAAGTCCCTTTTCAGCCCCTCAAAGGCTGGTCACCAGCTGCATTTGGCCATCTCCCTCCACTGCAGGGTTCTCTAAGCTTGCTGGGACCAAATACCCATCATTGCTGGGTCTCCGGACTTGGTAGTAGGCCTGGAGCTGGTTGCGCGGCACCAAGGCTGGCCGGTTGGTATAGTAGATCTCATTGATGGCTTGGGCATGAGGAAGCACTTCCCCAACTGCCTCAGGGCTGCTGTCCGGATACGGGGAGTCCCTCAGATTGGTCATACTGGTGTATAATGAGTCCCTGTTGGGTGAAGGAGCTTGGCCGTCACCCCCCTCTGTCAGGTCAGCTGTGCAGCTTTCTGACTCCTCCAGGTCGCTCTGGTAGAGGATGGACTGTGCCCTCTGAAGCAAGAGTGGCTCCTCTAAGGCCTTATACATAAGTTCAATTTCCATGTTCTCCTCATGTGTCAAGGAAGGGGCATCAGGCACAATGGCGTCATCCTCATTGTTGGTTCCCCCTCCCCCTGCTACTACATTGGGAGGGGGAGGAGGCCCAGGGGGGTTGGAGGTCTCAGTGGAGCCCCCGCCTCCCTTGACTGCACCACTGCCTCCCCCCCTCAAGTTGTTATGCACCAGCTCAGAGATGATCATTTTTTCAAAGGCCGCAGCATCACTCAGGTTTCGTCGACAATCAGCCATCTTGGTACCCTCGGCGGAGAAGTCACCACTGCGGAGGGAGTAGCTGTTATTGAAGTTGCCATTGAGCGGGAGGGTGTCCATGCCACAAGCGTCTCGGCTGTTGTTCAGGGGGTGCTCTGTAAGGGGCAGCACAGATAGGGGCATTAGTGGCAGAAAATAGGGAGGGAAGCCCTGCGCACCTTCTGGGGGCAGTGGAAGCAATAACTCCGAGATGTACATTAAAAGGCAAGCTGTTCACCAGAAACGTATGAAAGACAGCTGAGCAGCATGAACTTATGAATGTTCGGGTACATGAGCGCTATGGATGTGTTTGTGCTGGGACAAAGGAGAATCGCCCGGATGGGAATCATATGGGATGATTCCCAAGATAATTGGCTTGTGTTCAGAGAAAGAAGGTAGCATCAAACTGATTCCACCTCTACCCTCTGTGGAGAAAAAAAAAAAAAGGCCAAGAGAAGTGAATCTAAAACTGATGCTGGCAAGGCAATTTATTCTGACCTGAACTGGTCAGCTCATTTCAGGAGGGGGAAAAAAGGAGCTTATTTTAGAGTTCTATACAGGTTCCTTTATTTCAACAAGATGCTCTGAAGATTTGATCTAACCATTTCTATCATCCTGTGGAAGAGACAAGGAACCTTCTTAACCAAACCCGCTCCTGTTAAAACAGAAGGTGGTGATGGGGAAGAAAACAGCCACACGGGGGATGCCAAATTGCTTTTTACTGATTTGCTCTTGGCTAAAGAGCCTTCAGAGTAGGGCTTTCAGGCACAGATGCAACAGACACCAGTTCCCCAAAGGCAACAGGGCTGGTTAACCACATTGAGAAATATTTGTCTAACCAAATATTTCCACACCCACCGAAAACCACCAAATCTAGAATATGAAATTATATAACTGCAGCACTGGGGAAAAATGTCATACTAGACCCAATGTGGGATAATCTCTAAGCTTTTGAGAAAGCATTGAATGGTTAAGCTAGGGAGTTGCTCTTCCTAAGTAAAAGAGTCACTCCCTAAATAAGCAAGGCTCAAATATTTGCTAAAGCAGTGTTTTTCAACCACTGTGCCGTGGCACACTAGTGTGCCGTGACATAGTGTAAGGTGTGCCGTGGGAAAAACGCCCGCCTATAGTCAATATAGGCACAGAGTTAAAAATTTTTAACATTTTCTAATGGTGGTGTGCCTCGTGATTTTTTTCATGAAAAAAATGTGCCTTTGCACAAAAAAGATTGAAAAACACTGTAAAGTGTTTGAAGTGATGGCTGCATGTATGAAATAGCATCTTACTGTCTCCCTTGTCTTGGCCCCCTTGTTTCCCAAGATTTATAAACAAGCATAGAGTCACTTTGACAATTAGACCCCAGCATTCTAAAACAAAGAACAAACATACAGAGCTGTTGTCATTAAGACAACATTAAGTGTTTCTGAATAGAAGCTGGATAATTTTGATTTTCTTTTTCATTCAGTCAGTACCTGCAATTCACGTCTCTTTTGGTTGTGTGCAAGTTGTGACTGTGTGCAAATCGCTTAGGATTCAAGGGTACGGGGGTTTAAAAATGCTTGTGTTAGAACAGCTGCATCTGTGAGCAATGCCCACTTACATATGTCAAATGGGTTTTTTTTAGGCGTTTAAGTGTGTCGGTGTGTAGAAAAAGTGTAATTGCGCATAACTTATAGGGTGATGGAGAAGAAAGCAGCCATATGGGAAATGCCTAATTTAGCCAAGCACAGCCACATGCATTATGCATTATGGATGCCACCTCTTTGCCCACAGAAGAAAGATGCTGAAAGGCAACAGAGTCAACTATCTCCTAGCAGTGAAGGAGATACTTTAGGGAGGGAGCCCCAGCCGGATTACTGGGCCCACTGCTTTAACCCAGCATGACTGGGAGAGTGGCTAGGTTGGGTACTTTGGAGCTCCGTGGGTGCCACGTGCTCCATCTGGTGCCCACAGCTAGTACTGCAAAATCCGTGTGGCTTCCCCGCAGATAAAGACATGAAAAAGTAAAGCCCGAAGAGTCCCTCCCAGAGCCAGCACTCCCTGCAGCCAACAGACAGAATGGCACACGCTTGCCCATGCCTGTTGCGCACCCACCCCAGCCTGCCAGTCAAACTAGCAATGAAGGAAACATTACTGCGAAATGGAACTGGAAAGGAGGGACGTACTGGACTCTCGGAAGCTCCCTGGAGGCAGCATCGATTAGGAGAGAAAAAGGGGGAAAAAAGAAAAGAAAAGGGAGTTACCCAGGTGGCCACAGCTTTTTGTCGAATATTAGCTATGATCCATAATCTTCGTATCCCACTGGTCAGAGTTTGGTGGAAGAGCATGTGGTTTGCATGGATAAAGTCTCAAATACAACCTCTGCAGAGTTGAAAAGGTTGCTCTCCCACAGTGTGTACAATGCATATCCTGTAGTCCAGATTTGTATGAAGTCCCTTCTATTGACTAGGTACATGGAGGCAGGACCTTTTCCCAACCACAAAGAAGTGAAAAAGAAGGATTCTCCTTCAAGACGGTGGCTGTCTTACCTGGAGAGTTGAAGACAGGGGGTGAGGCAGGGTTGAAGCCCACAGACTCAGCAATGAGTGTGTTGTAGGGACTGCTCCCGCCCCGTGTCTGCAGCACGGGGTTGGTCAACAGGTGGTTCCCCATTGTCCCTGCAAAGAGAGTGTAGGCACAAGTGTTAGGATTCTGCAGGACACAAATGTCCGTATCTGGACAAGAAAAAGTTTGTGGGTGGGTGGCAATGAGTTGTAGAACATAAAGAAGGTCTTTGGAGGAATGGACACTACAATATAAGCTAGACTGGAGCTCTATCATTCTCTCGTGTGGACATCCGGAGATAGTAAAGAAAGAGAAAGCTACTTCAGAAGAAATTGATGCAGAGTATTAGGTTAGGAGTTAAAGAGGGGGCTTCGCAACTGCCAGCTTAGGGCAGGAGATTGTCTTACTCAGCAGTACCGATTTCCCTCTTTACTTGTACGGGTGCAGGTTCTCATTCTGGTTTAGGGCAGGTTCATTGGAAATGATGGACCACTCACCTCGGTTAAGTGTCGGAGTGCTGTTGAGATCACCTGCCATGAAACTGGACTCAGTCTGTTTCCTCACAGTATCATTCCACATTCTCCGGATTCGGCTCTGAAAAGACAACCCCATTCTGGCTTTAAGAGAACTTTATCTGTTTGTTTTCCCCGTTCGTCTTACTTTCCATACCCTTATCTTCTCCAAAATTTTAGTTTGGCTAAATCCTCTAGATTTAACTAAATCATCTGCTCAATAACTGATTTGCACTAATGCCTGCCAGACTTTACCTGTGTTCCAGAGTAATAGCGGTTGTTGCTGCGGATAGCTGAGGTCTTGAGAGAGCCTAGAGTGGCCCCTGGTTGGCTCCGGAGGCAACAGGATGCATGTCGCAGGCATTTGCTGAACTCCCGATGCACCTAATGCAAAATAGGGGAAAGAGAAAAACGGAAAGGGAGAAAATGCATTGTTCCACTCTGCTTTCAAACAAGTCATTCATTGTACTCTGCTTTAAGAGGGATCCAACTGGCAAAATATTACACCTGGAACTTCCTTTGTTGCTGCTTCTGACTTTTTTATTTTACTTTTTACTTATCACATACGTACAAGCATTAAGAGAAAAATACTACTTACACAATATCTTTTGACTGGTGTTGAGAAGTATAATTCCCAGTAACACAGGGACTCTTCATACTTTCTGTTGTTTTAGCAACTTATTCTTAGCTTTTCAGAAACAATCTTTACCATCATGCAAAACTAGAGATGCAACATTGACTTAATTGCTTATATAAGGAAAAGTATATAAACTAAAAAGATGTCTCAATTTGTCAGGAATATTTTTAAAATAAAGAGTAGTAATTACAAAACAACAACAACAACAACAACAACCCATCCAGGTAACAAACACTGTCTGAAAAAGTCAAATATTCTTTTTCTCACAAATCATGATGAGTTGTACATGATTTAATTCATCCAGGTTCAAAACTAGAATTTGTATTCCTATACAAAATCTGTGTCAATCTGATGTCTTAATCAGCTAATTATTAAGACTAGTATCTCTATTATAGTAAGACTCTTGTGTCTGTAACTCTTAACTAAGCAGAATGGTGCAATTTTTTTTTAAACAAGGTATCTCAAATGAGCTAACTTAAGAGAATGCACCCAAAACCCAGGACTCCCATGGAACTGGAATTTGGCAAATTTTACAAAACATTTTATGACTTAATTAAAAATGTTATAAAACATTTCCGGTGACCAACTTCTGATGTTTGAATGTGCTATACACTTCAACATGGGCTACTACTTTCAAGACATATACGTTTCTTAATAGGTCACCTGAATTTCAAATAACTGTTCAAGTACATTAGAAGTTCTTCCATTGTTAAAGACATTGAGGGCTCTGGTAAGGAAATATCTCTGAAATGATGAACTAACTGACACGGGTTATCTATGATTGAATAAAATTATTGTATCAGAAAGTTCAATGCTAGTCATTGCAGATTCAAAGTATTCTACAGCCAAGGCAGCATCAGCTCCACCGGGTTTTCCTCAACTTCCCATTCCGATTCGTGTCATGTTCTTCAATACGAGGACTACCCACCTTTTTCTGCAGTGCACAATGAAAAACAAAGAAGAACATGCCCTGGAAAGCATTGAAGGTAGTGAAGAGGTAGGCCATGACAATAGACTCCTTGTTGATAAAGAGGAGGCCGAAGGCCCAGGTGAGGCCCAAGAGAAAAAGTAGAGTAATGGCTCCAAGTGCCCATGACCTGTGGAAAGAGAGACTAGTAGTAAATTCAAGATGGGAATTGGTTCCCCTCACCTGGAATATTTGCTTATTTAATATTAAATAGATAGGGATGGGAAAGCTTATAACTATTTGTAGACCAACTATGTAAAGAAGAGGATAATTCATCTCTCTCTCACACACACACACAAACACACACACACACACACACACACACACACACACACACACACAAGCATTCAGCCAGGGTGGATTCTATTATGTTTGATGTTACATTGGAGCATTTTTTTTCTTTTTTCTTTGTACACCAATCTTTTTTTTCTTTGTTGTTGTTAGTGCTCTCTGTGTGTGTGTGTGTGTGTGTGTTGTTTTTCTGTTTTGTATTTTACTTTTGTTGATAAAACAAAATACATATATTATTAAAAAAAGATGAGCCTTGGTAACATTGGGGCTTCACTACTCACATCTTCCTCCTACGCTCAGAAAAGGTTCTTCAACTCTGTCCCTAGGGCAAGCTGCCTTGAGAAGGCGGATGTGGTTTTTAAGGGATGGACTCAACGCTTGAGATGAGATGGAGCTACTGAGTAAATGGACCAGAATCTGCTTGTGCTGCGCATTTTATGACAAAAATACACCAAAGTGCTCATTTACACAACAAGCCACAAGGAGAAGAACTGGAAGGACCTTAAGTGAGATTTAAATGACTTATACCCTGAACAACAGCCTGAGACAGTGATTATAAAATCCAAGGTAAGGTAACAATTGCAGGAACACATTACTACTTTCTCCAGGGCCAATTCATATTCCCAAGCCTTAAGGGTCCTGGAAGTACTGTCTCCTTCTCTGCTCTCTAAGAAAAAATTGATTAACTGTTTTTCATAGGTTTTCTCCCAAGGGCGAGTTTAGGAGTGAGGAAAGAGAAAGTGTGTGTGTGACTGAACATTGGGACTTGTTTTTCTGTATATATAATGAAGAGAAGACTTCCTCTGTGATGTTTGCCGATGCCAGAGGGTGAACCAGAAAGAAATGGGTGAGAAGATATGAGACGGGAAAATAAAATAAAAAAACCTCTTCCAGTTCTCTGATTGAGGTTGTGTGTGTCAGATGTTACTAGTCAAAAAACTGCTTAGTGGGCTCTGTTTTCTTACTCATCCTTATCCAATCATGCTAAGGACTATAAAGCTGCTTCTTTTACTTTTGTCCTCTGCTATTACCCTCTGGTTTTATTCATGTATTAGAAATGAAATGGGAGGGGAGGGGAATATCATATCACACTCCCCATTCACAGTTCCCTACATTTAGTTTGGCAGTCATCTTGGCGTTCTTTTTTTCTCCTATCTCTCTCACACACATAGCAACATTTATTTTAATCGCTTGGTGTTTTAAAATATCAAAAGTATTCCAAATTTAACACATACACCTTTTCTGTAATACAACTATGCCCCAGCCTAGCCTTTTGTAAGCTTGGCCTCACACCAGAAAGCCTGAATACCGTAATTAGATATTCAGCTTTGTTTCTGAGCACACATTTGTACATTTACTCTCTTTCTTAAACTTCATTCTACTGGAACTGATACGATTGGAATTAGTGAGAAGAAAGTTCCAGACACTCCGAAATGGAAGATACTTTATTAGATTGAAGAATTTTCATTAAAACAATGGCTTTTGCTGCTCTCTGATTCTATAAACATGTTTGTTCTCAGATTTTTTTTAAAAAATACAGGAAGTTTAATATTCCCCATCACATAGCACCCACTCTATATGGAACTATCCATGTATCCTACAAAAAAAAGAAAGAGCTTCCTCGGATAGAAATTGTATAACAAGTGTGACCTCACTCTTTTATATTCAGAATAGTCTTCATATGATTCTTCTTTTCCCTTATTCTTCCCATTCCCAGTACGTTTTTATTTATATCTGGACCTCTGAGTGCATTCTTTTCAAAAAGGATTTCTTACTAAAATATCCCTGATGCATAGAACTCTACAATTGTATTTCTTGTTATTTTCCCTGAAAGGTTTGTTTCCCATTTTTGTGTTTTGCAGCAAAGAAAGTCCAAATCATTTTCTTATTCTTTTCTTTGTATAGTGAGGCTGATAACAGGCCCAGAATATTGCCACTTAGTGGGAGAGTCTAACATGATTGCTTTTCGGGAGGAGGGGGTGGAGAAGCCTTACAACAGAAGGTCTACTCCTTTGTCACCTGTTATGAATCCAAAATATCTTCAAAGAAGTGGCTTCCAGTTCTAATTATATATTTATATTATTATTAGCCTCAATCCCAGAGTCATACACGGGTTGAATCAACCTTAACTCATTTTGATTCTCAGGTCAACATACTATATGCTCTGCCTTCCGTTTCATATGTGCAGTATATACTTGAAAACCTTCAATAAAAATGCCTTCTCCTTATACACTTTTTTAAAGCACAACATAAGTGCTCGAATTTTCTCACACTGACTTGATATTTGCATCAACAATCTACTAACATAGTCAACCAGCAGTTCAACCATTGAGAGTATCAATTAGTATTTGGCCTCATATCTCACTATTCTGCTCAGTTGGTAATAAGTGACTGGAGGGTAGAGAAGCACTATGTACTAACTATCTGGTTACCTTAGGCTGGCCATCAGTGTAAGCTTCTGCTCAGGTTATGGATTACTCAAAATGGTTTTCCCCTAGTATCTAATGGATTTGATTTCCTGAATTGAATCCACTTGGGGATTTTCCTGTACTGGTTGATCAGAGGAACACAAAAACAGTAGGGACAATATGTAACACTGTCCCACACCTGATTTGATGGGGAGCCGAAATATATAAAACAAAAGACAGCTTTTTGAGAACACCTGGAGTAAATCTTGGGATCAGTCAGGACACCAAAGTTTCAAGCTGATTAAGAACAATATTCCATGGCTGTAAAGACTGCAAATGCTTTTCTATCTCCTCTACCAGGATTACTGGTGTGTGTGTGTGTCTGTCTGTGTGTGTGTGTGTGTGTGTGTGTGTGTGTGTGTAATGAGAAGTTGGAAGACTTTATACCTCAATTGATATGGTTGTTTGCAAAGGAAGCCACAGAAGATGCATTTTGATTTGGACTCCGTTGTCAGAGCAGGTATGATGTTGTCTCTTTGGGGGCAACTTTATTCTGTTGTTTAATATTCTCTGCTTGTGGATACTGAAGATCTGAACAGACTGTATGGAAAAATGAGTCTATACCACCCCCACTATATGTCCCTCTGGAATGAGCCAATAAATACTTATGAGACTATTACAAGACTTATTTCTGAGCAAACATAGGTCACAAATATCCTTCTTTTTTCTACAGATATTCATGTATTCTCTCTCTCCGAATGCTATGCATTTTTCTTCTTTTTATTTTTATGTCCTTTATCTATCCACATCCAGGGGATGTTTGTGTATTATTTATTGATGTATTATTATATATTTGTTTTGTTATTTGTATACTGTTTTGGGATGATTACATGAGAAATATATTTGAATGATTGATTTAATAAATAAATAAATATCCATTAAAATTAATTATTTTGCTTTTCTGAATAAAGACAAATATCAGGCATTGTCAATTTGTATGAAATATTTAAAAGCCCTAAACAACATGTTGACAGACTGAGCTAAACTGGAATCCAAAATAGACATGGGCAAGAATAAAAGAAGTGGGCTGCAAAATCATACCAATAGTGAATACATTCTTTGCCATTAAACTAATTGGAAAAACAAAATAAAAAATCAGCAAGAAAAAGAACTGAACTGAACTGTTTTCTGAAAATAATAGTTGTACTCTGCTGATAACAGTATTAAGAAGCAGAAACTATAATATCAAGTCTGACTATAAATCCAAAGTAGAAAACTTCCACCTATTGCTAACTGCTGTGCAGCTTAGAGGGAACATTGGTCCTATTGTCTTGAGAAAGGTCCTACAGTTAAACACAGAGAGGCCTATTTTGTCTGGGCTGGACATGTTTTGTTCCAGTGTACTGGTTGAAAAGTTCCAAGACGCTGTTGTGTTCAGACAACATCAGAATTAAGATATTAAGATACAGAGGCGCTTCAAACTACATCAGAAGATCATCAAAAGGAATCCAAAGAGAAACTTACTTGATATTGTCCAGTCGGCTGGAATCAGGCTTGAGGACAGATGTGTTGCGGATCATCTTGTGCAGAGTGATCATGAGGAATACAAGGTTGATCTGGAAGATAATGTACAGATGGATGAATGAATGAATGAATGAATGAATGAATGAGTGAGTGAATGTGTGAATGAATGGATGGATGTGTGTGATGGAATTCTTTGTCTTACAGTTCCCCCAGTTAGCAACTTTTCTCTGTCCCGTTCTGAGGTTGGCAATGAATTCCCACTACACTGCAGGGTTGCATGGTTTGGAGTGAGATGTGCATTACGGCACATCTTCTGAGCTTTGGGGATACCTAGGGGGTTGGGAAGTGTTAGAATAAAGACTTTAGCTACTCTCCCCAGGTTTGGTTTGAAGTCTAGCATTATAAGGCTGAGGGGACAATCCCACCTCAATAACTCCAAACAATCCTTCAATGACTCACCCCAATAACAAAAGAAACGGGTCCAATGAAACTCCAGATGAAGTAGTTATCAACTCGAAGCCAACAACTGCCAAAAGTAGAGCAAGACATGTTTAAAGAGAGACCCAAAGAACAGTGGATATCCCACACCTTCACTACTGCATATAGTACTTCGACTGGCACGCAATGACAATTTCACTAAAACCTGCTTTGAAACCTAGATCAACTCCTCGGTCATCCAACTACTTTGGTCTTCTACCATAGCTTTCCTTTTAGTATCCCTTGTCTTATCTCTAAATTCTCACTTCTTCTTTCAATAAAATCTAGTATTTCTACTGCCTCTCAAAGGGAAATGACCCTCTTCCTTAAATTTACACATTGGAACTTTGATTAAAACCAGAACATCATTCTTGTTCATCTTCCACCAGCTGTGACCCCTCTACTTACGCCTTTTCAGTGCCATAGCTGCGGTAGTCAATGGCGGCAGCAATTCCCACTACCAGGGCAGGAAAACAATAGCCACCCAGGTAGTAGTATTTCCTACGGGAATACTCGCTTTCAAAGACTTCAACCAGCATGAGGTAAAGGTGAATGGCCTCCAGGCACATCCAGGAGAATGCTGCCAGGAAAAAATAGTGTAGCAATCCGGCAAAGATGGGGCAGGCAATCTGGGATTGAGGAGAAAAGAATACCAATTAGCATGGAGTTCTGTGTAACTTGGGGGGGGGGGGTGTACGTGCGTGTGTGTGTGTGTGTGATATAATGATTTATTTAAAGTCCCTACATATCTCTACTATAAGATAACATGCAATTTGTATGTTGTTAATATTAGAAAAAGAGAAGGCTGTCTTCATCTCTACAAATCTTTCTGTGCCCTAGCTCCTGCTCTTTAAAGACAGTCCAAATGCCAAACTACAGTTCCATTAGCATAGCCATCCTGCATAACGGTGAGCAGTGATGGAACCTCTGTGTAACCATATACGCAAGGCCACACGCTGTTTCCATTTGTTTCGTACATTGCCCCCCTGCAATAATATTCTTTCACTCAGTCTCCCTGCTTCCACTGGTCGTCATGTGCCCTGGGACTTCTCTGGGGCCAACGGGATCATCTGCGGCTCTTGCTTGCACAGCAGTGCTAAATTGTACTAAGTGCCTCCTTCCCCAGTCTTAAATATTTCTCCTGTCACTCGTAACACAGATTCTTCTCCCAGTTTTGATCAGTTGAAATGATACTATTACAAATGCTCTTGAATGAAAGAACTATTAGTCTCTTCCTCCCCGTTCTCTCTCTTTGATGACTAATGAGAGCAAGCTACTCAATTTTACCTTTTTGTTTTGTTCTGTTTGTTTATCATTTGGATACATAGCGTAGACAGACAAGCAGACTTTCCCCCCCCACCACAGGTAATCCTCATAAATGAGTGATAGCACTTAGCAATAGCACTTACAGATATAATGCTTCACAGTGCTTTACATACAGCCCTTTCAGCCTATTGCCCCCAACAATCTGGGCCCTTATTTTACCAACCTCTGAAGGATGGAAGGCTGAGTCAACCTTGAGCCTGGTGAGATTCGATCTGCCAAACTGCTGGCAGCCAGTGATCAGCAGAAGTGGCCTGCAGTACTGCACTCTAACCACTGCGCCACCACGACTCGTGATGCAGTGCTATTCCTGCTATGGCCATCATCATCACCCCCATGCAATCATAATCAATGCCATCATCTTAAGACTAGGCTGCTGCGCTGAGAAGGGGCAGCAGGTAACCTCCCTCCATAATGAGACATTTGGATCTTTAAAGGGAAGAAACTTCACAGAGAAGACAGAATTTTGCTTCCGAGCTAGAGAAACCTCTCACGTCTTATCTTTATATAATTTTTATAGAAACTTTTAAACAAGGCGATAAAAACTAATACAAACTAGTATAAAGGCAGAAAAAAAAGCAAAAGCAAAAAAAAAACAGACCAAGAAAAGAAGAAAGCGTTGAAGAAAATTAGAAGGAAAAAAAGATATAAAGTGGCTTTTGATATTCTTCACAGTGGTTATAAATATTTTAACATCTCTCTCTAAAGTAATATTGCATTATTCTTTCCTATAATAACTTCTCACTTTTGTGAACTATATCATTCAGAAAAGTGAGAAGTTATTATAGGTATTTGAAAACATGTTATCTGGAAATTTTTTTACAGTCTAATATTTCCTTCGTAATACAGAGAGATCAATGAGGTCTTCAGTGGATCAGTGGTCTAAGAGACGTAGGCAGGCACACGGACATATACACTATTTTCTGAATCCAAAAGGCTCATCAATGTCACCCTGAATTTGGCAAGCCACACGGAACCTCGTGAGATCCTCATCCTAGCATAGCCTACTCCCTGCCCCTCTAATGTGCCTCGCAGATCCCACTGTGCAGAGGAGCAGTCCAGGGTGGCTTTGTATATAATAGGAAGGGAAAACCATCACATACCTCATACTGCGTCTTGTCAATTCCAATAAGAAATAGGAGCTCAGTCATGAAGAGATTGATGCAGAGGTTCTTGTGGATGGTGTTGCGGTCAGTTTGCAACCCACGGAGGAAACAAAAGGTGGATATGCAAATAGCCAAGCAGACCAGAGAAATCACAATGCCCACCCATGTGATGACAGACAGCAAAAGTTCATTGATGCGGCCCTGATACTGAAAAGAAAAAAGGAAAAAGCCTGGTGTGTGTATGTGTGTGGTTCCCTATCTCCTTAGCAGCATGCTATATTTTATACTGAACTTAGTAATTAGCACGATAGTCTCCACTATTGGGTAACCTTGGTGTGCTTTGGTCATTTTCCAAATACTGTGAAGCCACTTCATGTTTATTTACATCATAGATTGCCCATCTTCTTAACATTTTGAAGAGTAACAGCTGCCCTGATTTTACATATGGCCCACACAACAAGATAAAGATTCAGCATGCAGTAAGAGTTAAAAGGATGGCCCTGATGATAGGAAACCATTTTCCTCCCCCTAACAATCTGTCATATTTTCACCCTGCTTCAGGTAAGTGATATCCTTACAATTTCGCGGTGTGCCATGAGGACAGCGAAATTGGTGAGGTGACTGCAAGCACAGGTGGTGTGGGTCTTGTTGGTCTCCATCAGTCGGCAGCCCTGTGTGGACCAGTATCCCATCATGGAACGCTCAGAATAGTTCCAGAAAGAGCAATTGGCATTGAAGTGATTCTTGTCCTATGTGGAAAGAGGAATGGGTCTGGATGTCATCAGCAGAATAAAGATAGGGGAGAAAAGGGCATTCCCTGAATACAGATAGTTCATTATACCAGAAAAATGTATGACTTGATTAAAAGTGAATTTATACATGCTCAAAACATTAGCGGTGAATCCTTTACAGAGGGTAACTTTGCCACTGTTGTAGTTTAGTATAGAGCTGATTACAAGGCACAAGGACCAAGGTATGGGACTTATTGACATATGCAAAGAAAAGGAAACAGATAGAGTGATCCCAGGAGTCATGCTTATCTCACCTCCAGGTGGGAGAGAGTAAAAATGACGGGGTCCATAAGGAAGACACGACTAGATTCCTTGTTGATGGAGGCAGCGATAACTTGGGAATTGACAACGAGTGAGGGGCTAAGTGGACCAACTTCACTTCCAAGCTTGATTGTGGCATTCTCAGTAGAGAGGAAAAATCCCAAATTATTGTAGAGGATGAAAACAACTTTGACCACCCCTAGGGAACAAAGGGAAAGGAGATCAGGCCTACCACCTGGGATGTAATAGACGGGGTGAATTATTGCTAGAAAGGGAGGAAAAGACATAATTTCATGATGATGGTCTCCAAAAGGTTCTGGGAAGATGTTTATCGAGATCCTCCCCAAATCTGGAATTCCTTCTCTTGCTCACCATTACGACTGTTTTGCTTGATTGTGTTGGCTGACAGCTGGATCGAGTTTCTGGTAGTATATTCGTGTGGGAACACAATATCTGGCACTTGCCCCTCTGTATTTAACACAGAGACCTCCAACACTACAATGGGAGAGAAGAATGGAATAGGTTAACACAAAAACGCAGGTCAAACAATATAAGAAGCTGTATCAAAGGTGCTTTTTCAAGAGGCAACTGGGCTTTCTTTTTCTTCGAAGACATTTTGCTTCTCATTCAAGAGCTTCAATCCAAGATGAGAAGATCAAAGAAAAATAAGACAGTCCAGTTGTCTCTTGAAAAAGAACTTTGGTACAACTATGACCTGGATGACTGAGAATCTCCATAGACATAAAAAGCTGTAGTAATCACTCTTCTTTCATCTTAAAATTTTCATATTTCTGTATAGATACCGAATGTAATCTTCCTGTTTCTTCCTGTTTAGATAATCAGAGTAGAAATGGGGTGACTTGATTTCAACAACTCTTTTGTCATGCTAAGTTTATACTATGAACTTCGAATGCTTGATAATTGTTAAATTACCATCTCTACTTCGATCTCTTAATACTATATTTCTTTATAATCAGTTCTGTTAACAATCATATTGCTATAGTTAAACTCTGTGATAAATGCAAGAATTCTGTATAGGCAACTGTACCATTTCCCTTATCCTGATCTGTTTTCCAGTCCATTGTGGATTTCATTGTTTTCATTTTGTATCTAAAGAGATTGAGCCATTTTACAGTTTTATTGCTTGCTCTATTGCTCTGAGGTCACTTAATCCAAGAAGCAGTGACACGCCAGAGAAACCTGGCAGGAGACTAGGTTTCTATATTTATTATTCAAGAGCTATGAGTTCAGTCTGGCACCAGACACAAAAGGTATGTTTCTCCAGATTGCCTGGGCAAGATATTAATTTATAGTTATGCAGAATGCTATTGTGAGAATTTTTTTCCACACAGGGAAAATGGTCTGCAAAACCGACTGGATTTTCTAATCTTTTGGGTAGAGCTAGCATCACATTATGTGAGATGTTCCATGTAATGAAATGGCTTGGATTATATTGCTAAAAGGTTTGCAAAACCTTAGGAATAGATTGGGACCTCAAGAAGAGATAACCACTGCCTGGGATACAGGAATGTAACACCCCCCGCCCCATTTTCAATTGGGCAGAATATGCCCAAGGGAACTGAATGGGAAAGTTCGAAGCTCTACCTCTCCTAACTCTACTCTTCTCTTCTTTCCCTTCTCTGATTTAATACCCTCTTCTTTTCTACTTGCTTTAACACCATCAGTTGCATTTGTACTTTCTGCCTAAGGATTTTAATGTGCCATCTAATATGTAACCATGTTTGAGATGATTCTGCAACTGATGATTGGAATGAGTTTTATGATGAAAAGATACTTTATAAGTGAGATAATGGCAACATGCTATCATCCCACCAAGGGATGTGCCAAGCAGACCCAGTCTTGTGCCTGATCAGCAAAAACCTTTCTCTTGTTTTTACCCCACAGACCTATTTGCAGCAGGCTCATGAAGTAAGGAAGGGGAGAATGCTACAGATACCCTTTCCTTGTATGTAATGAAGAATCAATGAAAGTAGTGCTGCTTCCATGTAAGAAACCTGCTTCTCCAATGTGTCATGCAATGGAAATACAGATCGCTTTTCTATGGGTGCAATGGAGAAATAAGGACACTGCCGGGAGGTATAAATCAAGAGCCTTTAAAAAGTAAAATGGCACCTTCCTCTTTCTTTTGACAGCCTGCATTTGATAAAGGCTCCCACCTCCCTAGGTTTACAGAGCACAGGCACTGTGTTCAATAATGTTCAGTATTACACATTCTGAAAAAAAGAATGGCTGGCTGGCTTAGAATTGCCGCAGAGAGGCACAAGTCTGCTGCACCCACACGCTCTGTGAAGTTCCCTCCCTCCCTCTTGACTTCTTCAAGATAAAGCATACAGGCTGGTGCTTACCAACGTTATTCTTAGCAGTAACAAAGCGGGCTGGTTCTTTGACGTTGTCAGCCAGAAGGAAAGCTCCCTCTTCTAGGATATCAAGCAGCATGGTGGCAGTGTGCACCTGCTCTGTTGCATTCATGTCCTTCCATGATTCCAGGGCCTCTGGACGCAGGAGGTTGTCCACTGTCTCCACCACAGCCTAGAATGATATTGAGTTTTGAGGAAATGGATCTCATACTCCATTCCCTCCCGGCAGTTCTGCTCTTGCACTTTCCTTTTCTCTTCTTTGCCATTGAGCAAAGGTGGCTATAGATCCATGCTTCATGCTACTGCTTACATTTAACAGGCAAAAGTCATACGTATTATTAATCTTTATCCATGATACCCTGGATAACCCTCAAAACCCAGAGGGTCTGAGATTGTCATTTTGCTAATGTCAGTTAGGTGCACCTCCTGAGTAGAATGGGGCCAATTCAAAGATGTTACCATTTATGGGAGAGCTGTAGTAACTGTGTTATTCTCCCCCTGCCCCATTTTCTTACCTAACTTCTGCTTATTCTCATTGGATCAAAATTCTTGTAGGAGTGGAAGGAGATTTTCAATTTCTGAAATGCTAACTCGGCATTAAAGCCGTAGTATTTTCCAAACAATCCACAACTGGAAAACGCAATTCTTCATCTCAGGAACTACAAGCATTGCTCATCATTACTTTGAGTATTATAAAGTGGGCAAGTCAGTTCTACAAGCAACTACAAGATATAGCTACTTTGCTTGCAGGGTGAGAAGTAGCATAACTCCCATATTTAAATATTCATATAATTTATCACAGTTTTTGAAAAGTTGTTTCTCCTTTATTTTTAAATGACTTTTCCCCCTCAGCATGTATCCTCCAGATTTTTGGGAAGTTCAGTCACCATAGTGAACATCTTTTCTGGTGGTTATCCCCTCCCCTGTGTATTTTATTTAGTCTAGGGATTGAAGTTCAACACAATGGGATGGTTGCCAAGCTAAAAAGGTTGACTTAGAGCCCCTTTTGTGTCATTCAATTAAAGAGCATGCATTTGTGATCCTAGTTCCAAATAAATGAACTGCATCTTTTATTTATTAATTTTAAAAAGCCCCACATAACTTTATATTATATTAAATCAGCCGCACTGGCACAGAATGAAATGTAGTGTTTAAGTAGTACTACTAGCAGTAGTAGTTGAGAGATTACTTGCATGGTTATTTGTGTTCTGGACAACTACAAATAGCTCCCCAAATAAAATTAAAATGATATAGGTTTGATGGACGCTTTCTATGTATTGTTTCCAGGGTAAAGATTTTTTGGCTATCTCATGTGGGATGTTTTGTGGATATCCATATCAGTTGTATATCCAGAACAAGTTAATGTTATAGAAAGGACTTTTCCTGTGTTCCACCTGTAATTCAGATAACATTGGACAAGACCAAAGGAAAAAATATTTTTGGTAGCAAAGCATGTCCTTCTCCAAAAGATTCTCTTGTCCGTTCCCTCATAATTTCCACAGGTTGCTGAACAATTTCCTATATACTATTAGAAAGTTATACAATATAATATGACTATATCAGGTATGGGATAAAAATATTTTAATAAACATAAACAAGCAACTTTTTAGTGCTGCTCTAAATTTAGGGTGCTTCTAAATGAAACAATTTCTTTGAGATAGAAACATGCAGATCTCAGAGAAATGTCAGTATCTCTCTGAGACCCACAGATGTTTGACAGGTTACTTCTTGCCCACAGCTATTCCTACCCAAATTTAGAACATTGATGTCCTCACCTTGATATAGTCTTTGCAGGTCCTTTCTCTCTTATGCATCTGCAGAGTACAGCATACAAGCCCAGAGTCAATGACGGTCCATATATCAAAACAAGGAGAAAATAATTAGAAATCTCCAAAGGCCTCTCTCTAGTCTACCCCAATACCGTGTTTTCCCAAAAATAAGGCAGGGTCTTATTTTCTTTTGACCCCCGAAACAAGTGCTTGGCTTTATTTTCGGGGAGGTCTTATTATTTTTGAAGTGCAGGAGGCAGTTGAGTGTGGCCACCTCATGGCTGCTGCTGTGTTGCAATATTTTTGGTAAGGGCTTGTTTTTAGGGGAGAGCTTATTTGAGCACATGCACTCAAAAGCCCCATTGGGTTTATCATCCGGAGAGGTTTTATTTTCAGGGAAACATGGTACGTTTTATCTATGGGTTTCATTAACATAGTTTGTTCCATACATAAAGTCTCCAGTTAGGCAGAATAAAAAAGAAATATCCTAAATGACAATGTAAATTTTAATTTACTGGTTGTTTGTTATTTAAAGAGACAGGTTATATTTGACAACTGTATCCACTGTTTACCTTTTTTATTTCCTTACACTGTACATTTGATCAAATTCTTAAGTTTTTGATTTATGCTTTCAGGTCCGAATTCAAAATTATCACCAGAATTGTCAATTTGTAATCCTAGACACTTACATAGGATTAACTCAATAACACATTATCTATTCTTTGAATGCATTCACATGATCGATCAGTATTTAAACATTCTGCATTGTTATCACCAGAGCTAATATAGAATCCTATAGGAAAACCAATAAACATGACCAGAGTTTCTATGTAGCAACAGCATCTGGTAGACTGTACCACAAAATTAGCCAGAAAAATTAAAGGTATTTCTTCATAACTATTCTCATATCAAGGTTAATAATCAGGAGGCATGGAAAATTTATTGTTATTTATTGTAAGACAAAAAGGGGGAAAAAACATGCAGATGTTTAACATATATTTTTCCAACCACTGGATCTTTAAAAGGTTTATGCCAAATTATTTGTGTCAATGACTATTCTGTTTCAACGGTCCAGGAAAGTGAAATATAGGGTTAGGACACACAACCTACTGAGAACATTCTCCCAGTTAACATATCACCATGCACCTTGTTGTAGTTTTTGCCAGCTGATTCCCTCTCTATTGGACGCAGTGCCTGCAGTTGAGCATCCAAGATATCTAAGAGCTGCTCCATTAATTTGACAGAGGAACTAACATCTCCAGCGTAGATGGCACCACGCGTATGTCGGGCAAGCTCAGTAGCAATATTGGCTGCGTTCTCTCCACTCTTGATCTGTCAAGAGGAAAGAAACATAGACTACCTCAATCCAGCAGAAGAGTTATGCAGGCGTGAAGAAGCCTGATACCCATTGTGAAGATGAACTGTCTGATGAATAACTAGAGGGCGGGAGGAATTTCTGGGAAGAAAATGATACCTTTTGGGCCACCTGGTTGACCCAGGGGCTCGTGCAGTTGCTGAGATCAGGCCCGCGTGGGTTCCAAATACCAAGAGTAGCAAGGCATTGGAAAGAAGCAATACCTGTGGGTAGGACAGCAAGAAAGACTTGTTAATCAATATCAGTTGTGGCTTCAGCCTCTCATTCTCACTACAAAGCAACCCACTATTAAAGGCCTCTGAAGAAGCATTAAGTTTGTCCAGAGCTGGCTTCCCAAGTAGATTCTTCCCTTGCCCTTAATTACAATACAAATAAGCTCCATGAAGACTGAAATCAGGTAGTTGCCATAGAAAGGCAGGTTGAGAAACAGGAATAAGGCCAGCAGATTTCATTCCAATACAGGTTTTTGCTACCTCCAGGATAGCACTATAACTTGTAGGGCTAATGAAAGAACTGCCACATACTGCCTGGACCCCGGCTTCTTTCATTTGGATCTGGTAAGCATCCCAAGGAATGCCTTGCAATAAAGACCAGAACATTTTGCCTAAGGCTAACCCTGTTGAAAGCTGCTTATTTTTACCTCTCGTGCCCTTAGGGCAAGGCCTTTCCACCAGCATGCCTTGTTGCGTGGCTGGCCACTGGACACGCCTCACCTCCTTTGCTTCACAGAAGAGCTCTGGAAAGATGTGCTGGTTGTTTGCTGGTGGACGGCGGGTACTGGGCATTATGGCAGTGACTGTGTGCAGTTCTGTACCCTTCTGATTTATGGCACCTATAGGGTGAGTTGTAAGGGGTGGCTGCCGAGTAGTTGTAACAGCAGGCGATATTGTGCTGGTGACAGTGGTTGGGCGAATAGTGGTTGTCATGCTGAGTGGTGTTGAGGTAACTGGCCCTGTGGACAGAAAGACAGTTGAGGGCAAGCAATCCTCCCCACAAACAAAATATTCCTCCCTTCCCTTTCAGGTCTTCAGTTATAAAATTTTAATTTTTAGAAATGCCTATGCTATTACAATTCCACTTTCGTTGATGTTGCTTTGCATTGATCCAATCTTATGGTACCTCTTGATTTGCAGAGGATCCCTAAAATCTTCAGCTGAGTCTTTTCTAGCCCTGTATTGCTATTTCAGATCCTTTACCCTGAAAATATAAGGGGCTGTCCTTAAAACTTTGTACATGTAAAACATACGTTCCCTCGGTACGTTCTCACCACAGTATTATTTATTCTAGCCAGAAAATCTCATTGCATGGAATCATCATTTAATCACGATCATATTTGTAACAAAAGATGCAGTTCTCCAGGTTATAGAGTCCCAGATTTTCTTTAGTATCACAAATTCTAGTTGCCATGGTTGCAAACATATTTTTTTTTAAAAAAAGGGGAGATGGTGATTACTAAATGTTCAAATGCAGAATATTCTGAAAAGGAGCTAATGATACCAAAAGAATTATATGTATTCTTTCCTCCTCTCTATTGATTCCAGCCCAAATTTTTTGACCCTTGTTTTACTGCTGAACAAATATTCCATGAGGCTCAGTATACAGTATATTCCTTTATATATCAGTGTGTCTGGATCTTTCCTGTGTAGATTATATAAATTGCAAAAATTCATCAAATTTCCAAGTTATATTACTTGTTTATTTCAGTATATCTAAAATGGTTAATCTGGATTATCTTCCTCGTATCTCCTTAGCCCATATACCATTTATGACATCTTCTGTCAGACCTTTCTTGGGAATATGAAAATACAAGCCATGTTTTCACACTGAAATCATTTTTAATTTTAAAATATAGAAAACTGTAGCATTAAGTGCTAATTTAAGTAAAGGTAAGCTTCATTCTGTCCCATCCCTTCTAAAAAATATGCATGTGACTCCTACAGATACAACTGATCCGTTATTCTCACTCAGGCTAAATCCCATTCATCCAGCCACAGCATGGGGATATTAACTGTGCAAATGCTCAGTTTCAAATGCCATTCAGACAGAAGCTGTGCCACTGGGATGAATGGAGAATGTATGAAAAAAACAAATTAGTGATATATTGGGATAAATAGATCTTAATCTGGCCCTATACCAGAGCATGACAAAGTAGACTGAATTTTTCTTCTTCTGCCCAGCTTTAAGGAATTATTTTTTGTAGCCTCTAGGCTTCTGCCAAATACTGAACATCAGACAATCCATCTCTCAATTTAAACTCCATGTGATGTTAACTGTCAGAACTTCAGGCACATGCTGACTCTGTTGGGGCCACAGTGAGTTTGAATTGAGGTGAATAAACTTTCTAATACTTACTATTTGACTGAAGCCTGAAGAACTGCTTGCAGCAAGTAGCAAAATTAAAGGTATTTTAGATGTCAGTGCAAAAATTTAAGCCTTTCTTTTTAAGGTGATATTGCCTATACATGCTCGAAAATTTCTTGAAATATGATTATTGTCCTTCATATCAAATAGCAGGAGCTGAGTTGCCTGAAAAACCTGCAATCGCTTGTAGGATATGCAAAATATATGTTTGTTTTATCTAATTTAGCTCAAGTCAAGAGATAGCTGTCAAAAGATATTTAGCTCAAGTCAAAAGGTAGCAATCCTAATCCATATGCAATGGAGGACTGATGATATATGAGATTTAGTGTAAAAAGTCTTATGTAACCTGATGCTCTCCAGATGTGTTAGCCAACAAATCCCAAATTTTTCAGCCAAAATGCACACAGTAATTCTAGTGGTCCAATCCAGCTGGAGGGCACCAACTTAAAGAAAGTTGGTATAAAATACGTATTAAAGAATCTAATTTTAAAAAGTTAATTTCATACGGTTTATGTGCCAAATTGTATAATGAAGGAAGTCACATCTCTGCAAGTTGACTCGTTATTTTTTCCCCTAAATATTTTTTACCCATACTGTAAAAATTGGAACAAAAATCAAGCATTCATAATTTCCAAACATTGATCGCTCCTTTTTCTTCCCCACCCAAACTTTTATCTTAGGATGATAGCTCACCAGTGCTAGGATCAGGTGGACCAAATTCAAGAGAGTAACGCAGAACAAAATAATTATTCCATACATAGAGCTGATTATCACGGGGGTTATAGTCAATGGAAGAGATGAACTGGTAAGGATTAGGAAAGGTCAGAGAGATCGGTTCTTCACGATTCATGTTAGTATTGAAGGCATAGTCAACACGGTTCCCTGCGGCCTCACTGTCATCATCCACATAGACTGTCCGTACCACATAGAGGACTCCACACACCATGAAAGCATTGGATGCCGAGCGTTTGTCATAGCCAGTTTCCCATGTGCCTTCAAAACGTAGAGTATAAGGATTGAGCTGGCTTACCACTAACCGTCCATTGTTGCTTTCAGTGGCATAAATGACCCATAGCCCATTTTCATCAACAGCCAAGTCAATGTCAGTCTTGCCACCCCAGCGGTAGGGTGAAGTGTCATGATAGTTGGCTGTATTGATAACTGTTTCTCCACTTTTAATCCGTGTCCGCAGATCATACTTGATAATGTTGCGTGTCCGCTCTTTATTGTAGAAGACTGCTCCATCGTATACCACAAAGCCGGTGCCATCGACTCTGTTGGGTAAGCGATATGTGGTGGTATGTCGGGCACTTACATAGTCTTCCCATGAGGCATACTCTGTCAGGGTGTCTGTCCTGTATGGGATCCAAGGCATGACATATATTCGGTCTCCAGCTTGAAGAGGATCCTTGCACCAAGCTCCAGACTGGTGCTCTGATTCATGAGCCGAGGTAGGTTCCAGGATCTTGTGCAGCGTCCCTGGGCAAACGAATACTAGGGAGGGGATGTAAGGGAGGAAAGGATGTTTGGGTAAAAGGGGAAGGGTGAAAATTCAGAAAGAATGTGACAGAACAAAGAAAAAAGAAAGAGAGAGAAAGAAAGAGAGAGAGAGAGAGAGGATAAATTTGTAAAAGGTTGTTGGCAGGAGAAGTGAAATCCGCGCTGAGTTTTCAGAGCAGCTGCAATCATGACACTTTTATCTGTTATTGAGCTGAGATGGCTCAGTGATGTTAAATAATGGGAGGGATGGGTGGGGAGCATCAGAGGAAATCAACACTTTGTCCAGATCAAATTAAAATGGGAATATAAGGATTCCAAAACATCCTCCCTCACTTTGCTGTACTTTGAAATTTAGCAGGGAATGTCAAATTGTTTCCCTGCCAAGTTCTAAGTAATATCATTTGGATAAGTCAGAACTATGAACAGGAGTACTGTTGAACTTACAGCTACAACCCCTATTCCCTGACCATATACTTTACTCATTCTATGGAGGTCAGAAGAGTTAAAAGCTCTGGAAAAGCAATTACAATGAGCTAGACCTCACAAATCTTCTCCACCGGAGATAGCTAGGGGATACATCTAATGGCATGGAAGTTAAAGCTTCCACATGACATCTTTGAAATTAAGTATGGAATTACAGCACTGTCTATCCTAAGGAATGCATTGAGTAGGGTCGTTGGGTTTATAGGGCTGATGGACTGGTGGGTATCTCTAGAGGAAGGACACCTTTTTTTTTTACTTTATTGGAAACTTATAACATATTGATTCCATTAAATCTTGAAATACACTGATCAAAAGATTATATATAGCACTCATAAAAGGAATTTGCTTGACCAACTCCATTGACCAAGATTAATCTACGCCCATCATCATGCTGCAACCTAAAGCCCAGTTTTACGTTGGCATAACCATCAATAATAATGAGGCAGAAAGAAACTGGACCCATTTCTGCATCTACAAAGGCAATTATTAGTGGTCTTTCTTTTCCTTGGGGTTGCAGTATAATTAGCTAGAATATCAGAGCTGCAAGTTAGCTCAGTGCAGTTCCTAAAACAGAAAGTAATCATGCATTTAGAAGCAGAAATTAGGAGCCCAGGTTTCAAACTTCCATTGCTTCAGACTCTTTTATCTCACGCCCTCCGAGAAATGTTCTTCTACATCTTATCACTGTCTTCCAAACAGTTCTGAGGAAATGCCTTCTAATGGAAAAAGAATGAGGGCCTGCCAGCCTGAAATATTCTACCATTATTAAACATTATTGAATGGGCAATGGGAAAAGAAAAACAAGCACAAAATAATCCAAAGCTTGGCTGCTTAGAAGCCCACTGAATATAAAAGACAGGGTGTTTTCCTCTTCCTCTGAAACAGACTACTTTTAAATCCTGGGGACAGAGAGCTGCAGATTAGCACAGGGACTGTCTCCCTTCTGGAAATAAGAGCTTACAGAATTATAGCAGAAGAATGCCATTCATTACCCAAAGCTTCTGCTTCCCATATCCTGGGTGCCATTTGAGCAACTTATCAGCCAGGTTTGATTCGAAGCAGCAAAGGACATGAGGCAAGTGCACATGGCAGGAGGTGGAGGAGTGAAGTGACAGTGTGGGGGGGGAGGAGGCTGGGTAGGGGGGAAAGGAAACCCCTCCCTTTCACCCACACCCCAATTGGCTGCCCGCAGTCTTGGGAAAAGCCAGGAGGAAAAAGTTTGAAAGGAAGACAAAAACAGGCCAGCATTCTGCAAGTATCTGCCTCTGGTTAGCTGGAGCAAGGCTGGGAGGAAAGAAAAGCATTTAGTGGTGGAAGGAGAGGTGGAGTGGAGTGAGGAGAGCAGGAGTGCAGCAGAGAATTCACCTTTCCATTAGAGCACATTGTTACTAAGCAGCTACAGAGAAGACGTTGGAGCAGTCAAACCAAATGCAAATTGTAGGGCTTAAAGGCTGTAAGATGTTTCCATTAAGAAGACCCAGGACTATATTGCTCTGGTGTACAAGTATTGACATATTGGTACATGCCTAGGGGAAACTGGATTGTCAGCAACCCAGCTACTGCTGGGTGCTAGCTTATAGTTTCCACTGTTAAAAGGTTCCCCCCCCCCCCGGCTCTGTAGTCTCAATGGCATTTGGGCTTTGTTATAGCAGCCCTAAAGTATCTGGCAATAGTTTTTGTGGATACAATAGTGAATTCTCTGCTCTCCCAGTATTATATCTGCACAGTTGCTATGAAATGCCACAACACTCCAGATGTAGCAAGTCTTATTTGAGTTGGGCATAACTTAGATTCCACATCAAACCATACCACCACACACTTGGAAGTAGATGAGATACACCAACAGCCTTAGAAATGATTTGCAAATAATCCAGGAAGGAGATTGGCATCAGTCATGGAGGAAAATAGCATTTTTGTCAATGCCAGCTCTTATAAATATTTATAAATATCCCTCCCACGATTTTCCAGATTCAGGCAGAGCTTCAGTGCAAATGGACAGAAATGCATTTCATATCCATTTTTGCATAAAGGAGATTAGGTTGGGATTCTGACCATACCCTGTGCCATGGTCTAAAAAGTTTAATTTTCTTCAAAACCAACGGGTTTTGAGCTTAAGAGGGTGATGGACTTTTTTTTTTCAATGGTCACAATCGCTGGATAACTCCAAAGGGAGCAAGCAGGGCTGAGTCAGCAACCTGGTGATTTCACTCTTATTCACGGTGTTTGGGTCTCCATGGTGATGTTGTGCTGCATCCTACTTAGTAATAATAAATAATTCTGATTAATAAATATTCTGCCTCTTGAGCTCATTTGGAGAACTAGTATAGGGAATGGAAAAGAGGTATTCACAGTGAGTAATAATGAGTGTAGAAGAGGGCTGAGCCAAGGCTTTTCTGATGTAGGTGACTATACTTTTATTATTATTTTGTCTACGAAGGCTGCAAGGACTATGACCAATAACGCTGTGATGGCACCAGAAATGTTCAGCCTGATTTTGAAGAATGAAAGAAGCAGGCTTTATTAGAGTTGACGATGTCTTTTAATGCCCAATAAATGTGTTATTTTTCCCCTGGAGGGTCAACGTATCTATTTTGCCCCTTCCCCTACTGGAAAAAAAATGCTGATGAAATTCAGTTTTATGACCTTGGGGGTTCTAAGGAAAGGAAATATGAGGTTGGAGTAGCCACATACGGCCCCCATGTTGTTCATCCCCTGTCAAAAATAAGGATGCTGGCTACTATAAACCTAACTAGTAAACATCATTCTTTCCTTGAGAACTGGAAATAGTTCTCAAGGAACCAGGCTAAGAGAGATAATGGTTATTTGAAAGTTACATTTCATATTAGAGCTATAATGTGCCAGCTAGAGATCCAGTGTTTACATTTTAACTTTTTAAGTACTCTTGTGCAAAGATTGCATTGATATAGCAGGCCAAGGAAGACCATCTGCAATTTGCCTATTCACTTTTAATTAGGAAGAAGGAGAACTTATTTTGTCTCAGTTATTGTCTACCAGGTGTTTGAAGATCATCTACTTAGTCTTTTCGCATACGACGACAGAGCTATTATTTGATCTATAGTGCAGTGGAAATGCAAAGTGACAAATGGGTTTACCACTGTATGGCAATGAGTCAAGGAGGAGAGAAGCCAACTAGCCTAGATGTTAATGACAAGGACTGTTAAAGATCCCTGTAGTGTTTTCCGTTGTGAATCACCAGACAAGAACTGCTTAATGGGAAACAGTTGGATTCTGCAGCACTGCATGATGTTCCTTGTATTAGCTATCAATCTCTGCCTAATCTCTGATTTTCAAACTTTTGTCATAGTGAGTCCCTCTAAAGTCAAGAGCAAACTTATTCAACACTCACAAAGTGTAAATTAAGACAATTTCTGAGGTTTTGCTTTTACCCACAAGGGTTTTAAGACTTAATTCTCAGGACCATGTCGGTGTTGCATCAAATTGGCTACTAACCCAATTTTTACTTTCATATTGGTGATACCTGTATTCCACAAAACACTTTTTATATGTTTCAAATGAAGTTCACTTTTACTCTCAGAAATGTTATCATTTTTTTTTTTTGGCATTCATGTCAGAAAAAAAAACCCACCAAAACCCTGGAGCATAATGTGAGAAATAACTGCCTACATTGCTCCTGTTGTAAAATAAGTCTAGAAATGAATGTTAGCCAGAGAGGATTCCATAGCAAGGTGTATGACTTGTTAAAGTTATCACTCACTGATCATGATAATTTCCTCCAATATTTACTATGGACTTTTCCCTTTTGCTAAGGAAATAGTTTCTCTGCTTATTATTGGCAGGGGCCATGTTGGATTTCCCAAGCTGGAGAATCCCCTCCCTACTATTATCCCCAGAAGATAAAAGCAATCATGTGGCCAGGGACCCATGCTATATCATGCCCAAATCCAACCAACTTTCCCTGCAAAATGATGGTCATGCCTCAGGGAAATAGTTCATAATTGGAAAAGTAGTCATAGGTGAAAAGCCAGAGTCTGAACCTGTGAGCTCCAATGGACATGGGTCTATTGACTTCCAGCACTTGAAATCCTCTCAGTACTTATTAATGGAACTTTACGAGTATCCTTGTCTATAGAGTCTCCTTCTAAGAGATACATTCAAAGGAAAGTTGCCTTTAGTCTAGAAATTCCTAACCAGTCTTATCCAACTCAACAGTATCCAGATGTGCTGAACTTCATTTGCCATTGTTCTGATTCAAGAAGGCCATTGGAATGGTTGGCTGGTCTACATGTAACTATCTAAATATTGTGTCACTATTCTGTCGTGCATTGCACATTGTGTTTTTCCTTTCTTTCAAACAAGACTGTCAATTATAGGGTTGGAAATGGGCAGATTGCCTGGAGCCATTCTCCAAGCCTGCTTCTTCAAAACGTGCAGCTAAGCCCAAGTAAAGACACTACAAACTTGAAAAAAAAGAGGAGTCTCAAGATCAATAACTACTATGAATGTCATGATTTACAGTTTTATGCTTTTCTTTGGAGCACTCACAGATGCACATCCTTATATCAATTGATGCTTATAAGAACAGCTGGACCATATTTAAAAGTATACTTCCAATTTAATGAAGCTTATGGTTTGTGTTTCTTGTGCATTTGGGTAAGATATTTGTTTGCACATGTGTATTTTTACATATATGCAAAACATTCACTCAAACGCATCCAACTATATTGTTCTTCATGTAAAAATATCTACATGCATCTGTAGGTACCTACAGATGGTCCTCAACTTATATATAATCATTCATTTAGTGACCAAAGTTACAACGGCACTGTATAAATGACTTATGACCATTTTTCACAGGCATGTCTGTTGCAGCATCCCCATGATCATGTGATCAAAATTTGGATGCTTCACAACTGGGATGTATTTATGACAGCTGCAATGTCTCGGGATGATGTGATCACCCTTTGCGACTTTCTGACAAGCCTAATCAATGAGGAATCCAGATTCACTTAACCGTGTTACTAACTTAGCTGCAGTGGTTTTTCTTAACAACCATGGTAGAAAAGGTACAAAATGGGATGCACAGCTCACATAAGAACTGTTTTGCTTAAGGACAGAAATTTTGGGTTCAATTGTGGTCATAGGTTGAGGACTACCTGCAAGTGAATGTATTATTTTCACCCATCAGACTGGAGATGTCGGCGTATTGGAGATAATTTGACCTGAATGATGGTTTGTTTTACTTGAACATCATTTTCAGTTTCTTGTCCCCCACTTTGAAGCTAAGGAACCTGAGATGGGATAGGATGGGGACACAGAAGAGACGCAAAGGATTTCAGGGCTCTAATCTTGCCTCCCTGCTCTGAACACCTGCTTGGCAACCTTGCCCCGAAGCAGCTTCCTGGACCTTCACAGGTTCAGCTCAGCCCAGTTTCCCATCTGGGTTGGTGGGGTGGAATGGATGACTCCTGGCACAGGGAGGAGAAACACACCATTAAAGAATGAAGCGCTGGAGAGGGAGGGGCAGCACAAAGCGTTAACCGGTTCCGATCCCTCATGGATGGGGTAGTGCCGGCTCAGCCTTCTAATTCGGGATGGGGGCAACTGTGTTCTGGGGTTGGGGGAGAAGATGTCAGAAACAGAGAAGGAAACCATCAGTGAAAAACCACATCCAAAAACCATGGAAACCTGTGGAAAAGAAAAGTATAAGTATATGCCTCCATCCCCAATCTTGGGGAAAAATTCCAAACCAATGTAGTGGGGGGAAAAACGTGCTTTTAGAACAAACTAAACAGAGAGAAAGAGAGGGGAGAGAGGGGGAAAAGAAAGACATGGTTTGGGTAGAATCAAGCCTGGCTTTTTAGTTGTACTACCTTGCAATTAATTGGTTGAATTCCTAGATCTAACTTGACAGCTCGTCTCTTGTTCAAAGAGGCTCATTGCAATTGTGATTTCAGATTTCTTACATTAGGTTAATAAATCTAGCCAATACGACACATTTAGTGACCCCCTTCCTTCATGCACCATCCCCATCTTCCCCCAATAACAGACAGAGCCAATGATCATGACTGCAGCTTTCTTTAAATTAAAAAAAAAGCAGAAATGGAAAAGAATTTTTTAAAAAACACAAAATCACCCAGGATTTGATTAGGAATTAAGAAAAAAGAAAGGAAGGAAAGAAGAAAGGAAGGAAAGAAGGAAAGGAGAGAAAGAAAGAAAGAGAAAGGAAGGAAGGAAGGAAGGAAGAAAAAGAAATATGTACAAAAATTAAAAATGCTCACATTGAAGTGGTTAGTATAGCACAGTGGTTCCCAAACTTGGCAACTTTAAGACTTGTGGACTTCAACTCCCAGAATTCTGGAGAATTCTGGGAGTTGAAGTCCACAAGTCTTAAAGTTGCCAAGTTTGGGAACCACTGGTATAGCAGAATAATTGACTGCATACATATTCTTACTTTGGGCTTATCTGATTTCCATGTCATCTTGATAGGTAAGGCTCACCAAAAAGAGAAAAAAGGCTTTTCAAGCTAACTCTGAGTATATTCGCAAGGCAAGTAAACTCAATCTGAGATACAGCTTGGGAATTCTCATCAAAGAACTGTACAAGCTTTGAGTGAAATTTCCACTGAAGTATGGATTACAAATGAAGTCATTAATGCTCAGCTTTAGCCACACATGATTCACTTTGCTTGTCAGAGCATAGCGAAGGCTGAGTTTATCCTTGCTTAGGATGATGCCTAGCGTCAGCATCTATTCCTTAGGAAGTATACTACTAATTATAGAGTTCCTCAACCTGGTGGCATCCTGACTAAACTACAGCTCTCATCATCTCCGGTCACCATAGTCAGGGACAACCCACACTTCTGGAAGTTGGGGAGAGGCTCAAAAGAATATCCCCATTGCACCCAATAGTGGATTTTAAAAAACCCTATCATTTCAAGAGAGCAATTTGAGGCTGAACTCGTAGTTTGGGAGAAGGAAAAAAGGCCCCATTGATTTGCTGAATATAGGATCAAAAGGTATGCATATCATCTGGGATCTTGTTGAATGTCTAAACCCAAATGGCTTCCATAATGGTAACAATGATCAATGCATACATGTAAAGACTTTTTAAAAAAATACATAGAAAGCCCAGGAAGAAGTGTTTGGAAATGCCCAAATTGAAATCAAAGCAGGGGGATTAAATAAAAACAAAAAAAACCCCACCTATTGTTCTTTTGTAATTTCAAAAAATTGTAAGTATAGAAAGAAGAAAGAAAGAAAGAAAGAAAGAAAGAAAGAAAGAAAGAAAGAAAGAAAGGTGGTTGAGGTAGGCCAAGGTACCCAGTTGGTTGCCATGGAAACATGAAGAAAGGAGCAGAGAAAATCAGTTGAATGATAAAAGACGCAGGCAAGAACGGTTTGGAAAAGTGTATTTCCCCTGAAGGAAGCAAAACCAGAGAAGGACAGGCATCGCCCAAGCATTCATGGTGCTTCCCCTCCACATGTGAGCACGGAAACATGGAACGTTTGGCAGGGCTGTTGTTAGATGATGGCTTTACCTCCTTTATTTGCTGAGTGGCTGTTTAGTGATTGGCAGATTTGTTTCTAGAGAGGATGCCAATTGGAATTAGTGAGACCAAAGAAAGAAGAGGAAGGGAAGCCAAGGGGAGGGCAGGTGGGTGGTTAGGAGAAGACGGGGCAGGGAGAAGAGGGAAAGGAAGGTCACATTAAATATGGCCACAGAGAAAAAAAAAACAAGGTGCTGGGTTAGGGGTGGGGTCAGTGGTAATGTTGTTGTTTACCTTTCTGTTCCACTTCTACTTTATGCATCGAAGGGAGAGAAGAAAAAATATATTGAAAAAAAAAGGTGCAAGAAGGAAAAAAAAGAGAAAAGAGATTAAATTCCTTTTGTTTCTGCCCCCCACCCTAAAAGTAACCATTTTTTTTTCTTCAACTGTCCATCTCCCACCCTCCCCAATCTTCCCACCAGCCCAACAAACACCAGCCCCTCCCGCTTTGGAGTCACATCAAGGCAGAGAGCGTGTGGGGTTTGCTGGGGGAGGTCTCCCCTGGGTCTCCCCCTCCTGACCGCATCTGAACAGTTTGAGGTGTGCGGGGGTCCTCCTCCCCACCCACCCTTAAACTTGGTGCCAGCGACATTGCCCTTCAAAAGAAAAATCAGAAATCAAAACCAACCAGGAAGGACAACAAAATTAAGAAACACAAAAGGGGGGGGGGTGTCTGCTGGGTGGAAAGCATTTGCAGGAGAAAAGAGCAGAATTGGGGAGAGAGAAAGAGTAAGCAGAAATATGGAAAAGGGAAAGAGTAAGACTGAAAAGAAAAGAAAAAAAAATTCCCCAAATCTTTACTTAACGTCTATGGAACGCATACCCCCAACCTGACCACAGACGTGCACTACCGGTTCGCCTACTCTAAATCCAACCAAAACTAATCATCTGTAAATTCATGGTATTGGATCTGGGTACTTGAGAGACCGCCTACTGCCAATTACCTCCACTAGGCCAATAAGATCCCATAGATTAGGCCTCCTCCGAATCCCATCAGCCGGCCAATGTCGACTGGCAACTACCCGGAGGAGAGCCTTCTCGGTGGCTGCTCCGACCCTTTGGAACGAACTCCCCGTGGAGATTCGTACCCTCAACACCCTCCAGACCTTCTGCGTAGCCCTTAAAACCTGGCTGTCCCGACAGGCCTGGGGCTAAAGACTTCAACCCCACTCGAATAGTATGACTGTTGCGCTTTTTTAACGATGTATTGTCTTCATGTTTGTAACTTGTCTGTCATTCCCTCCCCTTGAATTGTGAGCCGCCCTGAGTCCCCTCAGGGAAAAGGGCGGCATACAAATAAAGTAATCTAATCTAATCTAATCTAATCTAAATTATAAATCAATATACATTTCTACATGTTAGTATTGTTCCTATATCCCTTTTCCTCATGGCGTAGGACCAAATAGATTGCCAGTCTATTTCTTAAACTGAGGGGCAGACTCTATGGCAGTGTTTCTCAACCTTGGCAATTTGAAGATGTCCGGACTTCAACTCCCAGAATTCCCCAGCCAGCAAATGCTGGCTGGGGAATTCTGGGAGTTGAAGTCCGGACATCTTCAAGTTGCCAAGGTTGAGAAACACTGCTCTATGGGGCATTTTTTAAATGGGTCTCACCACAAATACATCAACAGCAAATTTGTTCTGCCCAAGGGACGGTCATAGTATGGAATATATTGCAGTCACCATTCCTATTAGTCCTGAGGAAGGGGCTTAAAACCCTTCTACCTGTACCTTTTGGGGCTTTCAAGTCAATGTTGACTCCTGGTGACTGCAGTTTTCTTGGCAAGATTTCAGAAGTGGGTTTGCAATTGCCTCCTGCCTAGGGATGAGAGAGGGGTCTGCTCCATGTTCACCCAGCTGGCTTCATGCGTAGGGCGGGGCAAGATTTCAGAGTCTCCCAGTTTTTGCCTGATTCCTTAATGTCTGTATTAAACTGGCTTTCACCTGTAACTTTTTGAGTAATTTTAAATTTCTGAATTTAACCCTTGTTTTAGAATTTTTAAACTGTTCAGAATTACCTGTTAAATGTATACTTTTGTAAGTTGCTGAGAGCTCTTAGAGGGGCAGCATCTAAACTTATAAGTATAGCTGTAAATAAACATATTTTCAGCAGTTTTGTAGAAGTTGAAGTCCACCATTTTCCAGGGTCTAACTAATGTTCTGCTAACTTGGAAGTAGCTCTGAAAACATTCTAGGAAGATCCATCCCTCAATCTAGGTTAGGGCTTTATGAAGGCATTCTGCCATTCAGTTACGGTTTCTCAACTTCATAGCTAGATTAAAATATCAAATCAGAGGTTCACGTTCAAAATTAAACAATGCTAGTTACTAGATTTTCCAATTCTCATGCCAGGTGTTTCTGATAAAGGGCTTAGACAATCTCTATAAGAAATACCCAATCTTCAACGGACAAATGGAAGATTCCGAAGACTGGCCTCAAATAGAAGAGATATGATAGATGGCAGGTGAATAATTTAGAAAGTAGTCATATAAGAAGAGCTAGGAATCTGGGAGTTCTACCACCAAAGCCAACTACATGATCTTGGGCCATTCATTTTCTCTCAGCCCTAGAAAAGAGACAATGGCAAAATACTTCTTAAAACCCTTCCCAAGAAAGCTACAGGAACTTGATCAGGCAGTCTCCAAGAATCGGACACAACTGAATGAAATATATACATATGCATATACATATATGTGTGTTTCTTTTTTCTTGTTGAAGAAAACAACAAACACACAAACAATTCAACTGGTAAAAAAACAACGCATATTAACAATTCAGATTTTCAAGAAATATGGACCAATTTTCTGGAGTTGATCAGTTTACAACATAATTTTCCAGGCGTGTTTTATTGTCATAATTATAATGTTGCATTTATATTATATTGTTAATATCATAGTCTGTATATGGTTTTCTATTAATTAGTTTAACCTAACAAAATATATAAGTTAAGGTCTGTCAGGCCTCGTTTCTTTAGATACATTTATTCTCCCAAAACCAGATCTAAAGCAACATACATTGGAGTGGTGACTTCTGAATAATCTGTAGAGTAATCTACATATATTGTAACATCAATGTTACACAGGACAAAATTAAGCAGATATATAAGAAGGAAATGTCAGAAGTAGCATGTCTTTACTCTCTGATGGAATTTTTTATAATAAGAAGCAGGAAGCAAAAACAAGAATATAGTGCTATAAGGAGAGCTGTGGTTTGAATGAAGTTGAAACCTTTCTGAACTTAATATAAATTATGGCATACAGTAGCAATCACACCAAATAGTGATCTGAGCCCAATAGCAACTTGGGTCTAATTTAAGCTGCAGTTCAGAGTGTAAATAAAGGGTAGCTCTATAGTGTGGCAAAGGCAAGACTGGGCAACACAAATTCATAGAAAATTTGTCCCAATTATCTACTAGTCATGATATCTAATTGGAACTTCCATATTCAGAATAGGTTTATCTCTAAAGTTTCTTTGCTCTTTCTTTTAATGTTTTGACTGTGACCTTTATAGAAATATCTGTAATTAGATCTTTCTTTCTGCTTTATATAGTCTACTATCAATAAAGAATAAAATTTGAGTAAAAAGAAATATCGAAATAGTAAGATTACTGGAGATGAACTTTGTCTTCAACTGCAGAAAGATGTATAAAGAGCACTTTCATAAAATTAACAAAGTTGCCATAAGCAAATGGTATAAATATATACACACAGGAACACAATGGAAATTTTGCTAAGCAAATGCAGGTCATGCTAGTACTATCCAGGGAGTCTACCAGGACATGCTCAAGGCACAGACTAGAGTTAAAAAAAATTCCCAGAAGAAAGTAATGGCAAACCATTTTCATTGGTTGCCAAGGAAACTATATGGACATGTCCATGAAATCATCAGAAATTAAAGGAGACTTTACATTTCACAATCCAAAACTTCAGGGAACACTGTATAGTCCCAGATGGCTTGGCAAAAGTTATAGAATAAGATAAATTATAATTTCTTAGTACCTTCAAGTTCTGTTTCTACAATTCTCCAAATTATCTTTTAGAGAGATTAATTTTAACTTTTCGGTGCCTTTAGCATACATTAAAATTTTAACATTAACAGAGAGGATATTTTTTTTTATTTTTCAATTAGTGAAACTCTGGATCAGACTTTACCAATGTGATATCCTCTGTAAGAACTAATAATCCTAACTCATATGACCATTGACAGAATATTACAGATGGGTGTTGTAATCCATTGCATCTACTGGGTGTTAGCAACTCTCTGAATTGCTAAAAATACACCAATGCTAATGGTCAGAACATGACATCAAATTTACTGATCATTTACACAGAATTTGAATAAAATAATGAATAATAGCAAAAGCATTTAGACTTATATACTGCTTCATAGTGCTTTACAGCATTTTCTAAGCAGTTTACAGAGTCAGCATATTCCCTCATAATCCTCATTTTACTGACCTCGAAAGGATGGAAGGCTGAGTCAACCCTGAACTGGTCAGGATCAAATTTCTGTAAGTGGGCAGAGTTAGTCTGTAGTACTGCATTCTAACCATGGTGCCATCAGGGCTCCACATAATATAAGTGGATTGCCAACATGTTGTAGTTCAGAAGATTAGAATTTCTTCCCAAAATTTATGAGAAGGCTTATTAGATACTTATTATCTATTATTTATGAGCCTTATAAATACAAGTTTGTTATATACATAAAGGAATGAATCTAAATTGTATGAATATATGTATGTAAACAAGGATACAAGGAATGATGGTAGGACAGCTGAAGCCAGCAGGATCTTGAAGCACCAAGAAACTGTCACTCAGATGAGTTTAAAATTAGATGGTTTGTACTAAGCCTATGGAACAGCGGGTCTCCAAAATTAAAAGACAACCCTTTTAGGAAGTCAAACAACAATTGACTGGCACTTGGCTAACACTGCAGATTTTTGTAAGAAAAAATATGCCTAGACATCTAATTTTGTTGCTGGAATCAACTTTAAGAAGGAGATTCCAGTTCTGGATTATCAAACCAATCAAAAGTGTGTGTGTGGAGGGGAAGGAAGGTATTTCTGATCCTTAGGTTAACCAAATTAACACCATACTTTACTGCCTTTAAAAAAATGATATAAAACCAATTATACATTTTATATGTTAAAAAACATGTGCAGCATTATGGTATTAAAAGGAGATCCGGTAGACGAAGTTCCTAAGTTCTCACAAAAGAACGTAAAGAACCACAATTGCATAAGTCGCAAAAGCCTACACTATTTGTCGCCTCCATTGGCAAAGGACATTTCTAGCTAATTGTGTCCCAAGGTTGACCTATGGGAACCACTACCCAGGGTTTTCCAAGAATTATGCACCACTAGCTCCCTAGTCAGAAGTGGAATTGGAACATCGGAAGCCTAGAAGAAATGGTCTGAGTGAAGAAGATCAGGATAAAAGGAGACTGCATTTGCAAGTGCTCATAAATAAGGACAAGTAGATTGTAGCTAGAGACAGCAAGGGCCTCCAATTTTGCCAACACATAGATGTGAGCAGAGAATCAATGAGGAAAAAAATAGAATGATGAAGACTTGTTCTATTAAAATAAATCAAGCCAGAGCTCTTTAAAGAAACATGGACTCTGCAGCAAGTCTTAAAAACTTTCCTCATATATCTAGTCACTTTGTACCTACGCTATTGTTTATTTCAGCAATTAGTTCCTTTGTTAGCTGCTCTTGTTACTACAAGAACATTCCAGCACTTCTATTGTACCACACCATAAATCTACTGCTTTTAGTCCTACTGTCATTGGCCACTGCAACTATTATTTGACATTCTATGGAATTATCGAAGTAGCTGAAGCCACTTAAAAGTCCATTTTATCTTCACCTGTTTTAGAACACTAATAGGCAATTCAAGCATACTTCCTTTCAATTCTTTATAATATCTTTTTTTCTTATTCTTTTTTTAAAGTGATGCCAAAAATTGAACATGCTCCTCTAAATCTAATGGAACAGTATAAGTATTATTTCCTGACCTCTGCTAACAAACTGAGCCAAAATAATTTTAATAATAATAATAATAATAATCTTTAAAAAAATGAGTTTAATCTAAACCAGGGGTGTCAAACTCATGGCCCGCGGGTCAGATGCATCGCACACTGGCCACGCCCATTCCCGTTTTAGCGAAGGGGGGGAAAGTCACGATATGTCACATAGCGACGTGACAATACGAGTTTGACACCCCTGATCTAAACCATCCACTCATAGCACAGCTAGAATGACTACATATTTTTATTTTCTACCCTTCAGACATATGTTGAGTCAGATTTCATGGCTGTAAAGCAACCCCCCCCCCCCAAATAAACCTTCAGAACTTATTTCTCCAATAACAGAGAAGGATCTTTCAAGACATATCCTTATTAAACATTTTACAAACATTTTTGGGAGTAGTCATAATGATTCCATTATTTAGGGCAAGGAAAAACAGAAACTAAATTTGTATTTATTGGTAGACCTTAAGAGTAGTTTGTAGTAAATTTGCAATGTCTTCCAATTGTTTAAAAATAGTTAACTGTAAGATTTTCTTCTGCCTAAATCTGTTAGTGAAATAGTAATAATAATAAAAACCTTGGAGCTGGCAAGAATGGACTTTCATGTGAAATAACTCAGCATTTAGTTCATTCAGATATTGAATTCAGATCCCCAGGTTTGTGCCTAGAGATGCCTTCATTTTTAATTCCATGTATGTATAAAGCCTTGGTTTTACTCCTGTGATTCGAGAAAAGAAAAATTAAATAGAACTCACAAGCCTGAATGTAGCCACTTCTGGGCTATGGAACTGACTTCCAAATGAAACAGATAATACGATTTTATTTGTTTCGGCAGACAGCTAAAGGCAGTCTAAAAGGAATTTCATTTCTTGATGTGTATACCTATCCTATTTTTGCCTTCAGCAAACAAGTTTTGTTGATTTGTGTGTGTATGTGTTTTTAAATTTCCAAACCCTGTTTAAAAATAGATTGAAAAATGTAGCCAGGCACACCTCAGATAAGCAATATCTCTTCCTTTTTTTTTTTTTAACTACAACCAAAACTGGAGACACATGTGACATAGTGTTAAGAAAGGAGGAACACACTGTGTGAAATTAAGCAATAAGGTTGTCTGAATTAAGGCTCAAAATTTGTTTTTAATGCTCTCTGGAATTACGCCTCCCAATTCCTCCTCCTCCTCACATATCTTGATTCCTACAGCACCTCATAAGAATTCTGTACTGCTCTGAAAGCAGTTCTGGATCTCTCCAATCCTATCATGCTGGCAGCGTTGGAGAGATGAACCAATTTATTTCTTGCTCAAATACGGTGTAGGTGAAATTGCAGGAAAACTGGTTTGTTTGCTTTTTTGCAATGCTGTGAAATGCTGTGACTTCACAGAGCTGGTGAGCAGTACATTTCCCTAGTGAAGGGCACTCCTACTTCACCTTGGGCCCAGCTCTTCGATGTAGGCTGCCCTCCTTTAGAGAAAACGATGGCTTCCCTACTCCACAATAAAATCGTGGTTTTTTTTTCAGGTGGCCACAAAAACACACATTTTCTCTAAGAGCTGACATTACTTTAGGAGGCCTCTCCTCCATTTATCCCCACAGCAACAAGACAGTTGTTGATATCAACCATTCTAGGAATTTGTGACTAAACAAGGGCTCAAACATATCTCTGGGCCTAAGCTCAGCTGATCAATTATATTATTTATACAAATAGCCAAATTAAGAGGAAGTAAGCTCTTACCAATTATGAATAAAGAACCTGTTGAAAACTACACCATACATTCACCTTAGAAATCTGGACCATCTTCTGCAAAAGTGTTGACAATATGAAGCTTTCCATCTAATCTAAATCTGCCCAATGTGGATATAAATATTTAAATTACCAATAGGGACTACTAAGGTCAGGCTCCAAAAATGTGGACCCTTGAATACTCTTTCTGGCACAATTCCCTGCAACTTCCTGTTCTTTGCCTAGTTTTAACAAGTCTTGTTTGGCAACTCCTCAACCATTTCAATCATTTATAGGAGAGAATCCAGATACTGTACGAATAGCTACCTTTCCTGGGCGGGTGGTGGCATCACAAGGTGCTTAAATATCCACATCCCATCATTTGAAAAAAATCCCTCAAGCAGAGAGGAACCCAAGTACCCCTGGTCTATGAAAAAGCAAAGGAAGCAAGCGGCAGAAAAAGGTGGAGTGAAAGAAGAGAAAGGATAGCTGGGAGGAAGCTGAAAGAAGGTAGGGAAGAGGGAGGTTGTGTTTAAAAAAAAAATATTGACATCATAATAAAAATCCACTTAAAAAAACCAAAACCAAAAAAATAGGACACATTAAATGGTATTATTTTTCCACATGACAGACTGGCCCCTGAGGAAGGAAGATTGGTGTATGGTTAGAGTGGAAGGAGCTGCAAAGAAAGAAGCAAAAGGATCTGACAACAGAGGCCACTCTCATTTCTGCTCTCACTCTGTGACCCATCTCTCCCCGCCACAACTCCAGTGTCTTGCTTTTCCCTCCCATCACCTGCCCCAGTCCTGAGCCCAACAGAAACAGCATTGGGTCAAGCTTTCCCCTGTTTAAATAAACAGGATAGAGCAACCAGCGGAGAATAGCAGAAATACAGAGACAGGACGAGGTGTAACAAGAGCAGGTACTGGATTCCGTTTCTACAGAAAGCCCAATGTGACCACAAGGCATTTTTAAAAGAAGGAATAATGGCTTCACTTAGCCATGCTATATCCTTGGCTTCATAAACTGTGGCTTGGAAGTTGTTGATGTCCACTCTAGATATGTGTGTAGATATTCTAGCTTGGAATGGACTCATTCATTAAATGGTTTTTATAGAAACCTTTGGTTTAGCCTAAGTCAACATCTCTCCATGCCAAGACCAGAATGTGAGAAAAAAGGAGGGAAAAGGGGATCATGGAAGAGTTCATACTAACTTGCTTATCCACAATTTCAAAAACGTGGTGGATGAATGCCTAAACAATGCTATGTAAAGTCCTTCATGGGAAAAATATATAAGTAAATTAGCTAGTGCATTTTCGTGATAAGGAAAACTTGGTATGGAATTCCTAAATAAACATGAAGTGTGCCAACAGATCTACATGGCCATCCTTGTCTGCATCCATACAATACATACCTCTGTTGTACACAATACTACATATATAAAAATATGTCTTTTTGCATGAGATTGAAAAAATATAAGGGCGCTTGTGTGCATATGCCTTTGTACATATACACATAATGCATGAATACAAACATTTTAAATTACAGAAACATGCGCATATGTAATATCCATATGACTATGTGTAAAACTGAGGGCCAGCTTGGTGTGGTGGTTAAGGCCTCAGGAAACTGTGAGTTGTAACCCCAATTCAGGCACATAGCCAGCTGGGTAACCTTGGCACAATCATTTTCTCTCAACCCCTGAGAGAAGAGGGCTATGGCAAACCACTTCTGAAATTCTTTGCCAAGAAAACTGCAGAGATTTGTCCAGGGGCTCTCTGAGAACTGGATTTGATTGAGCAGGGGGGAAAAGTGTAAAACTAAAGAAATGAATTTGTAAATGTACTTATATGTAAATATTACTTATATGAATAATACATAAACTGCGATGTATGCAAATGGTTGCAGTGGGTCATTTCCAGGCCCCGAGGTCACCTGTGCTGAGAAGACAGTTATTTCCACAGCTATGCTCCTTGGTACATCCAGCCATCCTGCTTTCCTACCAGAATACCATCGGCATCTTTTCTCCCCTTTTTATAAACCAATAATTTAGTGCCCTTTGCTGGTTTGGTATATTCTCAGTGCTGTTAACTCTGAGGGGTCAGGACTGGTTACACCCTGAGATGAGCGTTGATTGATTTATTTCGGCACCATCAGGTAGCTGGAAGGAAAAGGGGCAGGAATGAATGTTAAGAAGTTAAGAGGCCACGTCTGCCCTGCATCACTCCATTTCATCTGTGAGGAGAAACCAAAGGGGTATTAGCATGAAGGGAGGGGGATACACCCTGAATGATTTATCCCTCCCACATGGACCCAAGCCCCAGTGGAGAATGGGTAAGGTATGAAGCAAGGAAGACCCAATCTCTCCACAGACCCCAAATAACAGAACAGGAAAGGAGAGGGTGTATCGGTTGCTGACCCAGGGAGGAAGGACATCCCAAACTGGCCATTCAGTAGCTTTTATCAGGCTTGCCAGGTGAGACTTACTAGACTTTATCAGGATCAAGGACATCCCAAACTGGCCATACAAAGAGAAATAGGTTTAAGTCAGGCTTTGTGAAGCTACTCTGAAATAAAAAAGTTTCTTCCTTGATCAACCGCCACAACATGATAGGATCCAGTTTTAATTCAGATTCCTCAGCAAGTCCTAGTGTTGCGAAACTAGTTCAGGGAGTGGCAGTTATATCACCCTCACCCCTGCGACTATTCAATAGGAATGAAAAAAGATGGATTCCAGAAGACAAGGGCAGCTTCTAATAGAAAACTGTCCTATTTCCAATTTTCACAATTATCTCACAAGCCAGGAAACCAAAACTCTCCTAAAGTTCAATTTATTAGCATACTTGTGAGTGTTTTTTTTAAAATCACACATCCTTTTTGAGAAAAATAATTGACTTATCTTTATTTTTTAAGGGATGCCTACCTTGATTTCCTCTTTGTCCAAGAAAGAGAACAGCAGTCAAGTTTCATCTTAAGTATCTTAGTCTGGATGATGGTACAAGCACATACGGGGCCACATTCAATAAATATGCATAGACATACTTATAAGGCCATTGATATAACACTCATACCATGTGGGCTCTCATACAGGCACTCAAAACTGAAATGTACACATACCCAAATGGTCATACACCCAGTTGAGCTTAGCAGCATTCAAAGCATGTGGTGTGTGTGCAAAAACTCTAACCTCAGCGCCTGAGGACAGCCATGTGGCAGAGTCATTTTCCACTTGCTTCTCCTCTGGCAAGAGGCAGTACCCTTCGTCCTGCTGCCATGGCTACATTCAAAACAGGTTCCCACCTCCCACCACCCAGATGATTTAGCTCTAACACAAAGCACACAAAACCACCTCCAAGCACACACCAGAACGTTGAGACATGCATATGCATACATACAGAGAGTCATGTGCATGCACACCAACATGTAGATAGCCATAAACCTCACTGCACCATCCATATGGGCAGTCCATATATGCATGTATGCAATGTATATGTATGCATGTATGTATGTATGTATGTTTGTATGTATGTATGTATATTTGTATGTATATATATATACACACATGCATACATATCTACATATATATATATATACATACATACATATACATACATATATACATACATATATGTGTAGATCAAATGAAGCATGAATATGAAGGTATGTATGTATATCCATATGTTTATATAGATATAGATAACATAGAGTGTGGGTATATCTTTTAGATGGACACTCACATAAGGGTTAGCTAAATGCTATTGATCCATATGTATGTACAAAAACAAATCTACAACAATCAGAAACATACAGCATATGTTAGGATGTTAAACCCCTGCACTTAACACATGGGTGGCCTTATATGGGGGGAACATTTTTTCCTGAAGGCCCGTACTGTGATAAATTTTTATTTTTCTTAAATTTGGCTTCAGGGGAGACAGACTGAAATATGATCCTGGAAAAGACCAATGCTGGGCAATATTTAGCTCTAGATGCTCAAAGGTGATAGAGGAATCGGGTAATAATATAAAAAGGAACTGGTATTCAGCCTTCATTCAAAATCTGATTTAAAAAAAAAAAAACCTTTTTGCTCAAAAGTACTATCCCCCAAATTTAAAACTAGACCTTTGGGCCCGGTCATGAACTTGGCACCCAAGGATACAAACTACTGGATGGCAAGAAAAGGCGGAGAAATGAAAACAGTGATCATCCAACACAAGGTAAGTTGACAATGGAATGGTTAGGATTCCTCTTGCCCAGCTTTCCAGAACTAATGCATTAGATCCAATCCCATTCTTAGAACTTGGGAATTGGGTGAGCTCTATTATTATTTTAGCCATTGAAATCCGCTGGCACAAGAGGCACTATAGTCAAGACTTGTTTCAGTGCTAAATAGTTTTTTTCCTATGTAGATCCCCTGCTCTGTGCTGATAGATGGGTGTGCCAGCCTGTGGAATCTCTCCTCCCTGGGTCAGGCGGGGATCTCATTTGGATCAAGAACAGAAACAAGATGATGCATCATAATACAATGTGAAATGAACTCACTGTAAGGGACACAGTCGTATTGGACTTCCAGGTACTTGTAGGTGCCAGGGCAAGGGTCCGGAAAAGCATCTGAGCCAGCCACCACTACACACTGTGTCCGATTATTGCACCTGAAAGAAAAAGGAAAATGAGGAAATATTATTAAGGGAGAGACACAATGCAGTTCTAAGGGAAGCCACTAGATGGAACTGACTGACACTTTTAATTGCACTTGCTTTCCAGAACTTAAAAAAAAAACCACCAAAAAACCCACCTCTGCACCCATTATTCAAAGCTTCAGATGCATGTGCTAATCTCAAATAAAACAAAATATGCCTATCCTAATGTACATTTAGGGAGTCCTCCACTCATCTCACAACAGAACTGGTCCATTGAAAACTTGTCAGAAATTTAAAAAAAATACTTTCCCCTGAAGTGATGATGATAAGCCGACTACTGTAGCAGCTGGCTACAGCCTGAGAGGCAGATCTCAACACAGACCATCCCAAGCAAATTCAAATAAAATTCAAAAATTGAAGGTTGGTATTTAAAGTGTGTCCAGAAATCTATGCACGCACATAGATGCTTGAGCTACATTTCTTTCCAGTCAAGATCCAACATGTATTTGTACAAGTCCTGAAGAAGATGCATAACTCCTGCAGAGCACTACTGTTTAGACATGGATATTGTCTTATAGGGGCAAAATACAATCCAGTTAGTTCCTCCTCTGCTGTTGGATAATAGGCCCATCCGGCCCAATATAAGAAATGTACTATAAGAAATGTACTATAAAAAAAAACATTGAACTTACTACATCTTAAAAGCAAGCAGAAAATTGGGAAAGGTGGGGAAGGGGGAGTAGTACGGATGAGCAAATTTGATCTGGTACATTTGGGGATCAGGTAATAATGAACATTATTATCTGATCCCCAAATGAAACCAGCCAAATTATAAAAACTGTATATGATTTAAAAAAAAAAAATCGCCAACCTATCCTTCCAGATACAATCTGACATTTCAAGGAAACAGCCTCTCCTCATAGACTATTGCTAAATAATTCGGATCTTAGCAGAACGGAGGTCCAGAAGGGGATCTAAGAATCACAGTCCCCTTATTTCCCACTTCGTTAGCTCCTGCCACCTGCTCTCCTCAAAAGGCTGATGCAACAGGCAAGAGAGGTTGGAGGGGGATTCCCAGGGGCTGTCGGCTGCCAAAGCAACTGGAGCCGGTATCAGCTTAGGCCTACCGGGACCAAACAGGCACCACCTGCTTTCACAGGAGCTCAGTTTACCTGTAAAATAAGTTGGACAAGGTTAGGGCAGCGGTGCTTCTAAGGCCTGCCCAGCCCTATCAGTCAGCATCTAGTCAGGTGGTTATAGCATTCTATTTGAAAAATCCACATACTAATGTCCCACATCTCTGAATGCCTCATTCGAAGGGCCGAAAAGAGCTTCCCAACTTTTGCACAATTCTTGGCGAGAAACAGATGTGCACCTCATTTGGATTCAAGAAAATTGTCTATTGCTTAATTTTCACAATTCTGTTACTGTGTTCAATTCTTCCCCCCACCAAGGTTTTTTCTTAATCTTGACCTATCTCCTAAGCTTGCAGTCAGATGTATTGTAGTGTTTCTCTGAACTGCACTCCTCAAATCTCACGTTCCCTCTTTGAGAAAGTGTTCTTTAAGCAGAGGGAATTTTGCACATAGAAAAAAAATTAGTAAAGGTAAAGGTTCCCCTCGCACATATGCACTAGTTGTTCCTGATTCTAGGGGGCAGTGCTCATCTCCATTTCAAAGCCGAAGAGCACAGTCTGAAGACGTCTCCATGGTCATGTGGCCGGCATGACTAAAAGCCGAAGGTGCACGGAACGTTGTTACCTTCCCCCCAAAGGTGGTCTCTATTTTTCTACTTGCATTTTTACATGCTTTCGAACTGCTAGGTTGGCAGAAACTGGGACAAATAAGGGGAGCTCACTCAAAAATATATATATATCAAGCTAAAAACTGGCTATTTAAAGAAAGTTTTTTGATTGTACATAATGTTGTGAACTGTGCAACTGCTCACATGGTTCCTTTCAGCATTAGACTTCGAACAAAAAAAAAGCAGTTTTAAAAAGAAAATCAGATTAGCTTTTTTGGAAAGTGAATCCTATTGTGTCACAATTGTAAAATGGAGGCCAGATCTACTGCCCATAAACCAATCAGAATACGAGAAAGAACAGAACTGGAGTTATTAGCAAATAATAGTGGGAAAAGACACGGGAAGCCAAAGTAAAGTTCACACACTATAACTGGGTGGAAAAATGCATGTCACAGGAGTTAAAATGCAGGAATAGAGCAAACAATTCTATTTTTAGTTGTTATTGTTGTTGTTTTTGGTTCCTTGAAGTCAGTGTGATGCTTGGTGACTCTCTGGAGAAATCCTTGCAGTTTTCTTGGCAAGATTCCAGAAATGGTTTGCCATTTCCTCCTTCCTAGGGCTGACAGAGTGATTGGCCCAAGATCACCAAGTGGTTTGATGCCTAAGGTGGAAACAGAAATCACAGTCTCCTGGTTTGTAGCCTGGTATCTTGACCTCCACACCAAACTGGTCCTCTGTTTTTAGTCAGAGATATTTAGAATTTTATTGCTTTATTGTCTATGCTGGATTTGGAAGTGCTTTACGTCTCTTGAACTGTACAGTGTAAGCATTGGGATGTACAATGGGGATCCTGTACTTTTAAGTTTCTGTCCAGTGCAGGATGGTGCACTGTCATAGCATCTCCAACAGATGGCCATCCAGCCTCTCTTTAAATAATTCCTACAGAGGAGGGTCCCAAGGCCCTCCAATACCCTGTTGAACAACACTTCCCATTTTGAAGTCCTTTCTTATGGCCAACGAATATCTACATTGTTGTAATGCAAATAGTTTTTGTCGTATCTTTTGAAATAATCTAAACAATTCTGCCGAGCCTTCTACATGACAGCCCTTCAGATACTTGAAGACAGCTATCATGTTTCCCTGCAGTCTTCTTTTCCCCAAATTAAGAATACTGCCTAATGTTCCTCCTAAGATTTTTCTTCCAGACTCCTCATTGTTTTGAATATTCCTTTGAACACACTTTGTCAATGCCCTTCCTAAATTGCAGCACCCAGAACTGGACACAATATTTTAGATGTTGTCTGAACCTATGTAGAACAGAGATGAATTATTACTTTGCTTGGATCATGTTGATCCTGGGATTTACCAAAACACTCAGGTTCTTTTTGCATATACTGTTGCTCAGTTTGGGTTCTTTCATTCCTATACTCACACCTTTCATTTTTCTTACTCCGATGAAACACTTTACATTTGTCCCTGTTGAAATGCATCTTGCTGGTTTCTCCTCCAACTTGTTAAGGGACTTCTGATTTGACACCATCTTTTAAAATGTTTGTGGTTTCTCTGTCTTTGGGCCGTCCAAATATAAAATTTATATTTACTAATTTCTCCTCCAAGACACTTAAAAATAAGTCGAAGAGCATAGAGCCCAAGACAAGAGCTTCACAATATGCTGCTCAACACCGTCTCCTAGCTTGAACACATGACTGCACTAGTTGAATATGATTGTTCAATCGGTTTATATCTAGCTCATGACAATACAATTTGGGCCATATTAAAAATCTGATTTAAAAACTGTCCTACACTTTTGCCCGCGCCTCCGACCAATCTGTAATTATTTGGATTCTCTTTTCCCCCTTCTCATTCATTCAACTTGTAACCTAGTGTATTTGAGGACTCTTGGTGCATAATGATGATGATGCAACAAAAATGTCCATATAATACAAATAAGTAATCCATAAATAAATAACAATATTCCAACCAAAGCTGAAGCAAGTAAAAATAAGAAAATAAAATAAACCAAACAATACCTCCTCAGGCTACAAAAGCTCTTTGGAAGAGTTTAGTTTTCAGCATTTTCCAAGAGCACACCAAGGGGGGCAGCCAGATCTTAATTGGGATGGTGCTTCAATGCCCCTTATGGAAATGGGGCACTACCAACAGTTTTTCCTGAACAAATGAGTTGGTCAGTTCAATTCAGGCTGGAGAATGCAGTCTTGGAGATATCCAAGTGTCAAATCATATAGGAATTTATAAGTCTGAACCAGCAACTTGAACTGCACCCAGAAGCCTTTTAGAAATTAATGCAGGGTCTTGTAAAATATTCCTGATGATGTGTGCCACTAACAAGCAAGTGGCTGCAGTTTGAACCAATTATAGCTTCTAGATGGTCTTAAATGCTGACCCATGTAGAGTTCACCGCAGGTGATGAAGGCATGAATTACGATAGCGAGGAACAACATTTGTCCTCTTCCAATCATCTGGCTCTACACCCGCCCTCAATGATTTTTTCAAAGATCACAAAAAGGCAGCCTGAAAAGAAACCCCTTTAAGACTCTTTTGGAGATTTCAAATATTAAATTGGCCAATCTTTTATCACATTTGGATTTTTATTTTATTATATTTTTGCTTATGAGTGACTATTTTGAAAAAAAAGCTTTCTATCTTGGAAGGCAAGAGAAAAATATTGGTTCTAAAATAAATACTGTACAGAGGATGCTGATGATATAAAGAAAGGCAAAAACTGCAGTATATTGAACAAGGATTTTCCCATCACTGGCAAATGGGGAAAGAAATAAACATTTTGAATATCTCTGTTTCTAGAGAAACCATCCTAACTTCCAGGTCAATTAATTGGGTGAATTCAGAATTTGGGCAGAATCCAGGGCAAACTGGATCCAAAATCCCTTCATTCATATTCTGAAACTCCCAATGCGAGATCATTGCCCACTTCCCATCAGTCAAAAATTGCTAATTTATCCCTTCTTAAAATTGCCAAAGGTATGAGCAAAAATTGGTAAGGAATTTCCTGGGGAAAATATCACCCAATTATACTCTATTATGTAATTTTGTGGGTGTTTGTGTGAACCTTTGAGTTAGTCTTGATTCCTGGAAATTGTCTGGACAAATCTTTGCACTTTTCTTGGCAATGTTTTCAGAAGTGGTTGGTCCATGTATTCTTCCTGTGGCTGAAATGGAGTGACTGACCAAACTCACCCACCTGGTTTTCATGCCTAAGGCAAGACCAGAATTCACAGTCTTCTAGATTCTATCTGAACGGCTTCAACCATTATTGCAAACTGGCTTTCAAACAAATTCATATACTTCATATATTTAGCAGATATTTCACTTAAGCCCATTTGAAAAGAATAAAGCATTTAAATAAAGCCATGGGAAGAAAAAATAAAGTAAAAGAAAAGTTGTTTTGTCAGAATTCAGTATCACTTGCTCAAGTTTACACCAATGGCCATGCTGTATATTTACAACCAGACCTAAATTTCACTTACTTTCCATTTAGGGAAAAGGAATGACAGATGCAGCTCACTAAATGGACACTTCATCTCTCACTTGCCTGAAGACAATTGGGAGCCTTATGTTTTGACCACATGTCATCCTGCTGCACAATGCACTAACAATAGCAACTAGATGCAGCCAAATCTCTATGGCAATGGAAAAACCATCTCCCCCCACCTCACTTATCCATGGCACCTTTGTCATGGTCCAGGGCTATGATCCATGGCCACAAAAGGTATTTGAAGAGAATGTGATGAAGAAAATGTTGAGAACCATTGTTCTTCTAACCACTCAATATTCTGGAAATGGAAACCCAGGACTGTACACAGTACTCCATGTATGATGTAACTAGTGCAGAGCAAAGGGGAATCAGATCTTCATGCATCTTTGAAACAATGCTACCTCTAAGCAGTCCCGAATGGCATTAATCTTTTTACTTGCCATGTCATGCTGCTGGCTCATGGCTTATTGTCACTGATCACACCCAAGTCATTATCTTACATAGTGTAGTGCTTCCAAGCCATCTTCTAAATGTCCAATGAATTTTCCCTCCCTAAATGTAATACCTTACTTATTTCCCTGTGAGGATATCTTGCTTTTCTCTGACCAGACCTCCCATGTTGTTTCTTAAATGAATTTGAGAAGTAGCCCACCAATCCTATTGCCCAGATCATTAATAAAAATGTTAATAGTACTGCCTTGAGACAATGGTCCTCCTGGCTCTCTAAATTGATCTAGAGCAGGGCTGACAAACTCAAGGCCCATGGGCTGGATCCGGCCTGCGGGGCTGTCCTGGTCTACCCAATGTGAAGAGGAAAGATCATGCCAACGTAGCTTCGGCCCGGTCTACCCATTGCGAAGAGAAAACATGGCAGCAGTTTGGGGAGTGGTGTTAAGCTGGTCATGCCCACCTATTTGGCCACACCCACCCATTTGGCCACACCCACCCAATCAGCTATGCCTGCTCGCTCCCCTGCCCCAAGGTTAACCACAGCCCTCATGAGGCCCTCAAATTGAGTTTGACATCCCTAATACTGAGTGCAGTTAGCCAGCCAGTTCTAGAGCTCCCCTTATCATCCAAATCCCACTTGTCAATGAGAATGTTCTGGGGAACCTTGTCAAAAGCATTGCTGAAATCAAGATGGATTCTATCCACACTATTTCTCATTAAAGTAGTTACCTTGTCAAACTACTTAGATGGAAAGATTTCCTGGAAAATCTGTGAAAACCTGACCTGTATACATAATGGAATATGTGGAGACTTCAGGGAAATTTTAATGAGGAATAATAAATAGAATAGTTGATGGCTTGTATAAACTTGAATTATTTCTGGGTCAAAACAATGAAGGTAGACTGGCTGAGATTTGAATTGTTGAGCAGTTGTCATTTTCAGTGCTGTGGATTCCCAAGTTTCCTTTGTAATTTATTCTGTTTGAGGTGACCCACTCACCCACCCTTTTCTGCTCATTTACTCCAAAACATATGCACGTTCTGTCTTTTGTTAGCCTCTCCTGGACAAAGTGGGCTCTGTATCTATAATGAAACATATTTTCAACATCTTCAGTAAGCTGAAGGTTGTAAGTGGATTTCCTTCATGCAGGGTTCATTATGTGAAATCTAGTTGCAGAAAAATCTTACTAAACTGAACCAAATAAAACTAGCATATGACCATAGCTATACTAGATGATGATGATGATGATGATGATGATGATGATGATGATGATGATGATAGTATTAAATTCCTATTTCAAGTGATCTGGATAGTTCTTGTTCATCCTTACAATAAAGAACAGATTCCTTGCATTTTGCTTCAGGGAGTCACCCTGAATTCCAGTATTGTGTGTGAGTTAACAATTACACTCCTCACTGTTATTTTTAAGACATTGAATTGCAAAACTGCTCAGATTTTGCTTTTTTTGCAACTTCTCCATCTCTACAATATCATTTTTTGGGACTTACTAGCATGACACAGAGAAAGATTATGGGAGAAGGATTGCTCCATAAAATTTCCTGAAACCTATAAAGCCATTTACCTTTGGGACATGATTTTGAAGGCGTCCGGCAGGTAGCACTGGACATTCTCCATCTGGAAGGGGTCAGCATCACAGATCTTGTCATCTGTGCGACCATAGTTAGCATTCCTCCACCATGATGACATCACTGCCTGGGCATCGCAGCTCAATAGGATAGCCCTCGCATGCCAGTTCCCCGCCGAACCAGGCCAAAAGGTAAGCCAGCACGGCTTAGGCCTGCTAGAATAAAAAAAATGAGAGCAAGGAAACAAGTTAGTATGCAACTCAGTCCTGAAATTCGATTCCATCTCCTGATTGCTGGCTGTAATTTTCTCCCCTGTTTAAGTATTCAATGAGACCAAAGCCTGGAAAACCTATGGTTATTTTCCACACTACACAGAATAGGAGATAGATAAACCAGAATTTTATTTTTCTCTTATAGGCTGTCTTATATTTTGCTTGTGACCTTCAACATCTCTCTCCACATCTTTTGTTTTCAGTTTCACTCCTTGATGAGAATAGTAGGGATCTGGAATCCTTTATACATCCACCGTGGCACATCTGGGTAGGTCTTAAATGTGAAGCTATGTGTGTCCTGGCACCACCCAAGAAGTAAAAAGGAAAAAAAAACAACCCACTGGCTCCTATTGTTGGGCTGAGCTGCATATTCCACCTAAACACTACACATTCAGGCAGGTATATCTTTAAAAACCCAGACATGTTTTTTCATAAAGCTCTTGGCTTCCCACACCACCCACTTTAGAGACAGCAGCTGAGAAAAGGGTCTGAGAAAATTCTTTACAATCCTTTTGAATCCTGCAAGGTTTTGTGAGACTGAAGAGGTGGAGGTGGGAAGTAACAAGAGGAAAAACCATTTGAAGGCCAAAACATGCCATTAGGAAAATTTCCGGAAAGATTCGTACTAGATGTTTCTGTTTATTTTTGTTAAAGGGGGATGGGAAAAGATAACAATGGACAATGAGCTGGAAGTCTATATTTGCTGAATTCTGTCACCATCTCTATAAGCCAGAGAGACAATGACACCAAGCACCTATCCCAACAGTTTCGGGATAGCTTTGGAACTAGTCCTACTTATCAGACAATTGTGGTTAAATATTTATGTTAGAAATCTTTCTATATGAGATTAAAAAAATGTGGGCAAGAGGTATTAGGGTACTAGAGCCCAGCTATTCCTGGGAATGCTATAGATTGTCAGGGCTGCACATCTGGAAAAAGCCAAACTTCTGGGTTCTAGTGCGCATGCACGTCTGATGATCAGCTGGCCAACACACATGCACAGGCCTGTTTTCGGGACTACCGTGCGCGCAAAGGACAGCTGATAAACAGGCAAGATCGTGCGTGCTGGGTGACATGGCTTCATGTGCCACTTTGGGCAAGCGTGCCATAGATTCGCCATATATAGGAAAAATTCACTTTTACACACACCTTTTTAACCATTCCCCCACCCCTACCCAGATTCATCTTGTGCTTTGGAATATCTATCTACCTTCAATGACTACCTTTATCCCAAAGATTTCTCCACTGTAAATTTTCTGTAACTGCATACTAATGTCATGTGATGTTCCATTTACAATTAAAGCTGTCTTAAAAAGGAGATGACTTGTTCCCTAGTGCACAGATGATCAACAGGTCACCTCTTTGCACTATAATTCTTGTCCTCTGGATGATAAAGTAAAAGGATGAGGCAGTGTTGCTTCTTACCTGGCAGGTGCTGCTCTCATTTTATGGTCAGAATTGCTAAAAGGTAAGATGCAGCAGCACTACAGTATGCATTCATCAATCAATCAGAATAGAACTTGAAGGGTCCTTGGAGATCTTCTAATCGAACTCCCTGTTCCAGCAGGATACCCTATACCATTTCAGACAGGTGGCTATCCGGTCTTTTCTTAAAGACCTCTAGTGATGAAGCACCTACAACCTCTGAAGGCAAGCTGTTCACTGTTAGGAAGTTTCTCCTTAATTTCAGGTTGCTTCTCTCCTTGAGTAGTTTCCATCTATTGTTTCTGGGCTTGCTTTCTAGTGCTTTGGAAAATAAGTTGACCCTCTCCTCTTTGTGGCAGTCTCTGCTAGTCCTTCTTTTCTCTAGACTGCCATACCCAATTCTGCAATCGTTCTTCATATGTGTTTTGTCTCCAGGCCCTTAATAATCTTGGTTTTTCTTTTTGCGCTTTTTTCCAAAGTCTCAACATCTTTCTTGTAACATGGTGACCAAAACTGGATGCATTATTCTAGGGGTGGTCTTACTTACCAAAGATTTATAAAGCATTACTAATACTTCACCTGATTTGATTCTATGGCTCTGTTTATACAACCAAGGATTGTATTAGCTTTTTTCATAATCCCTTCAGGGATGACTAACAAGGACAAGAGCTTGACAAAATGGTAATATAGCAATGAAATACTTGTATGATCTAGAACATACGAACTGTTGAGTACATTCCACAGCATCATCCAGACAAAATGACCCAGTTGTTCAGAGCTATATTTGCTTTCCCCTGCCTTCTTAGCAACAGCTTTAAGCCACCACAATCTGGCTGACATTGGTTAACATGTCCATTTCTCTCTCGTCCTCCCAAGGAGAGGGTAGGAAGGTGTTAGTGCATCACCAGGTAACAATGGCAGGAAGAGCTTAGCAGTGGTGCTTGGGATCATGTTATGGCCCCACCTGGGCAGAACATCTGCATTCCTTTGGGCTTCTTATTTCATCCTTGCTGGTTGTTCTAACTAGCCAAGAGGTTCCTGCATTGAACTGCAAGGGCAATTGTCAAAGCTTCTAGCGGGAAGCACACATTAGTGGCACTCAGGACTTCAAAGGGAAGATAAGAGGGGGCTAGAAAGCAAGCATGTCATAGATGCTCTTTGTGTAATTTTTCCTTCCCCCTTGCTGGGTTAATGGAAGAGCCCTGTGGAGGCAGTCTGTAATTAAACCATTAGCTGAGTAACTAACTAGTACAGCCAGGCGCTGGTGTTTTGAGATGTGGAGAGAGCCCAGCAGACAAGAGAAGGTTGGAGCTGGAGGGGAAAAAAAACAGGGCAATTGAGAATAGCAATACCAGTGGAGGACAGAAAATTAAGAAGGGATGAAAGAGCTGGGCTCCAGTAGAAAAGGAGATGTCAAACGCCATGGATTTTCACACTGGTAGCCTAGGGAGAAGCTCTATTCAATAAAGTCCACAGCCTCCCAACTGCACCTTAATGTGTTTGCAATTGCTAAGGCTATGGTGCCGATTTGGTTTCAAGGCAGAGATGCCTAATTGTAGGTATCAGAATTGCCCCCAATAATTGACAGCCTGGAGTGAAGAGCCAGATCCTTCCCACCCACAGTCTATCCAACAGAGGCTGGCTTGTAGCTTCAACACAGCCAATAGAGCAATGTCCTCTGCTGCAACCGAGAATAACAGGCTAGCTTAAGGGATGGTATACTTATGTCTGTTCTCTAGCAATTCACACTCACTCATCCATCGGTCCTGGTAGGTGTGATCAGAAACTTTCTAAACACTTCATGGGCATCACATTGTGGAGAAACCTTTGTTTCCACCTCCTCATTCCACTAGCTGCCTTTACTACTTTGCTTTTTGCTACATGGCTGTGATTTTGAATAGGAAGATGATCACAGAGTTGGGTACTGTAGCTAGCTTGAAACCCCAAATATCTGTGTCAGAAGCTTTAAAGGCTCCAGCAGTGTGTGACAATGGTCTGCAGTGACAATGCCAGCCCTTCTTTGGTCTAATTTCCTTTCCTTTCGGCCTGGCTGGACTCTTGTTTCACTTCTCCACAGCAAGAATGAAGGATAGCTAAAATGACAATTATGAACAAATCTGAAACGTCTCCAAGTGGCAGATTAGGACTTACTTCTTCTTCACATAGGCTGACTCTTCCAAGGTTGGAGTCCTAAAGAATTAACTTTCATTTCCAAATCTGAACCTGGCAATCCTAAGGGTGGTGTGCAAAGATGTGTATATTTTTAGTAACTGCTTTTCAATGCTCGTAATGTCCCCCTTTATTCTTATTCCTTCTCACCGTTTCTAGCCTTGTCTTCTTTCCCCTCCACCACAAGATGATCCCCTAAACCAGATAGATGATGACATCTATCTATCTGGTTTAGCTACAGGAGGGTGCATTTCCACTCCAGAATACCTATGAATGCTTAACTCTCACTGTTGACACATAAGAAAAGACGTACCAAGAATCAGAATTGGACAAAAAGATAGAACTGGACAGGAAGATGGTCAAGAGGATTTAATTGACATGAATTGACTCTATTCATCACAGAATGCAGAGATTTCATGCTCAAAAAAATCATCGATATCCTTAGTGTGTTTATGACACAAAATGCTGACTTGCTGACTTTCAGATGGTAGATAACAGAAATCCTGGACATTATATGTCCAAGATTATTTATTTAGTAAGAAAAATGGGGGAATAATCTGGATTTTTGTTTGTTGTGTGAGCTCTACTGTCCTCCTGTAGGAAGTTATCACCCAGCCCTCTCCCAGAAAAATGAAATATCCTAGGAAATATTGAAAAGGCAGAATATTTCTCTGGATGTGAAAAGAGAGAAATATGTTTTAAAAGACAGAATAGCTCCCTGTAGCTTCCTGCCCATCCCCACTTTGTCAATGGGCCATTAAGAAGACCAAGATAGTCCCTTTACATAATAATTCTCCACTTCATCTCCAGGGGATTAAAGCATGGGATTAAAGCATGATAATATTGGCCCTTTGCCCAACTCACCACATGGCATCTGAGAACTCAACCAAACCTGGATTCAAAACGCAGCCTAGAGAGTTGCCCCTGCATGGCCCTATGGGAGTCTGACAACCAATCAGAATACATTTCTTACACAGGAACAGGAAACAGAGAGGTGGGACTGAACAGGTTATAAAAAGCCTAGCAAGCCCCTCCCTCAGCCCTTCTCTTCTTCTCCACCAACACTGAAGCATGTGATCACCTTTTCTGTTCAGGACTCAAGCCATGTGGTCCTGTCCACCATTAAAACCATCTTTCCAAGCAGCCTCCATGTCTCTAGTGTCTTTTTCCCCACTTGGAGATGAACCCAGAAGGATATTTCTTTCATCACTCCTAAGTACCAATTATGTTTCTGTCCACTATTGTTTTATGTGGAACACAGATGGCCATTAGCCTTTTCTATTCAGGTCTCAAGCTCAGTCATGCAGATTATGAGCCTAGCATTATTGCACATCTGGTTTTGTTTAGAGACACACAGACACCTCACTCACACACATACACATACATAGAGGCTATTGGCTTTAAGCATTTCCCAAGTCCCAGGCTGTTGTCAAAGGGCTATAAGAAATGAAGTACCAACAACAGTGAAAAGCAGAGAACATAAAGATCCTGATTTCGGACAGCTTGTTAGGTTCATGGTGAAATCTCCTCCACTAGAACTTTCTTTAGAAAAGTAGAATGCTCATCTCTCACCACAAAGTGGATAAGACAGAAATCTCATTAGTACTGTCTGCTTTCTTGCAACATTGCACAGGATATTTGTTTGTGGTTACATACTTGTGTAGTTACATACTGCCTACATCTCCATTTCAAAGTGATGGTTATTACTTTCAAAGTTTTCCACAGCTAGGAGCATGCTTCCCCCAAAGGTATGCTTGAGCCCAGCTGTTGCATTTCGCAAGGCTGCAAAAACTGCTTTTTCAGCATAACTTTGGTCACACTTTCTTCTTGGTTCTTTTATGCATATGAAGGAATTTAATTTGGTTTGTGACTTTCTCCCCCCCCCCATTGTTTCAATTGTCTTTAGCTTTGTTTTATTTATTGTCTAGCAGGCTTAAGACTTGTAGATTCTTAAGGCACCCATTTTGTCACTCAAACAAAAGTTGTGGCCCTACCCATTCTGAAAGAGATGGTCAAGATTTCTTTTAAAATTAAGGTTTTACCTATGGTCCGTTGAACTTGTTCAGACACTACACTGATTTACATGCTACATTACATGTTCGTATCTCTTGCTAAGTCAATGCCAAATAAATTTGTTTCTGATAGCAAGAGGAATACAGAAAAAGTTTCATTTTAATCTGAATATAGTTTTCTATCCTAAGCAAGAATCCTGATTTAAAACACAGGCCTTGAGTCCATGGTTTAAAACTGATTAAGGTTTGTTTCCAAAAAGATTTCCTGTTTTAAACTAAATTAAGTTTCTCTTTTTGATGCATGGGAGAAGGGTTCTCCAGGTTTATCTCTCATTTAAAATCTTTCATACAGAAGCTTAAGAAAACTCACAGAGTTTGAAAACTTGCATTATAATTTGCCTTTGGAATTCAGATCATTTCACAAAAGGCAAGACATACATATAATGATTCTGATGAGTATTTCTTCAGTTTTGTTTTTTGTTTCCTAAAGTTTTCAATATTTGAAAAGGCTCAGGATAGGTAACAATTATCAATTCACAGTCAAAGCATCTGACTATGATACTAAAACAAACAGCTAGAATAGACATCAGAAGGGCTTTAACAAATTGCATGTATTCAGTATTATAATGACCAAGCCTATTTTAAAGCAGTTTTCTCCATTTTTTTTTTCAGAAATCCAAATTGTCAAATTAAAAGCATACAGGTGCAAATGGGAAACTGAGATTACCTTTAATTCTTAATTTAGGCATACAAACTGACACTACCAATCAAAATCCGTCTGAGTGAAAACCCAAGAGGGTGATATGGAATAAGATTAGGACAGAAACCATATGGCTAAGGCAGCAACATTTCCATCACCTTAATTTCAGTACAAAGGGAAGTAGAAAAAAAATCATAGCACATCAGTTAAAGTGAAAACTATAATAATTTGCATAGTTCATACAGCTCATCATGGAGTTAAGTAAATATTATTTTGCAGGATTTTTGTAATACAAAACTATAGGAAATATCAAAACATGTAGCACTTAAAATATATTTGATAGGCCAGTATATTTGTGTGTAAGAAGCATCAGTGGTTAAATATATTAGCCAAGAGATGTTTTCAAAGTGGACAAATACTTGAATCTAAATGCAGCTGGCGTTTAGTGGTTCCTATAGGTCAGGAACATGGTGGCTCAGTGGCTAAGATGCTGAGCTTGTCGATCAGAAAGGTGGCCAATTCGGTGGTTCAAATCCCTAGTGCCACGTAATGGAGTGAGCTCTCACTATGTGTCCCCAGCTTCTGCCAACCTAGCAGTTCGAAAGCAAGTAGAAAATAGGAACCACCTTTGATGAGAAGATAGCAGTGTTCTGTGCACCTTCGGCATTTAGTCATGCCAGTCACATGACCATGGAGACATCTTCAGACAGCGCTGGCTCTTGAAATGGAGATGAACACCGCCCCCTAGAGTTGGGACTGACTAGCACATATGTGTGAGGGGAACCTTTACCTTTACAGGGGTGTCAAACTCACATCATCACAGCAGCATCTCATGATGTATTGGGACTTTCCCCCCCTTCGCTAAACTGGGCAGGGGCAGGGCCAGCATGTGACAGACCTGGCCCATGGGCCGGGAGTTTGACAGCCCTGCAATTGGCAGTACTCCATTACCTATCTCCCTTTCTTTCAAATCTGAAAACCCAAAGCAAAAGAAAGCAAGCAGAAGGTGTCTCACATTACGACAAACATGGTAGGCAACATTCTATGAATTCTGAGCATTTCACTTTAGGAACAAATCTGTTCCTTTTCCCCCTTGGCCTTCTGAAATATGGTAGATCTTCAAGGCTTTGTTCATCTAAACAAATAGAGTCACTCTGTACTCTCAGACCGAGGATCCCCGTTCTTCTTGGCAGGAGTCCTGAGACTTCTAATCAACTCTATTTTCACTAGTGAAAGTCAGCCAGTCTAAAAGATTAAATATGACACAGATGGTGGTGTGTGGATCCATTAAATATATATATATCTTCTGCCACTCCTTCCCCTCCAGGAGCTTTAGAGTTGAAGTAGTACTTTGAGGGATGTGGGATGCTGATTCCAAAAGCAGGAAATATTTAACATTATATAAATTGAATGTGCAAATGCCACATAATCACTGAAGAACAGTCTCCTCCCCAATTAATGTAAGCAGGACTATATTACAAATAATGAAAGGAAATCATACCTTGTTATGAGGAGCACCCATTACATCCTCATCCATCTCCCCCCTTTTCTTTTAAACCAAGCTGGTAACTTTCAATGCATTTTTTTCCTGCATTCTAGTCCCTGTTCAGAACTTTTTAGGATATCTATGGGGGTGTAAAAGATGTGAAATCTAAGGGGACAAACCAAAGCTGAAGAAAGACAAGAAGCAATGGATGGAAACTAATCAAGGAGAGAACCAATTTAGAAGGAAGGTGAAGTTTCTGACAGAACAATTAATCAGTGAAACATGTTGCCTCCAGAAGTTGTGGTCACTCTAACACTGGAGGTTTTTAAGAAGAGATCGAACAACCATTTGTCTGAAATGTTTTAGGGTTTGCTGCTTGAGCAGGGAGTTGAAGTCCTCCAAGTTCCCTTCAAATTCTGTTATTCTGATAACCAGGATTCCTGTTCTTAGTATTAGTTGTACACTGATTGTATATCACATATATGAGCAACATATGAGTGGTATTTTAGAAAGCAATTAATACTTAGCCAATATGTGAACTATATTAATAAGCTGCCTATTAGAACAATCAATCTCTTATTTTTTATTCCATCTAGGATCTTTAGATATACTTATTGGAGTACATTTCAGTCATCACACCAGAATGTCCATCACATCTGGAGGATGTCAAATCTGAGAAAGCTGCTCTAACCATAATGTGGGGAAAATATGTATGAGAGGATGAACTAGAAGCATTTGTTGAGCTTTCATTAGCCAAGATCAATGGTTGCTGGCGGTATGCCTTGGCATGGAGGTACTGGAGCCAGCCTGGAGCACCTGATATCGTTCCGGTACGGTTCTCCGGAGGTATGCTCCCCCAACCCTCCGGATTCTCTTACTTGACAGTTCTTTTCAATTGTCTAAAAAAAAAAAGGCTTTGGTTGGAAATCCATTGTTAGACAAAGTTTCCTTCTTAATGTTCACTTTTCTGTACTTATTACAAGTAAGGGATGCCTACCAGAAAAAAAAATGATAGCAGTCACAGTAGTTGCTAGAAGTGTTCAAAAATATTCCAAGTGCCTAAATTCAGTATGAGCACCAAAATAGACTGCTAATTTTGCAGAAAACTGTGTCACCTCACAGTGAACGTATCTAACCATCTATTACTAGAACTGGGTCCTCCCAAATCAGCTTCAGGTTATTTGCTTACAAGGTTTATAATGTTAACATGCTCATTCATTTTGCTGCTAGTGTTTTCCCTCCCCAGGGCCTCAGAACTGGAATTCAGTAACTGTCCCAAGTGCACCACCATAGTACCAGGATCTCCTTTGCATTACTAGAGGGAAGTTGCCTGTTCTTGCTAGTTAGGAAGATGTGATATTAAATACAATTTGATCAGGTACCTATATACAGGAGACAAAGAGACAGGGATTTCAACTGTAAACGTTGTGCATTTCTAAATAAGCAATTCTGTTTTTAGTACTTACTTGGAAAATATTTTGACATTGTCAAGGGAAGTTGCCAAACATTATTCTAAAAATCTTTTACCGTTATTGTGAAAGGAAAATAAAAGGTTTTATTTCAGAAATTGCAACAGAATTCACATTTTTCATTTTGTCTAGAAAAGGAAGTATCTATCTTCCTCAGCTTTTCCAGCATCAGGTGGTGCAGGCTCATGAATTAATTCATTGCAAGGGCTCCCCTGTTTTGGAAGCTGCTCTCCTCTGTTTCTCTTACCTTGTGTGGCTGAGGTGACAAGGACAGTGGTGATGCACAGGCTCCAAAGGGCATGGATGAGCAGGGCCATCCTGCAGTGAGTGCTGGAGTTGTCAGCGACCAGGAGCCACTCTGTTCATCCCCAAGGAGGGTAAATCACAGCAGGCCTAGTGGGGAAAGAGGAGAAGACTTGAGTCAGGAATTAGCACAGGGGTGAGTTATTACCTGCTGTCCTCAATCTGCCTCCTATAGAAATCACGCTAACATTATTTTTCCTGTTCTAAAGGATATACATTGTTGTCCTTAATCAGCCTTTCTATTCTTTGGCCCTTCAGATTAACATATCTATCTCTTCCCAGAAAAAATTAGAAGCCTTTTATGAACCCTGTCTATTCTCTCTACAAGAGGATATTTGAAGAATCAAAACACTGAGCTGGAATTACTGTTTTTATCCAAAGGACATGTACCCCCAAAGAGTAGATTTTTCTCAAGAATACTTTCATCAGAACATATTGTGCAATAACATGAAACCAATATATCCAGACAAGAAGTAGCTGGAATCCACAAGGATTCATTTTTGGCCATTGCTAGAAAATGATAAAAAAAAATTCGAAGCAGATTCTCTTTATACGTCTCTGTTTTTCCAAAAGAGAACTTGTTTCTCTGCAGGGTTTTCGCCCACTTGCTCATTCACACATCTCAAAACTTAAGACATTCCTGTAAAGAATCTTCAACAAACACAGCTATTTATACTCCTATTTACTTCAAAAACAACAGCCACATAATGTATCCTCCATTGAATGCCTCCAAATCAAATGTTACCAAAGACCGATGTCAGTTAGAGATGAATTTCTTTTGAGTTCTTGAAACAAGGAACAGTGGCAACCTTTCTAATACTTGAAAGCTAAGGTAACATTACTGCAGTGCTTTTCATTTATTAAAATGACATTAAGAGTTTGTAAAAGAAAAAAGGAACAGCTGAGAAAAATTCAGAAAGTTAAAACAAAATAGTTGGTAAACAGAATTAACAAGTGTCATAACAAGATTAGAATTTTCAATATTTTATTACTTGGATTCATGTAATTGATGAACATATTATATCATTTTAAAAACTACAGATGGTTGTTAAAATCCAAGTATATATAAATATTATCAGTATAATAAGCAAAGTATATATCTTAAAATAAGATTCAAAGTTATTGTAAGTTCTATCCAAGCTTTTGAATATTTATTTTGATTTAACAGATTCTTTAGAGTCAGAATATTAAGATTTTATGTTAAGGGAAGCTCAACATTTGGATAGGATACAAGCACATATATAGGATTATAACATAGTTAAATTCTGTCAGATTTACTTTTGAGATACAGAGTTATATTGGACATTATGAGACATTCTATCAGAAAGTAAACCATATTTCTGTCTTTCATCTCTTGTAGATAAAAAAAAAACCCTCAAGAACACTGTTTCAGTGTTTCCCTGCCTCCTGAGAAATTCCTGTATCTGAGGCATGGAAGCAGTTGTGCCTTGCGAAGAAGCTGGAGGCACAAGAGAGCATCAATCTAGAGTATCCATGACACGTGGCAGACTTTCTGGATCTGGCAGTCTCCTCGTGTGAACTGAGAATGGGTTCTGGAATACACCCAGCAGTTTTGGTGGAAGCTTCTCAACTACTGACAGTTTTGTCCCTGAGTAAAACTAAATAGCTTCCAAGGAAACTCCGGATTCTCCAAAACATCATTTTCAAAGTCCTCTTCATTGAATTGTGCCTTTATTCACACATCCCAAGATAATTTGGTTGAAACCATGCTAAGAAGGACCCACCTTAAAAACACAAAAACCTCCCAAACCCCCTGAAAAGTCTCTTCAGTATTCCATCATTATTCAAATATTATCAATAGTAATACTGATAAATATTATCAATAGTAATATTGGTAAATATTTGAATAAGAACTGAATAAAATAAGAATTTTTTTCTTTGCTGCATTCTTCGTATTCCTTCAGTATGATATTCCTTCAAAGGAATGGGCAAATTGAACTGTGTGAAGCTATGAAAATCCATGTTTTGGCTTGTAAAATTCAGTGCCACAGTTGCCCAATTATGCAGTGTGGGTTTTCCATCTTTCTGAGACATGAATTGCTGTAGACCTGGTCTACAAGCTCTAATTAAATATAACACCATTAAATCTTCCATTCAACTGGCTTAAAATTTGGGTGAGCGAAATCCTGGCCCTATGAGTGATAGGACCTCACATATTTGGGATGTGATCAGACATCATCTGTATGCAACACTCAAAGTGACAATGAAGTTACTATTCTATTCTATTCTATTCTATTCTACTCTACCCTACCCTACCCTATCCTACCCTGGCAGCCTGGTCAGTGGCTGTACCACTATAAGTCCTGGCACAGGAAAAATCAACCTCCAAATTTGAACTGTTCATGGTGCTTAGAGCTACCATGTCTGGGTGTTCCATGATGCTTTTCAAAGGCAACTGGACTTTCTTGGTTTTTTTTCCTTGAAAATGTTTAACTTCTCGCCCAAGAAGTGTCTTCAGAACATTCCAAACAGCCAGAACTGAATTGAGAATTTCCATAGGTATTTACTATATCCAGGCTGCAATAAATTAGATCATCACTAGATGGCAGCAAATAGAGTTTTCTGCTGGTCCACTCCCCATTCCCACCCCCACCCATCATATAGTGGCTGTCTTTATGTTTGCAGATAATAGTGCCCAATTCTGCCTACACATATACTTGAAGTTATGAATTAACATTAATAAATATTCAAATATATTCCAAACTAATATGCCCGGTTTTATTTTGGAAATTTGGTTACTCTACTTGTTATAGTTCACGACCATGCCACTCTGACCCTCCCCTCTCCCTCAAACTTTGGGTATGGCTCCTTTTCACCAAAGAATTGCAAAAAAAAAAAAAAAAACCCTCAGCAGAAAATTAGCAGGATATGAATTGTAGGAGAAGCTTCACCTAATACATTTTGGCTTGTCAGACTACTCTTGAAGGCACAGAAAAACACAACCCAGTCACATGACTGAACAAATAACACTATCAGCACTTGTTATGTGTGTCTTTCTCATATCAGAGCACAAATAATTCCTTAAGGAAAGAGGGTAAGTTACACAGAAGACCCAAAGAAGAGATCAATAATGACAGCATAGTCTTTCACACCGCACGGTTATTCTGTCCAGCTTCTCAATCAGATGGCTTTTGGTCCCTGCCTTGAGGGGAATCTGGTGCAGCCAAGCGTAGGAAAAATAAGACACAATGTAAGCCACAGCTATATACTGAATAGATCATACTCCCCCTTTCCAGATGTCATTTACTAGATTCAGCTATAGGGGGATTCAAGAAACAGGCCACACAGGCTACCATTTCATATTTATAGCAGATTTTTAGACTAGGCAGTTGTCAGCTGCCAGCCTAAAGGACGTCTTACAAGGACTCAAGACTTGAAATATCTGTCAGTTCCAAGAACTGCTGAACGGCTTCAGGGACTGACTGCGGGGAAGCCCAGAATACATGGCCATTCTGCCATATATCTGAGATGCTTTTCTCTCTCTTTCCTCAGCGACTCCTTTCACACACATATACTGTAAGATTGCCAGCAACTTTAGCTTTAGCATTTCCAGAGAGCCAACGGCAAACTGCTTTTCTGCTCTCCTCGGTTTTGTTTGTTTGTTTTGTTTTGTCTTCTTTTCAAAGCTTTTTAAGTATTTCTCTGGAGTCTATTCTCATAGCCCTTGGCTACATCTCTAAACTTCAGATGATGTGCATCCTGTACCTACTGACCCTATTTCTGACACCAACAACTAGGTCTCTGCAGGACCATAAATCTCATTGTATGTAAGAGTAAAAATGATGCCCATTAGAAATAGCTCATTTTAAAGATACTTGCTGCACTTAATTAGGCCTTCAGGTATTTGGTGAGAAAAAAAATAAATAAATATTTGTTGTTCAGGGACTGGTCATCTTTTGACAACTGGAAGTCATATATTTAAATTATTGCCTTTAGCAGTCAAGGATTATAGGAAAGAGGTAATCACATGGAGGCTGAATTTGCTTTAGTATCAGCTGAGGTTTGCTACAGGAAATCCAGTCCTATTCAAAAAACATTCATGTATAGAACTAAATGTAAGAGCGATAGTGCTCATTACGCACATTACGCTGTGACATCTATAGTAATCCAAGAGAACACAATCTAAGAGATCGCAAAATTGACTGCCATAGGGGACTTTTCATGTGTACATACAGGCCTGGATGTGGTACCTTCACTTTGTAACCAACAAGCAGGTTCTTTAGGAACTTCTATAATGTGACTTGGGAGATGCTGGTTTCCTCTCCTAGCATGGCTGGGAGCTGCAAAAAGAGGGCTGGGCACCCATGCATACTGCAAATATTGGTTATTCTCCCTGTGTTATGGCATAATAATACTGAGTTTCCTTTTCATTATGACTGAACATTTTTACTTACCCCAACCAACCATGGTTTTCTGAAACACTATCTCTGAACATCCTGACCTGGTATAGAACAAACAAACATTACTCATCCTGGGATTTTCTAAAAAATTGGAATCAGTTATTTGAATGGAAAAATTTCCAGTTGATAAGTTCACTTGCCATGCCAGGGTAGAATCTGCTTGTTCAGGCCACTCATCATAGGAGAGTCTACGGCAGGTCCCTCAACATTTTGATGGGAATGACATAGGCCTCCTCACTGGCACTGTTATCCTATGGAATGCTCCTCCCTCCCCTAACCTGACCACCCCCAAAGAGATATAAATGGTCTCTACCTTGCTGAGTTTTCTAGCAAGTATTTAATTTACTTTGCTCCTTGATGATTTTAGTGAATTATTTTTGATTTTGTCCTTGTGGTGTTCCATTCAGAGTCAGTTTGGAGGTGTGGGCTGAGCTATAATGACCATGAAAAGAAATATGTATTATGCAAGCAGGATGGCTTCAGGGTTTGTTTTTTTAGGCAATTATGTAAAAAATGCAGATTACTGATTTCTAAATAACACAGTACAAGAAATTACATTTATTTTTGTAACAATTCATCAAGAATCATTACATATTATACTAAATTTTTAATTATAGGTTTTAAAAGTTATAGTAAAATATGTTATATTTATTTAATGCCCCTTAAACATATTTCAAAAAGGTTATTTTTGATTATTTTTAAGATATCAAAACATTTTAACACACCCTGACCATATTTGTTTGGTTTGCATACAAATATTTTCCGGTTGAATATTTCCTGGAAGACCCCCTCCATGGCCTGATACTCAGCTCCACTTTGAAAACCTGCAGCCAAATCTCAATGGAGGATTTTGTGAGCTCTAATTTCAAAGTATCTGGCTTGCACCTATTTAGGGAAACTTCATGTAAGGTGGCTTAAAGCTATCTTGGTGAGAGATTGTATCTAATGAAAAATCCCCAGTTAAGAAATATATGACTTTTCCTACCCCCTAATTTTTTCTCCACTTATCCTGTGGAGCAGACACAGTAACTTTCATAATCAATACTTTTATGGAACATAGTCAATTATTGGAAAGAATATCATTCTTAGTAGAATAATCACATCTTAATAACCACCTGATCAACATCTTTTCCTTTAATCAATATATGTTCAGGCATCTTTAAAACGATTTGCATGCCCAAATATTAAAAAGACATTCTTTTATGACTAGAGTTTTTTTTTACCTTTGTTAAGATTTCTGAAGCAGATTACACGTGGGATCTATAATGAAGTAGATGAAGTGTAGGATCCCAACATAGCTGATTCCTTACATCAGCATGGACCATTGCACATTTCTCGATAGCATACATTCTTTAAAATTAGGAAATCACCTTTATCTTTGTAAAGACAGTGCCATCATCCAATTCTCAAAATTAGGATAATAGATTTCATAGATAATAGAAACAAATAGATGCAAATAGATGCAACTTAATGTGCTACGTTGAGATGATGTCTTTACAATATTAGGTCAGTCAACAGCTAAAGAATATTGTGTGAGCTTTCTTTATGTTTGCATTGTCTGCAACTTTGAATTCGTCTAATAAAAGTATTGGCTAGTGAGGATTTTTTAAATAGAACATTCTCTTTTGCAGCCAACAGAACTACTTTGGCTTTTTGCAACAAAGCACTTCACTGTTTCTAAACGGTGCAACTGCTTTTCATTTTCCAATGACATTTACCTTCCTTGGCTTTGTGCCATGTTGTGTAGAATGTAATCCTGTCCATTTGGTCAGAAACACATTTCCCTTTGTTCAACCAGCATGGATTCAGGGATCCTAATCAAATCGAAGGTTCGACTTTTTGTAATGGTTTTGCTTTTGTGTGCAAAAATTAAAATACTGTCTATGAAGTCAATGATTCCTTTTGTATTTCCATAGCCGCTTCATTTTTTTCCTAAAAAACTTTGAGAGTATGTATTATGATGGGAAAGTTAAAAACAGACTCTCTCTCAAAGGGTGCGATAAAGGTAGTCAATTTAGCCCTCTGATTGTCAACAGCATTTTCCAGAAGCCACCTGGGACATACAGCCTGGAAAATACATTGTCTTCTGCCACTTGTGAGAGTACAACTTCTATTAATGGGAATATATGCTTTTAAAATGCAACTTTAAAATTCAAGAGCTAGACATATGCATATACGGTACAACACAGGCATCGTGTTTTTCTTAATTATGCAATATTTAAATATTATTTTACAAAACATAGCCTGCCATTTTGTTCGCAAGGCATTAATTTTTCTTTTTTTTTCTAGAATCATTTTCACGTTACAAAGAATGGAACAATGTATTCCAGAGGGTGTTTGTATGCTCCATGGTTTCACATAGGTTTAGAACAAAATATTCAAAGGGTCATCCCTTCAGCCCCTTCTATTTTCCCCAATTTTAGCAGTTTTGGAACTGCTTCACAATTCAGGAAGCTATCTAAGGTTATGACTGTATTTTCAAACTAGCTGCCCAACAAATTCTTAAATGTACGCCATAGTGAGAATATATCTTTGTGAAATTAAAATTTGTCTCTCTTCTACTGTAGTGGCCATTATCTGAATATATGAGGCCCAAGATATGGATAGGATTTTTTGGAAAACATGTTCTCCCTTAAGTAGGAAGTGGTTCATAATATAATGAATCTTTTGAAACCTAAACATGTTACCTAAGGGAGTATGCCTTGTTGCTTCTGAATGCTTTTGTGTTTTTCGAATGTTTTTCTGAACTTTGGTAGAACTATGAATGAATTCTGAAAATAGTTCCTGCAATATTTATGGAAAGTGGTTTATCTGCTTCAAAACCTTCTCTTATTGTCCTTAGACTCTGATCAATTCGCAGAGCCTTGCCATCTCTATGGCTTTGTGAAGAATTAAGTCCTGCCTTAGCTGAAATATTGCAGAAAGACTTTTGTCTAGAATTCCAAGCATCCATCTCTAAGGTGCTCCTCTTTTTAAAATAATAGATGCACATTTAGACTATTGTTAATGCTCTAACAAATTCTTCAACAAATTTCCCCATGCTTTTAAATTCTTTGCCCTTTCAAAGATGACATTCTTCTCAGGGATGTAAGGGACCTCAAACTTTAGCCAGAACATTCTTAAAATTGGGTTTATCTTTAACAAAGGGAAAATATTAATAAATGCTGTGGCTTTCTTTCCCATTATTCTAAAGAAGAATTTTTGTGCCATCCATTTCCCTCCTTATGGAGCTAGGAGACTGGGGCAAAGCTAGCTTCCTTCCATTAAGGCTAAGACTAAGATTATTAAAACTGAAAGATTCCAGTGTAGGAAACAATGTCGTATTCTTTCTCTAATTAGGAAAGCTGAAATTTAAAGCAAAGGCACCTGTACATATCCTTTCAAAAAGGTCCTGGAATGTCTAATTGTACAGCTGATGCTTATCAGACAATAGTGGAAAATCAATGTGAAAATTATGCTAAAGCTAGCTCTAAATATTTAGAAGAATGAAAGAAAATCCTGCTTACCTTTTCCCAGAAGAGAGGGAAACCTGGAAAATGTAGTCCTGATATGCATGACTATCATACCTCTCCTCCCCCAAAAGCTTGGCTACAAAAATATTGTCCACCTAGACTTGACTTCTAAATACACAGCCAAGAAAGAATCAGTGGACACCCCAGTCAAGAATTAAATACTAAATCGTTTTATAATGCTATTGATTCAGATGTGACAGGGTATCCTTTTGTCCTATTTTACAATAGCAACTCCTCTTTAAAAGAGGCTTCCAGTTCAAATCTGCTTTAAAGATAATCATAAAAATATAGAGCAAACCTTTAGTACATGGAGAGCATAGTGAGTTATGTCTAGTATTAGTCCTCCTAACTCAAGTTACAATAATTCATTCAAAAATCTAAAAATTTACAGTTTATGTAAATACACATGCTCCTCATTTTTGATGATGCATTCCCCCTTGTCTCCCCCATTTTTGAAATGAAGAAATACCGTAGCTTAAAGTACAATTAATACCCATGCTACTTGATAATTAGAATATAATTATACTATCCAAAACACACCCCTACCTTGGTTAAATTAAACGCTGAAGACAATAACTCATCAGCACAAGTCAGAAAAAGGAAATAGAGTCTATTAGTCCACTGGCATTATTACAAAAACTTGTAAGAAGTCATATCCTCCACAAACTAATTTCTACCTAAATTTTTTCTTTCTCTTTCCCCCTCTTCATCTCCATCTTTCAATTCTATCTGAAAATACTTCTTGGATTAATTTAAAATCTTTAATCTAAAATCCAGCATCCCACTTTACATTATGAGAAGCCAAATAACTCCAGGAAGCAATAGTATAAGAAAGAAAGGCCTCCATCATCACATCTGGTAGACAGAGATATACTTTTTATATACATGCAGGCTTCACTAAGTTATTATCCCTCAGGAACCATGTCTAATCTTCTTTTAAATCTACTTAAATAAGTGGCAATTAACGCATCTTGGGTTAGTAACTGCACAACCTAATTATGTGGCAGGAATCTCCAATCAATTAGATTTATTGGTGAGTCCCAAAATTTACTATGTTGAGGTGTGAGAAAAAATGTTCTCTGTTTTCTTCATACCATATAAATTCTGTTCCCAGTCTTATTTTCTCTAAAGTTACTTTCACTAGTTAACTGAGGACTTTTAGCCATCATCAGGAAAATATTTCTTCATTGTAAAATTACATATGATTTAGAAGACACTGTAAGTCTCTAGTTAAGCTCCTGGCTAGATAACATACAGTACAGGAATCAATTCAGATTTCTCTACCAAGTGGTTATTCAGCCTCCATTTGAAATCCTCCAGTAAGAGGACTCTACTGCTGTAATAAGCAAACTGTCCCATTACTTTCCAGCTTTTTCTGTTGGGAAATTTCGCATAAAATTAATTGTGAATCTTGTTTCTTTTAATTTTAACCCAATAGTCTTTGTCTTCCTCTTGGTTTCAATAGAGAAGGGGCCTCCCATTTTTGGATGTGGAATCTGTATGAATATCTGAAGATTACTATCATATTGCATTATTTTGTCTTTTGCAACCCAAAGATTCCAGCTTCTTTTATTGTTTCTCTTGACCTTACTTTCCAGACTCTTTATCATACTCTTTATCTCTCCTTCCAATCTCCAACATCACATCCTTTCTAAAGTGCAATGCCCAGAACTCAGCATTGTACTCAAAATGCACTCCAACCCAGTCAGTATATAGTCAAACAACTATTTCCTCTGATCCAGATATGAAGGTTTTTTTTAGATGCAGCTTGATATCACATTAGCTTTTTTAGTTACTGCATCCTATGGATTGCTCATGTTCAAATTCTGGTTGATTAGAACCTTAAACCTCCTACAGCTGGATTTGGCCCAACGCCGAACTTCTCAAGGTCATTTTGATATGTGTTTAAGGAATTAGCAATCTCCCTAGCTCAGTGTCATCTGCAAATCTGGTAAGAACCATTACCTCTGGATCTTTTTTCTCCACATTTCAGTACAGTGGCAACTCAGATTTAGTGAACATATGGCGGCATTTGATTTTCCATTTTTATTTCTTTTCTTGCAGTTTCTCATTTTTTTCTTCTTGGCATTTTTCCCTCAAGTGCAGGGTCCATGTTTTTAGATCAACGAGTAATTTACCCAATCAATAGGAAATGATTGACCAACTTGTTGTTTGAACATGACATTGTGGATGTTATCATCCAGTTTGCTTTCAAACCTGAGATGGGACTCACAGTTTCCTGATCTTTAGACTCGTGCCTTAACCATTGAACTATTTTGAACTATATTTTTTTCATTGGTGCAATAAGTGAAAGATTTTCTTTTCGTCCCAATCTTCTAAAGATAGCCCAGATGCCATTTTATGTAGGGATTTTATTTTTTGTCCATTTTGTATTTACCAAGCCTCACATAACATACAATTGTCCATCCCTTTGGAAATGTTTAGAAATTTGGAATTAAATTTTCTAGTCACAGTGCTAACCATTCAATGGTCTAGGATCCTTCCATCCTGAATGATCAGAATTTTTACACAAATCTCATAGCTTACCTTGATTCTAGATAACTTATGAACACTGAGTTTCTCTTCGACTTCCCCCATTCTATTCTAGAATCGCTGCTAATGCAAACCAATGGAACAGTTCAATGAATGGAAGTGGAAACAGTTCACAGAATAGGTGGTATGATTTTTCTGTCTCTCTGAAGCCTTCCGGGCATCATTAATATCTGTGAGAGTCCCTGAAACCTTCAGATAGGATGCTGAGGGCATATGGAGGCTGAGGGGAGGGTGTCTCTGTCCACTCATGAAACAATGAATTGCACTCTCTGTTCTCTCTGCTGTAGAACAGATTTCTTTGTATCTCCATCAATCTTCCTTTTTCCATTTTTTCCACTACACAGCTCTCTGCACTGTCATCTCTTTTCTCCATTTTCTTCTCTAATAATTTTTTTTCCCCTCAAATACCTTTTCTAGTCACAGTGCTAACCATTCTTCTCAATGGTACACACAAATTTTATATCCCACTAAGAAAAAGGCACATACAGACAATTCAATGGAATAAAACAGTTTTGTTGGGCATTGGAATGTAGAGGTATTGCATGATAACTTGGAAAATACTGAGCTCCTTCTGAAATAGTTGAAGGAGAAATACTTGAAAGTAAGTTGTGATCCTACACCTACACCACACCAGTATAATGTATTGAAGACAACAATTAAAAAAAACCCACAGCATATCACCCAGGAAGTTCCCATGCACAAGGTTTTCCATCACCTTAATCACTATGCCACATATTTGCATCATCATTGGCAGATAAAGATTCCCTTTCATAAAGTGCAGTGATTATAAGTGAGGCAGAACTTTGATTAATGGACTTTTCAAGTTCTAAGACAATGGACCATTAGAAGGCTTTATCTGTGCTCTCTTGAGTTTTAGAGAGATGCTGAGTAAAGCTTGGTTAATGCAGACCCAATAACCATCGGAAGAACATGTGGTTACTTTTCTCAATGCACCAACACCTGAAATTTAACAGACTATTAGAAAATAGGAGTGGGCCCAGGGGTTCTCATCCAAAGCATCATTTACATAGAAGATTTGATCAATGTAGGGCTCACCCATAGCCCTTGCTCACTCAAAGGAGGGTGTAAACATGGGATTAAGTATCTCTAACACAGAAAAACAATAACTCGCTCCTGGGCTTTAATCCCCCTGCTGGTAGACAGATGCTGCACCAACTACTACTCAATCGCAGTTTAGCTCTACCGGAGGTCTTAACTGAATTAAACACAATGGCTCTTTCTTCTCCTTGGCCACCTCCTGTGCTACAGCTCAGAACAGAATCCCCTTACAGAGTATGACCAAAGGAATGTCCACTCAGTAATGGGACACTGTCAAAAAAAACCCTACACCTCTTTCCATTGCCTTGTATGGGAATCGGTTTGCATTCCCTGACCTGGAAGAGTAATAAAGTGTGCTTTGAAGAAAGACCTTGGAAGCTGATTCTAGGAAACTCTTAACAATAAAAGAGACATCTCAAGCTAGGAGTTCTCAGGACTTGTAGGTCCTATAAAGAAGATCCACAGGCCCCCAAGCTTTTTTACATTCATTCGGAATGTGAGTTCTGCATATGAAAAAGGAGACGCTTTGTTGGAGCGAAGCATAATAAATCACTCAACATTTTCAATGAAGTCTACAAAAATAACTAGCGTTAAACTGCTGTTTTCAGTTTCTCTCGCATCCTAAGCCTTCTGCTATTCCTCCTACGGTGTTCTTCCTACTAGTTCTTCCTACTGTGGCGGAAAGGTAGTGTAATCCCTGTGGGAAAGAGTGTTTGTTCCTGAGCACTGTAACTCTCCCCGGTTCACTAACGTGAAGGAGAAGGCTGACAGCTACAGCACAAGGGAATGAGAAGATACAGATGTCCAAGTCTTGGCTTCAGTGCCTGGTTCCCTGGCACAGAGACAGTGATTCCCCATAGAAGCTGAGGACACAACATGAGCGAGCAGTTGTAAATTTTCTTACAGAATAGGGTAGTAGGAGATGGGGTAAAATAGGACCGTATACATCACAGCCAGGGAACACTGTGTTCTGAGCAGGACGCTGAGAGCTGAGGCAAAAAATCACTTCCATTGGCACCTTCTGTGTGCTAGCATGGTGACTATTCAGATTTTGGGTATCCAAACTTGACTGATCTTTACAAAAGCTCAGCCATATTGGACTTGATTAGTACTTGGGTAGGAAACCATCAGGAAATCTCAAGACTATAATATAGTCTGAGAAACAAAATAAGAACCTAGAAAAAGCCAATGACAAATTGCTTCCTTATGGCTGAAAATACAAGCAGCTCAGGTTGACGCAAGAGGGCCTTTATCTTAAACAGATGTTCCTCCAAAACCTACATTACCTACAGTTAATGCGAAGAACAATTTACCTTCAAAGAAGGCTCTGCCACACAAAAGGAAACATGTAATAGGCCTGACTTATTCAACAGATGCTGCATTTGTGCAGGGCACCCCAAATTTCTTCACCCAACCCTGCTAAATATTCTGAATTTACATCTTGACACAGAATACTTGTTCCACTGAAGCTCTATACCCAATCTTTTTTACTCTAATAAGATCAATAATGGGGTATTAACTTATGTCAGAAGTTTAATCACAGCTAAATGTCATGTATCTCTGCAGTGTAATGTGTTTGACTGATGACGATCACATGAGCTAATTGAATACATACACCACTGACCAAAGTCCCTGCTATTAATTTTCCAAGGGCATAGCTGTCCCAAACTGCCAATATTCAATATTCAGATTTTTATTATCAGGCACCAGGTGGGGTTAATGCTTGTCCCAAACAATAAAAGTGACTGGTCACAATGATGACAAAATTTACAAAGTGCTTCAGGGAACTGTTGTGGTTTCTATATGCATTCAGCGAGAAAAGCTCATCCCACCAAGCAGCCTTAATGCCAGGCCGGTGTGCAGGGATGGTGCAGAAAGCATCCTTGCTCCAACCTCACCTCCTTCCCTCTTTCTTTGCAGTGCCTGGCTCTTGACCAATTGTGTCAGCTCTTAATGATGGGAGAGATTATCCCTGCAGAGTCTTTCATGTTAATTTCCTGCTCTGCCAGACAAACTGACTCAAACTGTCCCAGCTTAAGCTAGAGATTAACAAGCAGGCGGGAAATTGTCCCCCTGCCTGCCCTTTCCCGGAGCTGAGAGAAAGTTGTTCCTCTGCTGGGCCTCAAGTCTTTGTCCTGGGATGCTTCCGTTTAGTGATTCTGGGCTTTCTGAAACAGGACCAGGAATACGCTTCCCCAGGCAGGGCAATGTGCATTAAAGACACTTTCAAACCCTTCCCTAATTATGGATTTATCAACTCTCCACAAGGCTGCTCTCTTGCTTGCACTCTCTTGGGAAAAGACGCGGCTTCTTAAGAAACTGCCTAATTACATCTAAAACTGCCAAATTATTGCATTACCCCCAAGAGGGCAGCGATGTACATACTCTGCAATGTACACCAGGGTGAGACAGCAGCCAGATGTAGGCCCAGAAGAGATGATTATGCAGGGGGAGCAAAAAGCCATTTGTCGTTGCGTGCTGAGCAGGTGCCGCATGATCCAGTGGTTGAACACTGGAGTGGAAGCAAAGACAACACAGCTTTTGCCCTTCACTTCAATGAGTGGGTTTTATTTCTAGGTGCTCGTAAGCAGATCTTCCCCTTTAGCTCATTTAAACTGCATGTTCTCGGGATCCCTTTGTTGGTATTGTCAGCATCCAACTACAGGACAAACAGTTGACCTAGAATAAAGTAGATTCATATCCATCTAAATCATGAAAAAAATGCAACAGCATGTGAGGATCATCCCAGGAAGTTGTGTGCTTTTAAGGTAAAGGTAAAAGTTCCCCTCGCACACATGTGCTAGTCGTTCCCGACTCTAGGGGGCAGTGCTCATCTCTGTTTCAAAGCTGAAGAGCCAGCGCTGTTCAAAGATGGCTCCATGGTCATGTGGCCAACATTACTAAATGCCAAAGGTGCGCAGAATGCTGTTATCTTCCCACCAAAAGTGGTTCCTATTTTTGTACTTGCATTTTTACATGCTTTCGAACTGCTAGATTGGAAGAAGCTGGGACAAGTAATGGGAGCTCCCTCCATTAGGCATTCAAACTGCTGAACTGCCAACCTTTCTGATCAACAAGCTCAGTGTTTTAGTCACTGAGCCACTGCCTCCTACATGTGTGCTTTTGCAACTCCTTTATTTCCCAGGCAGCAAAAGGTTCCTGGAATGGGAATTTTGTTAACATTGACCTTCACTTCCTTGCCAGACCCATGGCTAAAGCGGATGGATTCTGAACTCCCAGAATCAGAAATCAGATTCACGCAGGAAGGGCATCTTTTTACACCTCTCGTTAAATGTTGTACACTTTCAAGCTGGTGCCTCTTTAGTTTTTTGACTGGAGCACGCAAGCCTTCTGCAGGTTAACTCACCACCTGGTCATTTGATAGATCATTTACCCCAATCTGGTCATACAGCAAATATTCGGTCTAAAGTAGATCTATTCTTAATTTGGGGATGTGGAGAATGATATTGACAAACAAAGCATGAACTGATGAGTATGCAATGTGTAAAGAAGAGATCTACACTGAAACTGCCATGAAGAAGCTAAACTAGGTCTTGTCCTAGTCCCATGATGGCAAACCTATGGCACACGTGCCACAGGTGGCACGCGGAGGCTTCTCTGCTGGCACACGAGCCATTGCCTCATCTGAGTTCACATGTGTACACATCTCCCACCAGCCAGCTGATTTTTGGGTCTTTGCAGCGCATGTTGTTTAATCAAAATGCAGTTAAAAAACTATACAAGTCATCGAGAATATAACTATATACATCCAACAGGAACAGGAGTGCATCACAGGAGCAGATAGAGGTACATCCTAGAGAGGCAGGAAATGCATCCCTGAACAATGGAGTTGAATGCTAGAGAGGAATAAAGCTGCATACAAGACAGACATAACTCCTGTAATAGTATATGCAGGCACGAGGGGAGGGAGTATGGGGGGGTATGGTGCACTCCCCTGTACTCCATTTTTGGTCCCAGGAGGCTTCAGGGAGACCTGCTAGGCCCAAAATGGGGCACAGAGGGTTACACGTGCATGTGCGGGGGGATATCGCTCATGCACAGGGGGGTATCGCTCATGCATTGTATTATGGGTGTGGGCATGCACGTGGCCGCTATCATGTACACATGCGCACCTTCGGCACGCGAGGACAAAAAGGTTAGCCATCACTGTCCTAGTCATTGTTTGGAGAGAGGAGATGCCTTATGAAAGGCAGGATGCATGCTTGTGTGTAACACATTAAAATTGTTCTGTAGCTTTAGTCAGAGTTGAGAAACAACATTCAACACCCAAATAGCTATCCATGAAACCATTAGCCCAGCAATATAACTGCTATGTTATTTTGCTATTTTAGTCACAAGGAAAAGCTGTACTCTTGAAAATAAACCACTGCCTAGCAAGAAAAGATTCGGATTCTATACCAGAAATGAACCACTATTCCAAATTGAAATCTGAAATACTACAGCTTGGTAACTTGGTAGGGGACTACTTGCTTTTATTAATTTATGTGTATGTATATGTATATATTTTATATTTATATATTTAAAGTATACTGCTTTGTAGCTTTAAAAACCCCACAAGGTTACAACAGTAATAAATACATGTAAAAACCAAGGAACGGCATATATTGAAGTCAGTAATTCTGAACAGAAAATGTCTCTACACATAGAAAGCAACACATAAAAGTATAGGAGTTTGATGGCTCAAAAGTTGACCTATTACTATAGCTTAGCTGACAAGCTGTACTTGTTTTAAAGCCAAACCTATGGGCATTATATCAATATCCTAATTATTACTCTGATTTCTGAAATAACTGCCTTACATGCCTCTGGTTTGTGCTAATGCAAAAGATACATTCCTAACAGAGCTTCTTTAAAAGTTGTCTAAAAGAACTCTCCCCTCCCAATTCTGCCAAGCTTGGCTAAGTAAGAGCTTTACAATAACCCCAAAGGAGGTGCAAATAAGAGAGTCCAGCAGTGCTAACAGAGACCAGCACCAGTGGATTTATTGGCTGTCAAGAGGACTAGATTCCACTTCTAAATACAGAAGTGCCCTGGCAACTTCTGTCATTAAACTCCTTTCCCTGCAGTGTATCCTGTGCTTTTATAAGCAGAACCACTGTTTTTATAAGTTCAAACAAAAGCCTTGTGAACAGAGAACTGGCATTGGAGTGAGGATCTCTCTACCTTCTATGGTCAGTAGTTGAAAAGTAGGAGTAAGTCTTACTGGTTAAATAGAAGAAAAGATGCTGGGTATCCTTGGTGCTATACATAACTATTTCTGCAGCCCATCCGGTTCACCTTTCTGCTCACCATAGAAACCAGGGCCTTTTCAAAATTATTGGAGGAAAAAAAACACAATTACAGGGAGCTGGTTGATGAGACGTGAGGACAAGAGGCCATATGAACTGAAGGGCAACTACGGAGGTTTCGGTTGTGGGTGGTACAAGGGACACAACTACCTACTAGATAAGAATATTTAGCACACAGCTGAGTGGTCATAGTCAGCCAAGAAGGATGTTGTCAGTCAGAAGCGCCCATGTGTTATGTCAGTGGTTCCCAAACTTGGCAACTTTAAGACTTGTGGACTTCAACTCACAGAATTCTCCAGCCATAACACATCACTGTGTTATGTGAATCCAACTACCTAAGAGTTTGTAGCTTAGCATGGAACTAGACAACTGCGGTTTGTGATGTATTGCTGTGGCTTAGCATGGTCAGGTGGAAATAGAATACATTATAGGCTCTGGGAAGCCCCAGCATTATGAAATTTTGCACACTGCTTCCCCTTGATGAATGGAGTAGTGACATTTTGTGAGTGATTCTGAATGCTCCCATCCTTTTCCATTAAGGCTTGTAAAATTGCAGATCTTGCTGGAGGTGGGTGTCACACAAGTAGCCACAATGTAATATCTTAGTTGGGTTTAATCTTCCTCTTCAAAGCCAAATGTAAAGAAAAATTACAAGTCAGTTTTACTCAGGCTAGCGCATTTGAAGTTTTAAGTGTTGAAAGGAGCAAAAAGATTAAATAGCAGCAGCATTTTAAGTTATATACCGCTCAGTGGTGGGATTCAATTTTTTTACTACCGGTTCTGTGGGCGTGGCTTGATGGGTGTGGCGTGGCTTGATGGGAGTGGCAGGGGAAGGATACTGTAAAATCTCCATTCCCATCCCACCCCACTCCAGGGGAAGGTTACTGCAAAATCTCCATTCCCTCCTGATCAGCTGAGACTCGGAAGGCAGAGAATAGATGGTGGGGCCAGTCAGAGGTGGTATTTACCGGTTCTCCGAACTACTCAAAATTTCCGCTACCAGTTCTCCAGAACTGGTCAGAACCTCCTCTGATACCTCTCTAAAGCACTTTATAGCATCTCTGATTGGTTTACTATGTCAGCATATTGCCCCCAATAATCTGGATCCTCATTTTGCCAACCTCAGAAGGATGACCGACTGAGTCGACCTTAAGCCAGGCAGGATCGAACTCCTGGCTGTAGGCAGAGCCAGCCTGCAATACTGCATTCTAATCACTGTGCCACCACAGTTCTGTGGTGCTGTTTTAAAAAAAAGATTCAGGAAAGCAAGTTCATACAGCTTCCCATACACTGCTGATATGAATCGTGAGATGGGAGGCATAAACATTCAGTATATGATAATAAGAAATATATTTGGTCATCTCAGTGAGATCCTGGATAAAAGAAATCACAGAGAGATTATCTGTGAACTGATCATTTGCGAGTTTGTCCCACACCTTCCACTTCTTCCTCCCCCAAAACACAAGGAAAAGCCACTTCAGCTTTCAAATTTGTCAGGAAAACACACATTCCCAAAGTAAATGTCTTCTTTGCCTCAAGGCCTTAGTTTATTCTTAAATGTCTGCTTCCTAGTAAATTACTTATCAATAGGTTATTACTATTTCCTTTCATCAGACTGAGAGATTTATGTGACTTATTTAATTTTATCTTAGCATGTGGTATGAACCTAGACTCGCCTAATTACCAATCATAGCTCAGTGCAATATAAAACTAATATTAAACCTCACTATACACAGGTTTTTTTAAAAGGTTATTATGGATGATTGTAACCCCCTTAATGGTTTTAATGTTCTGAGTTAGATTAATGATTGTATTCTTTTAATGTAATGATTTGAATTCATTTTAGTACTTTAATCAACAAACAATTTAGTTTCCAAGCCTGCTTTATAGGAGAAGATAGTTGAATCTTATGCACGGTCACCAAGCAGCCAGACCCCTCCCTCCCCCAGTTAATTGCATCTATAAAAGTGGAAAATGCAATATCCTTTTACCCAAATATCTCAGTTATTTTATTTTGTGGAAACTGTGCAAACAGAAGATACAGAACATTTATATGTACCATATTGTGTGTGAAATGTTTCATTCCAGCATATAGAAATGACCCATGTTGTGTTTGATCTAAAGATACCTGTAGCACTTGGTAATTTATCTCTTAACATGAGTTGTACAGCAATACTAGCACAATTTTGATGCTGGGAAACTTTGGCATACTTGAATTTCTTACGACAGACGAGTGTCAGCCCTCGGGCTGCCATTCAGGGGGGAGCCTGTCCATTGCCATGCCTGCTTGGCCATGCTTACATTCCACCAATGCGACCACATTGATGTTGACTCTGATGTCGGCAGAGCCTGTAGCTGCATGTAGCTCTGCAAGACTTCCCTCACTACTCTGCAGAGTAACTCTTCTACTTGGGTGCAACTGCCTACTTTGCCCTAACTCTTCTGCTGGGATGCGGCTAATCAGGAAGGAGGCTATGATGACACTGAGTAGGGGTGTGGCTGAGGGTGTGGGTCATGGTGATTGTTGATGGTGTCATCTGGGTGGACTTGTGGGTGGAGCTGGGTGGGGTAATGGTATACATATACATATATACATATATACATACACACACACACACACACACACACACCACACACACACACACACATATATATATATATATATTATATATATATATAATATATATATATATATTAGAGCACAGGTTCGAATCCCAGTAAGGGTATATATAGTGTCACAACCCCTGGTATGCCCCAATTATGGGAGGAAGCTAACTGCTCATCACAAGAGTCCATCAGACAGAAACCCAATATTTTACTGTTATATATATATATATATATTATATATATATATATATATATATATATATATATATATATATATATATATATATATTATATATATAGATTTTACAACCCCCGGTATTCCCAAATATGGGAGGAAAATCACTACTTCCATTCTCTGTCCTTCGGCTCGTCACAAGAGACCATCCAGGCAGAAACCCAATATTTTTACTGTTGCCTTTTTGTTACATTACATACCCATGCCCAGGTTCAAATCCCAGTAAGGGTATGGCTAGCTGATGAGAGCTAAATAGTTTGAAATAGATCTATACTAGTCTGCCTTTAGTTATTTATCAGCACAAATACAACAAATGTAACAAAAAGGCAACAGTAAAAATATTGGGTTTCTGCCTGGATGGTCTCTTGTGACGAGCCGAAGGACAGAGAATGGAAGTAGTGATCTTCCTTTTTTTCTTGGATTTAACCATGTTTGGTCTATAAATCATGAACCAGCAGGGGTCGCACATTGGCGGTTGTGACACATATTTTGAGCAACAGGGAGCCGCAGCAGAGGGATGAAAGAGCCACATGCGGCTCCAGAGCCGCAGATTGCTGACCCCTGCTCTAGACCCATGTTTCTCAACCTCAGGAATTTTAAGCTATGTGGACTTCAGTTCCCAGAATTTCCTAGCCAGCTATGCTGATTGGGGAATTCTGGGAGTTGAAGTCCACAGAGGGTTGAGAAACACTGCTCCAGTCTAAACGGATCCCATCTGGCCCCTACTCCAAAACTATTCACTGAACTCATCTTGAAAAATGACTTCTTTTCTTCATGCACACATAGGCTGTTTATCCAATTGGTCTGGAGGTTTAATATTTAACACAAAAAGAGGTTGGTAACTTCAACCTTGTAAATGACTACTAAAGAATTATTGGGCTGTTAAAGCATTAAAACAGTTTGTAACCACAATATTTTTTCTGTTTGCAGAAATAAAATACCATGAGGCTAATATGGTATGTATCACAGAGAGCAGATCTGTTTCATTCAAATGGCAATTATTCTAAACAACAGAACCTGGAGCAAATCATGCATGGGCAGAGGGTTGGACTAGATGACCTGCAAGGTCCCTTCCAACTTTGTTAATCTGTTAATATGAATTTTCCTCATCCTGGAAACACCAAAATGTACAGTACTCCCCTCCAGAACTCCCTAGCATGGCTTACTTCTGAGCATCAATCCAAATGGCCTGATTGAATCACCAATTTTCAGATTTGCTTATTACACTCTTTCCTCATAGGCAGCCCTTCCATTTGGGGGTAGAAATTTCCACTTGTTTCCCATTTTCTCTAAAGTTATGAAATCAGGGTCTTATTCCGGTTTGCATAACAAAACACAAACCATCACTTTTTTATTCAGATTGAAAAAGCAACTGAAGTGCTGCTTGAGTCTTCTTTATCAGCTCATTTACAAGTGTCAGAAAGGATAAAAAGGATCCTTGGCAGAAGTGGGCAGAACATTCACCAGAGCATCCTAAGTGAAGGCTACCGAGAATATACATTGTTTCATATTAAAACAAATTAAGAGTTTCTCAGCCTTGGCAAACCTTTCAAATAGATGGACTTCAACTTCAGAATTCCCCCAGGCCAGCATGATTAATCTACTGTTTCTCAACTTCCGCAGCTTTAACATATATGGGCTTTGACTCCCCAAAACACAGAAGTTATGAAAATGGGTACAGATAGTTCCTGACTTATGGCCACAATTCAGACCAAAACCTCTGTTGCTAAGTGATGCAGTCACTAAACGTGTCATCACATGACTGTGCTCAATTTTAATGCCTTTTTGTCATGGTCATTAAGCAAATCATCATGGTTATTAAGAGAAAATGGCTTCCCTCGTGGACTCTGCTTGTTAGAGTTCAGCAGGGAAGGTCACAAATACCAATCAAGGTGACCCAGGGACACTGCAACCATCACAAATTCATGCCAGTTGGGGGCGCTGTAATTCTTGGAAATTCAAGGACCAGTCATAAATCACTATTTTTCAATGCCATCCTATTTTCGAACTGTTGCTAAACAAGTGGTTGTAAGTTGAGGCTATCTGTAATGATGGCAAAAAGTTCTTTCCTCAACCTTATCAGGAGAAAGAAGAATAACATTTGTAGTTCAACAGCACTTTCTTCCTTGTTTTCCTTCATTTATGTTTTCCGATTATGCTGACCCTCTTCTTCTTCCTCAACTTTGTGCTCCAAAAAGGGAAAATCCCTGTTTACCTTTATTTACTATTTACATTTGCCTCATGAATGCATCAGGCTGTTTCCTGTGTACTTCCTGCCTTTGCTCTGAATATGCTGAGCTCTTTTAATCACCCCTATTTAATCCCCTAAAACCCCTTAATCATTTTTTTAAAAAATTCTCTAGATCTCCTCTTATTTGATTACCATTCTGTCTCCCTAAATTGGGAGTTCAGGATATCCCAGAAACCAACCGATGTTGGATACTGAGTGTGCTTTGCCCTTGATGGATGAGTACAGACACTTGTTTGATCTTTAGAGGGCTCTTCATGTTTTTAATCTCAGTACTGAACAGTCACTGCAAAAATCTTGAGTTTTCTGTTTTCACTGTTCCTTGAATAAAGTTTCCAGCCAAGGAACAAATACTAACCGTTAGAGCAGTGTTTCTCAACCTTGGCAACTTGAAGATGTATTCGCTGGCTGGGGAATTTTGGGAGTTGACGTCCGGACATCTTCAAGTTGCCAAGGTTGAGAAACACTGCGTTAGAGAGAAAGGGCATTAGAGACAATCTTATGTGAAACCAATTTGATCCAATAACAATATGAATTTCTCCTCATTCTTTCAGTGATATGAGACCTCAGAATAATTAAGTAACAACTTGTGATACAGCAACTTTTTCCACCTTCAAAGGTTTCCTACATGAGACCCAATTCTGCCTTCTTATGATAATCATATCTTCTAATAGACCCGAGGTGGCGCAGTGGTTAGAGTGCAGTACTGCAGGTTACTTCAGCTGACTGCTAGCTGCAGTTCGGTAGTTCAGATCTCACCAGGCTCAAGGTTGCCTCAGCCTTCCATCCTTCCGAGGTGGGTAAAATAAGGACCCAGATTGTCGGGGGGCAATATGTTGATTCTGCTAACCGCTTAGAGAGAGCTGTAAAAGCACAATGAAGCGGTATATAAGTCTAAGTGCTATTGCTATTCTCTTTCCTTCTCCTTTTTCTCCTCCTTCCTGCTCTCCCATTTCTGCCTATTTTTCCCTCAAGGACCAGTATCTGCGGTCTATAGCAGTCCAGCCCCTGCTGCCATAGGAAGAGCAAAAGCACTGGGAGGAAGGCTGGACCACAGGTGAGTGGGATGCTCTGGCTGCAGAGTGCAGAAGGCAGAGCTTTTGTTCTAACTGGATGCAACCTCTCTTTCACTCCTGATGCACTTGATGGTTGAGCTTCTGAACTTGAGTGTCTGCCTGTCTGCCCTCTGGTCTGTCTCTCATATTCTCCCTGTCATGGTAGGCAGCAACTGGGTCAGGAAAAAAATAGAAGATTGGGTGAGGTCAGAAGAAATCAAGCAGAGGGGATCCTGAAAAATGAGACAGGCAGGGGGAAAAAAGGGATACGTGCTTAAAAATAACTAAAAGCCATCCCTGAAAGTTTTGAGTGTAAAAGAGATCTGGGAAGGCAGGCAGGCAGGCAGATAAAGGCTACTGAATGGGCCTATTTCTCTCCAATCCAGAATGTGGCTCTCTCCAGTCTTGGACCCTCTTCCCAAACTTCCTATCCCTGATAACCTGGGCTGGGGGAACTCTGGGACAGAGGCTATTTTGTGTTCTGCATTTGTTCACCGCCTAACACAGCATGGCTTTAAGCCGAAGCAGGCCTGCTCTGTAATAGAAACAGTAATGTCACCATCATGCTGGGACTAATTCTCACTCCCTCTGACTCTATTTGCACAGGGCCACGCACAGATCAATAGAAGCCAATGCTTTTGCCGGCTGATAAATTATCCTCACACAGCTTAGAGCAACAGCCAAGGTGTAACCCTTTATCCACCCAGTGCGTTGATCTTAATCTGGATTCCGGTCTTCTAGCCTTCCGTAAGGAGATAGGATTCAAATGTTCAGTGAGTTGCTGTTCACAAGCGCTGGGTTAGCGCAATCCAGGTTCCTACTCTCTTTCAATGTCATTGAATTAATACCCGAAACAATAACCAGCAGTCCAAAACCTAATTGTTAGATGGGCAATCAATAGCTGGGCAATCCAGGTTTACGTTAAACCAAGGGTAAACGATACAGTGCAACCTTAATCACCCCGTTTTCTGTTTCCTTAAGCCATCATACTGTAATCTTCAATACTCGTTATTATTTGTATCACAAGGCTCACATATCATGAAGCGAACAGCCAGACTTCTGTCTTTTATGATTTCCAAATTCCTCTGATGTGGGTCTTCTGGGTAAACCAGTACTCCAGAGATTCTGCATCACCCAAGAATCCATTATGACATTTTGTCAGCCAGCCAAGAGCAAAACTGAAATGCACAGATTTGTCGTCTTTGACAATTCAATGTCGTGACTGCATGCATATCTGAACAGTAAGCTTACTGTGTCCATCTATGGTCCCTCTAGACTTATTTCTATTCCTGACATGCCTCCTATCTATGGAACCGCGTAGTGGCAAAGCGGCATAACCAGAAATTCCAGTTCCATCAATCATAGCCCGATTCGGTCAGTCTACAGTTTGGAATCAGCATCTGCAAGATGATGAGAGGGCTAACTACCTTAGCCGCGGCTTCCATCTTCCACCATTCTTATCTGGGCACTTTTAAACAAATTTTACACAATTTTCCATCATCATACCTAGAGTATATCTATCGTGAATGAGAAAGACATTTAGATTTACAATTTTTTTTAGATATCTCCAATCGCCTCTACTTTCATTGTCTAATTAAAATAAGCTCCCTTCAGCTTTCATCTGCATGGTTCACAGGGTGTTGAACTCTATGATAAAATTGTTGTCCTTGATTCTTCTATTTCTTTTTGATAGCAAACTGGAGTTCATTGCCAAAACATCCACCCATCTATATCATCTATATAGCTGATAGAAATGGAAATCTACATCTGCTGGAAAAGTTTTTAATGGTACCACAAAGTTCAGCTGAGCTCCAGTAAGATATCTGCATTTCGACGAAAATGGGAATAAACTACATATTCTTGTACAGACTTCAGATGAGAACGGAAGTCAGAATTAGATTGGGGCTATAAAGGGTCCCCATTATTATTTTTTGTATTATTTTCTAGTTGCTGCCTTCTTTCCTCCTCCCCTTTTTAATATTACTGTAGTCCTACACATGCTGTTCTCTTTTTCATGAGAAAAACACATTGCACAATATTTCCAGGAAATTATGGAAACTATTCCAAGATTCGTTCACTGAATACAAATAGCTCATTAAGATGCCCAATAGGATGTAAGCAAAGTGGGTGTTGTTATTATTTTTTTCCTCTAATAATAATGTGTCATTTTGCAAACTGGGACTTCATGTTGTAAAATGCAACTTCATGTAGACATGACATGAAGTTGCATTTCTTTGTTCCAAAGATCTGTGGGTTTTTTTTATTATTATTTTTTAAAACAAAGAATAATTTCTAAATCTGAACAGATACACAAGAGAGAGAAAGAGCTAATTCTTCTGTTCTTGATTGCCAAATAGGTTTTCTTTAAAGAGGAAATGATCAAAGCTCCTACTTTTCTTAAAATCAGGTATAATATTTCCATAGTTGCTTTGGGACTCTTTGTTGGGAGCTCTGAAGACATATGCGTCCTTGCACACTCAGACTATTATACACATTTACCTGGAGAGGAAAGACTTCATCCCCTCTCGCTTGCAAGCAACTCTTCCTGGCACCTTGTCAGGAATAGCTCCCCTCTGGGAGAAAAACATGTCAGCACTTTACACCTCAGCCCACCGAATCAGCTGCTAGCCACTGAGGGCTGCATAGGCAATGGGTGAGTGATACATGGTCCATCTGTGCTTTGAATTAAGTTAATTTAAGAAGAAGCAGCTCATGGCAAACCATCATATCTAGTTTGGGTCCAAGTAGTGTATATACTAAAATTTAGATTGATACAATTTAATGGCACTGTGGAAATTAGACAGTTGGTGTCTCCCTAGATGTTTCCAGTCTTTCTTAAAACATGATCCAAGGACCCCGGGGAGGTCCCTTAAGACAGTGGTCTCCAACCTTGGCAACTTTAAGACCTGTGGACTTCAACCCCCAGAGTTGAAGTCCACAGGTCTTAAAGTTGCCAAGGTGGAGACCACTGCCTTAAGACACTCGCAACAGGTCTGTGAAATCAAAATTATTGGATGGATATTGAAAATGTCAAAAGAATGTCATTCTTCCTCTTATTTCTATTTCTTTTTAAAAAAATAGGACTTTTTTCAGGAAAAATTTTATGTTAATATCTAATAGGTTTAATACTGTTATTCTTGCATGATTCAATCAATATTTTACAAGGGCAACATTTTTCATTTTTAATAGGGTAAATATTGACAAATTTATCCTATACAAAAAGCTCTTTTGGGGTCCTCCATAAGTTTTAAAAGTGCTCTCAAGAGCAAAAAGTTTAAGAAACAGTCTTACATACAATACATACCCTGTAGATAGGGAAATGTTATAGGATGTCCCTGGAAACTGGAATTGGAACATAGTTGATTTAGAGATTTATTTCAAATATGTTTCTATAGTGCCAAAAGCCACAATAGTGGGCAGTTTTCCAGTCCTTTTATTATCTTAACCCAATATATCCTCATTCAACAATGGGTTCCTAGAGCGAAGGAAAAGAATTTTCTATATTTAAACGTTGGACTTTATTGTCTAAGAGTTTTTCAAATTCTCAACCTAGTGATTGAAACTATTATTATTTTGGCTTCCACTAACTTGATGGCTTTGAATACATTTCAATGGGTGCTCAACAATAGTTTCCTTGCTTCTTTGTTCCAGCTATCCCTGGAAAAGCCCTGGAAATAAACTGAAACCATCTCAGTGTCTAGCACAGCAGAGACAGGTGATCCCATACCTCCCATACCTTTCTTCAAAAACACTGTGGGGAACATCAGGTTATCTATTCTATTAGTCAGACCTAACTTGAAAAGTTTCTGTCATGTTTCAAAGCTGCCTAAAAGCAGTTTCCACATGGCAAATACTCCTTTCCCTTCCTCCTTTTTCTTCAATTTATCACCCTCCCTGATAAAAAAAAACTGGAGAACTTGAATAGCAATAGCACTTAAGACTTATATACTGCTCCATAATGTTTTACAGCACTCTCTGAGTGGTGTACAATGTAAGCAGATAGCCCCCAACAATCGGGGTCCTCCTTTTATCGATCTGGGAAGGATGGAAGGTTGAGTCGATCTTGAGCTGGTCAGGATCAAACTACTGGCTGTGGGCAGAGTTTGCTTGTAGGACTGCATTCCCATCACCACGATTGCATACTTTATATTGTTAAATCATAAGTTTTTAGAGATATGCTGAGCACTCTTTCTCAAGGCAACACACTGCTTCTAGAAGGAACCAATATGCCATTATAGTAATACAGAAACCATCACTAATGACTTGCTTGCACAGCAATCCCAGACCAGAAGGAAAGCTGTCAAAACTACTGAGAAGCAAGCAAGGCAGGAACTGAGATTACCATTTGTCTTTTCATCTTAGCCCAGGGACTGGTCAGATAGCAGAAAGAAAGTATTTGCTTGATGGAATACTTTTGCAGATGCTGCTAGGGGTATTTCTAACATCAACAGCAAGTTCTGCTTTTTTAATATGGAACAAGCTACCTGGAACATAGTTTACAGATGTATTTATTTATTTGCTACTAATTGTATAATGTGTTTGTTGTGTGTGTGTGTGTGTGTGTGTGTGTGATGGGCAAGGGAAGAGAAGGCAAATTACCCAGAGCTGGTGACATATAAGCTCACAGATAAATAAACTACAAGTGATTCTTGCTATACTTGCTCAAAATAGCTCTTGCTATTTTAAGTATTTTACTATTTCAATCCTAAATTCTGATTCCCCCTAACTTTGGAAGCTGGTATTTTGGAACCTTTTTAGTTGCACAGTGAAGTTTTGGGCAATTGCCATTTTTACCTTTCGATATTAGTGGAGAAATAACTAGGGCACACAGGGATCCATACACTGTGAATTGTTGTATGACATATACAGACTGTCTTTAAAAACCATAGTTCAGAATAAAACAGCCAGTTTATGTTGTTATTGTTTCAAAAGTTTTTTTTTTTTTTTTTTTGGAAGAGTTGGAAGTCGTTGGAAGGAAATACATCTCACAAGTCAAAACAAAACAAAAGCCATCCCCCTCACCAGTGGCAGATGGTCCATTTCTAGGAAAAAGACAAAATGCTGTTGTTTATCAGCCTGGCTCTAAATGATTTCAGACTGAACTACTTTAAAGATTATCTCCTCCCACAGGATGTTGAGTATTGCAACATCAACCCGGGGTAGGGGTGGGCTTCAAAATTTTCAGCAAGAGGTTCTCTGCTCAGTTGCTGGGTGGGTGTGGCCTAGTCAGCCTCCTGCTCCACAGTGTGGGGGGTGGTGTTTTTGCCCTCCCCAGGCTTCAGAGACTGTATTTGAGCCTCTAGGAGCACGAACACGGCCTCCCCAGGTTTTGGAGGCCCTCTGGAGTCCAGAAACGGGCCCAAACTTCCATGCGTGCCCTGCACTTACCTGCATCCAAAATGGGCCAGACGGGGACTCCTGGGAAGGGCAGAGTGGGTGGGGCGGGACCAACCAGGAATAGGATTTGTGGGTTCTCCAAACTGCACAGAATCTTAGTTACTCCTGAACCCCTGTGAACCCCCAGCGGCCCACACTTGGGGTCCCTTTTCTTTACATTCTTGTTTTCAGAGCTTTAAGAGTACTACGAGAGAAATTTCCTTGGGTGTGGGCTGTCCTTTTAATCTCACTAGAGAAAACATAAGTGGAGTCAAATCTTTTGACATCAATTAAAGACGTTTTAATTTTCTAGGTTTTTTGAAGTACTAAGTGAATTTGGTTTTATCTGTTTTTGCCACTTTATACATCCACTCTCCTGTTGTTTTATTTGTGTTTCCTTTGATTATCAATTTCCTTGCTTAAATAGTTTGTTTTGTTGTCTGCCCTGTAAGCAGCAATTCTGCACAAGATAGGGCATTTACCCACATTACATTGAACCCACCACCTTCAGTGGCAGGATTTAAAATCCCTTCTGCAGAAAATTGCATCAAATCCATCCCAGGTCTCATTCTCAGAACCAGATCTTAAAGAGTTACCTTCTAATAATTAAAACTTGGTTTCCCTTTTGTTCTTTAAACTCTGTGACCAAACAGAGGTGCCTGGTTTCTTTGTTATTGTTAGGCTTAATTTGTAAGAATAGATGAAGCTAGAAACACATTCAACATTAAGGTTTTTAAGACCATTCAAAAGACCCAGCATCTATTATACGTGAACACTGAAGGCATTCAGGAGTAATATATTCCCTTTAGATGCAGCATTTAGGAGTCCAATTTTCTGCAAAATAAACATGGTATTGGAACAAGGGGAAATTACAGTATTAACACACATACACACATGTATGATACATTGTTTTGAGCTTGAAGGACACAGAGACTCTAGAGGTAAACTCTGCATACTTGAAATATTTTCATTTGAAAATGCTTGTATGTGAGTCATTTTGCACATCACTTACGTACCAATATTCTAAGCTTTTTAAATTAGAGATACGAAAATATCTTGAGCCTTTTACAAAGCCTGCATGCTATCATACATGTTCTGTTCTGTTGCATGATAGAATTTTTCTTGACTATTCTTCTCAAAGTAAGCTTGTAAATGGACCCCTTGGGCTGAGATCTGGGGGAAGCTTGCCAGAAACATAAACACAAACCTTGAGATGATATATTACCATGTACAATTTAACACACAACAAATGATGAGCAACCCTCCCTATTCTAAGGCAGGTTATGACCTCAGAAATCGTATCCAGATGTTATACTGCAATAATCTACAGTGAGAAGCCATTGCATTCACACAAAAGTCCCTATGTAAGTGAGGAGAAACTGTATTGGTATGGTTCCCGCTCATGTGGCAACTTCTACAAATAGGTAAAGGCCTCCCCTCTGCAGTCAATTATGCCATGTCTATGGAGGCAGACATGTCAGTGATGTCACCGAAATAACTTAGGAAGCAAAGGGACTTCTATCATTTCTGAGATCTACACAGTGCAGTGTACTGTATTGCCTGAGCTGGGCTACAGGATACTCCAGTTATAATCCTTCTACTACAGATATGAGTTTATACACAAAGGAGCTGAAAAAAATGCTTCCTTTTCAGACCATGGAATGAAGAACAGAAAATTGATTTAGTTCTTTAAAGGCTATGGACCATTGCACTCATTATTTTTCCCCCTATACAGATATGATCCTAATATGGGGGAGGGAGAGGAGAGTATTACACTGTCATTTCAAATCAGGCAACTGTCTACGTCACTATAATTATGCTTATCTGGAAGTGACTTCCAAAAATACATCACCAGAAACAAATAGACAAATGTGTGGTTCACACACAACGGTGTAAACAAGTAGGCATATATTTTTCCTTGTATTTTTTTTCCTGGGGGTGGGGGAGGAAGGGACATGGCCCTAATTGGTTTGCACATGAATTTTTGTTTGGGGTAGAAGATACAGGTTGATTTATCACTGTGTACAGGATTTGTCAGCATGAAGAATTCTGCCCGAGGAAATACCATTTTTTTCTCCATGTAGACGCTGTTGATTTATTAGGACATCCGGACACCTATTTTATATTAAAGTAGGCTCCTTAGAGAAATTAAAGAGATGGCCATCAAACAAGGTCCTCTCCCTACACATACATGATATGTTCCTTTCTTTTCTGGCCTTTGCTGATACCCAGGATCTCTGAAGAATGTATTCGCAAAGGCTCCCCTTTGAGAGCAGGCACTTTCTGGTCTGGGCGGCTCTGATTTAGTCATCCTGGGCTTAGGATGCTTCTGTGTGGAGCCAGACAGGCCTTTCCTTTACCCAAGGGCAATGCTGGAGTTTGTCTTATCCTCTTATTCTTGGCAGCTGCTGCAAAACCCATTCCTTCAAGAAAAATGCTTAGTGACAGACACAGTGCTACTTTGGTAGTGGCAATCTAAGCGATTTCAAGGCCAGCCTAGATAAAATGGGAAGAGAATGTTTCTCAACAGTTTCTGAGTGAAAAAATCCATCACCAGAACAATGTTGAAGAGAAATCTACCAGTGTTGCTTTGCTTTTCAGTCAGGAAAGCAGTTTTTATAAGCAGTTACGGTTTTGGAATTGGCCATGTCTTATCATTCACAATTTCTCCAATTTTCTTAGGAATAATACATTTGGAGACCAAACTCCCAATAAAGAGAAATATTTGAAATCTTCTCCAAAATTGAGATAATCTGTCTAAGACAACAAATCCTTCTGTTTGTCCATGGACATTTTCCGCCCAAGTGCAAAAAATAAAATAAAAATTGGTTTCCCATCATTTTGATAAAGAGAAAAACAAAACATTGAAAACAGAGCGCAAAGCCTAAAGTAGATTTTTAACAAAATCTAAGTACACTCCCCCAAATTCCATTCACATCTAGGCTGTTTTCTATTATTACCCAATGCCCCACCACCCTTCTCTCTCTCAAAAATTTTAGTGTAACCCAGGGGTGGGTTGCTGCCGGCACTACTGCCGGTTCACAACATGTGCACCTGCACCAGACATGCATTACACGTGTGTGCACTGTTCAATGCAAATTGTTCTGTGTGCAGAAAAATTTACAGTGAATTGCATATCCGCGGTCAGTAAAATCCAAAATGGGGGCAGCCAAGTGGCAGCGAGGGAACCAGTTCAGGGGCGTGGAAGGCCTCAGTCGCTGCCGGTTCTGCGACCCAGGCTGAACTCCACTACCGATTCGGCCAAACCAGCAGCAACCCACCTCTGGTTTAACTTCAAGATGCCATAAAGTCATGGTCCTTTCTCCTGAAGAAAATGGTAGCTGAAAACCAGAACAGTACAAGAAATACTAAATTTAACCATAATAAAAATAAATGATCATTGCATTGAGCAAGAGTTAATAATGGCATGCTAGCAAATTTGCAGAAAGGTGAACTAGCAAAGACACAAAGAACTCTACACCCCCCCCCCCCACACTCCCCATATTTTTTTCATTCAGAATTGCTGGAAACATTTTCCTGAAAATGTCATCTCAGTTGCATTGTACACAGTAATAGGGAGCTTTACGCATACCATAGCAGCTCCACCTTTTGAATTTTGAAAGTGAAAAGTGAGCACTCTCACAAAATGGCTGCCAGGATGAATGTAGTCAGAAAATACTGATTTAATGGAAAGTAAATTGGTAAAAACCTGTTCCTCACTATTTCTCTATCCCTATTAGGAATCCTGTAGCACTTTTCAGTCTATCATTGCTTTTTACTGGGCAATTGAGTGTATTTTGAAGAAAAGCAGTCATGCATGATTTTCATTTTCTAAAAATGTCCACAAAACCCATATGGAGCCCAGAGATATTCCTGGAAATAAAATATTTTATATAATTGTCTATTTCCCAGCTTTTTAACTCAGGGTTCCCAGGAAAAGTCAGAGATATTTACAGGTGCAAATATACACCCCCCCCAAAGGGCATGGCCAAGAAAAAATAAACAGATAAATCTAACTTAATTTGAAAAATACAAATAATTATTGGCTAAAATGGCCACATTGATCAAACTAATTGACCCTCATCTGGATATGTCCAACCATTCCCTCACACATAAATATTTGTTTTCTCCTTCAAAAGAATCTGGAAAAAGAAAAGAGGAAACATAATAAAAAATGGTATATTCTGTTGAAAAACAGCTGTTGATGTGAGTTAGTTGACATCTAATATACTCCCAGTCAACCCCTATATCCAAATTGCAGAAAGGACATGCACTGCTCAGGGCAGCTAGCAAAAACAAAAAACTCCCAGCATAATTTAATGCTTATTTATTAAACTTCAGCAAACTAAAAAAATTAAATGGCAAAACCAGGTGCTACTGGTATGCGCTAGCATTTAAATATTGCAACTCATCTATTGTCTCCTTCTCCCTCTTCCAAACCTCTATAGCTTTTGGTTCCACTTGATAGTCCATAGTTATTCCAAATGCAATTGAATTTACTCCCTTTTTCCCTTTAGTGATATATTAGTAAAGTTTGCCTTTAAATAACTTTATGTACAGTACGACAGATTGGATTGTTCCCATTCCGTAATCACATGGGATTTTACGTCCATTTTTGTTGATAAAATGTTTTTCAGATAAGTAGTTATGTTGTGCTTTTCCACCAAAAATCCTTCAGTAAAATTTTTATCAACCAAAAAACACCTTATTGCCCTTATCAGCTTTTCCCACTTTGCTCAGGATTATTGCTTAATATTCAGAAGTTGTGGGTGCTCCATCACTGGAGAGTTTTTAAGAAGTGATTGAACAGCCATTTGTCTGGAATGATATAGACTCTCCTGCTTGGGCATGGGGTTGGACTAGATGACCTCCAAGATCTTTTCCAACTCTGCTATGCTGTTGTTCTTCATGTTTTGTGCCTTCATTCTTCAAGTTGTCCTCAAATTCCAGGATGCAATATTCTCCCCCATTATCAGACCTTCATAACTTGATTTTTCTGTTAAACTTGTTTTCTATATAAAGACGGGACAGTTTGAATTTTTCTAACATTTTACTCTTATTGGCTAAGAGATGGGTGCAACTATATTTTGAGTTGCAGACTTTGAGCATTACAAAATAGTTTCCCCCATCTTTATTTTGATTGGCGTGGGATTCCATAAGACTGAAAATACAAGTTCCAATAGCTGACGGGCTCATTTTCATTCAACCTTGGAAAGCCTGTTCCTTTTTCCATTTGCTTTTAAACAAGAGTTACATCTTGATTCCTTTTGTTTCTTGCAAGGACAAACATCCAGTCCAATTGCCAAGTCCTTATCCCTTATTTTCTTCATACCAGAATCATCTCTGGGACTAAATCTTCTAAGCCATTTTGCAGGATTATTATTATGCATGCATTCTGCTATTTTATTTGCCTCGGATTGCATAACTCCAGCAAATTAGCTTCACAGTGCTTTTCCATCTGCACTGCTTCATGCATTTTTGTAACAATGCGACTTTATTTTTAAGCACAATTTTACAGTTCCATTACATAAAAACATAAGCAATCTGCATACAATTCATGTATGTAATATATTTCTTGAAATATTTCTCCTTTCATGATGATCTATTAGGCATGTCAGTTTAATACTACCCTTTCCATATCTATCAACATTCAATTTCTTAATGTAACTTTTCCTTGGTAAGGTTCATCAATACTTATAAGCAAATCTTCGTTGCGGATAGATTAACTTGATGCACTATCTAGAAGAAAACAGTTTTTTTGTCAAATTCAGAATCATATCCAACATCAAGTAAGCATTTATTTGCTGTTTCTTTACATCTCATTGTTTTTCCAATTCTTAGGCAGGTTTGACTTTTCTTTTATGACATTTGATCTCATTATTTCTTGTATGAGTCTTAGCTTTGTAAAGTCTGCATTCTCTTTTAATATGTCCCTTTCTTTTACAGTAATGATGGATGACATTTCTCCTTTTTTTCTGGTTCACAGAATTCCCTTCAGTTGCATCTCTCTAATCATGCCAGCATGTCTCCCCTTCTCATTTTCTATTCTCAAAGAAAATTTTATTAGAAAGGTTGATTAACTTTTCCATGTGTCTGTACTTTTCTGGTAATGAGATAAATATCAATTCCTTGATTCAATTATCAGAAAACTTCATACTATTTTTATTGTCTTTTGAACAGAGAGATACTCAGTCACATATTCTATTGAACTTCCATCCCCTGATAATTTTAGATTTATGAGTTTATTTAACATTACAGTTGCTCATTCCTGAGCATAAATATGTCTTATTTTGTCCCAGATTTCTTTTCTGGAGCACTATTGTAAATCAACTTAGATTGATCAAGTTCAGAGTATTTCATATTTCAGTAATCTATCCTTTTTCATGCAAGTTGTCCTGATTTGTGTTTATTCTGGGCATAGCACCGCCTTTTCAAATAGCGTCTCCATCTTCATGCTGAAGAATAAGTAATTTTTCCATCTTCAAGAACAAGATGTTCCAGTTGCAATGTCACCATCATTTTCAAAACCTTTATGCTAATTTTGTAGGTGTAAAAAAGTGTTCCTGGATTACAGTGTTTTAAATCCTAGTAAATATCCATGAAGAGTGGTCCCTGGGTGCTGATTCAGTATATGCTTGACCAAATGCCTGAAAATAGGATAGGACATGTTGTGCCTATGGTGTACTGGGTCACTCTGAGCATGCAGAGTTTAGTTCTGGCTCCCTGCTGGGACCACTACCTTTTTTCTTGACAAATTATGATGGATAATATCCAGTTTAGCTTGCAACCAGCACACTCCCAGTCAGTCTTTCTATCTAGTTCAGTAGAGATACATACAGCTTGATATTTATTAAACATCAGCAAACATCAAAACAGTTAAATGACACAAACAAGACAAAAGGCAGGCAAAACAAGGAGAGAGAGGGGGGGAAGAGGGAGACAAAGAGAAAAAGAGATGAATAAGCAAGAATTTATAGTATACATCTATCAAAAGATATAGAACTTTCCAGAGCCACAGGGAAAGCATGAAGAATGCCAAAAGTAGCCTTTGGTTGTTCCAGCTTTAACTCTTTGATATATATTGCAGAAGCAGTACAGAGGTGGAAAGTAGGCCACCAGATGATGATCTCTCCTCAATTATCCTCAGACAAAACTCCCACCCTCTATTAACACTAAATAGTCAAGCAGAAAGCTTTACCCTAATCAAGGAACTACCAAGGAGAAAACCATACCTCAACCAAAATTCGCAGTGCAAGGTACTGTATATTGTATAAACAGAAGCAAACTCTACACTCATTATCACTGATGATGTTACATAATTGGGTAGCAAAACATCTCCAAGCAAACGAGCCAGCTCAGAGAGCATCAAGGTCTCCACATTCAACTTTTAACAACATATATTCTCCTCTTGGGATAGTTTCTCTATTCTGCACCATACAGGGGACAGTTTGATAGTTAAGGATGATGTTATCTAATAGATTCAATGGGTAGGGAAAGGAAAGTGGGAAACAAAACTGGATGGAGGGCAGAAAGGATAATTGGACAGATAAACAAAACAGTGAGCATCACCATTTCACAAAAGGGTAAATTTCAGAAAGGAAGCAATCCTTCCTAAGCAAAGATTGATTTTTGCGTTAATCTTCAAAGGCATCCATATTTTTTTCAATAAAGATGTCTGAAGCCATTTGCAAACCTCCCTCCACTTTTGTTTTCAACAGTCTCTATTCTTACAATAAGACAATATATTATATTCTCTGCAGAGAACCAGAAACACATTGAAAATGGATGCTAATGACTAGAACACTAAACCAAGAGCATTTGTACTAATTAATGAATGGCTTGGACATCCGTAGAATGAGGTAGACATAAACTACACATGAAACAGCTTTTCTGCTACAGTAAGATGAGGAACATGGAAAAATAAAAAAACTAAATAATTGGGGAGTTTGTTTTAATATGTATCTGATTTAATAATAGCTCTCTTACACAATGTAAACCAAATCTTGAATACAAACTTGGCATAAACTGTGTTAATATGCTTATCAAAATTTCTAAAAATTCTAGAACAAATAAAAGCATTACAATAGGTAAGACTATATGCAATAAAAATATAAATGAGTAAAAAAATGTAAATCCTGAAATTTACAGCTAGGTTCCGAGCAAGTTTGCCAACTCATAAATCTATGTATTTATCACTGCATGCTTGAACTTTTTGCAAGATGAAGGGTCACAAAATGGTAATAGGAAAACCTTTATCGGTCATCTAAACCAACTAAAAATAATGGCTTATTTGCTATTGCTGCTGCTTATACATTATACTATGAATTAGTTCGCTGTGATAATGAAGAACATTTCATAAGACAACTATTTCAATGGATGACTAAGTCTGGATGTCTAATACCAACCAAAGGCTAAACACAGTCATCCCTACTGGGAGTTCATACCTGAGAGACACATTTAGAATTTTGAGGGAGGTCTGCGCTACATAATAGTTGACAGCATAGTGTGGGTGCTCTCACACAAATGTCAATTTACCAGTGAGAGAAAAGCCACAGCCCTTAAAATATTTTTTACTACCTTCAAATACAACTAAGGCTAACCTTGCTTAGTTTATCCGAATAACCAAATTCAGCTAGATGCTGTTTTTCCCATTTATTTATTTATTTATTTATTTATTGACAAACAGCCCATTTTCACACAAAGCACACATGTGGTTGTAGCAACCTGACACATTTATTTTCAAGAAGTATCTGTGGGACCTATGCAGTCTTGTAAACATTTTTTAAAAAAGAGACACTAATGCTACTACCATGCTGGGTTTTTAAAATCACAGAATTTAAAATTACAGTTTATTAAAAACAAGTGAGCCGGGACAACTGTTAAGTCCAAAGAAATAACAGAGTTGGAAGGGACCTTGGAGGTCTTCTAGTCCAACCCCCTGCTTAGGCAGGAAACCCTACACTACTTCAGACAAATGGTTATCCAACAAATACAGTGAGTCTCCTCCTCCCCCCACTCCCGGTTATGGATTTTGGCATGTACTAAAGGCATGATCAATAGGAAACTTTTCAGCACATAAAGTTACGACAGTTCTAAATTAGTATACAGTTTGACAGCAGATTTTTTGATTGGCAGATAAAATTCTTCCTCTCTGCTTCAAGGTCTCATGACCTTCCACTCTTGCAGTTTCTGACAGGTATTTTTCCTAGACTGAAACACTTTTAGTTGTGTCTGTAGATGATCCGTGGCAGAGCCCAAATGGCAGTGGTGCATCCATCCTTATGCTGCTTGTCCTCTTGGTGACTTGATAGTGTTGATCATGGTATCCTTCTGAGCCAGTTTTGTGGTTTGGGGATTTTACAATTGGTTTCTTCCCGTTTCCAGAGACAGCTTCAGGTTGTGTTAATTGTAGAGGGGGGACTGATCATTCCTCAAGCTCCTCCTTTATGAGATGTCACAAGACTCTATTTTCTTTTCCCTTCTTTTCAACATATACATGAAACTGCTGCGTTAGGCTATCCTCTAGTTTGGAGTTTGGTATCAGCAGTATGCCAATGATATATATCTTTTCACTCCAGGCCAGCCAAGTGAGGCTGTTGAGATTTTGTGCCCGTGCCTAGAGGCTGTACATGTTTGGATGAGGAGGAACTATTTCTGGCTATCAAAATCAAATAGTTAAAAGTATTTGGGCCAACCATATCTGGGGATATTCCACATTTAATCTTGGAAGCATTGGTACTTCCCCATTCAAGGGTAGTATGGTAATTTGGGAGTCTTCCCAGAACTACAGGTCCTGCTTGAGCAGGTGGCAGCTGTGGTGAGGAAGGCATCTGCACAGCTTCATCTGGGGTGCCAGTTATGCCCTTATAGACAGTTTTTCATGCCTTGGTTATCTCGTGGTTTGACAACTGCAATGCACTCTACGTAGGGCTGCCCTTGAGAACCACCTGGGAACCTCAACTAGTTCAGAATGCAGCTGGGAGGCAGTGATAGGCATGTCTTGGTATCTTCATGGTTTGCAAGTTGTACTGGTTATCAGTTTACTTCCGGATACAGTTCAAGGACCTGACTGTCACCTATAATATAGGATATGGTTACTTGATGGATTGCCTGTCTCCCATATATCTGCCTAGCTAATCCAATCTGACAGGGTTGGCACGCTCCAGTGTCCTTCACTTAAACAGACCTCAGAAGTGTTCCTTGTCTGAGAACATCATTTGCCCTTTGGAATGAAGTTCCCCCAAGATTTTAACAGCCCTGCTCCTGCTGGTGCTTTGAAGGGTCTTGAAGATCTGGCTCTTCTCCCAGGCCTTTGGCAAGCCTGATTGTTTTTCCCCTTTTTGTGCCACCTGGTTTTGTCATTCCTACCATCTTATTATTTTTTTATTGTTTTCTTGTTTTTAACCATTTGCAAATGGCCCAGAGTCACTGGTAGTCAGGCTGCATATAAAATTAATAAATTATCATTATGATTATCAGACTGGGACGTTACTCATGTCCTGTCTGACCGCCTAAGGCTGAGGTCCAAATTCCATTTTGAAAAGGATCCCAACCAATAGCTTGCATTATGTACCTAGGACATTGAATTGTTCAGAACATGGGTGTGAAATGGCTACCAGTTTCTCCCAAGATCAGGGGGGCTTCTTAAAGCCTCTTTGTAAAGGAAGAAGAGATATTTTCAATCCTTGTTTCCAGGCTCCAGAAGTATCTTCTCTCTTTAGCTGGTCTTGTCTTATCGCTTCCCATCATCCAATCCCTTATAAATAATTGAGACAGGTTTTTTTTTTAGTTGAGCCTGATTGCAATAGCACTTAAGACTTATATACTGCCCCATAGTGCTTTACAGCACTCTCTGGGTGGTTTACAATGTCAGCATATTGCCCCCAACAAAATGGTTCCTCATTTTATCAACTTTGGAAGGGTAGAAAGCCGAGTCGACCTTGAGCTCCATTGGGATCGAACTCCAGGCTGTGAGCAGAGTTTGTCTGAACACAGCTAGGATTCTTCCTCTCTACCATCTCTTTGCTAATTCTTAGAATTTGAGGACTATTTTATGTTGGATCCTTGGTAATTCTGCTAGTGTGTATATGTGTAAATAGAATAGGAAAGATTTAAAATAAAAGAGAATAAAATATCTATTTTTGGAAATTCATATTGGGAGCTCTTAAAAGGAAACCAGGAAATAATTATACTCTGCGGGCATATTTGAGGCTGCTATTGTCCTAGACATTTTGCAAATGCTGGCGATAGAACCATAGCATCAGTATCTCACTCTGGGATGGCTCATCTCCTAGGCAAAACCTTTGCACCTTTCCTCGGCTACAGAAAAATTAAGTAATTGTTTTCTGTGTTCTTTTAATCCACAGCTTTATAATGCTGAGTTTTGTTACTTTGCCCCTTGAGTTTTTCCTTCTCCTTTCCATTGTGTTTATTTTAATGAGATTTTAGGTAGTAAATAAAGGACAAAAGCGAGAGATGGTCTCAAATCAATTAACCTTAAGCTTAAAATGGCTCTAGCAAGTCAGGATTTATGACTGTAAGAATGAAAGCTAAAATGGCAATACCTCTGCAGGTAGATATTTAGAAGCACGTAGCTGGGTGGGAGATCCAATCCAATCTTCTTCTCTCGGAAGAAATAAAGGGAGCCCAGAAATGGGATGAGCAGGAAAAAAATGGGATACAGAGAAAAAGTAAAAGTTATTGCAGCGATGTCCTTCAATAAGCCTTTGCCCAAATGTAAATATATACATATGGTTTTGTGGGAGGACAGTGAGAGAAAGAGCTTAAAACCCCTTTAACTTCTTTCTCCCATTCTCATCATGGTAATAAGATGGGCTGTTATGCTAGTTTAAAGTTCATCTAGTCCAGAATGTTGTTCATGTGATACTCAAAACTATGAATATATATGTCCATTTAAACAGATCCTTCTTGTTAAGTCCTCCATGCATTTGTCTTATTTAACCTTCTCTTTTAGCCTTCTGAGGTTTTCCAACCATGTCGAACTATGTTCCTTAGCCAAAATGACCAGCAAATTAAAAAATTTGGAGCTCAGCACATACAGAGGGTGTTTGGATTGGTAAAGCTAACATAATCTTTTCCTGATACGATGATGATAATGGTAACTCATGTAATACATTTTATAAGTTAATTACACACTTCTTTTGGGCTGTCCTAATATTTGGAGAAAAAAAATCATATAATTAATATGGGTAATTCCCATCATACCGACTTACTTTTTAACAGAAACATACGTATCTCCAAATCTAGCTTTTCCATATGGCAGAGGAGTAAAAGTGACTTCTCCAGCTTAACCCATCTTCATCATGTTTCCCCTTTTTCTGTCCAAAGATTATTTCTTCTTTCGTAAAAATATTCCAACAAAAGAAACAGGAAACAGCAATACAATAAACAATTCTTACTTTAAGATTCAGAGGTTTATTTCATGAGCAATTTGGAAAATGAACAGCTATCATAACACAACTTATATCAATAACTCATTGCAATAAGGTCTAGAGACAATAGCTAGGTCCAGCAAAGAATAGCTACGGCCAGTGGCCATGATCTGAGATCCATCTTCTTCTTTTATATCCTTCTTCTGACAGTCCCTCAGTAAATGAATTGCATTTACTGGACTTATTTCCTTGTTTCCTCATACTGACCATTACTTTCAGTGGTGGGTTTCAAATTTTTTTAGAACCTCTTCTGTGGGTGTGGCCTGCTTTGTGGGAGTGGCTTGCTGGCCATGTGACTGGGTGGGCATGGCCAACTTGTAAAATGTGGTGAAACTCACTTAACAATGGTCTTGCTTAGCAACCAAAATGTTGGCTCAGAAACTGGCATTTGAAGTACCCAAGTCTTAAAGCTGTCAAGTTACAAGACCCTTGTACCCCTAACCCTTTAGAGGGGTGTTCAAACTTGACAGCTTTAAGACTTGTGGACTTCAACTCCCAGAATTCCTCCTCTCGCTCTTCATCTTGATGATGTGCGGACAGGTGGGGGGAGGGAGCTGGAACCGGTTCTAAACGGCACTGTAGATTTGTGGAACCTCTTCTATAGAAGAGGTTAGAACTGGCAGGAACCCACCCTTGATTACTTTACACATAAATGTGAATATATCTGACAACTCCAACCATTTGCTACTTTCAGTTCCTTTTTTCCCCAACATCTTTAATGTTCCTGGTCAAAAATAACTTCTGAAATGATCTACTTTGCAAATTCATATTGCATTATTGTGCTAACACAGCAGATTACAAATATTTTATTATCCTTAGGAAATCATTCTAGCTGATACTTTAATATATAGCATTTAATTTTGGGCCTACTATAATTCTGAAGCCTTTATAATTTTAGTAGATTTTAATCCAGTTTTTCTCTTCTCACATTTCCTTAATTCACTAGATTGCTCATATACTTGACTTTGTAGTAACAGCAGGAAGGGGAACAGAAATTGCTGGTGAAGACTAAAGCGTAGTGCTAAAAGCGAGAAATAGAGAGCTAGCTTATCCAGGTTTGTTTCCCTGGGCATGGTAGATTAATAGTTGTTCCATTGTCTATTTTGGTCATGAAGGCTTTTTTTTTTTTTAATGTGCTGGGATCTTCATCAGAAGCAGTATTTCTTGCAAATGATCTGATATGTAGCTATGACATGGCAGACACTAATTTCCTTGTGAGTTTAATGACACAATTGTTGTGGGTGACATGGTGCTATCTCAAATTGGTTCTTGCACACACAAAAAAGCATTAATTTCTGACAAGGTACTAGAATCTCAAATCCATGGAAACCTAACAGCTTCTTAAAACTAGAATGGCAAACTGTGCACTGTCGGAGAGTCGAGTGGCTACTTTCTTAATTCCAGGCTGGAGTCTGTTCACCAAGACAAAGGTATAATAGGTCATTGCTAGATTCCCAGCACAGTAGACCATTCATGAAAAGATGAGAACTTAGAGGAGACACTATCCTCCTCCCTGACTTTGATTCCTAAGTGAGTATAGACTCATATAGCTAATTTTGAAACTCTCTCTGAAACTTTGTTTACTGGAAAGACTGGGAGTGCGAAGGGGAATGATTCTGTAGCAAGATCTCAGTTCAGATGCCAGAAAGACAGATGGGAAAACCTACGAGCAAAGGGTTCGAAAGATGGAAAGAAAAAGAGCCATTAATGTTATCTCACTGTGGGATAAAATTACAGATCATAAAATCGAAGTAAAGACCACAATAGGGCACATATTTTATATGGAGAAGGTCCTAGATACAATACTGGCAGGATCAGATGGCAGATGCTGGGAAAATAGCTACTATGAATCAGAAGAGAGAGGACGTTACCAGGCTGAATAGAAGACAAGTTCAGACTGAAATAAGGTGACCATCCATATTCCTATATTCAGAAAGAGTCAACTGTATATAAACTAGCACCTTCCTTAGCCATCTCACAAATCAGCCTTCATTAGTGAGAGCAAAAAGATGCATAGTAGAATAAGAAAAACATAACATAAAATCCTTACAAACAAACAAATAAATAAATGGAAATTTATACAAGAAATCAATGGGTCACATGCTGGGGAAAAAAACCATCACCAAGGACAGCTTCCATATAATTTTTTTGCTTATGGAAAAAAAATATCTAAGTGACTTTAAATAATATGCACTAGCATAATATGCTAGTCAAATAATAGATTTTAAATATTAAACCCCTGACATCTAACTACAAAAGCCTAAAGCTTTGGCAAGTGGATAGCCTAAGCTTGTATTTATGAAAGGAGTGACCACAGTCACTCCTAAAATAGTAGAGCAGCAATTAAACAACCATCTAACCAACCAACCAACCAACCAAATATAAAGCAAGTAGTATTGAAAACCTACTTAGATTCCCCCTCCCCCCTTTTTTTGGACAGGCACCGCTAATTTGTTCACTCTTCCAATTTAAAATAAATGGCCCATTTCTGCCATTATTATAGTGATTTCTCTTTCTACTTTTTTCTCCCAGGAATTAATCTCATCTTGCAGTTAGGTGAGGAAGAAATTCTATTTACATGGGCTTTACTAGGCCCAATTCCAATTACCATCTTGGCAGCTCCATTGTATTTGTGATCCAATTTTCCATCATAGAATTTAATCAAGGTACTCTATCTATCTATCCATCCATCCATCCATCCAACCATCCATCCATCTACTTACCTACCTACCTATCATCTATCTATCCTATCTATCTATATCTCTATCTATCTATCTATCTATCTATCTATCTATCTATCTATCATCTATCTATCTATATCTATCTCCATTCAACCATCAATCAATCAATCCATCCATCCATTCAACAAAACTGATAATACAATTGCTCTAGGGCTGCCCTGAAATGAATCTTAGCTATAGCAAAGCTATCTACCTGCTCCTCCCTTTTTCTAACCAATAAAATAACTAATCAACAACTTTGCCTATCTGATCTTTGTCTAAATGCCGGTCTTTCAGAGCCTGGCAGTTTCTACTTTGTCCTCAGTAGTTTTGTGTTCAGTGGCCATTGGCCAACATCCCTATTTCTACATGAACATGAAACACAGCTTCCAAATCCACACAAGGGCTGTACAAAGAGAAGCATATCAACCTTTGCTTTGTGTACCTGAGGTACATCTAAAGTTTTTCAATGTTCCTTTCAAATGTTAAACATATGATAACTTTATGTATCACACAGGATCACCTTTCAGAAAAATAAAAGCACGCTGCTGACCTCCATGCTGAATGCATAGTCTAGGAAACTTGTCAATCTCGCTTCATAATGTGCAAACATCTGTTGAAACTTTGGAGGAAAAAAAACTTAGTGACACTGCAATCTAATGTGTGTTTACTCAAGAGCAAGTCCATCAAATCAATGGGAATCAACTTTATTATAGCTTTATTCGGATGAAAAACCAACAGCAAATATGCATAGAAGCTCTGCTGAGTTAAGTGGAGTCTGAATAAGCAGCAATAGGTAGAAAGCATGAAGTCATATGAAATCCTGTGTTTCCTTCTATGAAACTGAAAGCCGAAACTTGCTACTTTTCAGAGTATAGAAAGAAGCCAACAGCCTTTGCTGGCCTACTCCAGCTTTTGCACAAGTACAGGTAATCCTTGACTTGCGACTGTAATTGAGCCCACATTTTTTGTTGCTAAGTGAAATGTTTGTTAAGTAAGTTTTGCCCCATGTCATGACTTTTTTTGCCACAGTTGTTAAGTGAATCATTGCAGTTGTTAAATAAATAACCCAGCTGTTAAGTGAATCTGGCTCCCCCTCACTGACTTTGTTTGTCAGCAGGTTGCAAAAAGTGTTCACACCATCTGGGAGACACTGCAACCGTCATAAATGTACACCAGTTGCCAATTATCCAAATCTTGGCCACGTGACCATGGATATGCTGCAATGATCATGAGTGTGAAAAATGGTCATGAGTCACTTTGTTCAGTGATGTTGTAACATCGAATGGTCACTAAATGAAGTGTTATAATTTGAGGACTACCTGTAGACCATTCCTGCAGGCACCACTTCAGTACTAATATACTTTTGGAAACTCGGGGACAGCAGCTATGCAAGCCCAAACAATCAGCAGCCTACTATACTGTGTACCTGTGGCTGGCCTGGACCACTCGAGGCAGCAATCATAAAAGCTAAACGGAATAGTCTCTGATGTAAAGAAACTTCTATCCCAAAGAAGGCTCTGCCTTAAAATGAACGGGTCAGAGAAAAGCTTAAATCAGGGTAGGAGGATAGGATTGATCTGGACTGCTAAGCTTTAAAATGCAGAAAGAATCCTTTAATAGGTACAATCTACCACTCACTCAGGTGGCTGATCCAAATCAGATCCAAAACAAACAGAAGATCAATCAAAATGAAGACAACATCACTCCCAACAACTAAGTGATACTTTCTAGGAAACGCCCAACTCCAACTGATCAGTGGTGGGATTCAAAGTTTTTTGCTACCTGGTTCTGTGGGCGTGGCTTGGTGGGCGTGGCAGGGAAGAATACTGTAAAATCTCCATTCTCTCCCCAATCCAGGGGAAGGTTACTGCAGAATCCCCATTTCCTCCCAATCAGATGGGACTCAGGAGGCAGAGAATAGGCCAGTCAGAGGTGGTGTTCACCAGTTCTCCGAACTACTCAAAATTTCCGCTACTGGTTCTCCAGACCTGGTCAGAACCTGCTGAATACCACCTCTGCAACAGATCCTCTTGAATCTTATAGACTTTAAACGTCACAAGGCAACCTCCCTCCATATCCCGTTCTGAATATTAGCCTGGAGGAAGCCTAGCAAAGATAAGAAACAAAATGTCTGTAGAAACCTTGATTAATACCATGGTATTGATCTCCCCCAGGCTTGGAAAACTGGACCAAAAGGTATTTAAAGACTCCTTTACCTAAAAGCTAAGGTTTCATACCAGGAAACCTTCACGCAAATGCCATCGTTCTCTTGCCTCTTTATGATGTGACTTCCTGAAGCCTTGATTACCTGAGGTCATCGGAGGGAGGGGATCCATTGGCCACCAGCTCTCAGGCCTCCCTCCTCCCGTCTTTGAATGCAGGCCCTGAACTCATTTCTCCATGTGAAATGCAGGAGGAAAAGGTAATGCTTTGGGAGGAGGCCAACACCAAACCTTTTCCTGCAGTTTCTGCTTCTCTACCCTCAGCCATTTTGCCCCAGCAAGGCTCCATGACTCAAAATCTGAGCTGCCTGGAAGAAAAAAAGAAAGCACCTGATAAGGAGCTTTTGGGAAAACAGCAGAGAGAGGAAAAAGGAAACAGCAGACAGAGGGAATATACCTTCTGCTATATTACATTTTCCATTCAGAAATCATCCACTTTCACCTTGGGCTTTAGAGTTTTTCCCCAAGTGCTCTGCAGATGTCTGAAGTCAAGAAGTACATTTATAACAAAAAATAAATTGGATGTTTGTAGGCTGTAAACAAAGAAGAGTCTGGATCATAACAAATAACATGAGGGAACTACCCCACAAGTCTGCAGGATTTGTAGCTGAAAATCCTGGCTTGGCAACTTTAAAATGGCATATTCATTGGCATAGACACCATGCTGTGAAGCTAAAAACAGAAACATAATGAGAAACCAATTGTAGCTAAAGCAAATTCTCCCTTTTTGTAACACCTTTACTAACACGTTGGAAAAGGGCCAAATACACTACATTCAACACCTTGGATGAGGAACATTACTTTATTAGTAATCTCTTTTATTTATCTGTAAACAATTATGTACGACACTTTTAAGGCTTTTTAAATATCATTCTCACTGCAAATATCTGAGGGGGGATACTGTTACTCTCAGTTAACTGCACTATGGTTGATTACAGCTAAAAATGTCAAATAACTACCCAGCTGAGTTTATAGGTAAGGTATAACCATGTTTTCAAATCCGAATCTCGGCTTAATGCCATAGACCCAATTTAATTTCCATTTTCCACAATATTTTGGCCATCAAGTGCTCAATATTAAAATAAAGGGATAAGGAAAGGAACGAGATATATGCATGTTTCAGTCCTAAATACACAGATGTATCCACCCCAAGATTTTAATTGTTTTTATCCCAATACCATTTATCTTTACTGGTACAAACCACTGCAGTGTAAAAACCTAGTAACATAAATTATATGAAAAAGGATTTCATGTTTCACGCACTGAACAAATAATACTCTAATAAATCAAAGCCAACCCCTCTCCACATGTACATTATGCATGTGACATGCATAAAAAAGGGAGGGGGGCTTTGATTGCACAGTTGCTGCCATTATCTTGATTTTTTTTTCTTTACTCAACTCTCGCAGATGCCCCTGGCTTTGCTCAACTTGTTCTTTTAAATGTTTTAAATGCTACTTTATTTAATATTTGTTCAAAGAAGCTGGCATGCTACAAAGGAAATGAATAACCTTTAGTGTCCTTTTATTTACAAAGAATGACTCTGAAATCTGTAGGCGCTTTCTTAGGAAATAAAATTGGAAAGGAGAGGGGCAACTCAGTCCTTTGCTTGGAAGAGGTCCAAAAAACCAGGGCAGAAAATAAACTGGGTGGGGGGCAATCTCACCACCACTTATTGGCCAGAGGTAGACTTGTTGTGGCATATAGATGGGATATATAGTGCTTCCTCCTCTTATTTTTCACCACAATAACCTTGTGATGTAGATAGGGCTGAGAGAGGTGACTGGCCCAAAGTCTCCCAGGGAACCTCCATGACTGAGTGTCAATTTGAACCAAAGTCTGGTCCAGCATCTGAACCACGACATCACACTGGCTCTCTGCTAAATGCAGAGTTCTGTGAATGGCTCTACCACAAATGGCCACCATGTTGTGAACAGGCACAGCATCCCTTTTTTGAGCATATACTTCACACTCTCAAATATCTCACCAGCCCCGCCCCCTCCAAATTGCCTCTCCCTGATCTCCCCTAGCTGGCTGTTGTTCCCCAGAGCAGTAGAAAGGGAGCCTTCTCTGTGTTTCTTTCTGATATTCTTTTGGCTGGAAGCGTCAGGAACTAAACCTGATTCTTTCTGTCACTATTGGTGAAACTACTTTTTCTCACAACTGTCCAGATGTTCAATAAAGGGTATTATCATGATGGTCATGCCATTTGATAACATACTGGTCTGTGCAATTACTGTAAAGAGAAGTCAACGGAGAAGTTTATATTTAATTGTACCTGTTGTCTTGTGAAACTAGACCTAAAAAGGGCTCCTTAAAATATTTATAAAAATAAATTTATTGTACTCATGTACTTATTACAATATTTACACTCCACCCTTCTTTCTAAACAGAGGCCTCCAAAGCAACTGGTTGTGAAAATGAAAGGTGTTAAATATAGGTTGGGAGTACACTACATTCCTCTGGTGCTCCAGGGTAGCTGGGCTGTTAGTAAGGAAGCTGTTCAGTATTCCACCTGTTGCTCTTTAAATATTCTATATTGATCAAGTAGAAGACTGTCCTATAACCAGAGTGTGAATCACTCAGGTATTTCACGTAGACTCTGAAAGCAGGAAAACTCCTTTAAAAATCAGCTACATAGTCTCCAATTCATGCACCACTGGCAGAAGGGATCATAATGGAAAATAATAGAGTCTGCTCACCATTATTCAGATGCCATAAAATACAATTAACTTTGGGCTTGAAAATTCCTCTCTTCTCTCTCCAACCAACCATGGGAAGGCTTTGGTTGCTACTGCTGCTATTTTAGATTAATGGAAGTTTCAGCTTTCCTTGGAAACTTAACCACGATTCATTAAACGATGGCCATTCTGAAACTAAGGTGGCTCAGTGGTTAAGATGCTGAGCTTGTCGATCAGAAGGTTGGCAGCTCAGCAGTTTGTATCCCTAGTGCCATATAACGGAGTGAGCTCCTGTTACTTGTCCCAGCTTCTGCCAACCTAGCAGTTCAAAAGCACGTAAAAGGTAACAGTGTTCCATGCTCCTTCGGGAATTAGTCATGCTGGCCACATGACCATGGAGACATCTTTGGACAGCACTGGCTCTTTGGCTTTGAAACGGAGATGAGCACTGCTCCCTAGAGTCAGGAACAACTAGCACATATGTGCATGAACCTTTATCTTATTCTAAAACCAGACAGTTTCAACTCCATTTGAATTTGGCTTGATTTCATTTAACAGAGAAATCACTTGTTGTCTTAATGAAACTATAATACATCCTCATGACATGTGAAGCTTTGACCCAGAAGTTAGGTCTGCTGCTAGCTACAATCCTGCTTCCTACTTCTCTAAATTCATTGAACCCAGTTTGTTATCTGCAAAGATAACATTTTACACACACACACACACACACACACACACACACACACAAAGCACTCTCAAAACATGTGTATACACATCCTCAGTGATATTTCGCAGAAAGAAAAATCTTGTCTATCTGTAATATTCTTGTTCTCTCTCAAATTCCATTCTGTACGTTCATTTTTTCTGTAGCTCTATCATGTATTGACAGTGTCTTCTCCTGATTTGTGAAGTACTCATATATTAGTTAATTAACAGAAAATTTTCCTTAACGGCAACAGGTTTGTCTTTAGCTGGTACCTGTTACGGGTTGCTTTGAAATTCAAAAAGTATTTGGCAATACTTTCTATTTTGATAAGAGTTCATGCTGAGAAATAGAAGGATGGCAATACATGAGACTTTTGTATCAATGCATGTTGTTCTGAAGCTGAGGAAGACGGGAATCCAAAGGTATCCATCTATATTCAGAAAATCAGCTTTTAGAGCAGACTGCAATTCTGGTAGCCATGTTCCCTAGAAAGTGTGGGGGTTATTTTCCCAACACATCTGGAAAGCACAAACTGGAGAATGAATATGCTAAAGATCCCAGAGAAATAATAATCTCAAAGCTGATAGAATTAGTGCATACATAGGTCCCTGATAGATTGTTTTAAAAGCATTCCCTTTGAAAAATAAAATAACAATAAAATAGGAACAGAACAGAAAATAAACAGAAAGAACCAAAACATAGTATTACACAATGTCCATTCCAATTTTCTCTGCTCATTGACTGAGGAGAGAGTCTCTAAGTCACTGTGATGGGCTTGACTGAATTGACAAAACTGAGTCAATCAAGCCAGGAGGCGTGGCTAAAGACTCTAAAATTAACTCAGTCACCGGGCAGACAAACTGAAGTTGAACCCATGCTTGGATTCTCCAAGCAGCACACAGGAGAACATGGTATTACATAATGTCCATTCCAACTTTTACCTGTCTGCATATGTCCAGAGGAACTATTCCGTACTTGTTTTTAAAGATATGGATTATCACCAACATGAATTTGCACATTATTTGTGTAGCGGTGGTCGTAAAATGCAACAAGACAGACAGTAGTTGCAAATCTTCTTTTTGCCTTTCAAGAAGTCATCAAGGCATCCTCAGATGATTGCTATCTTAATGGCTTTGCTAGCTGTGGGGGTGTGCCCTTTGAATGGTCTCTGGCTAAAGTGATTGATATCTTTTGTGGCTTGGCTGTTATTAGTAATTTACATCTTTTCTCAACTTTGTTGCTGCCTAGAGACCTTTTAAAAATATTCTATAAGTGGTTTTTTATTTCCAAGTGTTCAGTTATGTGAGGACTAGAATAGTCAGGGAAAAAAGGGTGAAAAGATAACCTCTCAAAAACAGTCAGGAAAAAAAAGTGATTGTGTATCTTTGTGTCTTACTGTTTTAATGGTCTGATTATGCTGTGCGCACACTTTTGCCCTTTACAAAGACATAACAAGGCATTTAAAACACACTGCTGATCTACAGACCTGTGGCTCTATGGCAGGAGAAGGGCAGGGAATAGCAATAGCCTTGGCGCCAAGACACTGTTGAAGCACCCGGGCAATCAATTGGTGTAATAATTGTTTAGCACTGCAGAACAAGACACGCAAAAACAATATGGGCAAAACTCTTACAGATTCTCGCCACCCCCGTGTACGAGTCAGTGACTTGGTACAGACTTAGTCACTCCTAGACCAGACAGACTAAACCAATGGGATTAAACTAAGTTATGACTGTCTTATTGATTTCAATTGGTCTGCTCTAACTCTGGATCCAACCCATGGAGAACAAGAAAGCAGCTGGCACAGATATAACTGTACCCACCAAATCTGCCATTCTTTGGAAACACTTGCATGAAATGTCATTGTTTAATACCGCAACAGATTTCAGTGCTTCATTCTCTAATTCAGAGGCATTCTATCAGCAGGACTAAGCTTACTCCCACTGTGGTCTTAATTCTCATAATTTGTCATCTGGTTCTTTTCTGCTCAAAATCTGCTTGCTGTGGAAGAAAGCTGGAATATGTTCCACGGGCACAGAAACAAAAGGATACATAAAAAGACTGAATGGTTGTCGGAAACGTTCCCACCCCTCATTCAAATGTTCATGTTGGTAGAGGGCCACAGTTCAGGGAAGTAATCTATTCTCTGTGTACACCATCATAGCATCAGAAATGTAAATGGATCTCAAGTAACAAAATTGGGGGGGGGGGGAACTCTTCCATAGGAAGTCTTTGGTGGGCATACCTAATACCTTTTCCACTGTCTAAATTGGCTACAGCTGATGGGAATTCAAATCCTACAAATTTGGGTGGGGCCCCACGTTGGCCACCTCTGGACCAGTAATATGATTCCATGCAATCCAGTACAATGATATCATGTAACACAATTAATTAATTAATGGATCTTTCAGTGGGTGCTTCCTAAATGACATGGCAAACTGCATTCACTGGATGTTAACATTCCCCTCCTTTCCATCCAGTATCCCAGCACCCTTTGCAGCATTTCCCATAGAGATTTACAACAATTGCAGAAAATGGAAAACAAAAGGGAGGAAGCAAAGATGCTCTTCTAAAAACCATAGTAGTTTCTTCTTCTTACTTTGTTTACCAAAAACAGTGGCTATGATTGTTTAATTTAGCAAATAGTCTGGGTTTAAATGTTACATTGGTTACAGGAAACTAGCCTAGAACAAACAGTGATGGTTCAAATGTTGGTTAAGACACACCTAACCACAATTTAAAATACTGACTAACATTATACTACAACATTGCTTAATGCATTTTACGAACTCATCACTGAGTAATAAAGGCAATCTAATAGGGAAGAAAGAAGATATATTGACCAATTAAATATTCTAGGAAGCCACCATGAAGATTTGAATGCCAAGCTACTCTTTCTTTTTGTACTGGTGAGTACCATGTGAATGGATGAATAATGTGGAGGAAATATAAAAGCAATATAACTTTTTTTGGGAGACAATATATATCCTTGATTAGTATATATTAATCTCCTCCTCCTCCTCCTCCTCCATGATTTAAATCCCTTATTTAGCTTTCTGAATAACACTACTTCCTATGACAACAAATTCCAATAGCTCAATGCTATTTAATGATCAGCATTGAAGAACAAAAGGCGAAATAGGAATTGGTGTGTGGATGTAGTGGAAGCAAAAATATTTGCAAGAATATGAAGATATCCAGAGATATAACGAATGGAGCTGATATAAACTAATTTTAGCTGTATTTCATTTTGCTTTTATCGCATGCCTTTCACTTTTTGGCTTACTATTACACACACACACTCACACACTTTTTGGAATCTGCAAAATGTAATAAAAAAAACATATGAGACGGGCAGTATGATGAGTATGTACATAAGTACATACTGAGCTAAAAGAAAAACTAGTTCTTTAATGCATCTTTAAAACAGGGAGTGACCAAGTGTACATTTCACTCTTCTGTGGCACAGGCAAGCATTGCCTAAAATCAAAGTTTTGCTGTTTGTTTTAGAACAATTGCCTAACTCATTTGCAAAATAAATTGAGTAATCAATTATTTAATCAACTAAAACTCATTATGCTTAATCAACTAAGATCTTCTTAATTAGATGATAGCCTAATTCTGAAGAGATGGAAGACTGAGCAGCCCTTTCTAGCTCCTTGTCACTCAAACTCTACGGCTAGGCAACATGGATGTCTTTATTTTTATTTTTTAATTTATTGTTGGGGGTTATAGGTTGCTCCAATCCAGATGCTCTGATTATAGTTAAAAACTATGAAATGGAAGAATGATTCCTCAAGGAGAAGGTCTTCTTCTGTTCTTGGACTTGTATTTACCCCATCTTGAGCTGATTGCCAAAGGAAAGGAAAGAACCACAAATCATTTCAATCACAAACAGAAGAAAATCAACATAACATTGGCACTTCAACAGCTAGATTTCAGGGTCTGCCTTCAGGTTTCTGGGAATCTACTAGAACAATAGCACAATTTAATTTTTCTCCCCCTCTTGGAAGCATTTACAGACTGAAATAAAGGGGAACCTCTTTCTCTTTTTCAATCCTTGGCAGGAAAGATATAGAATAGATATCCGTAGATATAATCTGAGATTTACGAAGGTGTGCCTTTGAAATGATTTTATGTAGAGAAATAATATGCAGTTTTATGAGTTGCTCACCTTCATATGTTGGGTGTTTCATTTAAACAGATATTCTTGTTCCGACTTGGCTTATGTACAGAAAGAATCACAATAATATATATAGTCTAACACATCTAACACATATACCTTCATTTTCACATGCCCACGTGAATATATGCAATTATATCTAAAAACCTATTTCTATCATATTGATGAATTTGAAAAAAGATGAATTTTCTTTCGTACAGTATTTTTGTTTGTGGGGCAGGATGGGTGGGTGTTGGTGCCTTTGAGTCACAAGTCACAATTAACACTTGGCGACTGCCTGGACTAGCCTCTTCGGTTTCCTTGCAAGGTTTTTCCGAAGTGGTTCGCTTGCTTCCCAGGGTTGAGAGAGAGTAAGTGGTCCAAGGTCATCCAGCCGGCTTTGTGTTTCATGTAAGATTAGAATTCAGGGTCTCCTGGCTTCAAACCTGATGCCTGAACCACTGTACCAAACTAGCTCTGTTTTATGCATCCTTCATAAGCCGCACACTTAACAAAAGCGCACATCATCCCAGTCTGTACTAAAATGCATCAGCACTGCCAGCATGCAAACATGTTTGGAGTGGGGCTGGCACATGGGAAAGGCATGTGTCAGGCTAGGCTGGTAATGCTCATTTACATAGCCTTATACTCTTTGTTCATAGGTCTTAAGAGCAGAAATCCGCATCTCTTAAGATCATGGAGCCAATGGATTAAGCAAGTAATGCATAAGGCAAAGGAAATTTGATAGCTCTGCTGCTATGAAATGAGTCTTATCCCCCAAGATTCCAGTGTCAGATTCCCACTCATCAGCAATTCCAGCAATCAAGGTCAGGACACAGCTGGAACACTGCCTCTTCTAAAACAGTAACCTCAGCTGGGCGCAAGGTAGCAATCCATCTGATGCAATGGCCTCTTCTCACAGGCTGCAATTCTGCTACCTGCAACATTGGAACAGAAAACATCTACTGTCCACTGGCCTTACTCTCATTAACAGGCCTTCCAGCATCCATTAGTATGAAATTAAAAGCAACTATACCACAGCCTACTGCTGATTTAGGGCAAGGCTGTGGGAGAGGGAACTCATTTTATGTCGATTCCAAATAGAGACAGTTTATTTGGAGAGGAAAGAAATTAAGAGGAAGAACTCCATTTTGTCCAGAAACTATACTTCTGATTCTAATCAGGCCATCTAAGTTCTAAAAGAAAAACTTGTTCATGGATCTCTTGTATCATGTCAAGTGTGAACTTAAATCGATCTCTTCACAAAAGTGGTGCTGCCCTTGAACTGGGCTATTATTAACCCTTAAATCATGAATTCCTTCTAGGTGCTCTTAGCTCTGCTAATGAGTATTCAATGTAGAGGATTATAATAATACTTAGCATGTTTTATGTAGTACTTTCAGATATTCAAAGGATTTGTATATTTAGCTTGCTCCAACTTTATAAGGCAGGCCAGCCCAGTTTACCTACTTACTGCAGATGCGGGTTTGCCTAAATTATTGACTAGATAATTAGCATCCCCATTAATGGCAAAGGCAAGACTTGGACCATAATTCATATCCTTAGCCACCATGATGCACCAACTCTTGAGCAGTTTTTCCAGCCAAAACTGATTTGGAGGAGGAGTCAGAGGACAGTTCGAGCTTCTCCAATCAATGGGACTACTGATGATACTGGCTGGGGTTCACAGGACTTCCAATTCAACAGACAATATGGGTTATAGGTAGTGGTGGGATTCAAATAATTTAACAACCTGTTCTCTGCCCTAATGATTTCTTCCAACAACCAGTTCACAAAACTGCTCAGAAAGTTAACAACTGGTTCTCCAGAAGTGATGTGAACTGGCTGAATCCCACCACAGGCTAAATGGAAGATGAGTGCGATAGTTATAAATGATAATTCAAAGAAAGAAAGGAAACAGGGGAAGCACAGGAAGGGAAAGAGAAGGATTCCAGTGTAGACCCTTTCCAATGATTCTGGATCCCACCTGGTTATAGCTTCTTCGTCTCTCATTAATTCTTACTGGTGGTGGGGGGAGATCCAATTAGTTTCCTTTCCTGACTTCCAAATGATTTTTCATCCCTGTAATTAATGGGCAAGTCGGAGCGGAGCTGCATGGCAGGCAAATTGCTGGTTCAGGGGAGCGGGGTAATTTTCTAGATATGATAATGAGGGTTGCTTTCTTGCTTTTAAATAATGTATTCATTATTGGGAGGGTTGCAAGGGGGAAACATCCAGAAGTGTTGGATTCTTGTTCCTTTATTGAGAAGAATTTAAATTGTGAATTGTGTTGTAGTATTGGCATACCTGATCACTACTTCTATCTAGGTCAGTGATAGAAGCCAAATTCAGGAGGAGCAGAACATAGATTGCTCTCCCATTTTGTGGCAATCACAGGAGGTGAAATTCTGACCAAAGGGGAGATTTTTAGACACACAAACACACACTGCTGGGATGATTAATTAAAACTTCTCCCCTCTCCTCTCTCATACACATATTTAGCAAAGGCTTTTCTAGGGTGACAGCCAAGGTCCTCTGCCTTGCTTAAGTCAAGACTGAGATCAAATTGCAAATGACTTGTACCACACGTTGAACTGCAAACCAGCAAACTGTAATTTAGCTAATTTTGCTATCAAAACATGCTATTATTTATGGTTAATTTACAGTTCACTGTCTGTCACTCAAGAAATTCACTTGATTAAGCCACAAGCATAGGTAAGCATGTCAAGCAAATTTAGTCACTAATAGATTCAACAAAAATTTCATTTGGCTACGGTTAGTAATTAAAAGTTATGTAGACCTTTCTGTCCTAACTATCTGGACAATTTCATATTCAGGAGAGTTAAATATTCAGTAGGGTGGTGCATGTTTCAAAATTGATTAAGAAGAAGAGCTTTGCAGCTCACATGGCATATTTCTCTTTGGTATTCATTAAAGCAAGCTGACTTTTTCAAGCTTTTGCATGAACCTTGGGGAAAAAAGAAACTGCTCTTTTAATGCAACTTTTAATGTAGCAGCATCTTTTTTTTTTCAGGTTTGCATGGCAGCCTGGAAAAACAGCCAGTTGTGATGAATAACAAAGATGCTGTCTTCCCATAGAGTTCAATAATTTTTTTTTTCTGAACCATTTTTGAAGCATGCAAAGCCCTATTTAATATTTAGGTAACATACAGCACCTACCGTAGTTAGTTCTGTGAGAAAAAGTAAGAACAATAGGTTGTTACTCATAAAAGCTCTCAATCTAATGAGGGCCCTTTTATCAGTAACTGAATGACAGCAATTGTATGTATGAGAATCTGTTTTGTGGAGGATGGCCTTCCAACCATGGCTTTTGCCAGAGATGCACTTTTTGCCTGCTGCTTTGTGTTAAAATGAAAGGAATGTGATTGCTGGGTGTTGTGATTCATCAGAAGTTGGATGGGAATAGGGAACTGGCAACTATAAATGACCCAATTGTCAATTGGTGCTATATAACATTGTCAACTTTATAAAGCAATGGAGCATTTTTTTAATCATGTGTAATTTGATTCTCAGCTCTAATCATTAACCTTTGCAATCCCTTCTCCTTATCTTATCTTATACTAGTTATTTATCAACTGACTTGGGGCTATCCAAACCAAATTGTTCCTGCTATCAAAATCAGAATGAACTTCAATAAAGACTGTTTGTAAATCCTGTGAATGGGACCCGACTTCTTTTAACATTCTAATTAAGACCAGCCTTCAAGAAGCAACAGGTACCCTATAAGGTGATAAGAATGGGCATTTAAGCCAGGATAGCGCCATAATTTTCTACCATCTCTGATCATCACAAGAGGGCTAAAGATCTGCCTTCAACACCACAACTTACACATGGATCGTCCAAGGCAAAACACCCAAAAATTTATGGGCCAAACACAGACCTGTAAGATCAATACATCACTACAGAGGCGTATCACCCTCTGACCATCCATGGGATAGGAAAATTGACAAATATATCAAACTGGCCAGTCTCCAGGTCTTCCTTGTTTTCTGTCCCCTTATTCTTGTCCTTTACTCAATTTGCCACTCACTTTCAACAAACAAAATTGGAAGAGTTATGTAACCAGAAAATTAAGGGAGTTCTCACCCACTGGGTAGGGGAGACATAGCCAGATTAGAGGTGTGCTTATGGAGTGGAAAGAACTGATTAGGCTATCACAACTGGCACTGAGAAGAAGAAGAAAGAAACTTTCCCCTTTCTTGTCTTTTAAAAGAACTTACATGTCATTGTCATCTCCAACCCTATTAAATATTTTATTCATCCAAATTAGTCCTCAGAATTTCCTCCTGCTGTGGAATATTACTTCACTAAAAGATTATTTCACTGGTGAGTGGGTTGGAAGAAATGACATCTCCCCCTCCCCTCCCTGTGCTTATGTCTCAGCAATGAATGATATTATTGACAGGAAGAGAGTGATCTTATAAGAGTGACAGGATCGCAGATAGTTAGAACACAGTGCAATAGACTCTTCCCAGAATGCTCTCACTGACATCCAGTCAAATTCTAATGTGGAGAACAGCCAAACATAAGTTTCATTAACAGAGGTCAGGGCTTTTGCCCTGTATGCCGTCAAAGAGGCGTTGCTGTTGCCCAAAATGTAGAGCACGTTGCACAACCCAAGCTTTCACAACAGGGAGCTTCAATTCAGCATTTCAAGAAACAGAAGCCAGAGAACAGGGGAGCTTGTATCAAGTTGATCCATCTTCATGGCAGCATGTGCACCTTCTCCTTGAGAAAATGTCACATGGACCAATGAAGCTCAAGATCAGATCATAGCCAAGAGAAACAGTTCTACAACACAAGGGCCTTCTTATTTTTTAAATAATAATAAAGCAGAGCATCAACTAATAAAATAAAAGGCCTATGAAAAGATGCCCAGCATCGTTTGTAGAAGAACAAAGAAAGGTATTTTCCTTCTTGCTCACATAATATTAGAATCTAAAAAGTCCAAGGGGGGGGGGGGAAATAAAGTTACACTTTTTCAAACTATGCATAATTCAATTGTGGGATTTGCTACCGCAAGATAATAGTGATGATCACCAACTTGGGGCACCATTAAAAAGGGATTATTTAAACTCATGGAAGAGGTTCCTACTCATTAAAGCTGCCCACACTTCAAAAATGATTTGGAAGAATTGCTTCAGGCCTGGGATTAGTATAGCACCTTGGTGTGATTCAATAAAGCAGCCCAACTTTTTTCCCCCAGGGTTCTCCTGAAGCCTGGATAAATATATTAACCCTTTAAGAATTCTACTGGACTCTTTTTTTCCCCAGGCTTGTATGGAAGCCTGCAAGTTTAATGCATGAGAGAGGGGCAGTGTTTACCTGAGGTCAAAAGCACCTTTTCTGAATCATGTTCAATGTCCTACTCAGAGCCATCTCTCCGGGCACGCCAGACGTCTCCCATTGCTCTTCTGGGTTCCGTCTTCACACCTGTGGGGGGCGCAGGAAACTGGAAGAACAGCTCCTTGGCAAGCATGCACGCGTCAGGAAGCTGAGCTTCCAGTTTCCAGTGTGCATATGCGCACTGGCCAGCTGGTTTTCACGCACACCTGTGCACCGGAAACCGGAAGACCAGCTTCCCGGCACGTGCATGCATGCCAGGGAAACTACTCTTCCGGTTTCCGATACTCCCCCGCAGGAATGTGTGCATGCTCCCTAGAATATTATTTCCAGTATTTGAGACAATATATTCCTCAGTGACAAATAGTTTGGTGTAGTGGTTTCAGGTACCAAGCTAGAAATTTGGAGTCCGTGGGATCTAGTGTCACCTTAGGCACAAAGCCACCTGGGTAGCCTTGGGCCAGTCCCTCTCTCTCAGCCCTAAGAAGGAGGCAAACCATTTCCCAAATCTTATCCCAAAAGCTGCAGTGACTTGTCCAGTCACTTTAACAGGAATCAAGACTGACATGAAGACACATACATATTCCTCAGTACCGTTTTTGCTAGGAAACACAGGTGGGAACATGCTATTATGCTCATGCCCTATTTATGGTATTCATATTATGGACTAGAAAAGAACTGAATAACAAATCCCTCAAGCGATGGCTTGCTCCCAAATGGAGGGAGTCAGCACCCCATGGCACTACATTGAGGAGGAAGGGGAGACTGCTGGTGGTAGGCTTGTAACAAGCTGGTTTTGTTCTGTATATGCATGCAATCATGCATATATTGCTGTATCCCCACCTTCTTCCTGCTGTTTGGACACCAGGCAAAGTCAGGGGGATGTAGTAGCTCCAGCTCTTGCACTACCACCACCCCCTGGCTTTCTAAGGCTTTTTCATTTGTATGCTTGCTCAACCCCTGCATTCCCTTTGTGATAGAAGAGGTAGCCACCAGTGCTTGCTAAAAGCAAGAAAGTATCTTGGGGAAGAAAATGAGATTATTATTCTGTCACCCAGCAGCAAGACATAATGTCACATCCTGCCATGCAATTAAGCTCTTAATCTTTTGAAGTCTGAGTGATCATGACTAGTAGCCATCTCCAATTCCGTTGCTACTCTATCAGATGTTCTTGTAATCCACACAATTCATCCATAGGGTAGCAAATGAAGGGTAGGAGCCCATGTGTGGGAGTTTCCTTTCAGAAAATAGTATGCATGTATGTGTCTTTCAGTGATATGTGGCTACATATTTAGGAGACTCAGTGTTATACTGCAGCAAAATATATATATATATATAGGAAAGGCAGTTCAGAATGACTTACGGTATCTGCTATGACTTGTCTGTGATCCCAGCAGATTATATATTTTAGCAGTAATTGCTTGACCACATATTTTATATGAGTGATTTGATGTACATTCTGAAGTTTAACTCTCTATCTTAAGACAGAGATTTTTATGAAAAAAATTAAAGATTTCATTTATTTCATTTATTTGGCATTTATAGGCCGCCCTTTTCCCTGAGGGGACTCAGGGCGGCTTACAATTCGTGGGAGATGAACAAATTATCAATAGGACTGATAAAACTAAGACTAGCTCCAAAAAGTATGCATGCAGAAAGTTATGTATCTTAAGGCAAATGGTCTATTTATTTCTCGCCTGATCCTAAGTGAAATCATATTATTTGTGGCATGCAATACATTATCATTTTAGGAGTTTGCAGGATTGCCACATTCGAGCATGATACTAAGACTTAAACCATGATTTACAAATCACAGTGGTTGGAGTCATACATCTAAACTGTAACCGCAATATGTTTTAATGGAGATATATCTATCATTTAAGGTCAGGAAGAATATTTTGAATTTTGACAGCAAAACTATTTAGCAGAAGTCTCAGAAAATAATAACCCTGGAATGTGTGGCAAATTACAAAACATTAATTTATCAGAATGCAATTCAAGCACTGGGCTGCAAACATCTAGGGCCCACAGCAGTGGTGGGATTCAACATTTTTTACTACTGGTGCTGTGGGCATGGCTTGGTGGGTGTGGCAGGGGAAGGATACTGCAAAATCCCCATTCCCTCCTCACTCCTGGGGGAAGATTACTGCAAAATCCCCATTCCCTCCTCATTCCTGGGGGAAAATTACTGCAAAATCCCCATTCCCTCCTCATTCCTGGGGGAAGATTACTGCAAAATCCCCATTCCCTCTCCACCCCACCCCACTAACCTGCTTTCCAGCTCCATTCTCCTGTTCAGGGCAACAAAAGAAGATCAGCTGGGAGGCAGCAGGGGCCGAACTACTCAAAATTTCCACTACCGGTTCTCCAGAACCTTTCAGAACTGGCTGAATACCACCTCTGACCCACAGTCACTGTTGTGTCCATTTACATTTGAGACCAATGCTTCAGTTAAAGTTACTTTCACATTTTTTAAAATTAAATTAAGGAATTTTAAAATAAATACATTTCAGTAAAGTGAAAGTGAATACCCAGAGGATGATCATCTGTGAATTCAGTCCATGGATTTCCAAGCTCTGAGACCCAGCCTTTTCTCATTACCTACTATTTGATCTTTGAACTAGAGATGCCTCGGATTAAAGCTGTGTCCTTCTGCATCAAAATATGGGATTCCATCTTCCCTTCTCTTCCTCTCATACTAATAATTGATATTGATTGCCAAAATAGATTGCTGTGCAGCATTTTACACTTTTTGTTCCAGATAGCTTGCACTAAAATGTATCATTCAAGTTTCTTTCCATGCAGCTATATTAGGACAAACCAGTTGTTCTGGAAGGTATGGATGGCGTACTGTGCTGAAATATAATTATCACATGGTATAATCCAAACAGTGTGCCTAAGAACAATTCAATATGGAAAGTGCCATTATTAATTAAAAAGTAAGAACAGTTACGGTAAACTAAAGCTACTGCCACAAAGAAGATAGACATTACATTGAAAAAGGCTGAGGTTTCCTGAAAGCCAAGGCTCTTCTGAGAGAAGGTTAGAAGTAGGAGATAGAAGGGGTTATTAAAACAAAGCTTTAATAAAGTTCCTCTTCTCTTTCTCTCTGAGCCTATTCAGTCCCGTCTGCAAGGTGTGTTGAGATCCCCTGGTGACAGGCAGCCAGGAGATAATTAATGCTCATTAATCTCCATAGCTCCTGCAGGGACCATTCCTGGGAACACTTAGTCAATGTTTACAGTTTGGCTTTGCAGTTTTCAGTCAATGACCCTCATAGTATCACACGTAAGAGCGGAATGAAACAAATGTAAGAGGCTCTATTCCATTGACTGTAGAGCAATGGAGCTGAATGTCAAGGATCCTGGGTCCTATTCAAGATCCCCTATGGTACCAAGTATCGAAAGAAGCAAGAATGTTTTATCATTATGGAAAAGCAACTTTGAACGTAATGGGCCCATCCCCTCTGGAAGCCCACCACTTTCATTCCTGAAAAAGAACTCAGAGGAAGATATTTTAAACTACTCTTCCACAACCATTTACTGATTATCATGCTAGCTGGAGGTAATGAGAGTTGAAATCTGAAACAGCTTGGGATCACCAGCTTGCCAGTTCCTGGATTAAGCTCTGAAGGACTATTTAACTGAATTGCTATTTGTCAAAGAGGTATAGAGTTGGCTTTTGAGCCCTATATCATTTTCTTCATCATCATCAAAATTTCCAAGCAGGAATTTCAGCAAAGAAAGACCTCTCCTCTTTCCCCCTGCAGGAATGTGTTGCTTTGGACAAAAGCTTGGGTTGAACTTTTCCCAAACACTCCAGGTCTTTGATCCGATTAACCTAGAATGCTTCTCCCCAACTTGGCTGTCACCATTTACCACACAGTCACATCACTGTCCATTTATCAATTAACTGCTGCCTTATCAGAAAACTGAATGGGAACTATGGGTGGGGAAAGTGCTAAGAAAAAGGGAGAGTGGATTGGAAGGAAGGTAGGAAAAGGGGGTGGGGAAAAGATGTATGTTGTTTAATGTGAATGGAAAATAACCATTTCATGTTTCTGCAGAAATAACAGTCATGTTGAGCATATAACTGCCAATACAGCTAACATCTATCTTGGTCTTGATTTATATATTTAGAACAATGTATGTGTCGTCATCAGCCATTCAGTTGTGTGCAGTGGTAGGATTCAAATAATTTAACAACCAGTTCTCTGCCCTAATGATTTCTTCCAACAACCAGTTCACCAAACTGCTCAGAAAGTTCACAATTGGTTCTCCCAAAGCGGTGCGAACTGGCTGGATCCCACCATTGGTTGTGTCCGACCTTCAGTTACTCTATGGATCAGAACTCTCCATGCCCCTTTCTCTTGCACCGCCTTCTTCAAGGTAAGCATGAAAAGTCAAATTGGCAACATTTTCTCCCCACACAGCCCCCTAACAGTGGGACAGAGGGGCACAGATGTTATGTCTACTTTTTATTATTTATATATTAAAATACACTGAGCAATTTTCATAAGAGAAAATGTATTGTGTATGGAGACGATTCACATCCACAGTGCCAACTTTGTACATGCATCGAGATCAAATTCTTCTTGAAGCAAAAATGGAAAGAACATATTGAATTATACGACTTCTCTAAGAAAGGTTGTTGCAATAAACCAGAATCTCCCCTAAAAGAATGAATAACTCCAAGTAGAATTCATGCTGGATCAGAAGCACAAAACTTTCTACAAAGGAACAGTTTATATATCCACCCACCACTCCACCCACATAAAACAAATACAAAATAAATAAGCTGCAGATATGGGTAAGAGTGGGAGGCAAAAATTAGGACATGGGTTTATTCTTCCTATCATCTTCTGTCTTTCACATTTTTTTACTTTCAATACTTATGCATGAAGAGCTCTGGCAAGTACCTGTTTTCAGTATCAAAAGAAATTGCTCATAAACACTGCTCAGTTTTATTTTGGAGAAACAAATGCAACCAGCTACACTTAATGTGATCAGCAGAAGAGGCTATTTTTTAAAAAAGATACCCAGACTCTAAAAGTGGATTAAAATCTTACATTGTAGTGGACATTTAGCAATTTCAGAAAAATAAAACTGCCTGTTCCTATAAAAGAGTCACTGAGCAAATTCCTCTGCTTTATAATTTAGTTTCAGATGGGGAACAGTCCTCATATAATAGGCTCTCTCCCCATTTGCACTTAATCAAGATGCAATCATGTCCTGATAACACCAATTTTCTCCCAGCATTGCCCTTATCTTGTTCCTAGCCTTTAACGGAGACAACTTTTCATTGCCCCTAGCTCTATTGATCTAAAATTAGTATTTTTCCCCTTGTTCTAACATATCCCAGCAATAACATCAAGGTGTTCCTCATCTCACTACTTCTCTCTTCTTTTTTTGCACCAACTTCTCTCCAGGTATCTGACAAGATAAAGGAGAGAAGAGCCACAACTCTGCTATTTAGTTAGAGGAAGAATGGAGGCAGTGTTTGTTCTAATTTGCTTTAACTGATATACCTTTTACCTTCAGATGCAGCAGCCCCATTTTTCTTCATTACACTGTTCAGAAATTTTTTGTGGCTGATCTGCCAGGTCTCCTGTATTTGACACCTTCAATCATTTCTTTCCCTCTCCCAGCCTCACTTCTGGTGAAGTAAGGGAGTGGTTCTCTATCGGCTGCTTGGCTTCACATTTCCTGAACTCCAGGACCATCTAAGTAGTTACAAAATCTATAGCTCCCAAAATGTGGGGCTATTTCTGTCCTGGCGTCTTTGCATAATACATTTGCTTCATATTCATTTAAGTTGAGAAATGCCACTCGGTTCCTGCTGCAATGTTAGTTGGTGGTTTTCCTCATTAGCTGGTGATGTGTTGAAAAAAGATGGCAGCAAAACCAAGAAGAGAAAACCAAATCACTTGCCCATAATAAGTGCCACATTCCACCATGAGGACATTATTTGGCATTGACTCAAAACCAATGCAATAGGCAGGACAGGGATTGGCAATGGGTATAATAAATGTTATGGGCAGCATTTCTCAGGATGTTTGTTGACTCAAAGATGAGTGGATAATGCTTTAATTCAATAGGGAGGAAAAATCTATCTTTTTATTCTTATTATCACCCCAAACTCAAGTTCCAACAAGATCTTCCAGAAACAGAATTACCGCCATGACTTCCCCATTAGCCAGCATTGCCACTGTATAAAAGATAGGAGCAAATCTCAAGCTTCCCTCCACACTATGCTTTGGCAGCCAACTTGATCAATTGATTAAACACCCTGCAAAACTACACAGCTGAGGATATAAAAAGGACGAGAAGTGGAAAATAATGTAAATAGCAATAGCAGTAGACTTATATACCGCTTCATAGGGCTTTCAGCCCTCTCTAAGCGGTTTACAGAGAGTCAGCATATTGCCCCCAACAATCTAGGTCCTCATTTTACCCACCTCGGAAGGATGGAAGGCTGAGTCAACCCTGAGCCGGTGAGATTTGAACCGCTGAACGGCTGATCTAGCAGTAGCCTGCAGTGCTGCATTTAACCATTGCGCCACCTCGGCTCTAAATGCCGAGACATACTTTTGTCAGCTGCTAGAGTGTGCAGGACAAGGACCTCGCCTACCTTAGTGGATTGCCTCTATGTAGAACACTTTTTGTACTACTGAAACAGAAGTAACAGCTAAAAGGATAAGAAGAATTAGGACTAAAAGCAATCTCATAGTACAGTGTCACTGTGGGGGACCGTAAGATCTTCTACAGGGTGAGAATTAAGGTTGGGGTCTTGAGATATGAAAAAGTGCAAGAATCAAAATGTGGAACAATAACAGAGCACTAGGAGTGGGAGCTTTCACTTTTAAAAATCAGGGGCTAAAACTAATGGAAACACAAAGCCCCAAGGGTTAATAGGAATAATAATGATTGAGAAAGCGGTGTGAGTTTATGCATATCAAGCAAGGTGCCTAAATGAATATAGTTCATGATCTACATTCACAAGTGTGGAGATATCATTGTTAATTAGCCGCACTCATAATGGACTCTTTTATTCTGTCTGTCGGTAAACAAAAACCTAACCCATTCTCAAGGGAAGTCAATAGCAATAGCAATAGCAGTAGACTTATATACCGCTTCATAGGCCTTTCAGGCCTCTCTAAGCGGTTTACAGAGAGTCAGCATATTGCCCCCAACAATCTGGGTCCTCATTTTACCCACCTCGGAAGGATGGAAGGCTGAGTCAACCCTGAGTCGGTGAGATTTGAACCGCTGACCTGCTGATCTAGCAGTAGCCTGCAGTGCTGCATTTAACCACTGCGCCACCTTGGCGCAGTCAGAATATGGCTTGGCATTTTTTACAACAAGGATATTTTAACCATGACATTCAGTGTGCTAGAAATAGCCTAAGTCAGGGCATGAATTTTGGGACCGTCTACTACTTACACTTGCCAAATAGTCTAAAGAATTACCTTTGGATGTACCTTTGGAGTAGAGTTCACCTTCCCTTATTCCATTTCTTTCAACTAAAAGCTTCATTTTGTTCTAGTTTCTGGGACAGGGACAACCATAAACTGATTGTAAATCTACTCCTAGCTCTAAGCAATTTACAAGAGTTTCTGATTTCCAATTGTCATACATTAACAGCAAAGAGGTTTTCTTTACACATATCTTAAATTAGGCTTCTGAAAGAGAAAGCCTGGGAGAAAGCCATAAGTGGATTTTTGTCATGGACTTGAAAGCATCCTGCTCTTAATTGTCAATGCATGTCTATCCTTTTGAACACTTTTTTTAATACATGTTCTTCAGGATTCTTTGGGGTTCCAGTAACATAAATAAATATAGATTCCAGTTTTGCTCTTGGGGAATCTTTTACAACTCTCTTCCCCTTAAATAAAGTTTCCCTCAGATTCCGAATCCAGATCTTGGCTATTCAACACTTGCTTTCTTTTCAGTTTTCACCAATATTCTATCAATCACTTATCATTAGAGTCTGCACAACTTCAATTTCAACTGTGCTGAGCTAGGTGTGCTTCTAAACACCAGACAAGAAGCCATTTTAATTTTGTATGCATGACAGTCACCTCATGCAAGCGAACACTGATAAGTTTATTTTCTCCTTCTTCTTAAAGTAATAACCATCCTCTTGTTAAAAAATAATCATTTGACTTGAAATAATTTTATGGTTTACCCGAAGAGATGCACAGAGTGTGGAATAGGTATAGTTGACTAATTGACAATGTACATGAGTTAGCAGTTAGCAAATGACTTGCAACAATATGGTTTGTTAATCAAGGGTGTTTTTATATACATAGACCAAAAAGGGGATATTATGATTCTACTTTATATAAGTCTACACTGATGTTGCAAAAGTTAAAAGTTCTTACATAGAACTGAAAGTCATATCAAAGCCTTATTAAGCTCAATAACCTTGCACTCGGGATATATATGGTACTAGAAGTACCAATATGGCAAGATACAAACATTAAATTTAAAAAATCATTGATCAGTAATTGGTGAAATATCCAGTGAGGATACAGATAAACCACAGAAGGGTAGTTGAGGGCCTTGGATTACAACTCTTATCAGCACCAACCAGCTGATAGGTTAGTGGTAGTAGACATCATGGATGGGAGGATATTATAGTGATTGCTTAGGAATGTTCTGATGTTCTCAAAGCCAATATAATGGATAAGTGTTTCCACTTTCCCAATCTGCAAGATTTTAAGAGGGTGCTACCAAGGTTTTAAGAAGCAGAAGACTAAGCATAGGGCTAGAGAAGATTAAAGGCAGCAAGCATAGAAGAGATGCAGGCTGTCAGGATAAAGGCTGAATTTCATGGATCAGCCACAAAGATGGACAACTTAGCTCATACACAGGTACAACATTTTAAAGATGTAAAATGAGAACAAGCAGAAGGGACTTTTCAATGAAGAACATAAATTCATTGTACAGGCATACCTTGTTTTATTGCACTTTGCTTTACCACACTGCCCAGATATTGTATTTTTTTAAACAAGACTTCCACCAGCAAAAAGATAATGATTTGCTAAAGACTCAGACGATGATAAGTACTTTTAGCAATAAAATTTTTTTTTTAATTAAGTTAGGCAGATTGGGTATTTTTTAAATATAATGCTTTTGCGCACTTTAATAGACTACAGTATACTGTAAACATAACTTTTACATGCATTGGGAAATCCAACAATTCGTGTGAGTTGCTTTCTTGTGATATTCAGTTTATTGCAGTGATCTGGTATATCTCCCAAGCTAGGCCTGTAATGTTTTATAGTACTTAGAACTATTACTACAAATAATAGAATGGTCAAAGGGGCATGTCAAGATGCCAAAATTCTATGGTTGGATGATTTATCACACCAGCTCAGAGTATGCCTGAAATTTAGACAGCCTTGGTTCTAATCAACTTTCTAGGTAATTTAGTAGTCCCTTAGGAGGGCTTGAATATCAATCAGGAAAGAATTATACCCTTTCTATGAAAAGTAAAAATCCTCCATGGAAATTTGACACTGCCTAAGCATTTTACAGTGAAAGGTGATAGCTTTCCAGCATGTGCACACAAGGAAACATGACTAAATGCTGGAAAAGAAAAACAGCATGAGGTTTGAGAAGGTCCTGGACAGAAGAAGCCCTCGGACAGACCCTGTCTCCTACCAGAAACAGCTAACCTGGTTTCCCTGGCTTAGTAATAAGCAACTCATAGGTATCATCAGCTATGAAGAGACAGTGATAGCCTAAATTGTAAGTTTAACCACCATTTTCCATAGTGCCTTCACTGCAGTACCTCTACGGGTATTGTTGGAAATCAAAACAATGGATCCTGGCTATTTTTAATATCGTTTTGAAAGATTTCAATGTTGTTTCTCCCAGATTTATTTGTTTGTATGCCACCTTTATTCATTTTTACAAAGAACTGAAGGTGGCAAACATATCCAGTACACAATCCTCCTCCTATTTTCACCACAACAACTCTGTGAGTTGAGTTGAATTAAGAGAGAGAGAGAGAGAGAGAGAGAGAGAGAGAGACAGAGAGAGAGAGAGAGAGACAGAGAGACAGAGAGAGACAGAGACAGAGAGACAGAGAGAGAGAGAGACAGAGACAGAGACAGAGAGACAGACAGACTGGCCCAAGGCCACCCAGCTCCTACTTTCTAGCCTTCTGCCTTAACCACTAGACCAAACTGGGGTTGCAGCAGTTCTCTAATAATGACACTGGCTCCATTGAAGGATTCTGGTATGGGAGACAGGCACAGGGGTTTGTTCATTAACACAATGCTTGAAATGATAAAGGGAATAAAAGCAATGGAACAGAATCTAAGAATCTGCTTCACCTCAAACAGCATCCAGCTGACTGCCCTCCCCTAATCATCCTCAACATATTGTTTAAAATCCCTACAGAGTTACTAAGACTGGGCATCCCATCAAAGAAGATAATATAACAAAAGAGGAAGTATGTGTACATGTGAGAATACACAGGCATAATTATGTATAAGAGAATAGGGTTGCATTCACCATACAGGCAGAGATGGATGTTCAGAGCACAGATGACAGAACACTAATATATTCAGCACTACACAGGGAGCCTCTAGGGATGTACGCATCCCCTCCCTCAAAGAAGGAACAGGTAACACAGCTTGAGATATCTATTTCTTGACTTCTTAAATACAGAATTTTTAAACAAATCCTGTATATATAAAGTAAGAGAAGGTCTCTCTCCCTTTCTCTCTCTCTCTCTCTCTCTCTCTCTCTCTCTCTCTCTCTCTCTCTCTCTCTCTCTCTCTCTCACACACACACACACACACACACACACACACACACACACGGAGGGAGGGGGGAGAGGGAGGGAGGGAGGGGAGAGAGAGGGGAAAGAGAAATTACTTCTTATGCTTGATCATGTGGGATCCAAATTTCAACAGAATTCAGCCATTTGCAAGCTATTGAGTGCTTTCCAAAGGAAATGGGAAGGCAGTTGGGTACATAACTAAGGACTTGTGATACATGCTAACTACTAGGTTTGACTGGGGGAACATTTTAAAATGCATTCTCCCTCCCCCCTTCTCCCTCCCCTCTCTGTCTCTCTCTCACATACACACACAGAGGGATGGAGGGAAGGGAGAGAGAGGGGGGAGGGAGAATACATTTTAAAATGTTTCCCCAGTCAAACCTAGTGGTTAGCTTGCATCACAAGTCCTTGGTTAGGTACCCAACTGCCTTCCCATTTCCTTTGGAAAGCACTCAATAGCTTGCAAATGGCTGAATTCTGTTGAAATCTGGATCCCATATGATCAAGCACAAGAAAGGATTTTTCTAGTCGTTAGTGGTTCTGGGTACAAATGGACATGGATACAGACATCCAAGACAACCCCTGAACTTAGGAGCTGCTGATATATCTAAAGCAAGGTTGCCTCTATGCTGAAAGGTGTTGATTTAGATCTGATTGAAAAGCTTTTTGCTCACAGGCATTTTTTTTCTGTTGCTGGTCAATTTCAGAAGACAGGGTTCTTAAAAAAAAAAGGATCCCAGCTCCAGGCAAACGTCATAGGCTCATATAAGTGAAGAATCTGCCACAGAATGTGAATGTACCACAAGAGCCACAGCACAAATATGTTTGGCAAAAGGATGCATACTTCCAGCTGGTGTTAAGCAGCATAGCGCCCCTGCGTTCAAAGAGAATAATGCCAATTTACATCCATCCACCAGGAAATCCATCTTTATTGATTCATGGAAAATGAAACCAAGCTAGGGGTCCTGATCCATTTGCACAAAACTCCTAAGAATTGCTTGCAAAACTCCTAAGCTTGCTTATGCCGTAAATGTTCCATAGGTGTAACAAATCTGGAGGTGTGCAGCCCAAAAATAAGAAAGCAGATGCACTTGTTTGGAGGAAGCTTGTGTGTGTGTATGTGGGTGTGTAATGTATATGTATATGCATATGATGTATATGTTTATATGCTGTTTATGTGTATGTACACAAACACACACACTCAACATATCAGATTCTGTCCTCATCATTGCATGGTACTGGAATGGAACCATGAGTTAATTCACCGAGGAAGGAATGGCTGCATTTTTTTAGCTGGTACAAACACATCCAGAGTGCCCCAATACCACATTTTACTGCTGTGGTTTACCGGAAAGATTTAACATGAAAGATTGTATGTTCTTTTCAACAAAATTGCATAGAATTCATGGTTGTAATTAATGAACACTGTTTGAGCAGTGTGATGTTAATTCTGAATAACCACAATTGTGTGAAACACATCCAATTTTCAGAGAAGAACTTCCAGGAAGAACTTCCTGGGCACCCAGTTATTAAACTGAATGGCAGATCCAAAGACAACAGTATTCAGTAGCAGTAGATTCAATAGTAATGGATCCCGGAAGGTTTGTTCCCCAAAATCTTTGTAATCCTACTAAACAGATGATATTCCTGTCTCAGCACTGAGACCATAAAACCATTGTTATTCTTGTTGTAGAAAAAAAGAATAGGTTTAAATTCTCATTGTTTATAGTATCCTGCCTTTAGTTTTGCTGCTGCAGAGATTCTCTGAAGCTGTTAAAGCCACACTGGCTTAGCTCTGCCTTCTCCTCCCCCTACCTTGCAAAAATGCTCCAAGAGGAATGGACTGGTGCCCCACTTTTCCAAGACAACACCCCCTCAAGCCTAGATGGGTGGGTACTGGGTACGAACTGATGTATCAAAAAGGTGGTAAAGATGCTTTACCTTATCTTTCATGAGTCTTCTAAGCAATAGGAACAAACATGGGCATCAGGGTTAGGCTGGACAGGCAGAAGAGAGAAGGGAGCTCTATAGAGAGGATTCAAGGGAGAATTGAAGATATTTAACAGAAGATGTTCTTCTTATCCCTTTTATCTTATCTCCCCAACTTGGAGATTTCAGAAAAAGCAAGGCCAGCTTCTGCTTCTTGGTACCAACTTTCCCTTTTAATATATATTAAATATTTCCCAAAGAACTATTGTTTGACATCTTTCAGTTTCCTCACCTTTGCCAAGCAAGCCAATGCTGAGAAAAGGCATTTATGGTTCACAAGTTTGGGAGGGGGGATTATTCAATTGCCACAGAAAGCAGAAACCTACCAGAGGAAACTGGGGGAGAGGTTTATGCATAATAAATTTGGAGAGGGAGGAGAAGGCAGCTTGATTTCTAACCATTTCTTTTTTTGAGCTTGTTTCCCCTCTATCTACATTTCTTTCAGTTTATTGACATTTGTATTCCCCCTTAGCATTTACCAATCATTCTAGCTAATCCCTCCTAAACATAGAAACTCACACAGCCCCTTTTTCCAGTCATTTCATTTTCCAACACTTAAAAAAACATTAATAATTACAACTACACAGACTATATTCACCAAATTAGGGAAGAACTCAGGGCACCGTAAAACTGAATCTATTCCCCTCCTTCTATCTCTCAGCCCCTGCAAAGAATTTTAAATCAAACTGTGTTGCAGCAATCAATCTACCATCTCTGTCAACCTAATTTTGGGAATAATGATGGGGGAAAGGGGGGGGCAGAGATAATTTGATCCCATCTCCACTCCCATCCTAAAATCAAGTGCAAGTCTAATAATCATGGTTGTCAGCTAATTGAGGAGAGGGGGATGGGGGAGAATAGACTTGAGTGGATGCAATAATTTCAATCCAAGTTTCTTCTAGACAGCCCACCTGCCCCCCATCCATTCTTTGCCAGCCTTCCTTTCTTATGGGGCAGAGACAATCAGGAGATATTATACAAGATACCAAAATGTGTCTCTGTGTGTGTGTGTGTGTGTGCGCGCACGCGTGTGGCACTCACATCCACCATTCACTGAAAACCTTTCTGTGGACAGATCAAGATCAGGCCCCACTGCTACGGAATTAGATTCACGGCCATATTTTCAGCTCCAGGGACCCTTTGGCGGCCATAAGGGAGCTGCTTAGGGAAGGCCTGGCCTAAGGTGAAGTAAGGGGCACACATCCACTTACCCCTAGAGAAATGTATTGAGGGTGGGGTAGGCACCGAGGGGAGTGGATGGCACAGCTCCAGACCCATCACAACAAACCCATTTCCCCCCCCCTCCCGGCATTCTCAATTAACCATTCTGCCTGCATCCTCCTCCTCCTCCCCATCTTGAAACTGTACTGGGGGGGGGGAATTCGCGCGCGCTTGTATGCTCGCCACCCCCTCCTTCCTTCAAAACCTGGTTGTTGCATATAGACACGTATCAGAGAAATTTGGGGCGGGGGATAATTACAAGAAACGGACCGTTGCCGCGATGATAAACCAGGTTCCGGGTCCCCCTTTCTCCCCCTCCTGCAGCAAAATGAGCCCGGAGACGGGCTGCGGGAAAGAGAAGAATAAGACTAGAGGGAAAAAAGATCGCCAGAAACTGCCCTACCCTCCTCTTTGTGCATTACGGTATTTTGACGGCAATTTCCTTTCCTCCCCCCTCCCCCCCAACATATATACAAAATCGAGGGGGAGGAAATACCGCAGTACCGGCGACGAGGAGCAGGATAATTTAAAAAAAAAATTTTTTTTTGCAGAGGGCTTTGTCTTGGGCATCACGGAAGGTAGGCGGCCGCCTCACCCGTAGGCGAAAAGGACCCTCACTTGCACCCCCCCCGACTAGATCGCAAATCTCCAGAGAAAATGAAGGGGGGGAGGTGAGATAGAAGGAAGGTGGGAGGAAATGGTCCCTTCCTCCCAGCTTCATAGTTCAGTCAGCAGCACCCCCCCTTTCAAGTCTCACGGCGCAAAGCAAGCCAGTTCATGAGAGACGCTTATCAAACAACCAGGTCCAAAAGGGGGGAGGGAGGGCGGCAGAGAGAGCAAGAAGAAAGCTCAGGTAACGATGCCGATAATATCCCATTTTCTCCCCCATAATAACAATCATCACCACCACCATCGCCTTGCCAAACACTACCAGCGCCCTCTTGCAAATAGACCCGCCATCTATCCGACTTCTCCAGGTGTCCGAGGCCAATAGAGTCACTGATGAATGGGAGGGGAGCGGGAGAGAGAGAGAGCGCCGTTCAATTTCCACCAACACACCAACCCCGCGAGCAAACCCCCCCAACCCCCCCCCCACACACACATACACCCCCGCGAAAGCGAGCCTCCCTCTCCTTACCTTCTGCGTTCCAGTCCTCTCGGGTTCCTCCATTCAGAGATCTCTAATCCATCCCTGCCTCCGGAATGGCAGGGCTCGAGCCCCCCGCAGATATTAGGAAACACGAGGCAATCGGATGCGTGATCTCGATCTTCTTCCGATCGCTCCCCCTTGGGGCGTCAATTTCAGAGAAGCTGGGGGGGAGGGAGGGAGGGCGAGCGCACACACACACACTGAGAACGACGCGTCCGGATTTCGGATTGTTTTTACCCCCGGTGGGCCGGCGAGTTAAATGGGGCGGGCAAGAAAGAAAGAAAGAGAAGGGGGCGTCTCTTATCAATCGACTATGTCCCTAATTTTTTTTTATGTTGTTGTTTGTTTGCAGCCGCCCCCTCGGAAAAATAGCAGATGGGAGGAAGAGGTGGGGGGGAGAGGAGGGAGGACGAGAAGGACCAAATCAAAGCCCTCCTTCCACCGAGGAGATGTCACTGGCGGACGCCTCCACAAGGCGATGCCCCTCGCCTAGCTTTGCCAAAGGGAATCTTGAAATATAGCCATCCGTACGAAGCAGTCTGGGCATTTTGAAGCCGGCGGAGGCAAACGGACCAAGATCCACCTTCCCCCCGTCACACACACACACTCGCGCGAGCGCAGGGCGACGGCGACGGGGTGGGGGCTCCGTCTGCCTGCCTGTCTCTCCTCTGCTCCCCCGCCGCGGTGCACACAGAAAAGCACGCGCGCGCTCCCCACCAGCAACCCCACCGCCAGGAGATCTGGGGAGGAGGAAGCGGGGGGGGGGTTAGGGCTCTAAGGCGGCCGGGCACAGCTCTGGCCTCCCCCCTGTGTCTCCCCGTGGAGTGAGCGCTCCAGCTGCCCCGCTGCCTTCCCCCAGGCAAAAACGCGCTCTTCCCCGCTTTCTCTTCTTGCGGTGGACGCCCCCTCCCGGCGGACCCGCTCGGGCAAGGCGAGAGGGGGAAGTGGATGCAAAAAAAAAAAAGGGAAGGTGACTGAAAGGGTGGGGGAGAAAGAGGGAGCGGGAGGGGGGTTCCTAGGCCGGAGGCGATCGACGGCAGCGAGCGGATCCCTCAAGAGCCCCTGCGCGAGACCCTCAGCCACAGAGCCCGGGAACTACTAGCCGGGGTGCTTGACGGAGAAGCGAACGGTTCGCTCTCTGCTCCCCGAGGACCGGGAGGCAACGGCGAGCCAGCCAGTGCTATTCGGAGATAGGAAGGCGGGAGGGAAAAATCGGAGCGGATTCCAGAAGTGACGGGTACACCCGGGAGGCGTTGACAATTACATCCGCGTAGGAAAGAAAACGCGGGACGGAGTTTCGAAAGGGAACGGGGAAGAGAGAAATTTAGTCTGGGAAGAAGGAATATCTTGGATGGATCTGCACTGCAGACGTGTAAGGAAGCTTCAGTTGAAGGATTTGAATAAAATGGGGAGCAAGGGAATGTTTCAGATGAAGCTGTAGGTGGGTATTAGGCAGGACCTTATGTAAGGTCTTGGAGGATTGATAACAAGAGGAGGAAGAACTGCACTATAAAACATCAGGTATCATGCTATAGTGAAGAAAAAGGGACACAGATATGAGGGGACTTATAGGAAACATATTTCTCCATGTAGCCTTCCCAAATGGCTGTTTTTCAGATTTGCTTAATTCCCAAGTATTTGCTTAATTTCCAACCAGAAAGTCCAAATTGCCTCTTGAAAAAGCAACTTTGGGACGGCCATGACCTGGATTGTTGAGAATCTCCATAGACCCCCCAACTGTTGGGGAGTTTCCAGTCCCTTCCAGAATTATGAAAAAATGGGAAGCAGGGAAATAAATGGATTTTCAGGGAGGAATCAATTTGGGTAAATGCTCACAAGGAATAGGTAACACCCGACTAGACGTAGAAGGCATTCCAGGATATGGGTTTTTTTTAAAAAAATAATCAATACAGTGTCTGCAATGGAGCAAAGCTTGACTCATTTTTTAGTGGGTGTCGCAGGGAGAGTTTTCATTAGATCATCACACCATCTTGACTGCTTTGACTACGCCCTACAGACACCCTGGCTGGGGAATCTGGTTAGGCATTTTCAATGTACTCAGCAAGGAACTCCAGAGTAGATTGCAGGCCCAAATCTGACTGTTTATGTTTCAGTGTTGCACGGTAACAACTTTGGTTGATTAGGGTTGCTGAAAGAGTAAAAAAAAACTCTTTCAAAACAAGACATGTATTCCCCAAACTGTCACCAGCAGCAGCCACCTTTATCTATACGTTTCTACTTACTTCTGATGAAAACAGGTGGATTGTGGGCTCATGGTACCCATATCCTTGTATGGGCACTATGGAGTTTTAGAATCAGTTCCTAATTCCAGCATCAAAGGGGATAAAGCAAATACCTGAACCAAGATCTCCAAACTACCAAGACTCCTGGATTCTAGTAAGCCTTCTTTACAGATTTCTTATGCATTTATAGATGCTGACTTACAAGTTATTTTGGATTGGCATTTGTATTTTCAGATGGAAACTAGGTAAATGTAATCACAAAAGCTGATTCGCGACAACTTCCATTTTATTAATTGTGTATTATCAGTATGCATGTAACCAGAAAATCTAGTCCATGAGATCAAAAATAAGATGATTGGCATATGATATGACATCACTACTGGTCAGCATTAGTTGTACAACTATACAAAGATTATTTGAACTTTCTTTAAGGGGAGGGGAAATATTGTAGTTTGTCCCTAGCATTGCTCATATAAAGTTGGCTCAAGCAGATTATGTGGTCTCCATTCTATAAATTAGGTCATTGGGAACTTTTACGCTTCATTGCACAACTTTATATACAAACTAAGCAACCACAATTTAATCCATTGGTATGCTTATTACATGGGATACAGTTCAATCCCAGAAACCTGAGTTATCTAAGAAAAACATGATAGGTTTGTCCTATTAACACAAATAGTGTGGTTAACTGTCACTACTAGCAAATAGAACCATCCAGTTTTCAGTGATGCTGCTCCTACTGACCTGTGAACAACTCAATCCCCCAAACTTGACAGGTACATGGTGGGCTAGTGTGACATCTGGAAATCTAGGATAATGCAAGTGCATGTAGACATGTTTTGTAGGTCATTCCTGAAACAAAGCAGATCTGATTCCTAAACAAATAGAGGAAAACCCCTGGACATTGGAGCCGAATAGATGTAGGGGATACCGTAGTGAAAGCTTGAGGAGGTGTGGCATCTCCATATAAAAAGGATCTAACAGCAGCAAGTGTTGGGAAAGACCCCTGCCAGAAATATCTTGTCATATAGAAGGGATGGCAATAAAATAAATGTCTCTATGGTCTGATCTGACAGGTAGCAGTTTCCTTTATTTTTGAAGATATTGACATATTTTCAAGTCACAGTATTAGAAATTCACTATCCATCTCTTATGTCAAAACACACATACCAGATTAATTCAAACCATACAAATGAGAGTTTATCACAAGCAAGTAGAAGAAATAAACAAATCTAGAAATGTTTGTGGGTGGAGCAATAATTTCTGTGATATCAGTTCATTAAATGGGGGGGGAATTCAAGTCTTCATTTGTATTTCACAGACAGCTCAAATCAAAACTGCAGCTGAACAAAAACTCCTCTTCAGATGTGTCTAAGATGAAGAATGTTGGGAGGTATAGTTTAGCAGCATATGGAAAGTTATCTCTGTTCCATTGAATGGCTCATATAAGATAAGTCTTGTAATTGAATTGTGTTAAATTGTATCTTCCATGATTATACACCAAATTTAAAACACAGGCTATTTTTGCACAACTTACCAACTCCATGGTTTACTTCAAAATGGTGTACTGAATGCATTGCTTGAGTTTGCACAGAACACCAAACAACCGCCTTATCCTAACATCTATAAAATGGGAATAAAATGATGCCAATGTGCAGAAGTGGTTTATAAATTTCTATTACATTTATTGATATGAGGAGAGGGGATTTAAGGCTGTCCTCTCAACACAGCAGCTAGGAAATAAAACTCTCTAATATCCCTGGCATACTGAATTATTTAAAATAGACACTGCATATGAATTCATGCAACACAGACTTTAAGATCATGGCACCTTTAGTGCCATCTGGTGTGCATTGTTGATCCCAATTGACAAGATAAGAGGGGTCCTCTGCTTCTAAAACCTCTGTGAACAAGAGAGTTGCAACCTCTTATGTGTGATGTGAGGATAGTATCTGCCGTTATACATTGCTACTCTCATGGTAAAACTAAGAAATACTAAACCTAATTATCACTGAAGCTGCATTTAAAAAACCCCAGTCCCATTAGTTTTTGTTGTAGGACACACTGAAACAGAAACTGCCTAGCCATATTTTATAATTATGTGTTGTGCAATTTTTGCCATGTGGTTGGTTAGTTATTCAGTGGTTGTAATCTTTTGTATTTGAGGAAGCTGCTAATTACTCAGTATACTGTGGGAATAAAAAAGAGTTTTTAAATAAACCATGATTGGGTTAGTTATGGGTAAGCATGTTGGATGGACACAATCAATTATCTGTTATATCTAAAGATGTTTGCCTAGAAGACATTTTTCTCAGCTATGCTTCCTGAGATTTTTTTTCTTTGGCTCTAGAAATTTTGAGAACAAATCATGAAAGAATGAAGTTACTGATCTCTAGTCTCTCACAGAGACTCGTTATTGAATATGTCTGCATACAATCCTAACTCATGGGTAAACTGATCCTAGATTCACAGAATACACTGAGCCATAAATCATCCACCTGAGCTGAATTCACACAATATCTTTAGGCTACAATATAGTCTGCTAGGTTGTGGTTGCATGTCCTGTAAACCCAGCCAATACTAGGTTAAGGACTTAAAATTATTTTGTTGGAACAAATAGTGTAAAGAGACTTATCCAAATCATTTTCTGATCATCTGCTGTATATGTTAAACAAGTAGTGTTTGCAGGTACATTTAGTACAACATGATAAAGAACATACTTTTTCCAGACGTTGTTAGACTATAGTTCTATAGACTATATAGACTGATTGTGGTTCACAGGAGTTGATATCTAAAGCAGTTCCCTATGTTTGGGGTGCTGTATGATTAGAAAGCTGGGAAGAGAAAAGTCAAGCAAGGAAGCAAACAAAGACATTTATTTATTTTTTTGTCTACAAACCCTCACAAAGGCTGATTATCTTCTCCATTGTTACACATATCCTAATTAAAACATATTAATAAAGCTGTACAATGAATAATAACATTTGTAATGTAATATAAAGGTAAACAATACAAAACATAGTATTTAGTAAACTAAATCTTCACATGGGACCAAAAGACCCTAAAAAGAAATATAGCCATTCTCTTAACCATGGATGGATGCTCTATCAAATAAAAAACAGTCAATTTTCTGAAGCGTAGACCAATTTATATGGGACTTCAATCTATCTTGAAAGTGTCTTTTGAATAAATGGACAATCAAATGGAGTTATATGGGAGATCTTCTACCTACTTCATATTATAGTGGCTAAAAAGATAAGTGATAAAGAACTGGGGAATTTCTCTTCTGTAATGCAGCAGACATCATTAACTGAAATCTAGCTATTGTATATATGTTTCATAAGTGAGATGTGTCTAATAAAGAAAGCTATACTTCAGTCTGTTTTTTAAAAATCTTTTATTAAAGCTTAAAGCTTTGTCTTCCTCAAGGAGAACAAATCATTCTCTAAGGACACGTCTCTGATTCTCTATTTGAGTTATGTCTTTGTTTGTATATGTTCACATTTGGAGAACTATGACTTAGAGAAACTACATTTTTGAAGTAGGTTTTAGAATTTTGCCAACTTGGAATTTGTCATTGAGATAATGTATGTTCATGTGGGAGCTTGTTTACTCTTAGACTGAGAAGATCCAGAGAGTCCACTCCTCTTGGAGCTATAGAAAAACTCTTTAGACAAACAAGCATGGGATATTGCTATCATAATTGTGCTTTCGAAGCTGGACATAGCTTTCCAAGGCCATTACTTTTTTGTCACTTGACCAAGAGGCAGAATTGAAAAATATTAGTATTCCAAGAAATCAAGGTTTAACTAGTAGCATGACATTGTAGGGGAGCGTCATATTAGTCGGTGTGGCAAACAATCAGGAATCCAGTAGCACCTTTTCTGACTAAAACATTTTATTAAAAGGCATATAAGCTTTTAATAAGTGCTTTTATAAGTGCTACCACATTTTTTTTTTGCCATAATAATTCTCCAAACAGAATCTTAATTTGGTTCTTATTCGATCTACTCTTAAACCTTGGAGAACATTAAAAGAATGCCCATATGTGGACGGACTATTTCCAAACTCCAAACTGGTAGTATAGTACAAGGATATTTCTAATGCTGTACATTAATCATGTTTTTAAGGAAAGAATAAAGTAGTTACCACAGGAGAGAGCTTTGAATCAGAGTTACAAAAACATAGTAAGTTGAAGTCTGAGGAGATAATAAGTGTTTGGTCCCGTCCCGTCCCCCCCCCCCGCCTCCAAGATGATGAAAGCTTACTTTTTGACCTGCTCAAAGTATCTCTTAGAAATGAACTCTCTCTTTGCCATTATTATTTTTTTTTGGCCAAGCGCTTTGTTTTCCTAATCAGGGTTTAACTGCTTTGGGAGTTTCTGCAAATCTCTACAAAGAGATTGTCTATGGAATGTGAAATCTCGTGTTCTGAGGCTATGCTTTCTGCATGGAATATCCATGTAACCCAAATGAACACATGGGGAGGGGGTTGTATTTAAAAGTTCTCTCCAATATAGGATTATATGAAAAAATCGGGCAGTATTATAAGTTTTCCCAAACAAAACTGTTTGAAAAGATTTGATAAAACTACACACACTTGCTTAGGAGTAAATTCCATTAACTTTAGTGAGACTTCTGAGGAAACATGTGCAGCAGTAAATGATGTGGCTTATTTTCTCCTACTTGGCTGAAATAATCAGATACTATCAGTGTTGCTCATTCCTGTCAAGGGATAACCAGTCCAGTTTTTGTTTTCCACCTACCAGCAATCAGAATTTATTTCACTCCTCCTTCAGCACTCAGGAATCCACCCCAGTTTTGTCCCTCAACCCGATCTCCTTTTTCTGTCATTTGGATTCACCTTTTCAAGCTTTTTTTTTCCTGCTGCCATAAAGGTTAGAAATTCATTTTGTTTAAAAAAATGAATCGGAAATGCTCGTATAATACACTTTGTCCTCCAAAGATCTGGACTAAATAATGGGTACCTGCCTGGGTTAATCAGGTTTTCTATGTGAGCATTTCAAGGAATGAATACAAGGTTTAACTGGAGAAAAATGTAAGCTTTCTGTATTGTAATCTGGAAAAGGGAATGGAGGAGATTGTACAAAAGCTATCTGTCAAGTTAGCTGCAAGTACAACCAAATTTGTGGACTCAGGAAGAGACTATTCTGATGTATGCCACCAATTTCAACTCATCTTGTGATTTGAGCTAATAGTAAGTAACATGAGCCATGTGGCTGTGATGGGAAGGAGGAATCACATCTTGGATTTTACTGAAAATTTATCATGATCCTCTATTGAAGGGTTCACTAGTGGCCTCTTCCTGCCTCAAGCAATCACCGCCAGCTTGGTGGGGAACTCACTAGAATTATGGAAGTTGCAATCCAACACATCTGGAAGGTTTCAGGTTGGAAAGATTGCTCGAAGGCTTTCTTCCTTGGGAGAGAACTCTGATGTTCAAAGCCGATGTGCCTAAATCTGCCACGGCTTCTGAAGGGAATAAGTTTTTTAGTAGTCCTGTCAGCTATACCCTGTGGCTTCGCCATCTATCCCAAAGCACACTGTAGCAGCATATTCCTTGGAGATGACAGTGCTCCAATGCAAAAACAATACGGGTTTTTATTGATCAATTTTTGGCCACAAAATACTTCATTCTCTCTAAACCATTTCACAGATTTTTCTCTCAAAAACCTCCCTCTTCCTGCCACTCTTCATATACAAAATTCTTGATTGCAGAATTCTCCTTGGCTGAAAAGATAAAGCCTCTTTGTATTCAGCAGAGATGGGCATCACGTAGCTCTAGAAAGTTTGAAAACTCCTATCTGAGCTAGCATGGACCCTGGTTCCCAAACATGATGCTCTCTAGATTAATAGAAGGTCTATAGAGGGACTATAACTTCCCATCGTTCCTTGCTGGCAATGACCCATATAATTCCTACTTTTCCATTACAGGTGGAATATTTGTATTTAAGGTATAATAGATACCAATACTAATGTCTATTTGTAAGAACATGAGGGTCATGTCTCCTTCTTAATTCTTCTAAAATCCCCTGTAATTAACATTATTCTTGGTTATTGTCAATTCTTTTTAAATGCATTGCTCTGAAATGATTATTTCCTCCTGCCGTTGGCTGCTCAACTTGACCTTCTATATACAGTAGGGTTCTGCATTTCCTATCATGTCCAAGGCAAGGGCAAACACCAGTCTTCTAAGTATCTACAGCTGATAGATTAAGCAGCCACAATGCATATTTATTTTTCATTCACTGAACATCTTAAGAACCATCAAAAATATACCACATTGGAATTAATTTGATGCTTAAGCAGAATCGTTGTTATTGCTGATTGCAAATATCACAATATAATTGACACCACATTCAAATCTTATATCAAATATTTGGCATAGATTATTCAATATACAACATAGGCCTGTAGATATGAATGTATGTATAAAGGGGTATTCACAAAGTGCCTGATTGAATTCAGATTCAGCCATTCAGAAAGCAAATCAGTGCAACTTGCTTTTAAGTGGTTGAAAAACTACCCAGTTCAACTTGAAGGTCCAATCTACATATAAATTTGGAAGTCTAAAGCAGTGGGTCTGCCACTTACGTTTATAAATAAATAGCTATAAATGTTTTGTTGGTCTTTAATTAAATTGGATGAATTTTTTTTAAAGAACAATTGATACATGTTTATCTGTTGGCAGAAAGGAGTGGAATTGCATGAAGTCTGGACAGTTTCTGGATCTTTCTGGATCAGTCCATTTAGCAAATCAAATATGCAAAACTTTAATTACAGTGGGAAGAACTTTTTCAAGTCTGAGGGATAAAATGTTTCTGGTTAGCAGATCACAGCTCCATGTCAGTAGTTTCTCAAAGTTTCTCAAAATACCATTGCCATTGGGGGCCTGTAACCTCATGGTGGGGAATATCCAAATACTCCAACACCATGCTGTTCTGACCCAGGCTTCCTTAGAAAACAAGAACCAAAGACTTGGTCCCGACAAAACCTCTTTTATTTACACGACTGTGAATTCCTTTCATTCACAGTCAGCAAGGCTTAGCAAACAGTCTTTCAGAGGAATGTTTATCCACACATACCTCATTTGGAGCATTGTCAGATAACTAGTTTCCAAACACAGGGCAAAACAAACTTGGCACAGAGTCTCTTATAATCACAAACAGAGCTTTCCACTCTTGACACGACAGACTGAATGAATGGTTTTCTGCAAAAGCCCACTCACCATTCGTTCCTCTTGTTCCTATGGGAGGGGCCAATCACCTCCAAGGTGTGGCTTTACTCTTAAGTTGACCCTGCTTTCTTAGTTGTTCTTGTCTTCTGGCAGCTCTGCACATACACACGCTGGGAACAGGCTCCAGCTGTTCTTCTGCCTCAATGTTATCTAACTCCCTCTCTGCCTCTGATGCGGAGCCCTCATCTCAACCCCCAGGACTGGCCCATGTTCCTCCCCAACCTCCTCACTGTCCAAATCTGCTGCCAGCTTCCCTGGATGCCAGCGGACCACAACAGATGCATTTATTCCCCCACCTCTCATTCTCTCTCTCCCCTCCCCTCTCTCTCACACACACACAGAGGTGGGAGTGGAGAGAGGCTCTTATTGATCAGCGTCATCTCCTGCCGGAAAACAGAAAGCATCACCTCCAAAGCTGAAGAGGGCCTTGAAGAAGGGTCTCTTTGAGGACCTGGCTTTGTTTACAGCCTCGGGAAATTACCACTTCAATTTGGTGGATGTCTTTTCCAATAATGTGCTGGGACAGAGCAGGCCTTCAGGAAGATGCCTTTAAGTGGCCTTCATTAGCCAGTTTTGGGACATGGAAAACCAATACTGCCTCACAGCTTAATGATTCCCCCTTACTCTTTACTCTTATTTTTTTTTTAGCTTTTTAATTAGTAAATCCAAATTTTAACACTTGGGCTGTGAATTAAGGGCACAACTATTCATTGATTAGGTTATTTTGCTTCTGGTGTATTTAGTTTAATAACTAAAGCAAAAAAAAAAACACAACACCCCACGATATAGTACTCTGTCAAACTGGAAGACAAGATTTTGTTTATTATTGTTTATTTTCTCTTGCTTCCTTCAATATCTCAGAAACATCTGTTTCAAGATTTGCTAATATGCACATTTATTTAAATTTAATCAATTCATTTACTGATCAGGTAAAAGTCAAGTTTATTATAATGAACTAACAATTCCTCACTTGTCTGACAGCCCTAATTAATTATAAACCTAAAACATTGGAAATTACTGAGGTGGCACAATGACCTATCTTAGAAAGATGAACATTAAATAAAGATGTATGAGCTTCTGAGAAAACCAAATAAAACAGGAACAGTTACAGCAAAGTACCCATTCTAACAGTAGGGACAAATATGGACAGCGAATGCACAACAGGAAACTCTGGATGATTATATAGTATGGAAATACAACATCAGGGTTGAGTGGGGCATATCTTAGAGACCAGGTCAATTCATAAAAAAAGCTGGAGGTGAAACAGAAAGACCTTAGAATAGGGGAAAAGGGAGGGTTTAAAAAAACCATACCAGGAACATAGAGAATGAATGGAATGCAGTGGAATGAATAGTCAAGATTGTGGTGCCTGATTGGCGTTATCTATAGATTCATAATTTGTAAGTATGAACATTTCCTTGATTTTTTTTTAAATCTATCTGAATAAGAACACATGTTCATATTTGTTAAACGTAAGACGAACATAAAGGTAAAGGTTCCCCTCGCACATATGTGCTAGTTGTTCCCGACTCTAGGGGGCGGTGCTCATCTCCGTTTCAAAGCCGAAGAGCCAGTGCTGTCCGAAGATGTTTCCGTGTTTCTTGTGGCTGGCACGACTAAATGTTGAAGGTGCGCGGAACGCTGTTACCTTCCCACAAAATGGGGTTCCTATTTTTCTACTTGCATTTTTACATGCTTTCGAACTGCTAGGTTGGCAGAAGCTGAGACAAGTAACGGGAGCTCATAAAACAAAGAAAATAAAACATAAAGAACATAAAAGTACATCTTAAAAAATGTAAATTACATTGAAGAGAAGAGGGTTTGCAACTCCTCCTCTTTTTTTAAAAAAAATTCTTCTGAAGGTTTGCGTCAGGAAAAAAACCACATATGGCTATGAAGGGGCAGAGTGATTTTATTGGTGAGGGTGACTGATGTATTTTTAGAGAAATGGACTTTTCCTGGATGTCAATGGAGCTACCAATGATGGGTAGCTCAGTCAGAGGGCATCTGGAACTGATCCAGGATTGACTATACGTGTTCTCTTGGGACAGGATCCCAGGAGCTGAACCAAGATTATATATTGCTGAGTTTTTAATTGAAGATTCAATTGACCAGTTAATCAGCAGCAAGAGCATTAGCGTTAACCAACTGACAACACCGAGTACAATGATTTGCCTCTTTTGAATTCAAGCACTGCAGGAAGGAGTTCACAGAGTGGCAGTTTTGTACCAATGCTACGAATGTGGCTGAAGTATTACGTTTATGAGATCTCTGCACTAATGCTCTCTATTCCCTCTACTGCTGCTGATCGTGTTATTGTTGGGCTACTTTATTTGTCATAAGCCTCTCTCTGTTTGTAGCAACTTAGCTAATAATTAGAGGAAGGATTTGCTTAAAAGGATGAGATATGTAGAAGCAGAAAGTGAAAATAGTTCAGAGACTGATTCTCAAAAGGTTATGTGTGGGCTGACTGTATTGGTTGCAAGATTGATTGATTCTGATCCACATAGGAACATCACGTCACTCAGTATCAACACATTTTCTTCCTTTAACAAGGCAATATATATTTCCATTAGCCACTGTAACATGTATAATTAATTGATTAGGAATTTAACATCGATGGGAACAAGTTTTTTGCTAATAATAAGTCTAATATGTAATTCTAACTTTAAATTACTGTACATGCAGGTGCATGGACCCCCACACATATTCTGTTTTCTATGTGATAGCAATAGCAATAGCAGTTAGACTTTCAGCCCCCTCTAAGCGGTTTACAGAGTCAGCATATCGCCCCCACAGTCTGGGTCCTCATGTCACCCACCTCGGAAGGATGGAAGGCTGAGTCAACCTTGAGCCGGTGAGATTAGAACCGCTGAACTGCAGATAACAGTCAGCTGAAGTGGCCTGCAGTACTGCACCCTAACCACTGCGCCACCTCGGCTGATGTAATACTTAATCTAGGACTGGAGAGATCAGGATTCAAAATGTATGGTTATCCTTGCTGTTCACTGTATGATCTCAAGCCAGTCAATATTTGTAGGCCTGGACTAATTCACAAATTTATCAAAAATGGATGGTTGGGTGATGCGTACTGCCTGGAATCCCAGCAAAGAAAAAGATTTATGCTTGTTTAACTGTTACTTAGTCTTGCCCTTACATTTTCTAGAAGCTTTGATATCCAAAAAAGCCAACTGGGATATCTGATTAGTTGTAAATATGGAAGAGAGGTCAACAGTACTGAATAGTTCATGAGTTAAAAGAGAATGTATGCGTAAATCCTCATCAAATTTATTCCTTACTGCTGCTAAAATTCTAAGAACTTTCTTCCAGCTGGCTATATATATATTTTTTTAAAGTCTACATGACATAGCTAGTTTGAGTTGAGTAGGAATGCTGGTTAACTGCCTCGTGTTCTTCAGTTTTAAAAAGTACCCCAGAGAAGTCTTGTGAATTGTATGTAAATCACACAAAAAGAGCTCTGGTGTGTTGCCCCAGGTTTCCTTCCCCATCTGTGATTGTATTTTGTTTAAAACCTCTGATAGACTGTATAAGCGCTCACTGAATTTCATCTACCTCCTTCATCAATAACAATTACTTTAAAAGTCAGTGTAAAAATGTCAAGTTGGTACTTTCTTAACCAAAATGGAGGGTTTTAGTTTATGCATTCTCTCTGTACCACCATCATTTGAATAGGAGAAGCAGAAAGTCCATACTAGTTCATACAGCAGAAAATCCATACTACATTTAGGATCATAAACATAACTTTTTGCTCTTTGGATAAAACAGAACTGTGAGTTCTTGTTATGTCAAAGATCAGGACAATTTCCAGAAACCGGGTCACACAAATGAATTTTAGAGGTTAATTGCCCCTAGGCCAGGGGTGGGCATCTATGGCAAATTTATGATCTGTGGAATTCAACTCTCAGAATTCCTAAACCAGCCATGCTATCTCAGGAATTCTGGGAGCTGAAGTCCCTAGGTCATAAAGTCACTATTATTAGCCACTCCTGCCCTAGGCCAGCACTTTTTCCAATAAGGAAAAGAGGAATGCAGGCATCACCCTATCTAAAATAAACTGTACCCCAGACGCTACTCCAGAGTATTTAAAAGCCCATTCCAATGCTATTGTGCAACAGTTGCACAGTGCATAGGTTGCCCAGCTGTGAAGCTACATTATCATTAAGGTTTGCAGGGGTAACTCTTGTGAGATTTCTCAGAACACAGAAATCTGTGTTACTGAAAATGTAGGAAAATAGTCCTCTTTCTTACAAACAGGAACACCTTCCATGAAACTATGACTGGTTCTCTCTCTCTTTTAAAAAAAAAAGCCTTTTCCTTTTGGGGTTGGCCTTTTAGAATACTTATAGGCTGTGCTCCTATAACATCTCAGGTTAAAATAGGCTGGGTAAGCTGTAATTTAACCTTTTGGGAGAACCAGGCCATATTGTTAAGACAGAAGTTATATAGTACAGTGCCAGTAAGTGTCATATCACCCACATCTACCCCAAATAGCAAATGTGTTCTCAAAATATTTTTTTTAGAAAGGTTTCCAATGTTCTTAGGCATTAGTGTCACTAGGTGGTAGAATTTTTAGCAGAATTGCTGAAATATGTAGATTTTTTTTAGTGGCTCACATATGATCACATGAAATTATGGTTACAGACTTTCATACTTATACAATGCTTTGGATATTGCATATATTCTGTCACGCAATTGTTTTGTTTCACAACCAACTTTCACAGTTTTCCATGTTGTGCATATTTATATTTTATGCATTTGCATGTTTATTTTTTAAAGAATTAAACAATCTTGTTAGTATTGCTTTCGTCTTCATGGCTCAAGGAAGTATATGAAATCGATTACTGTGATAAAGTTAGGGCATGTATGTGTATATTTCTTCTCCTGCTTTATTTCGTGAACAGGGATAGAAAACCTGATATCCTGCAGCTGCTTGGCACTACAATTCTTGTATCAAGTAGCTTACCTTCCCAAACAGCTAGAAGGCCAGAAAGTGATTTTAAGAATAAGAATGCATACATTTTGGTTAACTATTCAATCTCTTTCTTGGATCAGAGATTTGAGAAACTCAATGCCACATCAGACAGTATTGCATAGTGATTAGAGTACTGGATTAAGACTGAGCAGGCTCAAGTACAAATTCCCATCGAGCCACACAGCTAACTTTCAGCCTAATCTAATTTGAGGATAAAGCAGGAGGACCATGTACAAGGCTGTTTATTTGTCAGATGAAGGATGAGATATAAATAGGCCACAAAGAGCACTGGGGCAAAATTGAAGTTCCCTTAGCATGCCCCAAATAAGCAGTGAACTCCTATTCCAAAGAAATGTAAAAAAACCCCAATAATCTTCTTTCCCTATTACCATCCTCACTTCTATCTATATAAATAAAAGTGAAATACCCCTCACATATCATCACGGAATCTCCAGAACCGTAAAGGCTGAAAACTAGGTGGTCACTGAGAAAGGATTTTTTGAAATGACCATCAGATCATCAGTATTTCTTATACAGTGGGTTTGTGTGTGTGTCTGTGTGTGTATGTGTATATGTATATGTGTATGTATGTATGTGTGTGTGTGTGTGTATATATATATATGTGTGGTTTTTTTTATTTGTGCTGAATATATATATATATATATATATATATATATATATATATATATATATATATTTATTTATTTATTTAAAGTCACAACCCCTGGTATGCCCAAATATGGGAGGAAGTTCACTGCTTCCATTCTCTGTCCATCGGCTCGTCACAAGAGACCATCACGACAGAAACCCAATATTTTTACTGTTGCCTTTGTTACATTTGTGTTGTATTTGTGCTGATAAATAAATAAAGGGAGACTAGTATAGATCTATTTCAAGCTATTTAGCTCTCATCAGCTAGCCCAGTAAGCCCAGTTCTAATCTCAGTAAGGGTATGGCTAGCTGATGAGAGCTAAATAGCTTGAAATAGATCTATACTAGTCTCCCTTTATTTATTTATCAGCACAAATACAATTGTATTTGTGCTGATATACACACACACACACACACACACACACACAAACTGGAGTTAGACATTCTACTCCCCCTCCCCACCCAAAAAGAACTCTGTTCCAACTGCCAGTTGCCTCCCATTCTACTACCTTATTTCAAATTGGCAAGACGTTCCACTCCTTCACTCAGGACCGGTCTGGGGCTCCTTACATTATTAAACATTGGTACCTCACCAAAATGTCTATGCATTCCACCTATGGAACTGCTTCCATACTCAAGGCGGCGGGAGCAATATTCTCTTATGTGTTTCAATCACCGACCACCACTGAGCCAACGGATTGAACCAGAGTGAACTGAATTTCTCCTGCATTTCCTGATCACATAGTTTTGCTGTGAAGCACGGGTATCCATCTAGTTAATAATATTTGTATTGATACTATCAAAGAAATATTGGGAGAAAAAGATATATACTGTCACCTTTTTAAGGAACGCTTGTGTTTCCAAAGTATTTTTTTAAACAAACAATAAAGGTATTATCCTCACAACAGCCTGAGAAATAAATCAGGCTAAATACGAATAATAGGCCAAATATCATTCACTGTGCTGTGTTGTTATGTGGAGACTTGAATCAGGTGTCATCCATCCAGACATGACACTGCAGCCACTACAGTAGCTTTGCCTGCCCAAACCTAGATTATTTTCCTGGCTAAGTATATATGAGCCCAGCTTGTTGTGGCTTATTCAGTGAACAGTTATTAAACAGCTTAGCCTTAGCATGATGTATATGTTCAGCCACCGAGTTAAAGCATTGGTTCAGTTCATGCCATTCTCTGAAGAACAACTGAGGCATAATGTGGCATCGGAAAAAAGACATCCAGCTTTTTATAGTGGCTAATTAGATTCCTGTATATGCCAACTTTCTCTGATTGGCCATGATGGTCAAAGTTAGAGTAAGAGCTCATGCCCAAAAACCTGCCCCAGGAAATCCTCGTTTTTAAGCTTGGCTGCCATGGTGGGAAACAAAGAGGAAGAATGCCAGAGCAAAGCAGATGCTCCTATTTACCTGAGCAGTGAAGAAAGTGCACAGGTGGACAAAAAATAGGAGAAAATGAAAGTGCCAGTAGGTATGCCACACTCCCCAAGCATATGGATTGATTAAACCCACAGCAGCCTCCTGCCTCCTGCCTCCTGCTCCCTACTCCTACTAGTTGGGGATAGCCATAATATGTAGAAGGACCTGAAGACATGATACAGTCTACGGTCTCAGCAGTTGCTGGGCAGAAAAAACACAGGAAGAGACAGACAGTCCTGAAGTCAGCAAAGTCATTTACAGATCAAATTTTCAATAATTGATAAACAGGTCGTTATGCTTAACCACCCTCACCCCTCAAATGGTAAGGTATAGTAAAATGAAGAATATAAATCTGACTGTGATAAAAAGTCAAGAAAATCAAGTTTTAACTACAATAACTCTTGCATAATTGCTAATGTGAACAAATTGGTAGTGGCACCTGGAACGATAACCAAGCCAGTAAAACAATCCAGGTCCTATATTGGGCAGGTGAAGAATGTACAGTGGGCTCACACCTGTCAGCATATTCTTTTTCTTGCACAAGCAGTGCACCTGGCTTCTTACTCAAGGGCACACACACAAAATACTACATATATTTTGAAAAATATTGCTTCCTGAATCACTGAACAGCTCCAAGGATCCAAAATACACTTAATCTTTTTCCCCCAGCCCTACTGGAACACTTTTTAATTTTGATGGGTATGATAATGTATCTCTACTCATTGGTTATTTAAAGGCTCCACCTGCCTTTTTCTTCAAAGATTTAAAAATATTGTTTTTGTTTGTTTATTTGTTATTGTTCTCATCTATTCAATCTCAAGTTCTATATTTTTCAGGTTTTTAAAAAGTAAATAATTCTTAGCATTCATGGACACATCTATCAGTTTTGTTTAAAAGGCAGTTTCAGTGCTGAGGGAGGATTCACTGTTCTTATGTTTTCCCAGTGCACTCCAGCCATGCTTCATGGTCTGCTAGCTACTTCTTTGTTAGTGGGAATTGGTGAAGAAAGAAAGCCTTGTGTACTTTTGAAGCTTGGGCGGGGGGAGGCATAGAACAAAAAAGTGTGGGAAGAGAAGGGAAAGGAAGGGAAAAGTATGGGCAACTGGTCTTGAACTTAGATAGAGAATAGACAGGAAAACAGGGAAAAACTAATCCAAAGGTGTCAAACAGCAGAACAAGAAGGAAGACAAGGGAGAAAAGTGAAAGAAAAAGTAAATAGGTACCATGAGCCAATAGGTAGCAGGGTCATTGTAAGCATAGTGGGCAAAGAGGAACAGTGGTGGCAGGTAAACTAATAATTGCAGAAGAAAGTGGGAGGATGAATAGGATGAATATTGTCATCTCTGCCTTTTACTCCACCAACTGCGTAAAACTGCTAATGATGGTGCTCTTGAATGTCAGGTTGGAGAATGAAGTATATATATGTATACAGTAATCAGGCAAGATCAAATTCGGTGGGAAAAAAGTTGACCCAACATTCATTATGAAGACCGGGTCAAGTGAAAGTGGTGGGCTCATCCTCCAGGATTTTCATTGCAAAAGTGATAAGATAGAGGGATAAAGGTCCTATTCAGAAGCTGTTTCTTCGAAAGTTCTTCTTACCGAACAGAAGGAATGAGACAGAATGAGATTCTGTTGCTGTGCTTCCCACCCGATGCCAAACAGCTTTGCCTATCTAAACTAGCAGTAGCAGAATCTGCTAAACTGGTAATTCTGGGGATTTTAATATCCATAGAGGCCAAGCGCTCTCTCTTTCCATCTCAGAACTTCACAATGACCATAGGAAGTGTGGGGACAATTTCAAATGCTACCTGGGAGCCACCCTTTATTTATTTATTTTTGCTCAGGACAGGAGGATGTCATCAAGCTGCAGCAATGCCTTTCCTCTTCATATCTAGATTGTATTACTACAAATTTATTTAGGATTATTTTGAAGTTTTTAGAAATTACAATTGGATGAAACCAACTCTTCTTGCTTTCCCATCCCTTGCCCACAACATAGCAAAACTTCTCTCCCCCCTCAAATATTTATATGGCAATATAAGCATGTTGGACTGAAACTAATTTTTTTTTGCTTTTATGAAATTGAACCATCATTTGTTCCTTGCACAGAGTTTCCATGGACCTTCAGTGTAACATAGGAATAAAGGAGCAACTGGTTCCTTTTATTGGGTCCTTAAAGCAATAGTGGAGGGAGGGAGGGAGTAAGGAGGAAGGAAGGATGAATGGATGGAAGGAAGGAAGGAAATTTGCATTAGTATCAAAGCAAAAAACCTGAGAAGAAATTATGAAGGCATCCTTGTTTGCAAATATCTGGGAAAGCAAAGGAGAAGAAGAGACTAGTGAAGAGAGAACAATCCTTCAATGAAAATGTAGGCATTTACAGGGCTACCTTTACAAGACTTTTCATGGATCAGAAAATGGCCAGTGAAGGCCTGCAATGGCTGTAGTTCAGAGGGAGCACCATCCTGACCCAACAAGGATTGCTAAAGTCAGTTTCAGGAATAGCCAGCAGGAGGAGAGGAAAAAATATTGTTTAGGTTGCCATGCAGAATTCCCCATAGAAGGAAGTAGCTCTGCCATCTACATTAATCTGCAATTAATGTAGCAATGTGAGTTTCTTGAGTTAATCAAGATATCAGCATGGCTGCAGAGTGAGTTGAACCATAGATTCCTATTGTGGGCAAAGTTTGGTTTCTCTTTTGACAGATTCCACTCATCCCATAGATCAGAGACTTTCGCCAGCTCCTCCCCTTTTTTTAAGGGTCAGGAAGTTGTGCTGTTGCCCTTTTTCATTTTTTGAAGAAAAGGAAGGGAAAGGGGAGTCTGGAAGGAAAAACCCAGGAAGATCAGGTCCTACACTCCTTAAGTGTATTTCCTGTCCTCACTGAAAATGGATGCTGCTTTAGGGCAGCCAATCTCACCCCTAACTTTTGTCTCCGATTCTCTGGTTTGCATTTGTTCAACACAGCATGGAGCTTTTCAGTTGCTGGACCCTTGACAGATAGACAGACAGACAGACAGACAGACCAACCGACCGATCACAATGGGGAGAAAATGAACAGTTCAGCTAATGCCCAGCATCGTTCTCCCTTTTGAAATCCTACAAAACTGGGTTGGATTCTATGTTTGTTTCATGACATTTTTGTTAGTTTATTAGTATGCAATAAAGGCTTAAATTGAGATTGGAGTGGTGGCAGCGTGCTGCATATTTTGAGGAAAATGTACAGCAGATTTTTTTTCCATTTGCTACTTACAGCGTAAGCAATTTTATGCTTATTTCAAGTCTTCTAATTCCCTTTGTTCGTGCCATTCTATTAATATCCTGCATTCTTATGAAAAATCATTTCATTCAAGGCATTTGTAATTATTTTTTTTCACCTGAAATATAGCCAGGGTAAACTCATTTGTAAATCAGCCTTTTTGCATTATATTTCTTTGTTTAAGAAAGAGGTGTCATATGCAAAAGCTTTTGAACTTGAGATAATTTTTTTTATTTAACTAACACATTGCTACTTTCAACTATTCACAGATCATGAAATAAATTACATATAACTTTCAGTGCCCTCCAGATGTAGCTAAACTGAAATTATAATCACTGCCAGCCAACATTGTTTGATAGGTGATGGGATTTGTAATCCACTCATTTGGAAACTGGCAAATGAACAAAAGGGAATATATATAGACATTTGTAAATTTATAAATTTCAGGAGGGCATTTGACAAAGTAGATCACAAGCTACTTCTTGGTAAACTAGAAAAATGTGAGATAGACACCATTACCACCAGATGGGTTTGTAACTGGCTGACAAAACATATCCAACATGAAGTCTTTAATGGAAGTACTTCTACATGGAGGGAAGTAAGCAGGGGATACCCCAAGGTTCTGTTTTAGGCTCAGTACTTTTTAATATCTCCATGAATGATTCAGATGAGGGAATAAAAAGGGGATTCATCAAATGGGCAGGTGACACCAAGTTGAGAGGAATAGCCAATATCCCAGAAGATAGTCTCCAGATCCAGGTGAATCTTGACAGATTTGAATGCTGGGCCCTAACTAACAAAATGAAATTCAATGTAGAAAAAAGCAAGGTCTTACACTTAGGGAAGAAAAACCAAATATAGAGCTACAAATTAGGTAAAATTTCACTCAATGGTAGTAACTGTGAGAAGGATCTTGGAGTCCTAGTAGACTATCACATAAATGTGAGCTGTGGTCTCCAAAAAAGCCAATGCAATCCTAGATTGCATTAACAGAGGAACAGAATCATAATCTTGTGAAGTGTTAGTATCATGTATGTGAAGTATTATAAGGCCTTGGTAAGACCACACTTAGAATACTCCAGTTTTAGTCACCGTGATATAAAAAAGATGTTGAGAATCTGGAAACAGTGCAGAGAAGAGCAATTAAGATGATTAGGGATCTGGAAGCTAAAACATATAAACAATGGTTGCAGGAATTGGGTATGTCTAATCCAGTGGAAAAAAAGGACTAGGCGTGACATGATAGCAGTATTCCCATATTTGAAGGGCAGCCACAAAGAAGAGGGAGTCGATTTATTTCCAAGCAGCAGAAGGCAGGACAAGAAGAAATGGATAGAAACTAACCAAGCAGAGAAGTAACTTAGAATTAAGGAGAAATTTCCTGGCAGTGAGAACAATCAACCAGTGCAATAGCTCACTGGAGGCTTTTAAGAAGAGACTGGACAACCTTATTCATGTGAAATGTTACAGCATCTCTTGCTTGAGCAGGGGGTTGGACTAGATGACCTCTAAGGTCCCTTCCAACTCTGATGATATGAAAGTTTAAGGTGGAGGTTTCACTTGTTATGAAGGAACCATAATTGTCTTGAAACTGTAGCGGTCTTCAGATCTAGGGAGAAAGACTGATTACTCTGAATGTTCTAGTGCTGTTAGATCTGATGAATAAGGTAAAGGTTCCCCTCCCACATATGTGCTAGTGGTCCCTGACTCTAGGGAGCCGTGCTCATCTCTGTTTCAAAGCTGAAGAGCCAGGGCTGTCTAGAGACATCTCTGTGGTCATGTGGCCAGCATGACTACATGCCAAAGGCGTACGGAACACTGTTACCTTCCCACCAAAGGTGGTCCCTATTTTTCTACTTGCATTTTTTTACGAAAGGTTGGCAGAAGCTGGGACAAGTAACGGGAGCTCACTCTGTTACTCGGTGCTATGGATTCGAACCACCGAACTGCCAACCTTTCTGATCAACAAATTCACTTAGCCCCTTAGCGTCCCTTGCTAGATTTGATGAATACAAAGATGCTAAGTGTCATAGCCTGACATTGCACATTGCCTGGGACATTGCTAATAGTAAATGTAATGTTTCCTACAATATTATTTTTTTAGTTTGAGTCTATTTTTCTTTCACTGTGATATGCTGCATAGAAACCCTCTTAAATGGTACACTGAATTAAACCATTGTTAAAATGGTTTTAGGAAATTGAAATGGTAGAAGATAAATCCAGCTATTATATCTATTATTATTATTATTCCTTCTACTTCTCTTTATATATATGTGTATGTATATGTTCAAGCTGAATATAGGGAGGGAGGGGAAAGTCAATGGTTCCAATTCTTATTTGCGCAGCATCTAATGTTGGCAGTTTGACACCTTTGCAGATCCATAATGTGAGGAGCTGCAACACAAATAATACAATTATTCATTTTTAGAGACATACAAATAGCCTTGGTTCTTTTCTCTTTTTTTTATTGCATCTCTCTCCAGCACTCTTGTCTGCATTGCTATATGAGTTTAGTTGACTTGATCATTGTAAAGAAGCGGTCAACACCTTGACAAAATAGGTCAGATGCCTTTATGAGAGTAGGTGGCTCTCATTCCATCTCGACTTATCTCTAATGTTCTCCAAGGTAAAAATAAAGGACCACTCCAGAGTTTTTATTTACTAAAAATGCCTTTGAGGCTTATATGGGGGCTAAAAGGAATTCTTCTAAAGAATATGTTGAAGGCAAAAGCTTTTCAGCATTTCATCTGATCTTCATTTTGTATTTTAATCAGATGGAATCTAAAGCTTGGCAGAGGTCAAGGGAAGCATCCATCCTGTTGCCTACACTGAATTCCACTGTGCGGAAGTCATACTCTGTGGTCTTAGGCAAAAATCTTCCCATTGTAAGATAAGGAGTCCATGAATTGAACCCAAGGACTTTCTACAAGGAGACTCTGCACTCTACAATTTAATGATTTCCACCCCTGTGTGAAGCCCATTCTTTTTTTAAAAAACCAACAACATATTTCTGATTTTTCATTTTGGGAGGCAATGATACTCAGGGGAGGGGTACAAAGAGGCAGTACATGAATTACCATGTTTCCCTGAAAATAAGACAGGGTCTTATTTTCTTTTGACACCTGAAATAAGCACTTGGCCTTATTTTTGGGGAGGTCTTATTATTTTTGAAGTGCAGGAGGCGGTGAGTGTGGTCCCCTCATGGCTGCTGCTGTGTTGCAATATTTTCAGGGAGGGCTTATTTTAGTGCATGAACACAAAAGCCCGGTTGGGCTTATTATTTGGTGAGGTTTTATTTTTGGGGAAAGAGGGTAGTTGTTGCTTAACATCAAAGTGGGATTTTGGGGGGGGGGGGGGTTGCGCTCCTTTCCCCTTCCTTTCAATGTACACCGAAGCATGTTTCACGAGTACAGATTTGGTTCACTTCACCAATCGTGTGGCAGTAATTCAGTGTGGAGACATGAGAAGTCAACCTCCAGCTTTTTGCTTGATGGAGAGGCCTGGGTTGCCGAACCAATGCCTGCCATTTCATACCGTGCTGTGGACACCAACTCTTGGGAGGCAGAGGGTGGATCAGATTGCACAGGGGTCTGATGCGCACCTGAGATGTTTGCTCTGATGCAGGCTAGGCAAAAGGATGCCACGGGCTCCAGGTGCTGCCTTTTCTTCAAGGTTTGCAAGGATTAATTTTGCTTGGTAGAGCTGCTAACACACTGCCTTGCCGGCCCTGCAGATTCTGGAAACTGCCTCCATAGGAAGTGGGGGGGGGGGAGAGAGAACTCATGCACAGCAGCCTCTATTTCTTTTTAATTAAACTCTTCAATCAAGCCCCCCCCTCCTTTCTCCAGTCTCCCAAGGCTCTTCCATTAGGGTTTCCCTCCTCGTCTCACTAATGGCCTTGCAAGCCCTTCCCTCCTCAAACCCTCCCTCCTTACCCCTCTGGGCTTCGCCACTCTCTCTCCCCCAGCTCTACTTCCCAGCCCACTCTGTTCCGAGCGTGATTTACGAGAAGGCCACGCCAATTCCCGTCTGGCAGGAGAGTCGGGTACCACGTTGGCTGTGAGAATGGCGCCGGTGCCGGGCTCAGGGGTGCAGAGGGTGCAACTTCCCAGAAAGGAGGTCAGACGGGGCAGTTGGTGGGATATAGCAACAGCAGCAGCAAGCTGGGAGCTCCACGGGAGCAGAAAAGCCAGACGGTGGCATCAGACCAGAGACCCCAGAGTCTCTTCAAATTCACGCTCGTCCATCTGAGACAACAAGGGGAACCCTGCAGACCAAGACAAGGACGAGCCACAGCATAAAAGTTCATTTGCGGCTGCTGTGTGAAGTCCCATGAGCAAGGCAGTCGCAGCACAGACCCAAGGTTTTCACTCAAGTCGCCAGGTTTTTTTTTCTCCTTTTACTTCAGCTATGGATATGCTTTGTGGCTTTCATACAAGAGAACCTTACTCTGAAAAAGCCTCCTCTCCCTTCCTCTTCAGACACAAGCAGGTCATGTGAAGAAATGCTTTCTAGGTTTCTGCAAGGCACAGGAGCTCTGCCAGATTCCCCCCCCCCTTTTTTAGTTGGCAATTCCAGCTAGATTTCATTAGCCCGCCCTTCATATTGCCTGGAAGAAAACATTGATTGAATTGCCATTGCCCATAAAAGAACACCGTGACACAAATTAGGAGAGCCATCCCCAGAATTAAGCACTTCTGATGAGAGATGATGGGAGTTGTAATCCATCATATGTTGTCAGTTCCTCTAACCCCCATACCTTTTACCTTAAGCTGTCTACCGTGGACCTTACATATTTCTTAGATTCCTAAGGGGGCGTGCATAAGCGCACCAGTGTACCTACCATCCCTGCCCTACTGTCCCATTTATATGTACTCTTTTTATATGTTTATGGCTATGTTTTGCTTATTTATATCCATTTATTTGTACCAGTTTTTCATGTGTTTTCATACCTGTTTTCTTGTACTTGTTGATAAATATATATATTGTTGACAAATATCTATATCTATATCTATCTATATCTATCTATCTATCTATCTATCTATCTATCTATCTAATCTATATCTATATCTATATCTATATCTATATCTATATCTATATCTATATATAAAGAAGTTACCAAGGCAAGTTTTGCTTTTTTTGTCAGGGTAATTTGAAATATCTCCTTCCTTCCTTCCTTCCTTCCTTCCTTCCCCCTCTCCCCCCCTCCCTTCTACCACCTATCTCAATACTGGGTGGTAATACAATTGGTTCGTTTTTTAAAAAACGAAGCGAAGAACCAGGATTCTTGAAAGCAGGTTTTGGTAGTTACTTTTTATACCTGTGAATATCTCTAGCAATATTAAGCATTCAGTATGCATACCCTTTAAAAACAAATATAAGGCGGCTTTACGCTTTGACATACATTCCTAATACCTACATCCAATTCATGGTTTATTACAAAAGTCATTTTGTATAGGTAGACCTGCAAGGTAGCCAACATAAAGGCATGCTAGAAGAATATTTGCAAAAGGAGTTGAAAGCACAGGATAAGCTGCTTCTTTTACTTACTCAAATGGGGGAGGGGAGCTTTTCTTAATATTACTGCAGGTTTTTTTTTAAATGGAAAAAAAAAGCATGAGAGCTTTTCTTGAAGCCTAGGGATGACCCTGTACTCTGAAGCTACTCCTAAGTCCATCGTAAATAGGAGAGAGTGTAGGAAAGGCACCCAGATTTTCAACATAGTCATTTAATGCTCTCCAGAAACACTTTAAAAAAAATAGTAGTTTTACTCACTAGGTCCCTTCCAGTTGTTTTGAGTTGCATCTCTCATCACCCCCATCAGTGCTTTGAGAAAGGTTGACTATAGTATCACTAGAAGCCAAATACTCGGAAGGTGTCATGGTCAGATCTCCATTATCACAGAGAACATAAATTAGGCACCACAATTTATTCACTTTTTTTTTGGCTTCATGTGGCAAAGGCGTTGCACATTTATACAAACGCAATCAATCCCAGGAAGAAAAGCAAGTTGCTTTTGTGACAGATATGAGCGCGAGGTTCTCCGCTCTGCACGAGGAAGAGTTGGGGCATTCACCATTTTCCTTAATGTTCCTTGGTTATTCTTCCCCTGCTTTTGAAACTACCCAGCTGTACAGCTGTTCCGCCATCCATTCATGAATTCTTTGTTATGAAACTGAGCAAAGTAGGGCTCTGCCATGGTAATTATGGACAGCCCCTAGGATTCATGATCGAATGCATGGAACTGATGAATACACATGAGATATCACTAATTTTCTTCCTGGTGTATTTTACAGGGTCATTGTTGAGAGGACTATGTACCTCTAACGGGGAACCTCCCAATCTATGTGATATATGCAGCCCTCAGAGCACTCCTAAATTGCACGACCAAAGTGTTTCACTTCAAGGTAACAGAACAGGGGGGAAAAACCGTGACTGAAGCCTCAAAGAGCCATTGTCAGTCAGAGTGGCAATATAATAGCTGGGCTCGGTGTAAAGCAGTTCCATATTTTTAGAGCCTTTCAAGCAGGGAGTGTGAAAAATATAACTGCCGTAACTGGGTTTTTTTTTTTTTTTGCAAGGAAGTATAGCGAATGCTGCAAACTGATCAGGTTCTCCCCCCCCTTCCACCCCTCCCGCTCCCCGTAAGCCACACAGACATCCAGGGAGCTGCTCTGCAACACCGTCTTTGCTGAATGAGGATCGTGGTGCCCTGAACCAAACCACCTGATTGATCCCCCCCAAATGAGAAATCTCTGGTTATATCCAGAGGGACGCTTACATCTGGTAAGCACTTCTGAAAATACCCAGGGCCAGCTCCTCCCCATGAAGGAGTGTTGCATCTTTCCTCTGGGTGGAGGATGGCTTCTGGCAGGTGCCCTCCCTTTTTTTCCCCTCTTCCCCCCACTGACACAGGCGATAGATGAGTGCTGCTCCTGCTTTCTCATTTAGGAGAGCTCCCAGAACCGGGGCTATCCCTGATGGCTGATGCCCAGGATTTCTCTCCGGAGACGCAATCCTGCTTTTTGCATTAATAATTTACAGTGTGTTGTTCAGCCAATAATGGCCTTTCCTTGTGATTAGCTTGCTTAATGGGCTAAAATTGGCAAGAGAACAATGGGGCTTTAATCTTCTTAGGGAGATGGGAGGGGGGGAATAGGGGAAAGAATGCGTTTCCTAGATCTTCTGCACTTGTGGAATATCACACGCTTTCTGTCTTTGGAAAGGGAAGGGGAGAAAACGGGCTTGCGAGTGCTGCAAAGGCTGCATCTTTGAATGCATCGATCCTACTTCTGTGCAGTCATTCTAAGTTCTCCAGCTGTATTGGGTGGGGAGGGGGGGAAGAGAGCGAATGAAGAGAAAAAATCTTACCCTGTCTCCCCGAAAATAAGACCTCCCCAGGTAATAAGCCCAATCAGGCTTTTGAACGCATGCACTAAAATAAGCCCTCCCCCCAAAATGAGCCCTCCCCCCAAATATTGCAACACAGCAGCCATAAGGTGACTACGCTCGCCGCCTCCTGAACCTCAAAATAATAAGACCTCCCTGAAAATAAGGCCAAATGCTTATTTCAGGGGTCAAAAGAAAATAAGATCCTGTCTTATATTTGGGGAAACACAGTACAATAACCTTTTCTGAGCAAGAGCCTGAAGCACCAATATATATATATATATATATATATTGGAACTATCCACATCTGGTCTCTATTGTGCTTTGCTGGTGCTTGAGCTGGCCTGTGGTTACCTTAAAACTACAGAACATATTGCTTGTATTTGTTCCTTCCTTAGCAGAGCCTAGATAGCTCTAGAGATGGTGTACATGTAGGTGCTATGTAGCTGCTAAGAGATTATTGAAAGCCAGGTCTCCTTTTGCAAAGGATTTCTTGCAGAATAGTAAGCCTACTGGCAGCTGCATGTGTAGAAAGGGCCAAAAGATGATGATATAGAATGGTACTGAATTAATATTCAGTAGTAACAATGCCAGTTTTCCACAATGTAGTGCCCTCTAGTTGTATAGGTACCTTCTAGAATTCCAAAATTGATGGGATTAGGCAGTCTAGAAGCTGTCATCCAATATATCTCTAGGGTACTTTGATGTGAACTCATCTAAGCCATAGAAATAGCACTTAGACTTACATACCAATGTCCCATATTGCTTTATAAGCCCTCTCTAAGCGGTTTACAGAACCAGCATATTGCCCCCAACAATCTGGGTCCTCATTTTACTAACCTCAGAAGGATGGAAGGCTGAGTCAACGTTGAGCTGGTCAGGAACGAACTGCTGGCAGTCGGCAGAATTATCATGCAATACTGCATTCGAACCACTAAGCCATCAGGGTTCATCTCTCTATCTCGCTAGCAGTAAGTCTACAAGATTTTCAACAGAAGCCTCTCTCAGGTCTATTAGTGCTAGTAGCCTTCTCCAGTCTGCACATCCTGCAATTATAGAGATTGCAATTCCCAGAATTCTCAGTGATGATCTTACTGGCCACGAGAATTTGGGGAGCTGAACTCAACACAAGTAGAAGGCATACAGGCTAGGGAAGGTTAAAGTGAGAGATATTGAGGACTCAGGCTTAGCCTTTTTGCATTTAAAGCCTCAATTCTACCAAGGAACTCCAGGCCCTCCCAAAAGATCTTGTCTGCTGAAGGTTGCTTACTACTTTAACCTTTCCTCAACAAATGTGGAAAACTGGAACAATGAAGGAAACTAAAAAAAAATTAGTAAAAATTACCACTTTTTACTAAAGAATAAAATTTTGTAGCAATCTAAGCTTGTAGCAATTTAGACTTGGGGCAACATCATTCAGGGACATTGTTATGAAGGGGCAATATTTGTTCTCTCTAGTCTACTAAGTCCACTTTGGTTTTGCTTCTCCCGGTGGTATGTTTGAGACGCTGAGTAAGGTTCCTGACCTGCCTTTCATGAGCTTGATGTTTTGTGCCCACAGACATCTTGGCTTTGCTTAAGTCTCATTTTAGTTTTTCCTCTTTGCTTGGTTTTCCCATTGGAACAGCTTCCTGGCTTCTGGCCAATTATCTGCATGATGTCCAACAACTCCAGAACCCTAACCCTAACCCTCAATCACCTCAAAAGTCCCAGATGAAGTCCCATTTAATTTGCTAAACTCTGCTTTGCTTTCTAACTTGGGATGGGGGAGAGAAATCAGGATGAAGCTACTAGTATGAGAAACTCCCTTATTCTGGGTTGTTAAACTCACATCTTTCTTTTGTCTTGCAACCCTCTCAATCCCATGTACACTGGCCAATGATTTTTATTCCACCTCCAAACCCGGAGTGGAAGCATAGTTTCATGCATATTTACCAGCGTTTAAATCCCACTGGATTCAGGAGAACCTACTTCTAAGTAAACCTAACTAGGACTGAGCTGAAAATCATTTTTCTTTACTTTTCAAGCAAGTGCTTGCTCTCTGAAGGCTGCCTCTCCATTTTTGAACTGCACATCCTAAATCCCAAATCATGAAGATGAATCAAGTGACAAATAATTTTACTGTCCTAGATTCTGCTTTAATGCAACTATAGAAGAAAAAAAGTGAAGCAATGAAATGATTGTCTCTCAAAACTCAGTTCTATCAGAAATGCCATGAGTTGAAAAATCACAGTGTTTGCACAAAAACCTCTTATACCTTTGTTCTGTAGCTACGTTCTTATGAAGAAAAAACAAATATTTAGAATAGAAAGTAGTTCTAATGTGGGCAGGTTCTCGCCACATTTGAAGGTTCTCAAGGTTCATTTGGAACTCTTTTTTCTGGATATATTCATGATATATTATGCAACTGCTGAAAGTATTGCAAAGGTCATTGAAAAAGGCCTCTGATTCAGGACTCAGAGAATTTTGTAGTGTTTTAAGACAAAAGCATTGTTTAATGCTTCTGCAATGATTGGCAAGCCAAATGGAGTTCTGCAGAAGAAATTATGGGAAAACGTATCACGTTAGTTAGATGTACACATCTAGCAGCAAAATATGGAACAGATTTTACTCCAATCCCTGTGATTTTCTGGTGCATTTCAATTACCATTTGGAAAAAATATAACCCCCCCCCCAAAAAAAAAACTTTTCAGAGAAGACATTAATTTTTTAATGACAGTCAGAAATGTTTTCCAACATTCCAATATCAGTAGCTAAGCCTGTTTCCCACATCTGAAACCCATTTGGGATGGTTTTAAAGACCATAGCTCACTGTGGTGATGATAATGAGCCATAAAGCAATAGGTACAGAGAAGAAACATCCAACAATCTGAGAAAATAGAGAGCAAATATATTCAAAGATTCAGTGTATAAATTACGAATGAAGGCCAACGTATGTTTTCCCAGGATACCGAGAAATGTTTCAGCAAAGAGAAGTTCCCTGAGGATGGGTTCCAGCATGAATCCGAAAGCTCAGAAGACTAAAACTCTGGTTCCGGTGACCGACCCAGATTGGATCCTGCAGTGTATAAATTATACATTCTGTTATTTCAGGACAATTATACATCTGTTTGAAAAGTTTATTATGTTGCTTTGACATGAGGACATTGATCCTTTCATAATATAGTACGTGTTGGTCTATTAGGATGTCTGACTAAACCATAGACATAAGAAGTACATACTTTCTACAGATATCACCAAGGAAGACTTTCAGAAGTTGAATCAAGACTTGTTTGTGGTTGCTTGTTTCCTTGCCTACTCCCATCCCAGCTATTCCAAAACTGGAACTTGACAGACCATCTGAAATTGTCTTGTCCAAAGTGAAGTGTGGAAGCTTTAATGGAATATATACTCTTGGCATGTGATTTTGAAGGCTGCAGTATAACCTCTTGGCCATTTGGTGGTTGTTAGGAGCACTCAGTGATGTCATGGGAATTGATGGGCTTGAATTATTTTGGCTTATCTTTTGACAAATTGAGTGTGATCGGGAGGGGGGGGAGAGAAGGAGACTTTGGAGGGGGACAAAGGCCATGGCCATCTTCATATTTTACTTCTTGAAAACTTGAGCATCCCAAAGTCATGGTATCAAATATGAAAAGCTAAAGTTTTAATAGCAAATGCATGGTTGAATTTAGTTGAATTTCAGTGGAAGATTTATGGCAGTTTTTTTACACTTGGGGAATGGGATGGTATAAGCAGGAACTATAGCGGTTTGCCATCTAAAGTTCTACTTCTGCTCTCACCTTTGTTTTTACAACAAAAATGGGGATGGGTTGTGAGCTCATTTCACTATCAGAAATCAGTCACTTTATAACCAGATTTTGGATGTATGTACTTGAGAGGCTGTTGGCTGCAAATCAGATGCTGCAGAGTGACATCCATCTTGTGAACCAAAAATTGCCCATTCCTGCTTCATTTAAAGGGGAAATGGATTTTATTTATGAGGCTCAATGTGGGGTTTTATCTAAAAGATACGTAAAGAACAATGTTAGAAATGTGTTGGACATTTTAGAATTTTGGATCAATGTAATAAAAAAACCTACATTGATTTTCTTAGCTGGAGAGAAGACCTTTGATAGTTTGAACTGTGCTTTGCTGTTTTGAAAGATATGAATTTTGGAAGGAACTTTATAAAGTGGGTAACATCATTTTATACTTCCCAGAAAGCACAAATAACCGTTAATGGTGACCTAACAAAACCAAGGAACAAGAAGGGATGCCCACTGTCCCCCCTCTTGTTTATTTTGGTTCTTGAAATATTATTTTGATTTATGAGACAGAGATATAAGATGAGAAAATATATATAGAGAGATAGCAATATAAGATAAGATGAGATAGATAGATAGATAGATAGATAGATAGATAGATAGATAGATAGATAAATATTATATATAGATATAAGATGAGAGAATTATGAGAATAAAGGTTAAAAAAAGAAACTTACAGTTTAAGGACTTTTGCAGATGACTTGGTGTTGGTTCTGAAAGATACTTTAAAAGGAACTGAAATATTAATGGGCAAATTAAAAGAATGGTACATTAGCAGGTTTTAAGATTAATAAACTGAAGGAAAAATGTTAACAAATTATGAACGTAGAAGAATCAAACAGAATTGATGAATAAAATGAATTTTAAGATTGAAAAGAAGATAAAATAACTGGGTATCACTATGACAAATATAAATTGTATGTTATTTCAACATAATTATGTTAAGAAATAGAATGAAATTTAAAAAAGATCTGTTAAGATGGGAGAAACTATAACTGTCATTGCTGGGGAGAATTTATGTGATAAAAATGAATGTTTTGCCTAAAATGATGTTTTTGTTTCAGACAATACATGTGTTTTGAGAACTGATGCACCACTTAAACAAAAGGATTTGAGTGGCAGGGGGAAATCATAAGTTATACATTTATAAAAAAAATCATGGATGTTTGTTTTTATACATGATAACTGCAGCAAGATTATTGTATACACAAAGATGGAAAGATTTGATACTATCCACAATGGAGGACTGGTTGATAAAGATGATGGTGTTTGCTAAGATGGCTAAATTGACTTCTTTGATCAGAGAAAAGACAGTTATCTACATTTACTGCTGACTGGAAACCTCTTGTAAACTTTCTGTGTGAAACAGAAAACAATGAACTTACAATTTATGGTTTTGATGATTATATAGAATAGATGATAGAGTTATGTTGTGTTGGAAGAAATATCCTTCTGGGTTTAGTTCCAAGTGGAGAAAAAGACACTGGATTCATGGAAGTTGCTTGGAAAGAAGGTTTATTGATGGTAGACAGGACCACATGGTTTGAGCTCCTGGGGAAAAAGGGGGTCACATGCCTTGACAATCTTGAAGAAAAAAGAGAAGAGATGCTGAGAGAGGGTGAGTTTTATACCCTTTCTTGGCCCCCACCTTAACGTTTCCTGTTCCTGTCCAAGAAATGTATCCCATTGGCTGTCAGACTCCCAGAGGGTGGGCGGTCTTAGCTAACTTTGTAGGCTGTCTGTGTCCCAGGTTTGGGTGATGCAATCTCCCCAGGTGCCATGTGGTGAGATTTGTTGCTAGATGGGTAGAGTGCTAATCGGTGGTGGGATTTAAATTTTTTTACTACCGATTCTGTGGGCATGGCTTGGTGGACGTGGCGTAACTTGGTGGGCCTGGCAGGGGAAGGATTCTGCAAAATCTCCATTTCCTCCCGATCAGCTGGAAGGCAGAGAATAGATGGGGGCCGGGCCAGTCCGAGGTGGTATTTACCGGTTCTCTGAACTACTCAAAATTTCCACTACCGGTTCTTCAGAACTGGTCAGAACCTGCTGAATACCACCTCTGGTGACAATCCTACCATGTCCTGAGGGCCTTGCCTTAATCTCCAGCTCACCCTAGAGCTGAACTGGAGGTTGTGGGGGGGGAAGGAGCTGCAGGAAGCTGCTTTGTATTTAAAACATGTTTCTCCTTTTCTCATTCAGGGAAGTATAATATTCTGCCTTTTTAATATTTCCTAGGATATTTCATTTTTCAAGGAGAGGGGGTGGGTGCTAACTTCCTTCAGTTGTAACCACAGAGTAAGAGGTAAATTTATATTTGTATTTATAACCGCGGTAAAGAAGATCAAAAGCTGTTTCTTTGTATCTTTTTTCTTTTAGCTCCTCCCTTTCTTATACTTTTAACTTTTTTTCTTTTACTTATTTCTTCTTTTATTTTTTTACCCACTTTATATTAATTTGTATCAGTTTTTCATCTTGCTTTAAAAAAATAATAATGATAAAAGTATAAAAATATAGGGAAAAAGCTATTTGCTGACCTACTTCTGAAAGCAGTAGTTGGGTATATCCTTCAAGGAGGAAGAATCTCTGGTTCTCTTTGGGAACAATTTCCTGATGCATTATCCCTTAGGAGACAGAATTATTTTTGTATGGAGTTCAAGGGGTACCAAAATTTCACAGATCTACCTGCCACATGCTTAGCAAAACTATGGATTGATTTGTTTTGGCATCAGCTGTCCAAACAGCAAGAACTAGTTATTGGGTAATCACAGTTTCCAGCACTTGCACATTTTCTAAAATAGGTGTTCCTCATCCAACACAGCAATGTTTTCAGTTAAGGTATTTTCAAGCTTGGTTAGGAAAAAATACAACTGAGGTCAGATTGTCCTTAGGGAAGGCAGCAAAAGGGCGTTCTGCAGCTGGAGCAATATGCACAATACACAGGTATTCGTCTCTCTGTGCTGCAATAACATCCAAAATCAATATATTCAAGAAATAACGGTACTGAATAATCACCAGACACCACCGGAGCAAATTTTGCTACATACAGAAACTTGCAGGCAACGAAAGAAGCGTCTTATGAGTTGGGGTGGCTGTTTGTTTCAGATCCAGCTAGCTCACTCGTTTTTGATTTGGGGATTAGGGAAAGAATATCTCCTCAGCTCTAAACAAAGTTTCAGCTCAGTTAGCCCTCTCATTATTTGCAGATTAGCAATAGCAATAGCAGTTAGACTTATATACCGCTTCATAGGGCTTTCAGCCCTCTCTAAGCGGTTTACAGAGTCAGCATATTGCCCCCAACAACAATCCGGGTCCTCATTTTACCCACCTCGGAAGGATGGAAGGCTGAGTCAACCCTGAGCCGGTGAGATTTGAACAGCCAAACTGCAGAACTGCAGTCAGCTGAAGTAGCCTGCAGTGCTGCATTTAACCACTGTGCCACCTCTGCCCCTTGTTTTTGGTTTTGGGAAAACTGCTCTCTCTGGGCAAGACACATGGCTTCAAAACCAGTTAGAGCTAGTCCTCAATTTATGACCACAATTGAGCCCAAGTATTATGTTGCTAAGCGAGATCGCAGCTATTAAGTTAGTAACACAGTTGTTAAGTGTTGTGGCCCACCAGCGTTCAACGGAGCTGGCAGCAGAGTTGGACAGTGAGGAGGTTGGGGAGGAACACGAGCCAGTCCTGGAGTCTGGGGAAGGCTCTGATGAGGGCTCTGTGTCAGAGACAGAGACGGGGCCAGAGCCGTATGCCAGTTACCAGCTGCCTTCGGAGTCAGACATTAGTGAGGCAGAAGAACAGCTGGAGCCTGTTCCCAGTTTGTGCATGAGCAGAGTTGTCAGATAAAGGGAACAGCTAAAGAACAGGGGTCAACTTGGGAGTAAGGCCACAGGTGGATGATGAATGCCCCCTCCCAGAAGAAATAAAAGAGGAGCGAAAGGGGAGTGGAGTTTGCAGGAGACAATTAGTTTGCTTAATTGGCTCATGACTCTCCGAGACTCCTTGCCAAGTGTTGCAGATTTTAGCCTGTCAGCTCTCCCAGCCAGATAAGGTCTGTGATTGTAAATCCTCCCTTGAAAGGCTTTGGTGGATGTGAATGAGCAAAATTCACAGCAAATTAATAAAATGGAGTTATTGTCGGGACAAGGAGTTTGCTACAGGCTCTTGGGAAGCCTCGGTCAGAATCTGGCTTCCCCATTGACTTTGCTTGTCAGAAGGTTGCAAAAGGAGATCACATGACCCCAGGACACTGCAACCGTCATAAATACATGCCAATTGCCAAGCATCTGAGTTTTGATCATGTGATCATGGAGACGCTGCAATGGTTGCAAAAGTGAAAAACCGTCATAAGTCACTTTTTGCAGTGCCATTGTGACTTTGAATGGTCACTAAATGTACTGTTGTAAGTCGAGGATTACTTGTAATAAGTTATATTTTTTTTAAAATTCAGTCTCTCTAGGGATGAAGGAATATAATGCACATAGAGAGGAAGACTGTTCTGATCTAGGCTTCCCCAAAAAGCACGAGGCAGACTCCTGGTCCCAACAAACCCCCTTTTATTAAACAAATGTAAATTCCTTTCATTCATATTCAGCAAGGCCTGGCAAACAGTCTTTCAAAGGAATATTTATGACTACAGACCTTATTTATCTTGGAAAGCTGCCATATAAATGTTTTCCAAGTGAGATGCTGTGCAAGGAAAGGCTGGGCACAGAGTCTCTGAAATTCACGGACAGATCTTCACACTCCTGAAATGAATCTCAAACCGAACGAATTGCTTCCTGCAAAAGCCCACTCCCCTTTTGCTCCTCTTTTATTTCCTATGGGAGAGCCAATCACTTTCCACCTGTGACTTTACTACCAAGTCTACACTGATTTCTGCATGCGCATACTGGGAACAGGCTCTAGCTGTTCATCTGCCTCACTGCTTTCTAGCTCCGTAGGCACCTGATCACTGCCAGACAACCTTGGCTCCGTCTCTGCCTCTGACATAGAGCCCTTGCCCGAGCCTTCCTCAGCCTCCAGGACTGGTCCATGCTCCTCCCCAACCTCCTCACTGTCTGACTCTGCTATCAGCTCTGCTGGCAGGATGCAACAAAGACAGAGAAAATTGTGAAGGATGTGTTGCTTTCTCACTCTGATATATTGACAAAGATGGAAGGAATGATCATCAGGAGGGCCCTGATTGACTCTCCAGCATATCTTCTCTTGACTTTTAGCACGCAACCTTTGACTGCGGGATCTCTCTTGCTGGAATCGTGGTGACCAAAGGGACAGAGATGCCAGGAAGGCAGGAAAGGAACATTGTCTGTTGTTCTGCATCGCCAATCCAACAATTGCTTCATCACTGGAGATGAAAATAAATGAAATCCAAGAGGCTGGGAGGGAAGAACGAGAATAAAATAATGAAAACTTATACAGCCGATTACACAAATGAATGCCAACTGGAACCACAACATGCCATGAATATTTTAAAAATACATATTTAGGAAATGTGTTTGTTTGATAATTTTCCACTCTGATATTTTAAATGAGTAAAACATACCATTCAAACTGTAGATTCATCCTATTCCGTGACTATTCAGCTACAAAGAAGGCTGAATCAATCAATCAATCAATCAATCAATCTATCTATCTATCTATCTATCATCTCTCTATCATCTATCTATCATCTCTGCCTATCTATCATCTATCTATCTATCTATCTATCTATCTATCTATCTATCTATCTATCTATCCATCCATCCATCCATCCATCCATCTATCTCTTTATCATCTATGTATCTATCGATCTTTCCTCTATCTGTCTATCTAATTATCTATCTATCTATCTATCTATCTATCTATCTATCTATCTATCTATCTATCTAGCTAGCTAGCTAGCTAGCTAGCTAGCTAGCTATCTAGCTATCTAGCTATCTAGCTATCTAGCTAGCTATCTAGCTAGCTACATTTGTTACGTTTGAGATTAGATGGCTTTTTAAAAAACAAGATGAGGAAAAACACTTAACCAGGTTTTCAGGGAGCTTCTCCCTGAAAAGTTCCCTGGAGAAATGAATATTAAAACCAGCAGGCAGTTGTATGAGAACATTTCCTCTGTGTTGATGACTTTATTGAAATCTGCCCTCAATTCTGCCTCAAACCTTGTGCTGTTTGCATGAACAACCACCCTTTCCCCACTTCTAGGATCAAAAAACACACTTGGGGTTTGGAGAGTATCACTATGGCTACCATCAAGGAAATGTGGGCATGGATACCCATTTCACAGAACGGCTGCCATTGTACAAAGCTAGTAACAAAGTCCAAAGAGCTCAAGGTAAGTGTCAGCTGCTACCTTACACTTGCTTGTACTTTGCTACCATGTAGTGACAATGTGCTATGAACTCAGTGGAGAGTGGATGGGAGGGTGGATGCTTGGGGGGAAATGAAAGTGACTGCTGTATCTCCCTGAGATGCTACTTCAAGGATCCCCGGCTGGGAAAAGAAGGCAGCTCCATACCATCCTATGCTTGAAGTGACCGTTCTGAAAATATCTTGCTTGAATCTGATTGGTCATTGGGGGAGGGGGATCAGTGATGGGAGGCAGTTGAGGGAGAGAGAAGATGAACGTAGGGATTTTGGCACAGAATTCTCAGTTCTGGCAATACCCTTGACTCAGTAGTGAGATTCAAATAATTTAACAACCAGTTCTCTGCCCTAATGACAGGCTGGGTTGGCATGATAGAATGGTCATGTGACTGGTGGGTGTGACCAACTCAATGTCACTCACCATGCTTGGCCTCACCTCCTGGCCGCCCACCTCAAAGGCCTCAACAAGATACAATCTTTATTTATTTACTACTACCAGGGACGTGCAGTCACTAGAGGCAGGGGAGGCGTGGCCTCACCAGTCATGAGGAAAAGGAAAGAATTTTAAAGAATTTTAAAAAAATAATTAAAGCCAAGGTAGTTGCTGCCAGACTCCAAGTCACAGTGACTTGGAGTCTGCTTAGTGTTAACTATAGGAGGAGGCGAAAGAACTATGGGCCTCCTGTGCATAAGGAATTTTTCGCCTTTTAAGAGTTAAGCAAGGGTTAAAAAGCAAAAAAATTCGTATGCAAAGGAGGCACATGATTCTCCCGCCTCCTGATCTGGGAGCACTCATTATGCCTTGCAGTTGAGCGACTGCGCAATCTAGCAGCAGGAGCCTTGCTTGTAAAACGTGCCTGTGTTGGGAAAGTTCATGCTCCGAGCAAGTTGAATTCTCCACTTTGCATCATGGGAGCTGCCAAGAGCAGAGCCATCTATAGTCAGAAGACTTAGAGGTCTCTTATTTCAAAAACTCTCCCTTAAGAATGATTAAGTCTGCATTAAGACATTATTGTTATTATCATCCCCGACATGGGAAATTGAAGCAATCTGCATATGGAAGCCACTTGGGAATTTATGGCCAACAAACATGGTAAGCGAATATGGGGCTACTGAGAAGTAAAGCCACAGACTTAACTGCTGGGCTGGCTGCAGGCCGGGGCAGCGGGTGGGCGGCGGCCTCGGCAGCGCACTTTACATCATGGGAGCCGCCAAGCGCCTTTGCTGCAGACCCGGGTATGCAGCAAAGGCGCTTGTCAGCTCCTGCAATGCAAAATGCGCCGCCGCCGAGGCCAACATTCACGCTGCCGCCGATGCCGCCGCCTGTCTGCTGCCCCGGCCTGCAGCCAGCCCAGCACTGTGCCTCACCAGCCATAAGCTTCACCGCACGTCACTGACTACTACTGAACATCACTTAACGGTGGCAAGGAAAATCACAAAACGGAGCAAACTCACTTAAATCTTGCCTAGCAATGAAAATGTTGGTTCAGTTGTGGCCATAAGTCAAGGACTACCCCTAATGAGAATGTAGGATAAGGAGCCTACTTTGCTCACCCCTTTGGGGTGACTTTCAAGAAACATTTCAAGACAAAAGATTTTGGGCGCAGCAGGTGGTGGTGATGTCGCTGAAACAGGTTCGCTTCTCTCCTTGGTTGGTGGGGCAGCCGCGCTCGGCCCCGGGCTGCCACAGGGAGGCGGGGAATCTGAACAAGGGCAGCGCTCCTGGCGGGAAGGCCCTTCAGTCGCTTCTCACTTGAAGAGACAGATGCTACCAAGCTGCCTTGGGAGCGAGGGGAATAAAGAGGCCACCTGGCAGGCCAAATGTTTACTCACTTGCTTTGCTTTCCTGCCTCCACTCTTGCAAGCTGCCTTTTCTCTTCCCACCTCCTCTCATCCCAGAAGTACTCCTCTCTTTGCTAGCAGCTGCCCCCTTCTCCTTCTTCCTCTTCGCCGTTGGGCGATCCCATGTGAAGAAGGGGGTGGCCGCATTTTAAAAAAGGACTTTTAATATGGCCAAGATACAATCCCGAACCCAAAAACCCAGTTCTCCCTACTCCACTTCGCGCATTTGATTCCTCTCGTTAAATTGGGCCTAGAGCCTGGGGGAGGATGAGAAATTTAATGGGGAGGAGGGGTGGAAGGCCGGAAAGGCAGCAGAGTGAGGTTCATGAAGTAAACTCACGTTTCTTAGCTTGGACCAGCAAAAGGTGGCAGGAGGTGGCAACAGGGAATATTTGTATTTGTATTTATTTGGTTTGTATGCCACCCAATCTCGGAAGACTCAGGGCGGTTTACAGGTAAAAAAGGGAAGAGGGGGACATACAAAGAATACAAACAACATAAAAATTCGACAATATTCATAACTTAAGATGGGGCTGGATAAATCAACAGCCCCAGGCCTGCCGGAACAGCCAGGTCTTAGTCACTTTGCGGAAGGCCGGAAGGGTAGTAAGGGTCCGGATCTCCACGGGGAGATTGTTCCATAGGGCCGGAGCAGCTACAGAGAAGGTCCTACCCTGTGGAGTCGCCAGCCGACATTGACCAGCAGATGGAATCCGGAGGATTCACAAAGGACAACTGGAGAGATGGCACAGCACTTGGCCACCCAGGCTTCAAAGAAAAATTCACTTCAGGGCTAGGGGCACAACCCGCTTTCTAAAACAGAAGATCCTGCTAAGCTCCAGATCCTGGATCACCACAAGCTGTGGTGTTCAGTCCGTGTTCCCACCTCCTGCCTTTCTAAAGGGACACTTCCTCCCCACTGTGCTGCTTGCTCCCGCTTGTTTCCAGCGTGGTTCCACCCTTCGCCGGCTCGGCTCGCTTACCTCTGCCCCATTTCCCCTCCTTCAGAGGCCCCTTACTCACTCTCCCCACTTCTTCCCTGATGACCACCTCTTTCTTCATCCAAATGTAAACACAGAGCAAACATGCACACACCTCACGGGGGCGGAGGACTTGCCCATACGCCATCTTCTCACAGAAAGTCCCGGCGCCGTGAGGTTTGTGTGGTCTGGGCAAGCGAGTGAGCGAAGGAGCCAGAGAGCAGCTGGGCCACAGGTGTGACTTTAGGCATTGGCGGGCGAAGCTAGATAAGGAGTGACTGGGAAGGGCAGGAGGGGAGGGGTGGGGCGAGCCAGTGGGGTGATCAGCCAGTTCTCTGAAATGTGCAAAATCTTGACAACTGGTTCGCAAGAACTGGTCTGAACCGGCTAAATCCTACCTCTGACATGATCTAATAAAACTATTCTTTTCCCAATAAATGGAGCCAAAGATTGTTTTTACTTAAAGGTTTAAGGAGTGGTGGGTCTGATGGAAAGTGTTTACAGAACTCCTTGTGCCCATGGGCACCGTGTTGAAGAATCCTGACCTGAGAAGAGTTCACAGACGCACTGGTAAACTCTGGTATTGTTTGCTCTGAGGAAAATATATCCCACATTTTGATCTGGGTTCTTTAAAGTACATTACAGAAATTATCCATAATATGACATTATCAGATTAACATTAATATTAATATCATCATCAATATTAATATCATCATCAAGCGGTAAGTACACAACTACATGGCATTGGTTTAAATACCTGTAAGGAAGGAAAGTTTATTCATAGGGACTAAAGAAACTTATTTCTTCAGCTGAAAAGGTAATAAAACGTGAAATAAGAGCAAAGTGCAGGAGTGATAGCACTGGGGATGTCTCTTGTGCTAAAAATGCCAGAATAGGGAAGACTGAGGTTTTGCAATGAATCTAATAATGTCAATTTTTATCAAAATGTAAATCATCTAGCGGCATCTAATTAGGTTTTGAAAAATTTAGAAAACAGGTTTGAAGAGCGACGCTTTTCTTGTCAAGGAAAAGTTTCTTTTAGAAGACTAAAAGAATAGAATGACAATGTTCTTTGCATAGAAATTCATGGACACATGATGCCCATGACAACTGACACGCCCCCCCCCCCCCAGCAAACGACTCTCTGCTTTACATACAAAAGGTACAAAATCAGGCTCCACGCTCCTCCTGTTTAAAGGAATCCAGGTTCAAGGGCTACAAGGAATCCAACTCTGGGATCACATAGGATGGCCACTCAAATCAAATTTACTTTCATTGCTATTATCACCATTGTATTTGTATTTTTTTTTGTATTTAAGTTTATTTATATGCCGCCCTTTTCCCTGGGGGGACTCAGGGCGGCTTACAACTTAAAAAAGGGGGGGGGGAAACAAACTTTTAACATATAGAACAATACATCATTAAAACACAACATTCATACCATTCGGGCGGGTTGCAATCTTTAGCCCCAGGCCTGACAGGAAAGCCAGTTTTTAAGGGCTGTGCGGAAGGTCTGGAGGGTGGTGAGGGTACGAATCTCCACGGGGAGATCGTTCCATAGGGTCGGAGCTGCCACCGAGAAGGCTCTCCTCCGCGTAGTTGCCAGTCGACATTGACCGGCGGATGGAACTCGGAGGAGGCCTAATCGGTGAGATCTAATTGGTCGAATGGAGGTGATTGGCAGTAGGCGGTCTCTCAAGTACCCAGATCCACTACCATGGAGGGCTTTATGGGTGGCAAGTAGCACCTTGAAGCGTATCCGGAGATCGACAGGTAGCCAGTGCAGCTCGCGGAGGATAGGTGTTACGTGGGTGAAGCGAGGTGCACCCACAATCGCTCGCGCGGCCGCATTCTGGACTAGCTGAAGTCGCCGAATACTCCTCAAGGGCAGCCCCATGTAGAGCACATTGCAATACTACCATAACCATAAATAGTAGCTGTATTGATAGTACATAGCCTAAGTAGGTGGCACCACCTTGTCCACTTTGAATGATCTTGGAAGCTGACCAGAATTGACCCCATTAGCCCTTGGATAGGAAACTGTAGAAAATCCATGGCTGGAAGCCGAATATAAAATCCCAATATAATAGAGGGGTGAACTATTATGTTTATACTGCCAAGAAAATTGCAAAGATGTAGTTACCAGGAGTCAAAAATTACTTGTGGGTGACATTATCTTAACAGTAATATGACATTTCAATCTTGCTTTCCAGAATATTAAGTCCAACTACTGTAATGTCAATCAAAATTACATAAAAATAAAGCAATTACTGCGCAACATACATTGGAAAGCAGGAAACTGATGAATGTAGGCTAACTAAAACTGAATACAGTTCAACCTATGGTGGTAGAGCAGTGGTTCTCAACCTGTGGGTCGGGATGCCTTTGGGGGTCAAACAACCCTTTCACAGGGGTCACCTAAGACCATTGGAAAACACATATTTTTTAAAAAAAATACGGAAAACATAAAATAATTCTATGGTTGGGGGTCACCACAACATGAGGAACTGTATTAAAGGGTCGCGGCATTAGGAAGGTTGAGACCCACTGTGGTAGAGACACAAAGATAGCAAAAGTTTTGAGCGGTAGTTGTAGAAAATACTATGCTAGATAGATCAGTGGCTAAAATTCAAAATGGGACAGCTTCATCTGAGATTGTTTGAGGTGGGAACCATTTTTAATTAATAGCTATGAATTTTTCAGGGTGTTTGCACTTGTTCAGGGCAAGCACATTCAGTGATGCATCTCTGATGTTTGTATAGCATATAAATTGAAATAGATATCATCTGCTGCATGTGATCCAACATCCCAAACCTTGGGACTCTGCCACTATTGTAATAATTGGTCTTCTCCTCCCAAGCAGTCCACCTGCAGCAAGTCCCTTACTCCTTGGAATATGTGGTAGAGACACAAAGATAGCAAAAGTTTTGAGCAGTAGTTGTAGAAAATACTTAAGGATACCTTTTGCTGATATCACTATAGACCAGTTTTTCAACCTTGGTAACTTTAAGATGAGGGGGTTTAAACTACTAGAAATCTGGGAGTTGAAGTTCAAACCTCTTAAAGCTGCCATGGTCAAGAAACACTGCTCTAGATTATTACACACAACGCCACACTGTTAGAGAGGGCTGACATAGAAGTTTGGCCCCCGGTTGCAATGCCCTCAAATAATGCTTTTGGCTGACCCTAGAAAAGGTTATTTTAAAGCTGGATTCTAGCCTCTGGAGAAGAGAGTCGAAGAGAAGTTAGCTCATCACTCCCAGCAAAAGGCTGCAAAATTCCCTATAGCCCTGAGACGACAACAGATTACAGAAAACTTTTAACTCTGCTTTATTGCCATCTTGTCATCCCCAAATTTTTGCAATTCAAATTTGGTAGACCTGCCTAGTAGTAACAGTCTGTTAAAATCTGCATGGGCAATGAAGCAAAAGAAGCTGTAGAGTAACTCTACTCTGACAAAACCAAGGGCTATTTTACAATCTTGTGGAAAGGGGAAAAAATACTTCTCTATAATCAGCCGATGCAAGTGGGGGAATTCAGGGTACATGTGAGGAAACGGGCTGGGTTGGGGCTTTGAAAGAGATGATAAAAGGGTGGGAAAAAGATTGGACCTCAGTGAGGATCTGGATGGAGTCAGAGATAGATGTTACATAGGCTACAGTGAGCCCACAAGTCAGAGTTCCTCGTCTTTTCTGTGAGAAGTGCTTTCAGTGATGGACTTGTTTGGCATCCACGAAATCAAAGTTGAAGTACACCTTCAATTATAAAAATTCAGTTTTTATATTTGGGCCAGTCATTCTTTTTCAGACTAACCCTGAAAAGTTAAGATTCAGGATCCTTCTGGATGTTGACAGACTTGAAGACTTGGGCCCACCTAACAAAATGAAATTCAATGGTGAGAAAACTAATACATTTAAACTTAGATAAGAAAAACCAAATGCGCTAGAATAGGCAGTACATGGCTCAATGGGCAGTAACTGTGAGAGGGATCTTGGAGTCCTAGTGGACAACCACTTAAATATGAGCCAGCTGTGTGCTGCAGCTGCCAAAAAAGCCAACATAGTTTTAGGTTGTATTAACAGAGGGATAGACTCAAGATCACATGAAGTGAGAATACTACTTTATAATGCCTTGGTAAGGCCACACTTGCCTAATATGCCAGTTTTGGTCACCACAATATAAAAAAGATATTGAGACTCTAGAAAAAAAAGTGCAGAGAAGATCAACAAAGATGATTAGGGAGCTGAAGGTAAAGCATATGAAGAACAGTTACAGGAACTGGGCATGGCTAGTCTAGTGAAGAGAAGGACAAGGAGAGACATGATAGCAGTGTTCCAATATTTTGGGGACTGCCACAAGAAAGGATAAGCAGCACTGGATGTAAACTAATCAAAGAGAGAACCAATCTAGAACTAAGGAGAAGTTTCCTGATAGTGAGAACAATTAACCAGTAGAATGGTTTGCCTCCAAATGTTGTGGGTGCTCCATCATTGGATATTTTTAAGAAGAGATTTGACAGCTGTTTGTCTGAAATGGACGCTTGCTTAGACAGGGAGTTGGACTAGAAGACCTCCAAGCCGTCCCTTCCAACTATTATTCTGTTATTCACCTCTTAGGGTTGCTGCAGGAAAGAATAGGAGAAGGGTACACTATTTGCATCACATCAGCTTATAAAGGAAAAATGGGACACAGATGGAAGAATTTGGGTTTTCTGCCTCATCCTTTGCTTGAACCTGGACCCTTAATGGTAAAAGAGCCCCAGATCTCCCAGCCTCTTCAAGCTATGAGTTTCAAATTCTCCTGGGTCTCAAAAACAAATGTCCTGGTTTTTTTTACCTCTGCTTCATAGGTAGGGAATCCTCTGTCTCAAAATGGCTTTCTCCCACATCAGCCGAATTGACAGGGAACCTGGGATGGAATCTGGGCTTTTTCCCAAATAACTTGGGGGCTGGGAAACAAATAACTTGAGGAGGTACGATTGTGGCTTCCCTGTTAAGATTTAGGATATTCCGAACAAAGCTTATTTATTCAGGCAAGCTTTCCACAAATGAATGTGATCTAATAGTATGTTCTGCTAGTAATGGCTGGAATTCTACTACTCATATTTTTTCATTAGTTTCGGTTTTATTGGATTTAAAAAAACAACAAATGAAATATTACAAACATTGCCATCATTTGCCTTGAGTAATCCTGTTTTAGAAGAAAATTAATAGATAAATAATAGTTGCCTATTAGTCAGTAGTGAAATATTTTTTTTTATTACTACCAGTTCTGTGGGCATGGCTTGGTGGCAGGGGAAGGATACTGTAAAATCCCCATCCCAACCTCACTCTGGGACCAGCCAGAGGTGGTATTTGCCAGTTCTCCGAACTACTCAAAATTTCCACTATCAGTTCTCCAGAACCTGTCAGGACCTACTGAATTTCACCCCTGCTATTAGTTCTTCTAATTCTCAATCATTTTTAGCCTTTGCAGTCAGGAATATTGAAAAGTAGAGTCCAAATGTATCGGGAAGTGTCAGATCTGGGAAAGCTACCATGAGATAGGAAGAGAAAGAAAGATAGGAAGGAGATGCCGTGATCTGGACATTCACACAACAGATGCAGGGGAAAGTTTTAAATATTTTCTGCCATCTGAATTTATGCAGCTCAGGTCTGGTAGCCCTTGTCTGCAACGTTGGTGTTGTATGGAGACATCTTTGACATGGAAGAATCCAAATCTGTAAGCTCTTGAGCATTAAAGTTTCTCTTAGCTTTTATACTTCTCCATTTATCTCCTTTGCCAAAGAAAAAGCCAGACATATGTTTCTGTTTTGTGTGTTTTGTTCATTTGCCAGTTAATATAACTATGGGTGTGGTGTTAAGTGTAGAGATCGTGTGTATATCTGTGTAGATAGATAGACAGATATTAGATACGAGAGAGGGGGGGGAGGGAGAGAAAGAGTGAGTCCACATAAGCTATACTCAGTTTTGTAACCATTGTGCAGTCATTTTCCTGTTCTCTTTTGTGCATATATGTGAAAGAGCTGAGTTTGCTTCCATTTTTGTGTGGGAACACTGCCTGTATGTCACACCCTCAACAATCATACCAGGCTCCCATAGGAAACAGGGATTGGATTCTAATGATGTCAACACAATATAAATAACATGAGGCTCGGGGAAGCAGGAAAGGGGGTGTGTGATACCCTGATGTGTCCCTCCCACCCCCACTCTGGCACCGTGACGACTGTTGCTAGGAAGCAGAGAAAATTTAGTTTTGCAACATTCATCTGCCTTCTTGCAAGTACCTCCTCCTGGCTTGAGAGGAAGAGAAGACAAAGAGGACAAAAGTATTAGCAACTAGGATGCTGAGCTTTCTATGGGTCCCTCCAGGATTACATATTAGGTACCCAGGAGTTGGGCACTGCAAGGGCCAAGACATACAAAATAGAAATTCACACTCTCAGGTGTAAGGAAATCACATTTATTACATTATGGAATGGATGGGCCTCAACAGATATAATCACACCCCTGCCTTGAATATCACATGGAGTAGATAACACGGGGGCTTCTCCAGACTTGGGACTTCCGCTCAGGTGACTTCCTGTAGGCCTATGTGACAAAGCATCGTGGGGATTATAGGTCAATATGTGTGAAGACCAACCTACTGTTTAATCTGGACTCTGATGGGTCCTTACTGTGATATTTGAAGTCCAAGCTTAGAGGCAGAGAGCATACTGTTTGAAGGCAGAAGATCCCAGGGCAATCTTTAGCATCTCCAAGGAGATCAAGGAAAGGCTGAAACTGCAGAGAACTGTATATAGGCAGAGTTGTCCATGCTGAGGGAGATGACCCAACCATGTAACTCAATGTCAGATCATTCTGAAGGTCATGTATCAGAACTGTAGAGATTCCTAAGATTCTAGAGTCTCTGAAGCCTTTAAAAAAATATGTTCTCTTAAGTGCCTAGAGTTCTACAGCTACATCAACAGCCAATGATTCATGCTGACTGCAGGTCAAAATGAAAGATCTTTGCACTCAGGGAAGCTCATGTCTCCACTCTTTCTATAGGCTAAATACTTCGTGCAAATTAAACAGTTTATGAACATTTGATTTACACCACCTTGGTTCCCAGGCATACAGCTACGGTTGGATCAAAGAACTAATTTCCTCATCAGCAATGTGTGGCTTGAAGATGTGGGGATGGGGGAATTACGCACATCTCAGACAGGTTTGGCACCACTCAGATGCCAAATACAAATTAAAGAAATAAAACCTGTAAGGTTTATAGTTTTCCTGTCGTTTTTCAACTTAGACTGAAATTTCCATGTAGAACCAGGATGGCAAACCTATGGCACAGATGCCACAGATGGCACACAGAGCCCTCTCTGCAGGCACTTGAGCCATTGACCCAGCTCAGCTCCATAGCGCATGCACACGCGCATCCCGCTGACCAGCTGCTTTTGGGGTCTATGCCGCACATGTGCGGGTGTGTGTATGGGAAATTTGCATACATGCACTGGGGACTCGCATGCACGGGGGGGGGAAGGGTGTGGGGGTGGTGGTCACAAACGCAATACATTATGGGTGTGTGCATGCACACACATGCTTTTATGGGTGTGTGCGCATGCGCATATGCTTTTACGCACAGTGTGCACGCTTTTGGAACTTGGCAAGGAAAAGGTTAGCCATCACTGATATAGAGCATCCAGTTTATCCAATGTTATCTTCTACATTTTAAGGTGGAGAAGATGCCTTGCATGGTTAACAGAAATCCTGCATGCACATTTGAACAAAGACTCAAGAGCATAGCCATCCCAAATAATTCCGCTAAATAAATGGGACAGCTTCTTCTGACTGAGAGCCAAAGATGTCATGATGTTGCAGAGACAATACTGGAGATGGCAGGTTCAAATGTTTGTCTCTGCTTTTCAGTTTTTGGATTTTTTCTTCAAGTAAAATTAGAATATTAAATACTTTTTACTTATTTTAAAATAATGGAAATTTTGGTAGCATCCTTTCTTTGGCCAGAAAGGGGGGGGGGGGGAAGAGTTAGAGCTCCATGAAGTCCATGGAATGGAAGTTGCTTATAATTTTGCTCCAAATCTTTGCACCAATGGATCACAATAGCCTTCTCTCACCCGGTGATATCTAAATGTGTCTGTCTGTCTGTCTGTCTGTCGTCTGTCTGTTTGTCTGTGTTCCAGCATAGCTCTGGAAACCTTGAGCAATTTCAACCAAATTTGGTACACAGATGACTTACTCTCTGGAAAAAAATATTGTGGGGTAAGACACTCCTAAAACCCCTTGGGATGTGTGTTCTGTTAAAATACAGCCTTTTGTGCCTTAAAATGGATTTTACTGAACTGCCGTAAAATAACTTCTACTGTACAGCGCAGTGGAGTTGCCAAGGTAATGACTTCACAGTACTCCACAAGGGGGCTCCCTCTGGGAAGGGGGAAAATCCAACATTAGCAATTACATTTGGTCCAGACATTTCCCCCCTATAAGTAAATACCCAGACAACCCAGGGTTATCAGCTAGTTAGCTATATAAGGTTCCAGTTCTGGAAATTGAATTATCTTTGAGTCATAAACCTAGTAGTAACACACCTAATCCGTGCAGACTGGATTATACTGATTGTGTACATCCAAAGAAACTCTAACCTGCTCCTCTGAGACTAAAGTCTTTTCCCTCCTTGAATGTCTGTTCATGAAGCTGTATTCAATACAGCTCCTCAGAAGAGTCCTATAGGCTGCCACCCTTCTCCAATTACAGGTAGCCTTCAACTTATAACCCTTAGTTTAGTGACTATTGAAAGTTACAATGGCACTGAAAAAAGTGACTTACGATCCTTTTTCACATGACTTCTGCAACATTCCTGGGGTCAAGGGATCAAAATTTGGGACGTTGGCAACTTGTATGTATTTACCACAGTTGCATTGTCCCAAGGTCATGTGATCACCATTTGTCATCTCCCCAGCCAGCTTCCACAACCAAAGTCAATGGGGAGAAGGCAGATTCACTTCACGATCGAATGAATGATTTGCTTATCAACTGTGGCAAAAAGTTCACAAAATGGAGCAAAACTCATTTAACACTGTCTTGCTGAGCAATGGAAATTACGGGCTCAATTGTTGTTATTAGTCAAAGACTATACCTGTACTTGATAAGAATAGTTGCCCATATCTCTGCTCACAAGGTCTTCCCAAATAGATCAGGGAATGCTGGAAATGCAAACAGAAGCAAGGAACATATTTTCACATGTGGCGGACATGCCCAGAAGCAAAGAAAGATTGGATAAAGATAAGAAAATAGCTAGAGAAAATTACTAAACAACAAACAGATTTAAAACTGGAGTTATTTTTATTAGGTATATTAAGAGGAACTAAAAATTCAATATATCATGTTACATATAATAACAGCGGCCAGAATCATCTATGCACAAAACTGGAACAACGATAGCACTCCTTCCGATGGAATGGTGTTTTAAAAAGTGCTAGAATGTGCAGAGATGGATAGACTAACAATGGAAATAAAAGAAAGAGGAGGAACAGAATACTATTTGATTTGGGACACATGGCATAATTGGTTAGAGAATAGAAGCAAAGAATAAGAATGTAAAAGTAAATTAAGAGGTGACAAAAAAGGTAATATATAGTTACGTAACTACAAAAATGGTATATTGTATAGAATAGATATGTACACAAAAGGAAAGGAAGAATAATGAAAAGAACTTGTATGTACTTATGAGTTATACTGATACCGGAGCACTGTAAAGATACAAAATGAAGAAAACTGTTTAATAAAAACTATTATAAAAAAAATCTGCTCACAAGGAAGAAACTGGCTCCTTCGTACAGAGTTTCTCACAAAGTACTAACATGTTTGTTCCTGAGCTTATTTGGGCTGCTGCTGGAGGATACAAGTGTGAACTTAACATTCTGGCAGATGGTGATAGAAGGGCAAGGTGGAATTATGCTTCTGTTCTTGGAAGGATACAGAATGGTGCAAAGCCAAGAGATTGAGGCATAGCATTAATGCAAGGATGGGCCACGTGGTTTTTTAGTTTGCAGAGCCCTCCCCAAAATTCATCAGTGTCATAAGCCAAAATCACTGCCCCTATTCCTCACCTTTTGAGGGTTGAAAAACAGCAGCAAAATCCTTAACACAAAGCAAAACATCCAATCCTAAACCCTTGGAATGGGAAAATAAATGGAAAGGCCAGGACAACTCACTATATGATGTAAATTTGCCATTTTGACTCATAGCCCTTGTTTACTGTACTTTTCGCATCCGGGACTGAGCTCCTCTGCCAATCCGATTCTAGCGGATCAAATGAAAGGAATGCTGGCTTTCAGGGTGTGATCTGAGAACCTTTCCACAGCAGACAACCAGGCCCTTGGGGTGGCTTCATGCCACTATGTCTTGACTTTCAGTGCCACCCTAAATGTTTTGCAACTGACAAATCAGATGGCTGTGTTTGGTGAAGGGAAGAACATGTCATGCAAACACCAAAATTTAATGGGCACTAAAGTTAGCGAGGATTTTTTTTTTAAGCCCCAAAACATTATTTGGGGCTAAACAAATCTTCCTCAGTCAACTGTGAGCAGAAACCAGAAGGATTGTGGGCAGGGGATATTTAACCCTGCTGCCTACACAGAGGAAAAGTGCTCCTCCCTCCCAACAGGACAAGAAGTGAGTTTGCTGCAGCTTTGAGACTACCACAGAGGACCTGGGGTCTCTGAACTTCCACTCCTTGGGATTGGAATATGTATTGCCCTGTGGGAGTAGGGCAGTGGTCTCCAACCTTGGCATCTTTAACACCTGTGGACTTCAACTCCCAGAGTTCCTCAGCCAGCAAAACAAAGCTGGCTGAGGAACTCTGGGAGTTGAAGTCCACAGGTCTTAAAGTTGCCAAGGTTGGAGACCACTGGAGTAGGAGACTGGCTCAACCTGTCAGCCTACTTCATGCAGGGTGTTGTCTGCATGGATGGAGAGAAGAACATTTTCAGCATGCAGGCTGATTGATTAATAATGAGTGGCATATCTATGCTATCCTCTTTCTTTTGACATCTGTCATGTCAATGTCATCCTGCTTGGGAATTGCAATCCAAGCCTGGCCATATGAATGCACCCCTAGAAATTTGGGCAGAAGTAGTAGCAGTTTACTCTCACTGCCCCTGTGGTGGTACCCTGACAGCTTAAGAAGGAAAGATTGCATGTTTGGAGATACTGGGGGAAAAAACAGCAGGAAAAGTTATAAATCATGGCCTGGGTACAAGACAAGGCTGGTATCTGGGGATCATGGAGAAAAATGGGGGTCACCAGGTCACTCCAGTGATGTTATAAATCAGTAATGAAAAAAACTCCGAAATGGAACATCTCTTTTCTTAGTACTGAAGGAAATGAAAACGAAAGCAAATGCCAATAGAAACGAAGTCAAACCCTCCGACACAGAGAAAAATATATGAAAAGAATCTGAGAGAAATCTGAGGACCAAGAAAGTATTCTTTTATTTTGCTTTTCTTTTTTTCTTTCTTTGTAAGCCGCCCGGACTCCTCCGGGATTGGGCGGCCTAGAAATTTAACAAATAAATAAATAAGCTCCACCCAACCAAAACAAGTTAAAACAATCCAGAACCCAACAAGGTTGATAGTAAGGTTGTTGAGGATCAGGAAAAAAAAAACCCCAAAATGGGGGTCACGAGAGGTAATACGGTGACTTTCAGCTTCTTTCATCATAAAAAGTTTTTATTTTCATAGCATATAATCACATGTATACTATTACATAGTCAATATCAAGTTGTATTATTAAGTACTTACATCAATTCATCTTACCATCAACTACCAAAGAAAAAAAAGAAAAAAAACCAGTTATTGGCTCTTCTGCTCTCCATACACCATATTTATACCTTATCTGACACTTTCTTCCCCTTCTCTCCTACCCCTTTCTACGTTCTGTCTTCCCTCCATCATTTTCTACTCTACTTCCCCTTCCTTTCTCCTTCTCCTCTCTCCCCTTACCACTTCTCCTTATACACCTCATCTTCCCCCTTCCACCTCTCTCCTATCCCTCTCTTCCTATCTTTCTTCTCTCCTCTGCTTCCCACTCTTCTACATCCTGTCTTCCCTCCATCATTTTCTACTCTACTTCCCCTTCCTTTCTCCTTCTCCTCTCTCCCCTTACCACTCCTCCTTATACACCGCAACTTCCCCCTTCACCCTCTCTCCTATCCCTCTCTTCCTATCTTTCTTCTCTCCTCTGCTTCCCATTCTTCCTCTAATTCACCTGGTGTAGAATTTCAGCTTCTAACAACTTGGCACTTTTTGAGCGGCAGCCTGAATCTTGAAAACAAAGCACGGTCAGGCTAGTGCTGGATAGGAATGGATGGAAACTATCTAGGAATTGGGGGGTGGGGAGGCTTTGAGGCTAGATTAGGAAGTTGAAAAAATTGGAAAAAGGCAAAAGCAATCCACATGGTACTTTTGCCCAGTAAATTGTATGGTTATGCCTCTGAAGTCAGTAGGGGTCCAGCTTTTATTGAAGGATATTGTTTTTTTTTTAAATATCCTACAAAAGGATGTAGCTGAATGGCAGCTCTTCTATAAGGACGTGCAGATCAGTGCAGGGTATAGCAACTCCTGGATCCCAGTCCCCCCTCCCTCCCTCCTTCCCTCCCTCTGGGACTGCCCGCTTGGACCTTTTCTTCTCACTTTTGCACACGGAAGCATGCCTTTCTCCTCTCTGGCTCTTTTTATCTGCTTGTTCCTTCAGGGGTGCTTGGAAACTCATTCACACCTGTCTCTGAAAAGCTTGGGAGGAAGCCAAGAAACCGGCAATGCTTCCGGCTTCGGCTATTAAGAAAAGTCTCTGGTTGAAAAGCAAGCACACTCCCCTGCCGCCTGCTGGTGAAAGGTAAACAACCAGTGTCCCTACCGACTCTCTTCTTGTCCCTGAACCTTCTTGCATTAAAACACGGTATGGCTGCCACGCCTCATTCCCCTAGTCAGGGGAAGGAAGAATGCACACACATTCCCATGGCTGGAAACCACTGATCCAGGAACTACAAGGGCACCCCTTTAGCATCAAGCAAGTGGACTGGAAGTCCCATACGCATTAGGTGGGTTGTAAAAATGAAGGCCTTAGACAAGGGTCACCGTGGTCTTTCGATGGACTGAACAGATTATTGTTCATGCCCATATGAATTCCTCCCCCTCTCTATCCCTTTGTTTATGTTCCAGTGTTTATGGCCAGCGATTGTGTTCGCGCAAGTGACTAAGCGACAAACACAGCCAACTACATTTTAGCTTAACGCCAACCCAGTCCATGCGATTCAGTTTATGGTTCAGCATGTTGTGCAAACCCAGAAAATCTAATTAATTCCATACAATTATAATTAAGTTACCCATGGGTAACAGAGCACTGCCACAGCTATCAATGTGAATTCCTTTTGATGCTCAAACTGCTTTCCAAAAGGCTTAGCAACTGAGCTACTGTTACTGTGTATGGCAGGGGTGTCAAACTTGCGATGACATATTATCATCATGTGATGTATCGTAACTTCCCCCCTTTTGCTAACCCAGGAGTGGGCGTTGCCAGCATGTGACGCATCTGGCCTGCAGGCTGTGAGTTTGACACCCCTGACATATAGCAATAGCAGTAACAATAGCAGTTAGACTTACATACCGCTTCATAGGGCTTTCAGCCCTCTCTAAGCGGTTTACAGAGTCAGCATATCGCCCCCACAGTCCGGGTCCTCATTTCACCCACCTCGGAAGGATGGAAGGCTGAGTCAACCTTGAGCCGGTGAGATTTGAACCACTGAACTGCAGATAGCAGTCAGCTGAAGTGGCCTGCAGTACTGCACCCTAACCACTGCGCCACCTTGGCTATGGGATCTCAAATTCCCTGGCTTCTCCTATATGCAAAATTTCAGTTGACTGCAAGAATAACTGATGGAGTGCCTCAGCCCACCGCTTAAAAATGGCGGCTAGAGCCAAAGTGCACCTACTTGGAATGGAGATGAGCACCACCCCCTAGAGTTGGGGACGACTAGCACATGTGTACAAGGGAAACTTTTACCTTTTTAAGTTACTTTATTTATGCCATTAATGCTATTTGTATATAATTAAATTTTTATAGGTAATCTTTGATTAGCATGCACCTATTCATCAACCTTTCAAAGTTACAATAGCACTCAATGAGGGGCACTTATGATGGGTCCTCATAGTTACAAGCATCTCAAGGAGAATGGATGAGCCAGAGCTATGCATGACAGTTAAAAAAGAAAACCCAAGACTGATGGGAGACTCAAGGCCTCTGGAGAAGCACGCAAAGAATCAGGCTTGAGCTTCAAGGTACAGAGTAGGCGAGGTCAAGATGCCTTAGACATGTACTGTAAATAGCCAGCAAGGGTCAAGGAAGCACCAATCCTGCCCTTGGTGTGGGCACCGGGGGAGCCATTGGATGTGACAGCCCATTTCTGGTACTCTTGACAATTCACAGGAGCTCCATCGGAGAAAGCTGCCTAGGCGGAAAGCACAAAGGTCAAGCTTGGCCAGCTCCAGCAGAACGAATCCTGCCAGGCTAGCCGACAATTCTTCTGGGAAGCCTGAGCAGTCCACACATGCTTTTTTCTTCCTGCATCAGGTCAGGCAAGTCTTTTCTATTCTAAATCAAACCTTTCTTTCATAAAAGGTACAGGATTCATTTCGGACTGAGCGTGAAGGCAAGGAATCCAGCACTTACTCAGTAGAGAACAGAGTTGCCTCTGAGCTATTCCAGGTTTGTCTGCATTCCCTGCTACAAGAGGATTAATACATGTAATGGTCTTCTGGGCATTCTGGAGCAAAAATTGTTTTCTTTTACCATGTCTTCCTTAGGTATTTTCCCCCCAAAATGTAATATCTGTGCCCTGTCCCTGCATCTACCGTTCCCCTGTCCTCTTTCACTGTTTATCCACCTTGTATCTGTAAGGTAAAGGTAAAGATAAAGGTTCCGCTTACACTTATGTGATAGCCATTCCAGACTCTACGGAGCGGTGCTCATCTCCGTTTCAAAGCTGAAGAGCCAGCACTGTCCGAAGAGGTCTCCGTGGTCATGTGGCCAGCATGACTAAACTCCGAAGGCGCACGGAACACTGTTACCTTCCAAACAAAATGGTTCCTATTTTTCTACTTGCATTTTTACATGCTTTCGAACTGCTAGGTTGACAGAATCTGGGACAAGTAATGTGTTGTGGTCTGCCAGCGGCCTGTGGAGCTGGCAGCAGAGTTGGACAGTGAGGAGGTTGGGGAGGAACATGGGCCAGCCCTGGAGTCTGAGGAAGACTTGGACGAGGGCTCTGCGTCAGAGGCAGAGAGGGGGCCAAGGCCTGTGTTGCCTCCGGATCCTCCAGACCAAGGCAGAACAGTGTGAACCTGTTCCCAGTGTGCACATTCGCAGAGCTGCCAGAAGGCAAGAACAGTTAAGACAAAAGGGGCAACTCGGGAGTAAGGCTTGGAGATGATTGGCCCCTCCCATAAGACATGAAAGAGGAGCAAACGGACATGAGCCTTTGCAGGAAGCAATTAGATTATTCTGGATGGATCAAACTCTGAGAAGCTCCGTTTGACTGTCCTATATTTGGCCTTGCAAAACTAATTGGCAATTAGGTCTCTGGCAGTGTTTCAAGAGAGATAAAGGTGGGTGCTTATCAACATTACCCTGAAAGACTTTGGCAACTCAAGCAGACATCTGTCGGACTCTTCACAGATTGTTTGTGAATCATTACGGGCTAAAATTTAAATAAAATTTTTGGGAATGTGATTTATGCTTTCTCGGGAAGCCTAGGTCAGAACATAATGGGAGCTCACTCTATTACGTGGCACTAGGGATTCGAACCCCTTCTGCCAACCTTTCTGATCGACAAACTCAGTATCTTAGCCTCTGAGCAACCACGTACCTCTATTGAATCTGTACATCTAGGTTTTGACACACACACACTACGACTCTCATGGTTAAGTTTCATTTGGTTGATTTCAGCTCCGTCCTCCACTTCATCAAGAGCATTCATTCTGTGTGAATCCACCCACATATCTGTAGCCTTTCCAGTTTTGTATCTTTTGCTGGCTAGAGAAACTCTGTCTCTCCTTTCTCATCCAGGCTATAGAGTGAAGATGCCACTGATTGATTGACCTGAGCCCAGGTAGCCTCAGGTTTGTGTGGTTTGGAATCAACTTCTATTTTGGATGAAAAGAAAAAGAGTAGCTTCTGCTAATTTATGAAGTATTAAGAGGATGGGATACTTTCACAAGCCAGCTTCAGTGTGGGCAAATTCTCAGCAGAGGGTGATGTGAACGTGTCCTTTATTCTCCCAAGTCAGTTTTCCTAAAAGCCTTGTAACTGAAAATGCATCCAGTAATATTTTTGGTAGCGAAAAGAGCGGGTGGAATGTAGTGGGAGATGATTTTAACACTTTTTCAAAGCCAGAGTGATGGTACCATCTGTTAGAGCTCTAGGCTAATTAATCTTCTTGCTCAGGCAAGGAAGTGAGGTGATAATGAGGCTTTCAAACTTTACCATTGTCTATGATAGATAGGCTTAGAGGGGGAAGAAGAAATAAGGAAAATAAGTGGAAGATCTCCTCCCAACTTCCATCTTTAGCAGTTAACATAACATTTCTTTGCAAGATGCAACTGGTGGAAGACATTTAATTTTGGAAAAGCTCAAGTTGGTTCAAAAGCTGATTAAAAAAAAGATGTTGAGACTCTAGAAAGAGTTCAGAGAAGAGTAATAAAGATAAGGGGTCTGGAGGATATATCATAAAACTAAAAATTGAGGGAGCTAGGTATATCTCATCCAACGAAGAGAAGGACTGTAGGAGTAACATGATAGCAGTCTTCCAGTACAGCGAGGATCAATCTATTCTCCCAAACTCTTGAGTCTGGGCAAGAACTAATGGGTGGAAGAGCCTTAAAGAGAGACCTAATCTAGAACTAAGGAGAAATTACCTGACAGTGAGAACAATTAATCAGTGGAACGGCTTGCCTCCAGAAACTACGATGCTCCATCACTGGAGATTTTCAACAAGAGATTGGACAACCATTTGTCTGAAATGTTATAGGATTTCCTGTTAGAGCAGAAGGTTGGGCTAGAAAATCTCCAATATCCCTTCCAACCCTATTATTCTATTTTCTGTAAATGTAAGTCTCAGTATGGTTTTGGTGGAATTCCTCTGAGTTAACTATGTTCAAAATTACAATCATGGTCTGCAAACATAAGTGGAGGTGCGGAAATGGTTTGTCCTTATTTATGTTTGATTCCCTTGTCTTTTATACTAAATAATGTTTGATTATAAATAATGGAAGATGATTGTGGGGTTTTAACTATGGAGTCTTCTTGAGATTTATGGCTGTGCAATCAGTCATAATAAGAATCTGCATATCAGGATTTACTGCTCTACCGCTACGAATGACAAAACAAAGGTAACATTCTTGGACGCCAGGACAATGGCTCTTCCTTCCTCCAAGAACAGAATAAAAATAAACTCTGTAGGATCTCAAACTGATACAGATCGTTCAGTTATGCTCAAAAGCCTAGGTATCATGTCATTCAGCCTTTCCTAAATTGATCAGTATCCTCAGAATACCTGGTGACTTTTGGGATGAGATTCTGGATTAGGGGGTCCAAGCATCAGCCCCTGCTTTCAAACTTCATTTCACGCTGTGTATCATTTCTGCTTGAAGCGAAATCCCGGGTTCCTATCCACACCCTCCTTTTTTTGCTGTATCTCTCTTTTGCAAAGAACAAAAGGACCAATAATCCATCTCTCTCTATAGAAGATTCGCCTATAATGGATTTCCATTAAAGCTAGGATTGATGATGATCGTTCTAAGTAGGTACAGAAAAGCCAGAATCACCCTCGTCTGTGAAGTGATATGAGTTTTATTAAGAATTAACTCAAATCATGCCAAACATAATTCAGATCTGATTCGCTTTTCTTAAAAGCAGATAAATAATGATAGGAAGCTACTATTACTACGACCTGCAATTGATAATCAAATTACAGGCATGGAGCTGTCAGCTTTTCATTCAAGGAAATATTGCCTTTCCGTGAAGATATATGAGATGAGTCTGCTGTCAAATGCGGAAAATGCTGGGATACAGTTAGAAAAATAAGAAATGACCTTATACTAATTGTATATTAATCTAATATTGTCAGCGGTGGCTGGGAGTAGTTTTCAAGAATTCCAGTCACAGCAGCCATTCATAGCACTTGCTGCTTTATATTTGCTTTTGGCAATGGGGATTTGTATGATGGCTATTTCTAATCAACGACTGTGCAGGTTGGTTTCACAGGTCTCTAAGACAGTCCTTATACCTATTCTACTCCCTGCAGCACATTGCCCTCTAGTGGCCACTCCTGTTCTACAACATAATCAAGGCGTGCCAAAAATGAGGGTTTGAAATTCACAGTACACTACGAAGTTAGTGAACCATAAAAACGGCGATGTGAAGACCCGTCCAGGATTTTAAAAACACTCAAAAGGAATGGGACCATATTCTGAAGAAGAATAGAAGTGAGCTTCCTCCTCCAAAATAACATTTGGAGCTCTGGGTTTTATAATTTCTCTGCCATCAGATCTAGAATGGATGACAAGTAATCTGGCGATTGCTATGGAATTCAACAATGAACATGTAAATGGTGTATCACGAACCTACTGATAGTGGCAGGTGCTTATCTGTTCCTTCTTCCACTTGAGCACAGCTTGTCTGTTCTGCCATCGAGTTGTATAAGGCAATCTAGTGTATGTATGACCCTTTAGGATATTCAGAACTTGGACTGCAATTTTATATCCATTTATTTGAGATTAAAGCTTATTGAGTTCAACAAGCTAGATGATGAAGGCATAAAACGCCTTTCAACAAACCTACCTACTAACATGTCTTCATGTGGATTATGTAATGAGTATTTTATTTATTTCATTGTAAATTGCCCAGAGTCATGTAAAAGTGAGATGGGCAGCTATATAAATTGAATACATACATAAATGTCAAGTTTGGGACCACATCGAGAACTTATTTGCTGTTCATCTTCCAAAAGGGAAAATGCAATTCCTATGGCAGAAGTGCAATTCGGGTGCTGCACAGGACACAATGGATAATCCGGTGTAAAATAACTTGACAACAAGGCAATGCGGGTGCTTAGTCGAGACTGGCCACAAGGCCCAATTGGCCTTTCCCTCCCTTGCTTCTTCTAGCTCAGTGATGGCTAACCTTTTCTGGACCGAGTGCCCAAAGTGTGCACGAATCCCCAAAATGCAATGTGCGTGCCCCCGCACATACAGCTCAGCCCCCTGCACACACCCCACCTCCTATGCATGCACATGGATCCCCTGCACATGCCCTGCCTCTCCTGCATGTGCGCCCCTGCATTCATGTGCGCCCCTGCACGCATGTGCGCCCCTGCACGCATGTGCCCCCCGCACATGCACAGCAGAGACCCAAAGACTAGCTGGCGGGCAGGAGTCGCGCACGCATGTGAACAGGGCAACAGCTCAAATGCCCATAGAGAGGGCAGTGCATGCCACCTCTGGCATGCGTGCCATAGATTTGCCATCACGGTTCTAGCTCTTCCCACCCATGTAGGGGACCGAAAGCTTACTGGCTGGCTCCTGTGTGAACCAGACCACCAGAACATGCCTTTTCCTTTTAGGGATTTTTGTCTTCACGTATCAGTCCCTGTGCCCCTCTTTTCCTTTCCCAGATATCAGCACGTATGGGCCGCCAGCCCCTTCTCAGATGATCTACTGAGGCTGGGCAGAAATGCAAAGGGTGCCATGCATAGAGAAGGAAAGGCTGAATGGAGCATAAACTTCTAGAATTGGGGATGGTTCACACCAGAACTATCATCATCATCATCATCATCATCATCATCGTTTTTTTTTTAAAGCAGCTGTCAACCAGCAGAGGACATACAGCCTGGCAACCAAGGCCAGAGTGGCTGCCCAATTCAATGATTAGTTGCTGGAGGGGAGGGGGTGTGACGGGCACTGCAGCCAATTGGAACTGGGCTGCTACTAGAAGGCAGTCAAGAGCATCTGCTTGAAGGTTTAAGACAGCTTGGATTCAGAAAACAGCTGCTCTGAATCCAAGCTGGAAACATGGATGTGGCTGCATTGGGCTGGAGCGGAAGGACAATGACAGCGTCCAATGGACTCCAATCTTACATTCAGAAAGTAGTAAGTAACTTGCATTGATAGTGTCCGACTACAAAAAGTGAAAACCTGCCCTTCAGTTCTCTGAATATCCCATTTATGTCGACAGCTACTGGGAAATTCCCAAGCTGGAGAAAGAAGCAGGAAGAGAACTTTTCCCGGCACCAGAATATTCTACTGCTAAGCCATCTTAAACAAAGGGACGGTGGAATTAAACTTTTAACATGAATCCACTGTGTTATACCAGCTCATGATTGATTTCTCTTTAAACGCTTCTGAATAAAAATAGTTTTTTTCCCTCCTGTCCCACGGGCAGGGTGAAAGTATTGATGGTGCCAAGGATTCTGCAGTCAGAGAAATCCTGTTCCTACTCTCCAGATGGATGTGAAGGAAAGGTGGTATTTTTGTTGTTATTCCTCTCCCTTCTTATTTAAAAGAAATCCTTCTCATTGCTTGTGATGGAATGAAAATGAATTATGACAGCTCCAGAGTTGGTGTAGCAAAGTCTGAAGCCTGGAAAGGCTTTGATCCTGTCAAAAAATGTAAGCCTCTTCCAGCAAGGCCATAGATGCCCCACTGATCTTCTTCTTCCCTCATTCTAGCCTGCGAGAGTTCAGGTTATCAACATTTCCACAGGGATAAGGAAGGGCAAGTCTCTACAGTTAGATTCTTATGTCATCGACAGGGCATCCTTTGGACGTTCTCCTATTGATCTTGCCAAGATATAGTCACCTAGTGGTGTCAGTTTACACAACAATGCTAAAATGATTATGTTATCACCAATTATTGGTGTTGTAAGGAATCGCTGCGCTAATTTTGCTTACATGTACATTAATGCCCCTTCTTTGTACTTCAGTCCTATTAACGCTGGCTGTTTGTTTCCTTTCTGCCTACATAAATGTGTACACGCAAACCCACATAAAATATCATGTATCAGAAGAAGTTGGATTCTACAGGTAGTCCTTGACTTACAACAGTTCATTTAGTGACTGTTCAAAGTTAGAGCAGCACTGAAAAAAGGGGCTTATGACCGTTTTTCAAAGTTACAACCTTTGAAGCATCCCCAGGGTCACGTGATCAAAATTCAGACACTTGGCAACTGGTTCATACTTATGACCGTTGCAGTGTCCCGGGATCACGCGATCCCCTTTTGCGACCTTCTGACAAGCAATGTCAATGGGGAAGCCAGATTCACTTAACAACCGGGTTACTAAGTTATCAACTGTGGTGATTCACTTAGCAACTGTGGTAAAATGGGGCACAACTCACCTAACAAATGTTTCACATAACAACATAAATTTTGGGCTCAATTGTGATTGTAAGTCAAGGACTATCTGTAGTCCATTCATTTATAATGAGGCGTGCATTCCTCTTTCGTGTATCGCAAGAGTCTTCTTTTTGCTGCAACAAATGTCATAGCTGCATTTTTAAAAATGCTTTGCCGATTGGCAGCTTCACAGATAGGGATAATCTCCTGCCTTCTAGGTTCCGGCCCCTTGTATGCTGACTAACCATACGACTACGAGTAGTCCTGAACTTAGGACCATAATAGGGACCCGAATTTCCATTGCTAAGCAAGGTGGTTGTTAAGTGAGACACAGCATTTTTGTGCCACAGTTGTTAGTCAGGTCACTGTAGCTGTTCAGTGAATCAGGCTTCCCCCATTGACTTTGTCGGAAAACCTCTGGGGAACATGATGTTGGGACACCAGAACCATCACTGGTTGCCAAGCACCCGAATTTTGATCACATGACTGTGGGGATGTGCCACTGTAACTGTCAATGGTTGATAAATTAACAGTTATAAGTCAAAGATTATCTGTAATGGAAGTTGAAAATCAGTACATGAACTAGATTCAGAGTATGTGGCCATTAAGCCTATGAAAACAGTACAGGAAGTCCTTAACTTATGTTCATTTAGTGACCGTTTGAAGTTACAACGGCACTGAAAAAAGTGACGTATAACCATTTTCACACTTATGACCGTTGTAGCACCCCCACGGGGTCACGTGGTTTACATTTGGATGCTTGACTCACATTTATGACGGTTGCAGGGCCCTGGAGTCACGGAATCCCCTTTTGCAACCTTCTGATAGGCAAAGTCAATGGGGAACCCTGATTCACTTAAGAACTATGCCACGAATTTATCGACTGCAGTGATTCGCTTAACAAATGTGGTGAAAAAAAATTGTAAAATAGGACATAACAAATTTCTCAACTTAACAACATACATTTTGAGCTCAATTGTGGTTGTAAGTTGAGGAATATCTGTAGTCTATGAAATTACACAGCATTGTATCCAGCTTGTGTTGAAAAACTGCTTGAGGAAAATGTCCAGAAAATGTCCGAAGAAATGTTAAAAGTTCGAGAAAAAGCAGTTTAAACAAAATATTAAGGATAGCTTCCGCATGATTGGGTTGCTTGCTTGTGGAATAGACTATCACTGATTCTCTTTTCTTGGTGCTTTTTAAGAATTTGGATAGCCACCTTGTGGGGAGGGACTAAAGTAATGGACATCCTACTTAAGTAGAAGGGGAGGTTGGCCTAGAGCAGGGGGTCACCAACCTTTTGCACCTCAGGGACCACTAAATTTATAATTTTAAATCCTGCAGGCCACTAAAATGATCTGCCTAATGACCAGCTGGGTGAGCGTGGCAAGGTGGTCATGTGATTGGGAGGGCATGGCCAACTTGATGTCACTCATGTTGAGGGGCGCCTTGCCAGCCTCTCCTTGCCTGCCTGCCTGGGGTCCTCAGGGCCCCAACAGGAAGCAGTTGCTGGAGCTAAGCAGCCACCATGAGAAAGAGTTGGCAAAACAGCTGGCTCAGTTCAAATTGGATCTGACCGAGAAGGAGGCTCAGCAAAATCACCTCACTGAGGACTATGAATATAGGCTTTCCAAGCAGAGGGAAGACCTGCAGGAGTGCAAGGCCAGGTGCCAGGCTCAATGGGGTGAGATGGTCAGCCATTTCCAGACCATGATGCAGTCCCACAGGAACGAGGCCCTCCAGCTCTTCACCACCAGCAGCATTTCCCTCCAGTCTTCAGCCAAAGCCCCACACCAGGAGGCTGAAGGAGACCCCAAGTCAGAATTTCTGCCCCCCTCTGACCCGCACAAAAAGACCCAGAAGGGGGAGACTCTCTGCAGCAACACAAACATTCATTGCACGTATCTGGTCCAGGGGCCGTAGTTTGAGGACTCCTGATTTAGTGCAATATAAAAAATGCAAATAATTTTTCTGTGGACCACCAAAATTTTCTCACAGACCACCAGTGGCCAATGGACCACCCGTTGGTGACCGCTGGCCCAGAGGGCTTCCCAGGGAAGTCTTGCCTCTGAGATTCTATGAAGAGGAGTGAGCACTAGGCTTTGAAGCCCAGAGCCATTCACAGAATGGATCCCCACATTTCTGGATCACCCTTCCCGTGTTCCAGAGAGGCCAGCTTTGACCGATAATCCAACTTTTAAATCAGAAACAAAATTATGCTGAAATCTCCTTTGTCTGCCTTTCTGAATGCACGTCTTCTTTCTCTCGCATCTGAACTCCAGAAAGCCCAGCACTCCGGCTTTGCAATGCAGGATCTCCTAGAGGGGATGCGTGAAACAGCTCTGTGTTATAAAGACCTCTGAGCTTTGTCCCGTTATCAAGGGCCAGGCCAAGAAAAGAATGGCTGAAGAGGAGGAGGAGGAGAAGGAGACCAGCGACAAGGAGGAGGAGGAAGAACAGACGAGCACCCCCTGCCTAGCATGGAGTCGTCCCTCTGCTACATCTCTCCATTTCTATTTAGACCAGCACCTGGGGAGGCTTCTAATCGGCTAAAAATCCGGTCTGCCTTCATTGTAATAACTTTAAACCAGGTTGCTTTTCTGTACCAATTACAGGTTAGGAAGACTGGTTGCCACAGCAACAGCAGCTGTGAGCACCCCTGGTGCCGCTCAATACCTTGATTCTTTTATAAAAGGGGAAAAAGACAAAAAGGTGTGTGTGTATACACACACACACACACACACACAGAGAGAGAGAGAGAGAGAGAGAGAGAGAGATTGGGCGTGCTTAGACTTAAAGGGACAGAGGCAGCTATGGCCTTACTGCTAGTGTGGCAGGCAAGAGTAAAGCAGAACAGACTTAATTCAGAAATGGATGCCTGTCTCTCACCTACCATCCACCCCACTAACTCTTTTGGCTGTGAAAGAATATCCTGCTGATGAATCTGGGAACAAATGTCATGAGGTGGGACATGGCTGCTGCCACCTCATCCATTCGTGTTCTAGGTGCTGCCAGCCTTTTGACTGTCCGCACTTTTAGAGACCCTCCTCCAGTGATCGTATTCATCCTTAGGTCATGGAACACAATTTTTTTTCCTCTCATTATGTCTGCCCACCAAGTTTTGTGAGTGGTTATTTAGCAGGTCAGAAGCCTAGGCAGTGTCCATCAGGTACACAGATGCCTGCGACCTTGTTCACGTAGTGTGTGTAATTTATACAAATCAGAGGAAAGAACTTGGCAATGTGGCAGAGAATGAGAATTCTGGTTTGCTCCTCTAGGGTCTAGGCAGGTCCAATTAGACCAGTGTTTCTCAACCTTGGCGACTTTAAGTCCTGTGGACTTCAACTCCCAGACTCCCCCAGCCAGCATAGCTGGCTGGGGGAGTCTGGGAGTTGAAGTCCACAGGACTTAAAGTCGCCAAGGTTGAGAAACACTGAATTAGACAACCATTATGCCTGCCTCGTGTTCTGGAGATTTTCTTTGCATTCATGTTAGGGTTGGGTTTTTTTTAAAGATAGGTGTTCAAATCCATACGTATTTCAAATTTTTTTTAGCACCCAGGACTTTCATTAAAAGGAGAGCAGCCTTGTCCTGGCACATCACAAACTCTACCTCCTTCATACATGCAGGCAATTCCCAACCTACAGTACATGGAAAAGAGGCAACATTTGCATCTCTTTGGCACAGTGCTGGTTTCTTCCTTGACCTCTCCTTGAAGGCCAGTCTGGATGCCTTTGAGCAGTCAAGATGTCTTCTCAGAATACTCCAAGGAGGCTTTTTATTTCTATTCACTGCAAACTGATATTGATAGGCTTTCAGTCTCAGAGACTAGAATTAATACAAAGCCATCATAAGTGGCCATTGATTGCTTCACCCACTGTATATGCATTTCTTCAAGTCCCTTTCAAGGTAGTCCAAGTTAATGGTCATCACATCTTGTAGTCTTGAATTTCACTGATTCTCTTATAACCTCTTTCCTTCTGCGCAGCAGGTAATATTTGGGTCACATATGTCAAGTGTCACAAAGTGAATGAGACAGCATCAGACATACAGATGAAGCTGGATTTGGAGGAAGTTTGGAGGGTTCCCCCCCTTTTTTTGCTTTAAATTGGCATGTGCCTATTTTGAAGCTAGTGACACTCTTTCTGTGTATTGTATTTCCCCACTTCAAAAGAGTGGACATCTCTGCTGACAGTTGTCAACAATTTAGGTTTGGGGTGGGTGGGTTTGAGGGACACAGAAATGAGACTTTAGAGCAGGGGTTCTCAAACTTTTTAAACAGAGGGCCAATTCATGGTCCCTCAGACTGTTGGGGCTAGGTGGTCATGTGACTGGATGGACATGGCAATCTAGCAGTCCATTAAACAATACACACAAATTAAACTTTAATTTGTTATGCTCCTGGGGGTGGAAACAGGTTAGTGAAGGGATATGGCTGCCTTGATGTGTGAAGGACCTCTCTCCCTCCCTCTCTCTCTCCCTTTCTTTGTCTCTGACATGTCCCAACTCTCATGACATTTGTTCCCGCCTCAGATTCATCAGCAGGATATTCTTTCACAGGCAAAAGTGTTAGTGGGGTGGATGGTGAGAGACAGGCATCCATTTCTAAATTAAGCCTGTTCTGCTTTACTCTTGCCTGCCACACTAGCAGTAAGGCCATAGCTGCCTCTGTCCCTTTAAGTCTAAGCATGCCCAATCTCTCTCTCTCTCTCTCTTTCTCTGTCTCTACCACGGAGGCCAAAAATGGGTCTGTTTTGGCCTCCTGAGGCCTCTGTATGTCCTGTTTTTGACATCCTCAGACTCCAGGGGCAAGCAGGATGGTTGGGTGATGTGGGTGGGGTAGCGTCATGGTCTTGCGTGGGCCGGATTAATGGCCTCTGTGGGCCATATATGGACCTCTGCTTTAGAGTCACATGTAGCCCAGAGCTGGTGAATAAGACAATGATATTTCTCAACTGATCTATCAGAAGAAAGGAAATGACTTCCCCTTCCTTACTGCTACAGTCTTCTTGCATTATTTCCTCTAAAGGCCAATGTGTGTGTTCTCCTTCCTTCTTGCCTCCCGCCCCCAATGCAGGCAATAAGGGCAAGTGCCTGGAGTGAGCTAGCCAGATCAATGTGGCTTCAGTGAATGCCACATGGCAATTGTTCAGCCTCAGCAATTCAGCACTATTTTCCCAAACAGATGTATTTGTAATAATACATCTGCAATAAAGCAATAAAGAATGCATGTTTGGAGGGTTATGATTCCAGGAAAATGCATTTGCAAGAGTTGCTGTTAGAGGACTGGAGCAAGGCAGAACCAAAGAGGCATCAGGAAATCTGAGTGGGAGATTTGGATGGGAGAGATGTAACTGTCAGAGAAACTTTGCCAGGACTGTAGAATATATGTGCAACATTTGATGAACACATAAATGTATAGGAATGGGAAATGTATGCCATCTTTAAAAGGAATCCACTACCATAGAAATAAACTCCTTGTGTTGGGTCCAATCTTCTCTGCCTGTTATTTATCTTAGCCAATTTTTTATGCAACAAGAGACCACAGAAACTTTGTATTATTCTGCATAAAAATATAGTTATTAAAAATTACTTACCGTATATACTCAAGTATAGGCCGACCCGAATACAAGCCGAGGCACCTAATTTTACCACAAAAAACTGGAAAAGTTATTGACTCGAGTATAAGCCTAGGGTGGGAAATGCAGCAGCTACCGGTAAATTTCAAAAATAAAAATAGATACCAATAATGTTTTTGAATATTTATTTCAAAGAAAAACAGTAAACTAGCGGTGTATTCAATGAAATACTTCACTCAGCTCATGATGCTGATGTCCCGCTGTGATGATGATGTCCCGTGCAGCCGCGGGAGCGATGTCCCGCCTCCTATGACACACAGCACAGTGATTCCTATCATTGGATCACTGTACCAGAGGAGGTGGGACATCGCTATGTGGCTGCTTGCCATAACAAGGAGGAGGTGGGACATCATTGCAGAGCGGCAGGAGGGGGAGGAAGGGGAATCGTAAGACAGCCCTGCATTACATTAGAACGTGAGGAGGGGGGATGGTGCGGTGCGCGCTGCGCGGCAAACTGACACAGAGGGAGGGGAAACTCACAGGGGCACCGGGCCATTCACGAGTGTCACCCAGCGGCATAGCCCCGCCCCTTTTTCTCCTCCATTTTGGGCAAATTTTTCACTGACTCGAGTATAAGCCGAGGCGGCTTTTTTCAGCCCAAAAAGTGGGCTGAAAAACTAGGCTTATACTTGAGTATATACAGTATTTAGATTGGTCCATATGAAAAAGGTGTAAAATTATGCATAGGCTAGCCTTTTGGGAAAGTGTGTATTTAGTAGGAATGGAAAGAAGGGGGGATGAAATAGTTCCTAATGTTTCGGGGGTGTGTGTTTTTTTTTGAAGGCATATCTTTATAACCACAAGTATAGATATAAGCCATATTACACAGGCACACAAGAGTAGGGATTCTCATGTCATGTGTGGAAAAAGAAATCAGTAAAGTGGGGTGGGTATTTATGCTGCAATGTTAAAGAATTGGGAACAGAGGTTTTTTGGGGTGGGGAGGAGAAAGCAGGGCCCCAGAACCATGACAGTAATAACTGACCCGGAGACATAAGCAGGAACATCTGAAAGCTCCCGAAGCTATAATAATATTCAGATGGAAATTCCTCTATTATTAAATTTTCTCATGGAGAAATCATTGACAGAAGACGTTATTGAGTCTGCTTGAATTTGCAAGAAGGCCACATGCTGTAACTGCACATAATTGACTGGGTGAGGTTGATGTAGCTAACTATGGCACATGGTGCAGTCGATTTTGTTCTTGGCAGTGACACATGGAGAAAAATGGGAAGATATTCTTGACAAGCTCATGTTGCTCTTAAGACAACGATGGTGCAAGCAGATTTTTTCCTGAGTGTCTATGCCAGTTTCTTTGATAACAAGAATACAGTATGAGGTAGGGGCGGAGATCTTTTGATGCACTAATTCATAGCATCCAACCTTCGCAAATCTCTGTATACCCTTATGCTCATTCCCCCATTTACTGCATTGCTAGATATAATAAGCATCCAGGCAGTGTAAGATAGCAGAGAAAGGGCACAGACAATCTTTTAGTTCATCTGTTGCTTCTGATTAGTTACAGCAGAGCAGAAAAAGTGTTTGGGGAAGTCCTGAGCAGGTATACATGACTATGAAAAGGGGGAAGGGAAGGGGATTTAAACAGGCCAGCACAACATATGCATTCTTATCTGAATCAAGGAAACATAGTTGAAGGAGAAAAAACCTGCTGTCTGACAATCTTTCCTCCCCAAAGAAAAGCTTACAAATAAGTAAACATGACAGTCATATACAGAATATACAGAATAACAAAGTTGGTCATCTACTCCAATCCCCTGCACAAGCAGGAAACCCTATACTAGTTCTGAGAGATGACAGTCCAGCCTCTTCTTGAAAGCTTCCAATGATGATGTGCAAGCATGAGACAGGTAGGTAGACTTCAGGTTTCTGGAGAAAGCTAATAATTGCTAAAGCTAAAAGCCCTTTGGATGATGACTATAGCTTACTGAAATTTCTGACTGGAAATGTAAGCAGACTAAGTGGTGAATTACTGGATGAAATGAAAAAAGAAAGTAGATATGGGGTGTTCCTGTGAAGTTAGGAGAACAATGCAGAGGTCTGGACGATGATGGTCTGATCATGTGGAGTGTTGTTGAATACATCATGCCGGGAAATGAAGCTGGAAATTTTAATAATGAATGGAAGGGTTTAAAGTAAGTCAGAAAGAATGAATTCAAGTCATCTACGACGTTATTGTGGGTGTGTATGAATATAGGAATCAATAGGTTGGTGATCGTGGCACATCACTCTGGTATAAACAGAAACAGACAGAAGTAGCATGGAGATGATTCTCTGCCAGAATTGTGCAACATTCTGGATGAATGCCAGCAGGGCTGGGAAAATTTTTCTGCCAGGTAAATTGCACAATGGAAATTCAACAGAAAAAAGTTACTGAACCATTCAGGGATTCAATAATGACTAAGAATGGTAATTGGCAAGAATCTGCTTAGAAAAGTCTGTTTGTTTCAGGTACTTGGTTTAAGCATAAACCTATTTCTACATACACTATATATGTACATCTAACAATATGATTAATTTGCATTGATGAGATTAGGATAATTAGTGAAAGTTACTAGGGCATTGAAAAAAATCTAAATGTGAAACAAAACATTTTTTTTGGTATTATCAAGAACGAATCTTGAAAAAATGGAGCACAGAAAAGAAAAAAGAATACAAAAAAGAGAGAATCAATTGAAAAATGAAGCCATCATCCTAGATGGAAATTACCTAATTATATTACTTTACTAATCTCCTTATTTCAACAAGAATTTACATCAGGTATAACATCTTCCTTTCAGCACTTTTATATGGGAAGTTCCTGTATTTAGTTAAAATTGCTCCTGTGGTGCTGGCACAATTGAATCTATCCTTCACAGATTGTAACACTGCTCTTTTTACAGTGACACTTGAAGAAGCTTTATTTTTCCTTTGTTATCACATGCTCCAGGTCAGTTTGATGAATTTTATGTTAATATTCTTTTATCAGGTATGAAAATTTTTATTAAGCATAACATTGCCAACTTTTGTACTGCAGCTGCGAATATCCGTAAATAATTCACTTCTAGTTTACTTGAATAATATTTTTATTTGAATCCTTTTAACTAATGTTCACCTAACTTGGTTTTTATTATGTTATCTACTGTTATACTGTCTACTTCTGATCTTTGCAATAAAAGCCACCTATCCAAAATGCTAGATAAAAAATGTGGAGTTACACTAATGGGAAGCATGAAAAAGGATGCTTGGCAAATGATGAAATACAAAAGGCCATGGATGAGAGAAAACACATATAAGGAAAAGATTGTGGGGAGGGGAGGGAAATGAGAATGAGAGAAACTGAATGTATATGCAAAGAAAAAAAAATCTGGAAAGAGTATAAAAGAAGCCAAGGAACAGTAAAAGAGGCAGAGAACACTCAGAATAATTTTGGTGGAAATCAAAATTTGTTTTGGAATAGATGAAGAGGGCTAAACAAGAAGCCTTCCCTAGAATGAATGGAATCAAAATAAAAGCAATGTAATTGCCTGGGATGAAATTTAAGTGGGTGAATCCTGGAACGAGTCTTTTTGAGACTTACCTAATAATGGTGCTTATATCTTGAAGAGTGGAATTGAAACAATTGCTGCAAATGTTATATGCCAAACGGCAAAAAGATAAGGAAGTTAAAATGCTGCGAGAATGTTGAAAAAATGATAAGGCTGCAGGCAATGATGGGGTAACTGGAGAAGTGTTAAAATATAGATCTGGTTTGCTTCTAAACTGACTGTGATTTGTTTATTGTAAGTGTAAAGTCTACATCACTGTCTATTAGAAAAATGCTGTTAGTAGAAAAAGTTCTGCGAAAACAACAAGGTGTGTGTTTGTGGGGGGGAGATATTGTTTGTTAACTGTGTTTACAAAGTTGCGTGGAAGAATTTGTATCAAAAAAGACAGAACTGACAAGGTGACAATGAACAAAGATTTGGAAATACAGTTTGCTATTTTGCCAGGCAAGAGGTTGCTCTTCAGAAGGTTGCTGGGAAATATATGAATGCTCTATAATAAAAGTTTATTTTATACTTGCTAAACTACCCATCTGGTTGCGAAGAGTTGACAATGGCTTGCTGGTACATAATCAATCAAGCAATTAATCAATTTAGAGAAAGGGCATGATAATATCAATAGATTTGATATATAAGGTTTGTGAACCCTTTTGAATTTTCAATATTTCTGCATAAATATAATTTAAAGTGTGTTCCTGTCATGTCCAAAAACTAGATTAAAAGAATTCAAATAAATAAGTCAAAGATATTATGCATATTCATTTATTTATTGAGGAAAAGTATCCAAAGCTACGTATTTGTGTGTGGCAAAAGTATATGAATCGGGTTATCAGTTCAAGGGGGAAATTAGAATCAGGTCAGGTGTTCCAACCATTGGCATGATAATCAGATGTGAGTGTGGGAGGTTCTGCTTTATTTAAAGAAGAAAATTCCGGATATTCACTATCAAAGTCTGATCTTCTTAATACAGGTACCTGGAAGTGTGTCATGGCTCAAATCAAGGAGATTTCTGGGGACTTCTGAAAGCAAGTTGATGCTCACCAGGCTGTAAAAGTTTTTAAAACCTCAAAAACAAAACAAAACAAAAATCCAAAAGTCAATGTGTGATCCAAGGATATGGTGGAAAGAAGAATGGTTTGAAAGAACAGAATAGAATGGAAAAATGGCTGATGGCATTAGTGTAAACAGATTCATCTAAATTTCTTCTCATTCCTTTAATTCCTTTGGCTTTTGATTTTTTTGCTTCCTTATGCTTTTCATAACAACGCTCATCCCCAAAGAAAATCTTGTTAAAGATTATAACAATATTTATACATCATATGGGCATGAGGTATATTGTACGTGAAATTCATATACTGTATATGCAAAGAAAAACACTGATGCAGGCATTTTAAAAATATGAGTTTTTTTTTTAAACCAGCAATTAGGACTATTTCAGTGACTGTACATTCACATTAACAGATTTGTGCTCGTGTAGAGGACCACTTGGAATGATTTTCAGTGAAGCTGAGTTGGCAGAAAGGCTACTCCACAACTGTATATAAAAATCATAGGCCACCAACGAATTCATTCTTTAATCACTACTTTGCCCAAGGATAGTAAGATGGAAGTCATCCTCACGACCTTCCACTGGATCTTTCATATAACTTGTGGATAGTAGATTGGAGATGCTGTAGCAACCATATTTAGAGAACATAAACTGATATTGTCTTCAATTCACTCTTGACCTGCCAAGAAGTACATCTAAAGTTGTAATTTCTTGTTTATTTTAAATTTGTTTGGTTGTTTGAGGTAATAGAGTCCCGAAATGCTTCTGAGTCTGGTGACCAGTTTCAAGAGTATTGATCAGAATAAGTTGAGCATGGGATCACTGGACAGGCATCTCAAATCTCTGCTTTCGGTATCTCTAGCAACATTAAGGAAGGAAAGGATGGGAAGCAGAGTTAGGAACAGGATTACAATGTCAATGGAGTCAGTGTTATAATATCAATGGAATCAGTGTTACAATATCAATGAAATCATCCACTATAACTACTAGATTTTGCGCACTAATATCTTTTTGATACCAAGGCTAATGAATCAGAAGCTGAACCATGAAATCGAGAATAAACAGTTCATTGGAATGCTTCCTTGCTTTAAGTGACTTATATGCCCACTCATTTTGCAATAGCTGGCCAACAATCGGTAGAAAAGGCAATACAATGCATATAAAAATAAACCATACTAAAAACATGGCAACGAAGGACATGTGGAAATGACCTTGTTAGAAGAGATAAGAGGGAAGAGCTGGATAAGAGGCAGCTTAGCCCAAAGAAGGAATGTGTGTACAGCAAATGTGTCAGAAGAGACCTTCCCTTGTCTCTTGGACTGTAAAGGCAACAGAGGGAGGAGCATACTTTCAGGGTTACGTTAATGTAACCTTACAATAAAATAAATTAGTTCATTTGGGCATGTTTCCTGGACTACCTTGCAAGTCTAACAGCTACACCTGGAAGCACACTAGAAGTGGTATTTTTGGCTGGGTCGACATTTTTTCAGCCAAACTGGCAGTGGTATTTTTGTCTGGGATGTAGAACTGGCAGTGACTCAGGCTGGCCATGTCCCTGAACCGGTTCTCCGGTGTCTTCTGCCATTGCTGGCATGTTTCTGCGCATGTGCAGAACAATTTTTAGTCAAATGCGCATGTGCGAGTAATGCGTGCCCAGCACGCATGCACAGCGAACCAGTAGTAACCAATTCAGGAACACACCCCTGAAGCACACTGTGTATGCTTGGCCTCTGTCATCCCTATAAGGCTGCCCAGATTGGGAAACTGATTCCACAGAAAAAATAGAACTATACTCAATTGAGACAGGCTATAGTAATAAAATATTGTGAGTCTGCCTCTGTTTTCACTTCCCTCTCTCTTATAGCCCAGGAAGCCTTGGAGGAGCCAGCTTAAATCTCTTTCTAATACTTTCCCACCTCGCTGAACATGCTTTTGCACCTGTTTTTTCTCTTAACACTTTCTTGATGGCTTCTTCAAGGTCATTTTCATGGTTCCTTCAGCCTCTTGGTACCTCTCACCAATATGTTTAGACTGTGCCATCTTGAAAGCCAATAAATATAGTTGATGAATGTGATTTACCAATCATTGGCATCAAAGTGTTTGGAATAGAATACTCTATATAGATTCAATGCAGAGATTAACATAGATCTCAATGATTCTCAGATAGGTGCTAATCTAGATGTGTCACAATGGAGATCAGATGGACTGAGTTTGATGGGCCTGACTGATACCCTCAACTAAAAAAACCCAGTCTATTTCCACAAGGAAAACAGAGCATCACTGATGGGATGCAGTGTGTGCATACTGTATTTCTTTTGTGTGGCTTTTTAGAAAACTCCCTCTTGCTTTCCATTCTTCAGTAAACCCAATTTTTTCACATTTTTATCTTTAGTAATTGACACCTACAATAAAGGTAGGGCACTCTAGCTAGGCTAACTGGGACTCTTTTGAGGTTTGTCTGAATTAAGAACTACCTTTCTAAGATCTTATCATGAAGGGATTTTTGACAAACTTCTAAATTCAGAATTCCCAAAACATAGTCTACCAACTATAGGAGCCGAGGTGGCACAGTGGGTAGAGTGCAGTACTGCAGCCACTTCAGCTGACTGCTAGCTGCAGTTCGGCAATTCAAATCTCACCGGCTCAAGGTTGACTCAGCCTTCCATCCTTCCGAGGTGGGTAAAATGAGGACCCAGACTGTGGGGGCAATATGCTGACTCTGTAAACCGCTTAGAGAGGGCTGAAAGTCCTATGAAGCGGTATATAAGTCTAACTGCTATTGCTATTGCTATAGTCTGACAGTTTCCAGAATATATACACGTATATTGACCTATGACATATCCACTAAATTTTGCCAACATAGTCTTCCCATTTACTATAATCCATGGAGAGCTACAACAATTTGCTTTAACTTTTGAGCTTTGCAAAAACAAAACAGGGTTAATGGAATGCAGCTTTACTAATATTATCAAGTTGTTTCTTTAATTATGTTTGTGCTTTACCCAGAATGTTAGGAGTACATTTTATCATTACAACAAACTTGAGACAAATTTGTCTGAAGTTTGTTTTACAGGCTTAAATGTCCATGACTAAATGGGGGATTTGAAGTTGGATCACTTCAGTCTTAATCTTACATTGAGCTGCTATCAGGTTTGTGTTGTTTTGGAGAAAAGCTACCACTGCTGCTTGTCTGCTTCCTTCCTGTTTCTACCCCAAGCCCCCACCCTACTTTTCTGGACTAGAAGACCTCCAAGGTCCCTTCCAGCTCTATTCTGTTTTGTTCTGTTCTAGTCTAGTCTATTCCTATTCCTATTTTATTCCCAGCGTAGTGTCTGATCCTGTTTTTAAACTGCTATACCACGTGTGATCTTTTTTTAAGCAGGAGCTGCTAGGTGTAATTAACCAACTGGTTTCTTGCTAGAGAATAAGGAAGCATCTGAACATCATTATGATACATTGGGCCTTTAACATTACAATTGTTGATTAAAAGGAAGTCCCACCAAACTAGGTACCAATGTATACTACTGTAGACTGCTTTGAACCAGGGGCTAGTTGGTAATTTGATGTGTTAGTTTACCCAATGTCATGATGAGATGTGTTTATTCACATCAGTGAAGAAGATGAAAACTGAGAAGGAAAATACAGAAGCTACAAGGAAATATCTAAAGTAAAACTGCCTGCACTTTTTGAGATTACAACTTAGGTTATTAGAATTATGTGTGCGCTCCATAGGTCTCCAGGTAGCTGATGTGCACTTGGCCCATATCAAGTGATGGAAGAGCAGCTCTCAGCAATCCTCTTTATTTACCCATTAGCCATGGGCTTCATAGAAGCCAGCGTTGGAACATGGAGTGGGGGGGGAATCTGTCTCAGTGAATCTCTCCCAGTTATTCTATGCTCAGCCCCCAATTCCCCCACGCTTCTAGACTGGTCATGGTAAACCTATGGTACTGCACATGTGCCAAAGGTGAAGCACTACATTTAGGGTGACATGCCAGCATTCACCCATTCTTATTACTGTGCAGTTGTTCAGAGTGGCCTGAATGGGAAGGGGGGGTGTCAAAACTGATATTGTTTGTTTTTGGTTTGTGTGTGTGACACATGCCAGCAAAGTCAAGTTAGGCATTTTCTGAACTTTTGATATGCCAAGCCTAAAAGGTTCACCATCACTGTTCTAGAACTTGCTTACTTACAAACTTCAACCACACTGATGAATCCCGCATCAACATGTCCTCTGAAATCCTCAATTTTCCTCCTGCCACCTTTGATTTCATGCTTGGGAGTTTGGTGAGGCAAGACTATGTCACAGAGCCCTTAATACTTTGGATGCCCAACGAAAGGATGATTCAAAGAAGAAAAAAAATTGAGTGCAACATCTCCATAGAGTCTGACAAACTATTACAAAAGAAGAGAGGTATAACAAAGGAACAGAAGCAGAGATAAATAAGAGATAAATTCCATATTGCTTTAATACTTGATGTTATTCTTCCTTTAAACTGAAGCAGCCACTATGAGTTTAAAACAAGTCATTTTCAAAGTGAGTATAATTTTATATGAAACATGCCTGTCCTTATAGGAAATCATGTGTCAAAATTAAGTCAGAGGAGTAATTTTTTTCCCCCTGAAAATGATTCTGACAAGGGAAAAATTATTTAGGAAACTTGATTCTTTTTGTTTCTTCCTTTAATTCATGCCAAATGCTACATGCTGATAAAATCTTTATTCAGAAGTGCTTGGATCCATGACAACTTCTAAAGTAGGTCAGCAATTCTAAATAGCCTTTCCCCAAGCTGGTACCTCATAGATGCGTTAGACTTTAACCTCCTGAATCTCTTGGCAGCACCTGGGCTAGCTGGGGATTATGGGAATTGAAGACCAACACAGGGCAAAGTTGGCAAAACCCTTTCTCCAGTTAAGAGAATGGACCAAATGCTTTAACCAATATTGCTAGAAAACAAGGTTTAGGTGATTCTGTCTTTAAGATATTCTGCTGCGTAGACGGCTGCAAATAATTCAGTTAATTTATCCATAATTTCCCTGTCTTCTTTCAATATTGCTTTCATATTTTTATTATACATTACCACAGTTCAATTGTCTCTAGATAGTTGTCTCTGGCGTATAGATATATATTTATGCATTTTATGATTAGCCTGTATTTCTTCAAATAATTCTCTCTGTCTTTCTTCCTTTGGCTTGGCTTATAAAGGTATTTTCAATATTCCACTGTTTCTGCTTTTTTTCAATTCCTCCCCTCATCCACACTCAAACAAGATTTCTATTTAAAGGCTGTCTCTTGCTTTTTCTAGCCATCCAATTCTTTTGGAAAAATAAACACTGGTTAAGACAAGAAATACTGGCCTATACATCAGTGTATATATTCTTTGATTTTTTTCACTGTAGTTAAACATTGGCATTTTGGGGGACTTTAATGAATATCAATCAAGGCAAATAGTACAGGTAATTCTTGGGTTATGATGGCAATTGGAACCAAAATTTTCATCACTGAGCTATGTGGTCATAAAGAGCAATGTCACATGACTGTGTCACTTAGCAACAGCAATTCTGGTAGTTCCGGTTGGTGTTATTAAGCGAGGACTGCCTGGCTCAACAACATGCTGTGATGTCATAACTGCAAGGCAGGTGACAAGTGCCCAGATTATGATCACATGACTTCAGGAACTCTGTCATGGCTAGAATTTTAAGAATCAATTGTTATCATTTTTGTTCAGGGATGTTGACCTTTTGAACAGTTCCTGAACGAATGGTTGTATGCTGAGAACTACCTATAGTGGCATATAATTGGCTGCCCAGGTTATCTTTAAGACAGTCTTAATGAGAAAGGCACCAGCCTGGGAGCGCTGTTCCCAATTTAACCACCTTCCAAGCATCCTAATTCATACTGTGAGTCACAATAATTAGAAACTGAAGCACCTTGGTCAAGGCTGGACCTGAATTAAGAAGAGAAACTTAGTTTTGCATCACATTCTTTAAGTATAGGTTCTCCTGTTAGTTATCTTAATTGCAAATAAACAGTCCCCAACAGGGCACTTCAATGTATGGCCATATTGCCTCCATCATAAAATGTGACTACCTATGGAGTCATTTTTGGGGTGATAGGCATAGATAGATAGATAGATAGATAGATAGATAGATAGATAGATAGATAGATAGATAGATAGATAGATAGATAGATAGATATCTTTCTATATCTATCTATCTATCTATCTATCTATCTATCTATCTATCTATCTATCTATCTATCTATCTATCCATCCATCCATCCATCCATCCATCTATATGTTTGATAGTTAAATAAATAAATACTAAATTAATTTTCAAGAGAATGCACCAAAAGTGAGAATCCTCTAAATGCCTGCTGGCTTTGACTTCCACAAGTTATTTTTCAACAATCTTAACATTGCCAGCTTAGGAGAAATAATTGAAAATTCAAAACTCATGAATCCTTTCTGTTCCGTGCAAATTTAGATCTCTCCCTGCTTTCCTTCTTCCCAGTATAATTCATTCCTCCTGGCCAGAGGCATTGTCAAATAAGAAGATTTGTCTGTTTCCATTATGGAAGGTCTCCCTGTTGTTCTAGAAAGAGACCTGTTGTGCACAGTGGGAATCTTCCTAATGTCTGAGGAACCGGGCGTCTATACTCAGAAAATGTAAAGGAGCAGCTTTTCAATTTTTTCCTCTACCCCCACTCAGGAAAGGCCAAAGGGCATTTTCTTGTTCCTGCTTTTAACTGGTCTTCCCTGTCATGCTGACATAATAATCCTCATTTTGGAGGAACTTATTTTGGACTCTCATCTGTTGTATCCGAAATAAAAAGTCCTGTACCTGCATGAACTTGGCTGAAATCCTCACATTTCTACTACAACATGCTGCATTCTCACACTACCTGGGAAGTTCCGTATGTATGAAGTGAGTGAGTCTGTCATTTGTCTTATGGTTATGAATGTCTTTATGTGTGGCAGCAAGGCAGGGTCGGCCCTCTGCCACCCTTGCTGATAGATGGGGTGAGGACTAGGTGAAGCTTCTGCATACTTGAACAGCTAGGGGAGCATTTCTTACCCCGGCCTCACATGCCCATCACTCATCCCATCGATCAAATGCCAAGGGCAGAAGCTCAGGGGCCTTCAACCAAGTCTGGCAGTGTTGGGTGTTTGAAACTCTGAAGAGTGGGCGCTCAAAAGCGTCTTGGTTCTGACAGCTGAGAGGTTGGCAACATAAAGACATCATCAGGAGGGAAACACAGAAGGGGGCTGGGGCTGAATGGGGCAAAGAATCTGCCTGAGGGTCCCCATGTCCAATCCCATTTGGGATCCTCACAGTCTTCTTTTTAACCAGGATTCGCCAGTAGAACAGCCTGTGTACAAGGCAGCTTCCTTTTTATGCCCTCATTAGGAAAATTTGTGACAGGAAACCTTGGCTTACCGTGTGTGAATTAGCCCACCGTTCAAGTGAGAAATAAAAAGTTGTTTCCAAATCTTAGACTGAATTGGATTTAGTTTGGGTAGAAATGCATAGATGTTTCCTGTGTTTCTAGTTCAGTATTCTAAATACTAGAATAAACAAAGAAAGTACCACAAAATGAAGCCTAAAGCCCTATATGATGTCAGCGTATAAGGGTTCATGAATTGGAATAGGCATGGTAAGAGGTCAGCCAATTGGCGACTGTTTGGTGACCCAGATGGCTCGCAGCCTGGGTGTGGCTTAGGTTCACTGATGTGTGTGTGTGTGTGTGTGTGTATGCTGGTCTTGTTGTATTTGGGTCTTTTCCAATGTAAGATTGAGATTGACTTGGCAACGTTTCGGCGAGGTCTCACTCGCCATCTTCAGGCTGGGTTTGGGGCTTAAAGCGTGTTTGGAGCTGCCGTCTTCCTATAAATCTTGGTGGGGGTGTGTGGAGTGCTGACTTTGTTTCAGTAAGTGGAATGATTGGTCGTGTTGTTGTATCATGATTGGTAGATTGGTGCTGGCTGTGTGTCTGTTGTTTCGTGTTGTAACGGCCTGGGTGGTGGGTGGGGCTTGTTTGTTGACTAGGGCTGGTCTCCAGATGTCTGGTAGGCGGGAGGTATGATCACATTTATTCATGTTGTGGGGGTGTTTCTCTATTTTGATAGCTTCCAATCATGATACAACCACACAACCAATCATTCCACTTACTGAAACAAAGCCAGCACTCCACACCCACCCACCAAGGTTTATAGAAAGACAGCAGCTCCAAACACGCTTTAAGCCCAAAATCCAGCCTGAAGATGGTGAGTGAGACCTCGCCAAAATGTTGCCAAGACAATCTCAATCTTACATGGGAAAAGACCCGAATACAAAACCAGCATACCTACACCTGTGAAAATCTACGAAAACACACATACACACACACGCTTCTGATATTCTATAGCTTCTGTGATTATTGATTCTGTACTTCTGAATTCTGAGTTCTGATTCTGGCTTCTGCTGTTTGGTATTGTATATAAAGAAGTTTCTTATATAAATGAATCCTGCTGAATTATTTACTTGTGTGAGGGTTGAATTGCTGCAAACTCTAACATATGGTTTTACACATCAGCATCTTGCCTTCTATTACATAAACTGTGCCAGCCACACCCTGCACCAGTGCTACCCACTCTGGGTTGAAAAAAATCCTGGAAACTGTTAGATGGCAGCAAAAAAATATATGGCACAAACTACCTCCTTGCTGCCATTCAATGGTCATTTGGGTCATTTTGTCACCCAAATAAGGTAGCCTACAGAAGAGTTCTCTCTTCAAGTAGCCAATCAGTTTTGCCTATGACTGGGTTGCCTTTTCTCCCCTCTACACTTAAATGAGCCAAAATGAGCCTGTGAAGGAAACATGACCTTGTCCTTTGAAGGCAAGCCCTTAGAATCCTATACAATGTTCCTCTAAATGCACTAAAGTGAGTTTACCTACTTTGGAACATTTTCTCCCCAGCATGGGTTACTGCTAATGAATCAATCATCTCTATGGAGGACTCTCGTGTCCTCACACATGCAACCCAAATAACTATTTTATACTGTTCTCCAGTAATTCAGGGTTTATTTTATGATTCTCTCTATTCTCTGTCCAAATTCTTTAGTGTGTGAAAAGGTTGTTAACTCAGTAATTTCCTTTACACAAAAGGATAAGAACCGAAGCACCAAGTCAGATGCTGCCCTTGGCTTGCTGCTTCTGTTTGTTCCCCCTTCGTGCCAGGCATTGGAAGAGAAGCAGTTGCAGGTTATTTTGCCAAAGCACCTTGAAATGCCAAGAATTGAAGAAAGAAAAGGTGGGAAGACACCTAGAATGGCAGTAGCTAAGAGCTTCTGTTTCCCTTTCATACTTCAGCCAAGTTCTATTTTGGGTTTAATGGAGAGTCCTCTTTCATGGCTTGAAGCTTCAGTTGCAATACCAGACTTTCGTGGATGGACAGGTTTTCTTTTCTCCTAGACAAAGACTAGCATTCTGAATGTATGTCTGAAATGGGATAGGGTTTCCTGCCTGAACAGGGGGCTGGGCTAGAAGACCTCTAGGGTCCTTTCCAACTCTGTTACTTTGTGAAATGACTTCTGTGAAATTTTGAGAATTTGGCCTTCAATGCCAGAAAGGGGGCCTCCAGGTTGCACAACAATTAAAGTTTCTTTAGGGAGAAAGAAGCTTTTTCTCTTCTGACAAGGAAGAGGCTACTCCATTCCACATCCCTACTTTAGGTGTAGTTGGCTGCTGCAGAGATCCAACAATGCTACATGGCACATCAAAAGGGGTTAATGGAGAACTAAGGATTAAAAGCCCTGGCCCTCATGGTCCCCAAACAAGGGGGAAAATACAGTAAGGGCAGAGAATGAAATGAGAATACAAACAAATCCTCAACGTTCAGATGTTATATTTTCATTTTGCGAGGATATGCTTGAAAAGAAAACTATAGAACTGATCCCTATAGACATCCTGTAGTAGAATTCTGGGATTCCCAAAGATCCCCCCAATCATCTAGACTCCCTGCGCCATTTGATTTAGTTTTTCGAAAGTATATTTAAATTTTAAACAATGGGAAGGCAAGCTATTCCAGTATCATGCTTATTTATAAGAATGCCTCTGGACTTAATTTACACTTAAACATATTGATGGAAAGAACAGTGAGGGTCAGGGTGTTGATTGGAGGGGTGCCCCCTTGCCCAGGCCCATGTAAGCATTTTGGGGTGCTATACTGGAGAGTGGAGAGCAGGTTCACAACATTGCAATTCATGTTTTCCATGGCAGCCATCATAAGACCAAAATATCATTTATTCACAGAATAGAGAAGCATCTAGATTAAAGGAAAGCTAAATACAGGGAAGCAATAAAAATAAGTTTCTAGGATTTTAGCTTCCAGTCATTATGTTTGCTACACAAAATTGGAAATGGAATTCTGGGGTTTTGAATCTTACATTCTTTCTCTTGGAGCTGTTTTTAGGCTCCAGTCTATTTTCAGATTCAGGGAGAGAAGAATTCACATCTTTTTTCTCTCCCACATTCACATTCTAGCAATCCCAACTGTTTTCTTCCCATGGATATTCCCTTCTCTCCTCTCCCTTCCCCTCCCCCCCCCTCCAAAATCTTGCAACAAAATCATATCAAATCAAGAATGAAATTAAAGCTTGGCTAATACAGCGGTGATGGCAGCTCCGGGGTGGGCAAGTTTATTTATTTCTCTTTGGAAATGAATTTCAGTTCCTCTTTCCACTGCCTTCAAAACCCTCCAGGAGATGCCGTTCATTCTGTCTCATCCATCATCAGCGGGAGCATGACGGCTGGCGGGTGGTGTGTGGGACATGTCAAGCCCACAGGCATTGGGAGCTGACTCTCCTCTCCCATTTTCCACCCCACCCCACCCCAGCTGATTCTCTCTCTTCCTTGGGAAAAGGAATTTCACACACAAACACACACATCCACCGCCCTCACCCCCACCCTACACTCACACACAAAGAAAGACTGCATGCAAAGGAAGGAAAAGGAATAGCTACTGTTGCATTGTCTTAGCTGTTCGGAATAAGCGACTAAGGATTAGAAAAATGTTCAGGAAATATGCAACTAGTATAGCTGTCAGTTCAACATCATCATCAGCATATAGCAGCCAGAATCAGTCCTACAAACCATGCAAGTTCCCTTTCTAGTCTAACCCATTCATGCTACTGTGTAGCCTTACCCTCACATGCTTGGGGACATGGAAATGACAGAAGGGTGATGGTTGATGACAGAGTGAGAGCAAGATGTGAACAAATACAAACCCGATTTTAAAAAAAAGAAAAGAAAAGAAATGCAATTAGCAGACAAAAAGAGTGCAAATTCAAATGTAAGTGTGAGTGGAACAAGTGTGAACGAATAGGCTGCCCATGATTCCATGCGGTGACTCTGACACAACCTTTCTATAAAAGCAAAATAGTAGCAGGCAGAGGGGTAGGAAAAAACTTCACAATGCTAACATCCACATGAATTTTGCGGAAAAAGACTGCATGAACATTACAGATTAGAACTGCTATAATGGTTTTAACTCTGTTCCAAATGTTAATGTTGTTTTTCTCCACGGATGGTAAAATTATGAGTTTTTGTTAAACTAATTGCTATCAAAATAATGTACGATGATATGGAAGCTGTCCAGAATCATTTTAGAGTTAGGGGGTGCCAAAATAGAATCAAATAAATAATCTCTGGTGTAATGCATGTATAAAATGTGTCAGAATGTACAGTAATATAATCAGTGCTCCCCCCCACCCCGGAAATGAAATGTGTGTGGAGTGGATAGAAATCCAAAAAGACATATTTTCATCATCCTTAGTTTATTGTATCTAAGTAAATGCTTGAGGTAACACTTTCCCTTCTATGGAGGAATGTGAAATATTACTTATGCAGTTCTTTGTATTAGAATTGTCTTTGTGTTTTCATGGCCCTGTAGTTAAGCTTTTGTGAGCATTTTAGCACAGGCAAATAGGTTTGCTCAGACATGTTGTTTCCTTTCAGCTTTCTTCCCCCACCAGCCCCGGAAAGGCTGAGTGTGGTGGTACCAGTGCTATTTGCTGACTGTGTTGTCTGTCTGCTGGCCTGGATTCCTGAAACTGGGTTCCCGGGGTGTGTGTGACAGAACATAATGGCGGCAGATTGCGGTAATTGCACACAGTCTCATTTCACAGCACTGTTTGTATGTATCAAACTCTGATCATGCCTCCCTCATCAGACTTGTAGCAGGGAAAAATGATGTGCTAAAGATTTTTTCCTCCTTTCAGTCAGAAGTGGTCCTTGCAGCCTGAGGCTAGAGGGTTTATAAAAAGGCTGGAAAGCTAGCGCTGTAGCAGTGGGGCCAGTTATTCCCTTCTCAGATGAATACGGCATAGGGAGCTCGGAAAGAATGCTTGTGCCCTAGCACTTCTGAAGCCGCCCGCACCTCTGTGGTTCTTAGCAGGGTCAAAGCACAATTTTGAAAGGCATGGAAAAATATGCAACACCTGTACCTGTATCCCATTGGGTACATGCAATACTTCAATTCATTATATGCTTTTTCTATTTTTAATTCCAAAATAATATTTTCTACATTTCTGAAGTTATACTGTAGCCACAAAGGAACACTACGGTCATTACCCTAAAACACTCCGATTCTCTTTTGATATTTTAATTTAATATTGTACCTAGCCTGAAAAAAAGGATTTGGGCAAAGTTTGCTTGGTTTTTTTTTTTTTAAACTCCTTGGTTGGCCTAGATACAATTATTATCCTATTTGCTTTTTTTAATTTAATAGATCCACATGTTAAACCAATTACCGTATATACTCGAGTATAGGCCGACCCGAATATAAGCCGAGGCACCTAATTTTACCACAAAAAACTGGAAAAGTTATTGACTCGAGTATAAGCCTAGGGTGGGAAATGCAGCAGCTACCGGTAAATTTCAAAAATAAAAATAGATACCAATAATGTTTTTGAATATTTATTTCAAAGAAAAACAGTAAACTAGCGGTGTATTCAATGAAATACTTCACTCACCTCATGATGCTGATGTCCCGCTGTGATGATGATGTCCCGTGCAGCCGCGGGAGCGATGTCCCGCCTCCTATGACACACGGCACAGTGATTCCTATCATTGGATCACTGTACCAGAGGAGGTGGGACATCGCTATGTGGCTGCTTGCCATAACAAGGAGGAGGTGGGACATCGTTGCAGAGCGGCAGGAGGGGGAGGAAGGGGAATCGTAAGACAGCCCTGCATTACATTAGAACGTGAGGAGGGGGGATGGTGCGGTGCGCGCTGCGCGGCAAACTGACACAGAGGGAGGGGAAACTCACAGGGACACTGGGCCATTCACAAGTGTCACCCAGCGGCATGGCCCCGCCCCTTTTTCTCCTCCATTTCGGGCAAATTTTTCACTGACTCGAGTATAAGCCGAGGCGGCTTTTTTCAGCCCAAAAAGTGGGCTGAAAAACTAGGCTTATACTCGAGTATATACAGTAAACAGTCCACTTTACATTTAATCAATACTTTTCTGAAATTTGTCACTGCAAAGTTATGAACTATCTCCTCCAGGATATTTTGATAGCAAGATGGAAGTGGGGGAGACAATAAAAGAAATAAGGAAGGAAGGAAGGAAGGAAGGAAGGAAGGAAGGAAGGAAGGAAGGAAGGAAGGAAAACAATAAAAGTGTGAATATATTTTTACAGTGCAGCTTGAGCGATATAAATTTTATAAATGCCTACCCTGAACTAAAATTTTACTCATTCATAATTTTGTCCCATAAAACGTTTCATGGTTGTTTGAATATGAAATTGTGGAGGGAGCCAGGAATTGTGGTCAGAGCTTTAAAAGGCCTTTTCAAATTCTCTGAATCCACTTCAGCCTTCAGATTAACTCACCCCAACAACATTGGGATGTGTTGGGCAACAATGACCAGGTTCAGTTGGGTCAAAGTCACGAGTTTGTGCTCAGCTTGAAAAAGAATTTATTGTTATGGAGATGAAGTGTGTGCTGAGTGATGGCACTGATATTTTTGATCCTCTTGTTTTGGGCAGCCAACAGCTACAATAGACAACATAATGTGATTATATCTTTGAAATGGTAAGTCAAGACTTCCATGATTTTATTTTTTCTTATTTCGGGAAAGTCTTTTTGTTGTTGCTGTTTTAATTCTTAGATGTGTTCAGTTTGAACAGAAATATACAAACCAGATTTTCTTTATAGAAAAACAATGCAAAACCAGGCCATGGTTTCTTGGTAGTTTATGATTAAAAATCAGTGACACAATATCTGGGGACTGAAATACCACATCCTGCAAGGCCTGAGTTGCTCATCCCTGAATCCAAAGAATTCTAATATGTAAAGATTACACATGCCTATTCTTCGGTTATTTAATAAATTCCTGATTAATTGACACTAATTAAGTATACTTTATTGTCAATTTTTAGCATTTGGCTGCCCCTCTCCTTCTGCTGATCATATTGGGGGAGGGATAGATGTCATTTGTTTATTTTCTGCATTATTGCATCTCATCGTAACAATATTTGATTCTCAATCCTCTGACCTCCAACAATACCTGCACCCTATCCATCATCTGACATTTGCTTTATGCAGGAAAAACAATTATTCCAGGATAGACAGGGAAATTGTGCCAAAATAAAATAGAGCCTTGTTTAAGGAGGAGGAGGAAAAAGGAGAATCTCTTCATGCAGCCAGAATTGCCTGAACTTACAGTGCCCCCAGGAATATCTTTTCCTGGACAGAGGCTATTTTTAGCTACCTCCTTCCTGCAGCAAAGAGAGCATCAGGTTAGACTGGCTAGAAGATAGCAAGGATGTGCCAGGGAGCTAGTGATGGGATTAATGTAAAATCAGATTGTTTTGCAATTGAAGCATTGTGGCCATAACATGGCTCAGCTGACAGGCTTTAAAATCTCAGGTTCTGGGATCAGACCATTCCCTAGAATAGCAGTAACACAAACTGCTCTTGAAGGGGGCCAGGAGCAATCTCTCCTTGTGACTGAAGGATGATGAGGAACAGAATCCATAGATCCCAGTTGAATGCACAGATGCAGGATTCATCGTCCTTGAAGCCACTTTATCATGGCCTGCAATGCTGAAATGCTACAAAAGCCAGGATTTCCAGTAGAGAACGAATGTTTCAGTAGGAGGTAGATGCTGCAAACTCGCTTTAAATAAATTGTCAGATAACATTTCTCCAGCTGAGCTAAAGTATAACAAGACAGGTCCCAAAATGGGCACAGTCATCTCTGATTGAATGCAGCTTCAGCTTTTCTAACTTGGGATCTATCTGTAACCCAATTACAAAAAGAAACAACTTTAATTTGATTTAGGTTTTATTTGTTTCCCATCGATGTCCTTTTTCTTCCACCCTCCCTCCTTGATATGTTTTTTTTTAAAAACCCTGAACTGTGTTTGTGTTTGTGTGTGTGTGTGTGTGTGTGTGTGTGTGTGTATACTAGATGCTCTGAAATTAACCTACCTTAAAATGGAGCAAAACCCAGTTCGGAGTCACAACCTAGAGTTAAATGCAAGTTCCATTTATACCAACATTAATAGCTCCTCAACCTATTCTCAATCTAAAAAAAAAGTGAATTAGGACATGGAGATTTAATCCATATTTAAGTAATCACTTTTTGGGATTATTATAATCCCTTTGAAGGTTGTTTGGACAATTCAGTTTAGAAAATATGGCAACAGAAATATTGATGGGGATTACAACCCTATTACTGTATATTATCTCTTTGTGTGGGTTTTTTTGGGGGAAACGACACCAATTCAGATTACTGATTTTCATCTAAGCCTAATGTCCTTTAGGCTTTGGACATTGGTAGTTAAAATAGCCTTTCACAACTTGGATGCTCAAAATATATTGGGACAACAATTCTCAGAGCTTTCCTTGACCACAGAGACTCAAAATTCTGGGAGTGATTGACTAAGATGTCTGGAGGGCGCCATGTTGAGGAAGGCTGATTATAGAATCAGAGTTGGAAGAGATAATTTATATCACTAAGCCCAAACCTCTGATCAATGCAGGATTCCAAATTAAGGTATCCCCAAATAGAGAATTATCTTGTCCAGCCTCTGATTCATCCACTGAAGGGGACCATAACATTTCTCTTGACAAATGGTTCAGCTGTTAAATTGATCTAATAGTTATAAAGGATTTTTTAAACATTCAATTGGCTGTCCTGTAAAACACATCCATTATGCTGCATCCTGCAGTTCTGGAACAAGGCAGAACAGGGTTGGCCTTTTCTGAGTGACATCTTTTTAGATATTTGAAGAATGCTGTCAAATCCTCCTCATTTTTCTCTTCTCAAGGCTAAGCATTTTCAGTTCTTTCAATCTGTCTTTATAAGACTTCGTTTCTAGTCCCCTAATGGGAAAAAGTGAGCTTATCTGAAGTTGTCAGGACAAGCAGTTTATAGGAAAGATGCTACCAAAAGAAGAAACTGCTCTGACCTCAACGTAAAGTACCGTAGCTGTGTGTCATGAAAATCAAGCAGAAATGTGATATACCTTTTTTTTTCAAGGCTAAATATACCTACTGTATATACTCGAGTATAAGCCTAGTTTTTCAGCCCACTTTTTGGGCTGAAAAAAGCCGCCTCGGCTTATACTCGAGTCAGTGAAAAATTTGCCCGAAATGGAGGAGAAAAAGGGGCGGGGCCATGCCGCTGGGTGACACTTGTGAATGGCCCAGTGTCCCTGTGAGTTTCCCCTCCCTCTGTGTCAGTTTGCCGCGCAGCGCGCACCGCACCATCCCCCCTCCTCACGTTCTAATGTAATGCAGGGCTGTCTTACGATTCCCCTTCCTCCCCCTCCTGCCGCTCTGCAACGATGTCCCACCTCCTCCTTGTTATGGCAAGCAGCCACATAGCGATGTCCCACCTCCTCTGGTACAGTGATCCAATGATAGGAATCACTGTGCCGTGTGTCATAGGAGGCGGGACATCGCTCCCGCGGCTGCACGGGACATCATCATCACAGCGGGACATCAGCATCATGAGGTGAGTGAAGTATTTCATTGAATACACCGCTAGTTTACTGTTTTTCTTTGAAATAAATATTCAAAAACATTATTGGTATCTATTTTTATTTTTGAAATTTACCGGTAGCTGCTGCATTTCCCACCCTAGGCTTATACTCGAGTCAATAACTTTTCCAGTTTTTTGTGGTAAAATTAGGTGCCTCGGCTTATATTCGGGTCGGCCTATACTCGAGTATATACGGTAATTCTTTCCTTCTCTTCTTATGAGACTGTTTCCAATCCTCTGTTCATCATCATTTCCCTACTTTTCACCTGTTCCTTCTTAAAATATGGTGTCTTGAGAAAATGAACTTGGCATTTACGTCCATTATTCATTCTGTTCTTTCCAGCCCACTTCTCCATGCTGTCAAGATCATTTTGAATTTTGTTTCTGGTTTTTGTCTCAGCAGGTGGCAGCACCTGGCCAACCTTGTCTGAATTTAAAAGCTAAGCAGGTTCAGGCTTGGTTTTTACTTCAGTGGGAGCCTACAAGGAATATCAGGTCTAGAAAACCAGAACAACTCCTGAAAGAAGGCAATGACACATCACTTCCACACAGATGTAGAGAAAAGGACATAGCTTTATATTTCTGTCATGTGGAGCATTTGCTATCTTCTCATCCACTTTTTCATTTACAAATTATGAATCTCTTCATTTAAATAATTAATAAAATGCAGAAAAATACTGCTGAACCTTATGGCACCCAACTTGACCTCTTACTTCCACTTGAGTGGAATCATTTATGAACATTCTCCGAGTACAGTTTATGCCAACCGTGATACATGTTAATCTGTTAGCTGGTGAGACTATCAGAGAGCACTGGAAAATGCTATGATGAAATCAAGACATATTAGGACCACCACAGCAATCCCATAATGTTCTAAGATCTTACCTGATGAAATAATAAATTGAGATTTGTCTTGTAATATTTGATCTTTACAAATCCATTTTTCAACTTGCTTACAGATTTATTGTTTTATGATATGTGTTGAGATTCCCGGTGCAATTGGTGACGTTAGGGCAAGAGGTCATGGTTGTTAGAAAATCTGTTATAAGATGCCTGAAGACTCAGTCCTCTCCCCTATCCTAACTATTGCCAGGAAAAGTCATTTGTCAATTTGATATGAAGTATCACAAACTGTATTGCTCTACCCAAGACCTAATAGGAGATGTAATAAAAGAACTGACCCAGTGCATGATGGGTCGGGGAGAAACAGGCTCAACCAAGCTCAAATAAGACAGAATGGCTACTCATTCAGAAGCCTGCTAATTACAGGACAGTGTCACCTTTGACTATTAGTGGGTTCTCTGCTTCCAGCTTCATAGTGCCTGCTGGAAGAATGGATGGAAATCCTTTGCCCAACCCCAGCCAGTTGTAGCCTTACTGAAAATAGGATGCATTAAGGATAATGACTCTACAATTGTCACCTGCTACTTGTATTATTGTGATTTACTGTGAGGCTACTCTTGAAGACTCCCTGTCAGCTAGACCAAATTCAGTGGTCCTTGTTTATATTACTGCAGAAGAATGTTCTCCAGAGTCAAGAGGGTCCTCACTCTCTTGGCCTTCCATGAGTTGATTAAAAACCCAACTCTTCCGGAAGGAGACATCAGTGCCATTATTTTATTTGTTTGTTTGGTGAATTTGGCAGTGGTTTGCTCTCCAAGCTTGGATAACACCTATTTCACTCACAGAGTTACTTGGTCAGTGTACAATGAATACAATTGTACAATATAGTATTAGTTTTATTGTACATTTCTGTATTAATGTTTTTAACTGTGTTTGTAATTATTATTGTTGTTTACCAGATAGCTCTGATTGGATCCGGTATTTTTCACTATAGGATCCTTCCTATTGATTTAAGGTACTAAAGATACCTTTGTAATTATATGCTATGTTCCAAGTAAGAGCACTGAGAAAAAATTGTAATGGATAAATTGATTAATTTCTATTATTTTCTATTACTGAGAAAAAATTGCTTTCTCAGACATTTTTTGGTTTGTCACCAAGTACATCAACTACTGTTGGTACTACTACAGGTCCCCCACTCACCATTTACTCAAACTCTGTTGAAGGTCTTTCTATTCATTTTTTTCCTAGTTCTTTCTTCCTAGTTGTACTAGGTGAAGACTTGTCTGTCTTCACCTAGTGCAACATCAAATAACCAACTTGTTTCTTTGTAAACACATTCATATTTGTCTTATTATGAGCTAAAATGTTATTGGTTTACATTTGGAAGCCTCATAGGATTTTAACCTTTTGTTCTCAACTACAGTTTTTAGTACTGCATTATTATTATTCCAGAAATTCTTTGCTTCTTGCAGTTGTTATTTTATTGTTAATACAGTATACCTTTAGAAGCCAATTGAATTGAAGCAATTAATAAATTGCATAAACAAATAAGCTAAACTTTTAATTTGGCTGTAACTGAATGAGAAAGATCTCTGAATTACAACTCATTATGAGTTGAAAGGGTGAAGATTATTTTTTTTAAAAAAAAAATCATGTATTATCTGATTTACCTGATGCCAGAAAATATTTTTATCAATAACCACAATTGTATGAATAATGACAATTCAAACTATGTTACTATATGCATTTTCAACATTTCATTTCTCTCTGATTCACTCTTAAGATACCCAATTGTATCTCACCCTGCCATATTATACAGCATCCCATATACTATGTCTATAAAAATCTGTTGCTCAGGAGACCAATTCATGGAACTTTCAAAATGGGCTGTAATCTTTAAAAGTTTACACCATTAATTTAAATGTGATAGCATTTAAAATGCAACAACATTCACTTTTAAAATGGTGGACTTTATATCACCGTTTTAACCCCTGTGACAATTCCACATTTGTTGTATAATAGGAATTGATACAAATATAGATGTTCCCATGATTTTTATTGCTTTCTATTGCTTGCTTGTTACTGCTCTCAGCAACTCAAAAATGTAATAAATAAATAGGGATAAACAGGAGGAGAACTAGGACCCTTAAAAGAGTGGAAAAGAGCCAGTGTAGCAAATCTGTTAGCACTCTTTCAGGAACCCGAGTGGGGCCCATGGTTTGAAGGGTGGAGCTGCACAGATCATACCACTGCTGTGTTAAACCCACTGAAACAGAGGCAGGGTAGCTGTCAGTGTGCAGGAGCCTGCTGAGATAATGGGCTGCCAGTTGTGCCCCAGGCGTCAGCCTTGCAAAAAAAGAGAGAGGGGACTATGAAGATGGATGAGCCATGGGTGAAATGGGAAAAGGAGAGAGGGAGAAGACCATGGGGTGAGGGGAGGCCTGTGTAAGTGGTACAATGGCCTGTGGCAAGTCTTTCCCAAGAACAATCTCATCCTATTAGCAAGAATACATACAGCCACCCAGGCAACCATTCAATAAGCCTAGGCCAAACCTTCTTGTCCCCTCCAGTGCCACATCATTAATCCCTCTGCAGCAGGTAGGCTGGCATGAAGGGCTCTCCAGCTGTTAAGGCATGCCCTGTCTCTCTCTGATTGCCCCTAGGAATAATTATAGCTCCAAATGATTTTTTTATTCCCCTTTTTTTCATCTTCCCTTCCGGTCATTTTCTCTTTCACACTCACACTAAAAGACTCACAAAAGAGAGGCGAAGTCCAAAGGCTGGTGCTTTCAGCCACTCTCTTCTCCCTGTCTTCTTTAACAATAGGTTTCCAAGATGCCCTTGCTGGTTTATGCTTGGCCAACAGACAGCCGGGGCTGCTTTTCCTTTCTGGGGATGGTTTATTTCCAGCTAAACAGGGAGGTGAGATGTTATTTGAAGAACAACATACTCGAGAGGGGGGAAGGAGGGGCTTGCTGGCAAGCCCTCTTCTAATTACAGAGATAGCAAACTACCAACTCTTGCTTTCTATGATGATTGATAAGACCCTATAAAGTTCAAGAATTCACTCCACCTGATAGTCTAAAACAGGGGTGACAAACTGGCGGCCCATGGGCCATATGTGTCATGTGCAGGCCACGCACCTCCCAGCTCCACGAAGGGGGAAAATGTCACAAAATGTCACCTGACGGGATCATGACGGCACAAGTGTGGCACCCGTGGTCTAAAATAAAGAATGTTCCTAAGAAGAAAGAGAAGAGTTGGACAGGATTAGCTTAAGAAGAAGCAGTGAACATCATCATCAACTATTTGAAAGGGTCTCATATTGCTATCCAAGCAACTTTGTTCCTCTTGCTTCAAAGAGAGATCTGAAACCTTGGTACCAACTATTAAAAATAGACAATATTGAAGATGTTGTTGAAGATGATGGAACTTGCAGAGATGTACTTTGCTTAGAGAAAAACAATACTTACATTTATGGTGACTGGAAACCTCTTATAGACTTTTTACATAAAATGGAACAAATGCACTTAAGATTGTGGTTTTGATGGCTAGAAAAATGGATAATAGAAAAAGTGAGCTTTCTTTTGTAATCATAGAATAAGAAATAACTTTGCAATTGTTTTTATATTTGCTGCAAAGAGAATTGAAGCTTCTATTTCTTAGTTTCTGTACTTCTGTATTTTCTTTCTTTCTTTTTCTTTTCACCCTTTTCCGCTTCTTTTTATTAGTTTGTGTTAGTTTTGATGTTCTTTGTAAAACTTTCAATACAAATTTATATTAAAAGTAGACTATGTTTTGAAAAAAAAAGATGGTTCAAGCTGGTTAGTAACACAACAGAATGCCTCAGAAGATGGTGGATTTTCTCTTTTTTGATGGACTATTTATTTTACTGATTGTTTGAGAATGTTATATTGTTGTGGAATTTCAGCAGCAGTTCTAGAATTTAATGTCAAATAAGTACATGATTTGCCTCTGAGCACTCTTACTAAGAACCTCCTTATGTTTTGCTGGTTTGGGAAGGGACAGATCTTAGTCTTGTGCTCAGGAAGATATTAAGTATGGAAATACTATTGTTTAACTAAAAAGTGAAGAAATTGGAATCAAAAGCACAAAATTAAATTCTGCAGAGAAAGGGTTGATTGCTTCTAATTAGCATCAAAACAAACCAAGAGTTGCCCACACCTCTGAGTTCATTCATAACTAGAAGCCATTGTTAGCCAAGATTTATAAACCATCTTCAAATTATAGCTTGAGTGGTGTATTGATAAAAATAAAGGACAATTTGTTACCAGGGATAAGTTCTGAAGTTTCATGACAGCACCATTTAGCCAAACAAATCTTGCAAAGTTTATTTTAGAGGTCCCAGTTTAGCTGCTGTCTAAACAAAACAGATTTTTCAGTCTATTGATGTTCCTATATTCTTCATTTTTTTGGTGTATTTCTGTTCCCCTCTCTATTATTCTTCTCTCATCTGCACTGCTTCTTCTAAATAGAGATTTCTACTTGTTTTAATTTCACAGTTCTTTCGCTTTCCTGTTTGCTGTGCTCTTTAGGGAACTGTACACTGTAGACTATTTGACTTTTTTTCCCAGTGCATAGTACTTTATTGTGAAATAGTTTAAAAATGAACTCTTGAACAAATAAATGGACAAAAGGTGTTTTTACTCATTCAGTAATTAAAATACCCATTTTATTTTATTGCATAAAAATAAACATATGAACAAATATCTGTTACAGGCTTCAGGGTTGCTTCTAGTTCTGAGAGGACAAAATCTTCCAACAGGCATAATGCTAATTATTCCTCTGAATTAAAGGATAACCAACTTCAGTAAACACTGCTTCCTGGTTCCTTTTTTATTGGTTTCCTTTCCCACCTGCCTAAACATTCACTAAGCCCTGCACATTGCATATAGTGATGGTTAACCTTTTTGTTGTCGAGTGCCAAAAATGGAAGTGTGTGTGTGCGACAGTCCACGTGCGTGCTGGCACCTATAATGCAAAGCATGCCCCCACATGCACACGCACGCACAATTCCCCCACGCTCCTCCCCACGTGCACCACACTGCTTGCCAAGCTGAGCTTGGTATTTCCTCCATAGGGCAGGGGAAGGCCATTTTCACCCTCCCCAGGCTCCAGGAAAGCCTCCAGAGCCCGGGAAGGGCAAAAAACAGGCCCAATGGGTCTCCCCAGGATCCAGAGGCTTTTCTGAAGCCTGGGGAAGGCGAAAACAGTCTTGCCCAGCTCCCTGGAAGGCCGAAAATCAGCTGAAGCTGACAGCTCGTGTGCCAGCAGATATGGCTCCAGGTGCCACCTGTAGCATGCATGCCACAGGTTTGCCATCACGGTCTTAGACCATCTTCCAAACCATTAATTTCTTCTCAGAAATCCTTTTCCAACCCACAAGTCATCACTACTACAGATCAATCTAATCTAATGCTTGGCATGTGGCCAGGAAGTTGTAGCTCTAGAAATGATTGGAAACAGTTGATGGCTAGCACAGTCCTGAGTGTTTGAAACATTGGAGAAAGAGTCAAGCGTGACTGATGTGTGACTACAGTCAGGGAAAGAAAGGATGAGCATGAACAAGAAGGGGCTTTGCTATGGACCTGAAAGAATAATCTGGTTCTAGGACAGACAAAACTGAGGAACTGAAGCAGCAGGGCAATCGATAATTTTATCCAGAACAGTCAAAATCTGAGAATCACATCTGCAGTACCAAAAGCTGAATTCACAGACTAAGTTTTCCTTAATCTTCCAACAACAATAGCACTTAGACTTATATACCGCTTCACAGGGCTTTACAGCCCTCTTTAAACATTTTTACAATGTCAGCATATTCCCCCCAACAATCTGGATCCTCATTTTACTGACCTCGAAAGGATGGAAGGCTGAGTCAACCTTGAGCCAGTTAGGATCGAATTGCTGCAAGTAGGCAGAGTTAGCCTGCAGTACTGCATTCTAACCATTGTGCCACTAGGGCTCCACATAATATAAATGGATTGCCAACGTAATTCAGAAGATTAGAATTTCATCCCAAAATAAGCCTATCAGAAGGCTTATTAGATACTTACTATTATGAGCCTTATAAATACAAGTTTCTTATATACATAAAGGAATGAATCTAAATTGTGTGGATTTATGTACGTAAACAAGAATACAAGGAATGATGGTAGGACAGCTGAAGCCAGCAGGATCTTGAAGCACCAAGAAACTGTCACTCAGATGAGTTTAAAATTAGATAGTTTATACTAAGCCTATGGAACAGAGGGTCTCCAAAATTAAAAGACAACCCTTTTAGGAAGTCAAACAACAATTGACTGGCACTTGGCTAACACTGCAGATTTTTGTAAAAGAAAATATGCCTATTTGGGGTCCTTATTTTACTGATCTCGGAAGGCTGAGTCAACCTTGAGCTGGTGAAAACAGAACTGCTGGCAGTCGGCAGAATTAGCCTGCAATACTGCATTCTAACCACTGTGCCACCACAGTTTCCTAATTCTTCATAAATGAAATAAATACAGCTATCTAAGGATCTTGCTTCTATATTCCCACATTCCACTCCAGCACTACCTTTCTATACACATACACAAATATCTACATGTGATACCCCAGCCACCACTATTTTGTGAAGCTCTCTTCTCTGTGCCTCAGTAACCCAATAGCCAGAGATTTTGAATCAGAGATCAGTCGGGGGTCATGCACCTTGCGTCTGAGCGCAAGATATGCACTCAGAAGACATTGTATGGTGACCCTGTGAACAAACTATTTTGATAGCAATGCAATGAACTTGCTTGGTAGTTGTGGGCAATGTACTGAGAACAGAGGAGAAGCATCTGCCATCAGCAGCATTACATGAAAGAGAGCTCTGCCTTTCTATGGGAAGATGGGAGCATACAGATACTGTCACCTTCTGTCTGGGTGAGTTTTTCCCTTCTCAGTGGGAGCAACCATGTCTCTAGTGACAGATGGCTATGATGGGGCAAGCTGCTAAAGATCTTCTTGGCTACCACCATGCTGATAACAGAGTGCTGATTCAGCTAATTTATTCATCCCAAACCCTGATGCTTCCTCAACACCTGCTCTGTATACAACCAGGGCAAGTACTTCATTTAGGAATATTTGGGGGACATGTCAAAATAAAACATCACTTCCCTCTTTTTTTTCATCTATGTACACTATTGCTATTGTCAAGTTCAGAAAGATTTTTTTTTGTTTATTGGCAGTTGAAATAATAATAGATGTCAAATACTGAGGGGGGGAGGGGGAGATAAGTCTTGCCATATGGAGAGTATGTGGGAACTATAATGAAATTGATTATTGTTCAGCTACAGAGAAGATTTAAAATCATAGATATGGGGAAGGATTTTTGTTTTCTATTACCTTATTTTTCGGAGTATAAGATGCACCGGAGTATAAGACGCACCAAGGTTTTGAAGAGGCAAATTTAAAAAAAAAGTAGGTAGGTAGATAGAGGGATAGAGAGGGAGAAAAAGAAAGAGAAATACAGTAGGTAGGGAGAGAGAGAAAGAGAGTAGGTAGGTAGATAAAGGGATAGAGAGAGAGAAATAGAGAGAGAAATACAGTAGGTAGGTAGGAAGAGAGAGTGTGTAGATAGGTAGGTAGAGGGATGGAGAGAGAGAAATAGAAAGAGAGAGAGAAATACAGTAGATAGGTAGGGAGAGGGAGAGAGTAGTTAGGTAGGTAGATAGATAGATAAAGGGATAGAAGAGAGAGAGAGAGAGAAATACAGTAGGTAGGTAGGGAGAGAGAATGTGTGTAGGTAGGTAGGTAGGTAGGTAGGTAGGTAGGTAGGTAGGTAGGTAGAGAGATAGATAGAGAGAAATAGAGACAGAGAGAAATACAGTATATAGGTAAGGAGAGAGAGAGTAGTAAGGCAGGTATGTAGGTAGATAAAGGGAGAGAGAGAGACAGAGACAGAAAGAGACACAGAGAGAAAAATAGAGGGAAATAGAGTAGGTAGGTAGGGAGAGAGTGTGTGTAGGTAGGTAGGTAGGTGGATAGGTAGAGGGATAGAGAGAAATAGAGAGAGAGAGAGAAATACAGTAGATAGGTAGGTGTTTTTGCTGGCACAGCATTTGATCAATGTAATTCTCATCAATCAGTTAAAGAGCTTTCCAAAAGGAAAAAAAAATATTTTTTGCACTCTGCAAACCTCCCCAAAATGGCCCATTTTTCACAAAAACAAGCCCATTTTTTTAAAAGGCAGGGATAGCCTGGGGGGGGGGGCTTGCAGAGTGCTCTTGGGGGATGGGGCAAAAATGAGCAAAAAACGGCCCATTTTTCATGAAAACGGGCCTGTTTTTTGTCAAACAAATTGCATGCATCGCCTTATGGAGGCTTATAGAGTGCTGCTGGGGGCTGGGGGGGGGGGACAACCCATTGTTTGCTCATTTCTGCCCTCCCCTGCCCCCAGGAGCTCTCTGAAAGCCTCCATAAGGGTATGCACAGCCATTTTGGTGAAGGGGCGGGGTTTCGGGAGGCAAAAAGTGCTGTATAAGTGCTGCTGGGTGTATAAGACTCACCCAGATTTTCAGCCTCTTTTTGAGGCTGAAAATACTCCGAAAAATACGATAAGTCAGAATTCAATTTTTAACAATATTACTAATAGTTCAGTCTATGGAGATATAATTCATCTACCATTTGTGCGACTGGAAAGAATGAAGCAGTTTAAAGTAAATTGATGCAATTAAATATGTAAAAAAATTAAAAATAAAACAGAAAGAACTAAAAAGGAGAGGAATTTGTTGTTAAACTAAAGTGTTGCTAAATCTCCAATCATTGCTAGAAGAATAGGAAGCCTCTAATTCTTGCCAAAAGTCTGGTGAGTCACCCTGAAACACAGTTCACTTCAATATATTTCTCTTTTGGAGCTCAGACACAATAACAGGTGAGATGGGCTTCCATCTCATCTACTTCACCTTAGTGCTTTACTGGAGTACACTCAGAATTTCAGTAGTAGTGGGTTCAGGAATATGTAAGCAGCCATGTATGTGCATGAATAATGTATGTAAGGAAAGCTACATGTCCTCTTGTTCCTACTTCCTTTTTATTGTGAGGAACAGGAAGAGGGAGAGAGAGTTAAACTGAGACATACACCAATTTACCACATGGGCGAGATAATGGAAGTGGTCTCATAGCATCTGCCTCTTGGGCACGATCGTCTTGTTATATGAGATGTATCTTTCTCCTTTGAGCTTACAAAATTTAATGTCAAACAACCTGCCAAATAGGGGCAAAGCTCAATGAATGAGCAAAAGATTCATAAGCAGTTGCCTTCAACCAAGCTGTGTGGGACGGTTCAAAAAGGACATCACTTATTGGAAATCCATAACAGCTCTAAAACAACCAGGCTATGGGTCTGTGTTTGTATGCTTGGACTATCATTCCTATTACTTAATATACCCAAAAGGGTGCCCATTGAGGGATATACATATTGAATGAACAATGAACTTCTAGAGGGAAGAGGTAACACGGGGCAAGAAAAAGTCATTGCCTTAATGGGTCTTTTGTGGTTCAACAATAAAAAGGCAGTTGTTGCCCACTAAAGAACATAGCACCCCATAGCTCAGAGCAAAATGGGGGCACATCTGCTGGAGATGGTGTGCCAGGTGCTACAGCCAATTGGAGCCAAGTCCATGTGGAAGAGTAGGCTACTTAGAAAAATTGCAGGCACCCATGTGGCCTTCCTCCCTTCTGATCTGAGTCTTTCCCCTAAGATCAGCATAGCAGAGTTGCCTATAAATCTGCAACTTGAAACAGGTATGAGAGGAGATGTGTATTTTAGAAGCTTTTCAGCCACCAGTAAACAGGGAAAAGCAGCCAAATAAAAGAAAGCATAGAAGTAGAGGCGGGTTGCTCCCGGTTCGGCCCAAGCCTGTCACGCCTCTGAACCGGTTCCCACTCTGCCACTGGGCTGCCGCCATTTTGCGGTGTTTTTATTGACTGTACATGCGCAGTTCCCTGTAAATTGTTCTGCGCATGCGAGAAGAACAATTTACATTGAACGGCGCACTCACGCGCAGTGCGTCTGATGTGTGCGGGGGTTGAGAACCAGTAGTAAAACCGGCAGCAACCCATCCCTGCATAGAATAATGTAGAATAATAACAAGGTTGGAAGGGACCTTGGAGGTCTTCTAATCTAGTCTATCCCCTGCTCAACCATACCTTATACCACTCCAGACAAATGATTGTCCAATTTCTGCTTGAAAAACTCCAGTGATGGAGTACCCACAATTTCTGGAGGCAAGCCATTCCATGATTAATTGTTCTCACTGTCAGGAAATCTCTCCTGAGTTCTAGGTTGGCTCTATTATTAATGATCTTCCACCTGTGACTTCTGGCCCTACCCTTAAGGTGCTTCTTCCCTGATAGCCCTCAAGCACTAGAGGACTGCTATCATGTCACCCTTAGTCCTTCTCCTTGTTAGAGTAGACATATCTAGTTCCCTCAACCATTCATCATATGGTTAGTTCCAAACCTCTTATCATCTTAGATGCTTTTCTCTGTAGTCTTTCTAGGATCACCTTATGTATCATGGTAACCAGAACTGGATCCAGATTTGATCTCACAAATGCAGTATAAAGTGGCATTATCACTTCATGTTACCTGTGTGCTATCTCTCTGTTGATATAGCCTAGGACTGCATTGGCATTTTTGGCAGCTATAGCACACTGCTGGCTCATACTTAAAAGTTTATTTACTAGGACTCCTACATCCCACTCAGCTACTACTGGTACTAGAGCCAGGTACCATCTATCCTATTTGTGTGCATCTGGTTTTTATTGCGTAAGTGCAGGACCTTACTTTTCTCATTACTAGTAGAAAATAGTTTCTGAAACATCAAAACATAGATAAGAGGTACATTTGCAATGGACTGGAAAAGGTGGAGGATAAAATCATTGGTCCAAATTCAAGAAATAGTAGGTTTCCCATATTGGTGATTAGGAGAATAGAAAGTGGAAATTTGTCTTAATGCATAATGCTGGGACCAGCAAATTAGCAGTTTGGGTGCTCTTTTAAGATGGAGATATGAGGAGAAGCAAATTACAGCTGTCATTGACAATTATATTGTATAAACGTAGATTAAGGTGTTGATTTCTAAAATGAAAACTCTTAGCAGATGCTGGATGAATTATGAAGGAAATGCCCATGGGAAAAATAACCTTGTATTTTCTTCCCCTAAACTCCTCTTGGGAATGTACCTGGTGCCCTCCAAGTCTTTTGGACTTCAATTCTCATTAAATCGCAGCCAGAATACCAATGCCAATGGATTTTTGCTAGAGGCAAAAATATTGGAAAGGAGCCAGGTGTTATATGTGTTATATCCAGTCCTGCCTTAAGCATCAATCAGAAAATTCATCTAGTTTGGAAAAAGACAAGATTATTACTGGGGACTGTATGATTTCAACTCTGCGTATAAACTCTTCATTATCTACACTGTATTCAAGAATTAGGAGGTTACCAGAATGGCTACTTCCTCTTTCATGTGCTCTGGCTGAGCCAAACTCCGAAGTTTGGCCAAACTCTGAAAAACTCTTTCAAGAAGGGTTGGGTTACAAAGCCATGTGAATGTGACAAGTGAATGTCAGAGAAATTATCTTTTGGGGTCATATTCCAATTTAAGGAACAACATTTGGTACAGTGCTTTTTTTTTTCTATCCCAGGAGAACTTTTGATATTCCCAGACTTTTAGTTTGCCTTCTCTCAAATTAGAGGTGTGTTGTATTAGCTATTATACCTCCAATATTTATCCTTCCTAGCATGCTTATGATGCTTTATTTTTTTATTGTTCAGTATCTTATTGATAGCTATTGCAATGTTCTTTAAATAGGTATGCAAACTTAGGGATACCATTCACATGACTATTATGAATGTACTTTGTATGTAGGGTTCATGTAGTGATCATATGAAGCCAAGACAGTTCTGACTAAATGATTTGAAGAAGAAAATTGAACATCACTAATGAAATTTAGATGATGAGAGGGGAAGGAGGGGGAGGGAAGGAAAGGAATTCAGGCCTAGCCATGAAAGCCAGCTGGATGACCTTTGGCCTATCACTTTCTCACCGCCTACAAATAGGAGGAAGATGTGTTGGATATGCTTGCCACCTTTGATTGTAAAAATAATAAAGGCGGGATACAAATAAATAAATAAAATAAACAGATAGGGCACAGCACCTCAACATTCAGAGAAACACTACTTTTTTTTAGATGATAGATGATAGTTTGGAAACCTTGAAAAGAAAGCATTTGGATTTTGAGGAACTGCTGATGTAAAAGCTGGGAGAAAAAGTAGGTTGCTTATACTGCAGTCAGGATTCTTGAGGGAGGACATACATGATGCCATCTCCATCTCCTATTTTTAGTGGGGCTGGTTTTATTCGGCAATATACTGCAAGCCTCAGCAGGGGAAAAGAGGACCGCTGGTTTGAAAGAGGGGTCAAAATTGGATAGTCCTCCCTCAACAGAGGGGGAGGGATATGACATCATCTATCTCCAATCTACAGCATAGTCCTTTCAACTGTTTCAAGAAGGCTCCACACCCATTTGCACCACTCATGTGTCCCTGATGACATAGATGGCCTTAATGAGTCGCTAAAAGAATACAAATAACCACCTGTCTGCAAGGAGTATAAATCCTTCCATTCCCCACCATCCAGTCAGAGCTGAAGAAGCTTCTTGGATGAGAAGCGAAACGTCTTCAAAATAAAAACAAGAAAGTCCAGTTGCCTCTTGAAAAAGCACCTTTGGGACAACCATGACCTGGATGACTGAGAATCTCCATAGACATCCCAGAAAAAGGCAATGGGAAACTACATCTGTACTGTTGTCAAGAAAACTTCTCAAATATTTTGATGAAGTCACCACTTACACTTAGTGGCGTAAGTGATGAAGTTACCCAGTGACAAAGTTACACTCTTCTTAAAAGAAATGTTCCACTTAGTCTACAAAAGAATCTGAGATAATCTCAGCTCCATGTTTCTGAGGACTGAATCTTCTTCCATTGCTTCATGTGAATACATGGTATAAGTATGGTATACTTGGTATCATGTATTCATGTGAATACATGATATAAGTAGGATCCCTGATCCATTCAATTTCTTTCAATGGAGTTCCTATGATAGGGGAAACTGCTAGAAGAGCCATTTAAGATCTAAAAGTCCAAGGGTAGACCCAGATCATCTGCCAATGAACATAAGGTTGCAGGATATACAAAAAGCAAGGGGTCAGCTGTCTTGTTTGGTGTGGGCCAATTACTTGAAGGGGTTGCAGAAAACCAGGCATTGGCTGGGTTCTGATATTCTGATTAATGTTTTGAATAAAATTCAGCACTTCTTGAACATGTTTATCTCAACTATGGACCCCCTGGAAGTGTATGAAGATTACAGAAGAGTCTGTTGGGTATTATGTGCCTTCTCCATAGCTGCTGCCCCTACAGATAAAGTAGCTAGTGATAGACAAGGCTATAGGATTAATATACATAATTCATTATGTATAATATACGCAATTCATTAATTGCTTCCCTTTCCATCCAACACGAGTCTACCAGCTTGGTGTAACTTTACAGGCAGAATCAACCACTGGAACAAGCAGGGTATTTTTCTGCTCTAGTTAAACTCTGGTTATGGCTTCAGTCCCTGACCTGACAGCAAGTACAATATGTTTTGAATAGCACTATCAACTTTTGATAAAAATTTTTTACAGAGTTCTTAATCCTAAGCAAAAGACTTCAGTATACGGTGTGAAGTGAGAGACTATGCCCAAAGGCCTCCTTTGAATCCTCTGCAAATGTACTCTGCCTAGAATGAAGAAGTGCCTCTCTGACCACCTAGACGGATTGTTTTCCATGCAAAGAGAAATCATGCCCTAAAAGCCGCTGTACATTGGAGATAGTCAGACTGGAAAAGATGCAGAGGAGTTCACATAACTCTGACTGACTATGCCTTTAATCTAGTCCTTAACTAAAGCTCTGTAGGTAGATTACAAGATGATTTCGAACACTTAAAACAGTGAAATCATTAACATGATAAAACAGTCAAAAAATGTAGCATGCTGTTCAGGTGCTTTCTGAAAAAAACTGGCATCTATTCATGCTGTTTCAGAGAAACTTATTTTTAATAATATTAACTATCTTAGAAAAAGAAGATGAAAAGCATTTTTACATGTCAAATCACAGGCAAAAAGGTGTAAGTAGCCTTGCATTGATTTAATCTTCCCTTCCCCCAACATACACACATATCAGAAGCACTCTTGTGGAATAGCATATATACCTCCCCCCCCTTTCATTCTCTCTGTCTCTCTCTACAAACACACACACACACACCGGGGGGGGGGGGAGAGTGTGGGAGGGAGGGAGGGAGGGAGGGAGGGGAGAGAGAGAGAGGGAGAGGGAGACACTTGAATTTTGAAAGTAGCCACAAAGTGCTCAGGATATAGGACCCAGCTGATGGGTAGTTTAGTATTCCAGGGCGCCATGAGGCATCTACAATCACAATAGTAAAATATGCACATACCTATTGCAGCAGCACTGAACATGCTTTCTGGGGGTTACCAGTGGCGTCCATTTTTCCAAAATTGTAAAGCAGTAAATATATGAAAATAAAAATCCCAACCACAAAACGATTTCATGAGAGGACCCAAAAATGGAGACTGCATGCCATGGGCAATGACCTGCATGGTACCGCCTACATGAAGTCTTGGGGCAGCTGCAGCTGCCTTGTTGTTCACTGCCCTTCCTTGAACTACCAAGAGCTTGGTAACCCCACCACCACCACATACACACACAATCTCCTGGGTCCCCCTGAGAACACAGGCACCATCTGAGTTTAATGCTGGAGGGCAGTATTTGCATATTCCTTGCCAATTTGTTGTCTTCGGTTGTCATTGTGACCCACTAGGTCAAGGCAGGGGTGGGGGTGGGGAGGCTTGAATAATCACCAAGCAGTAAGCTGCCTGGGCAAAAACTGTCTCTAAATCAGGAATGCCTGAATGGATGGAAGGGGTGAGGGAGAGGAGAGAGGAAAGGAAGGCAGGCTGGCCAGCCATTTTCTGTGTAGCCAGGGAAGGCCAGAGGCTTGTTGGGAGCCAAAGGCTTATCCCTTTGTGATTTGTTGCTTAGCAGCCTTGGCAACTTTTTCCAAGGCTGCACATGAATTACAGTAGAAAAGATGGAAAAAAGAGCGGAGAAGAGAAAAGATCTGGCTGGGTACAAATGGGAATCTGGACCTGGGAGGGGATACAAGTCTTTGGACCATCCCCCCACAATCACAATTGCTGACCCATGTCATCACTGGATTGCCTTCTGGGGAGACAGAAAATGAATGGCACAGGCTTGTCCTGATATCCTCTGTGATTCATTGATAACCTTATGGATCTCTGCAGAGAAGAAGAAAAAACTGAGGAAGAGTTTGGCTCAACATTTAAATCTGGATTCCAATCTGGGAAGCGAACCTCTTAGAATAAAAATTGTTATTAGAATCTGTTTTCTAGAATGGTGTTTTTATTCAAAGAAAGAATATTTGTAAATATGAGGAGGGGAAGGGAGAGCGGTGTGCCACAAAATGAAAACTCCACTTTTTATTAGAGAAGTTTGGTTATAATTAGCTAAACAACCAGTTACACACCTATCGAGAATACAAGCCTTGCCATTGTGCACATGTAGTCTTGCTTCTCCAGGCCAGTTTCAGCACTACTTGCTGATTTTGGCATCCTTGCCACGATTACATACATGTGAAAATGTATCATGTAAATGGGCTACTATATTCTTTGCTTGCAGCTCATTATAACAGAGACATACTTCTGTTCCCAGAATTATTAATAACTGGCTTCTGTCAACTGTACTAAAAGCCAGGCTGAGTGGATTAGAAGGGGAAAAGTCCCTTCTGTTCTGTTATCTTCCCACAAGAAATGTTGCAAAGATCTATGCAAATACAGATTTCTAGCAGTCATTAGCTGATTGGTTAAGCTGAGTAAGTTTTCTTCTTGGGAACAATTAATACTTCCTTTCTGCATTTAAGTACTCTTAAATACTGAGCCCATAGTAGGGCTCCTAGTAACTCTTCCACTGAGAGTTTTGCAAACTCTGATTATTTCAGACTGAGAACATATTTGTATGAGAGAGGGAAAGCCTTTTTCTAAAGACAATTGGTTCTTATTGGACAAATTCAATAAGAAGTTGTGGGGGGTACATCACTGGAGATTTTTAATAAGACATTGGACAACCATTTGTCTAATGAGTCCTCCTGTTTAAGCAGGAGGCTGGACTGGAAGACCTCCCAAGGTTTCTTCCAACTCTGTTATTCTGTAATAATAGTGCATCACATATCAATATCTGTATGGCAGGGGTGTCAAACTCATGTCGTCACGGCAACGTCACAAGACGTAAGGACTTTTTTCCCTTTTGCTAAACCAGGCGTGGGCATGGCAAGCACGTGATGCATTTGGCCTGCGGGCCGGGAGTTTAACAACCCTGCTGTATGAGAATGGATCCAAATCATTCAACTGTACATCCGAAAATATCATTGAACAAGAGCTGCTGCAAGCTGACAATGACGGGACAATCTCATTGGAAAAGGAGATTCCCCCCCCTTTTTTTTTATACAGAGGGATTTAAAAAAAAAAACTTTTCTGGGCCCAACTGAACAGTTTCATGCCCGGTTCCGTTATTCTATGTCATTTGTTTCCTGACAAAATTGGTGGGAAGTTATGTCACTATTGGTCAGTGATTGTGAACTTACTTTGTTAACATAATCTCAGATACCTCTGTAAGTTGCAAAAATGGGGTGGGGGGTACACACATTGCATGATTCATGGTTCATCTCTCATCTAAAGCACCATTCCAACCTTCCCTTCCAGAAGATAATCCAGACTATTGTAAAGTTATCAGATTGAAGGAAACAAAGAGAGACCCCAGGATTCACGGCTCTTTTGATACTTGAGGAGAAAGAGCAATCTCTTACCCCACCATCTTCAAGCCAATATTTCAAATATAATATTTAAGGCCAATCAAATTATTTGGTCCATTGGCAAATTTTTAACTAGCCTAGAAAAGAGCAAGCAACATGATGCCATATATGTAGAAGTGGTGAACATATTTAATATTCCTTCCTCCTCATATTTTCTGCACAATCACCACCCTTGTGTGATAGGTTGGACTAAGAGACAGTGACTCACCCAGACTCACTCAGCTGGCTTTCATGCCTATGGTAGGCCTAGAAATATTGGTATATCAGTAACAGCTTCTTAGAATGTTGTTCAATTGCTTTGGGCTGTGTAAATATGTTATAATTGTTGCAGAGTCACTGGAGTTATACATTGAAAATATGCTATGGAAAACCTACCCCTCTCTCTCAAATGTCTTTGTTTGATCCATAGGTTATACAACATTGGGTTAAATAGGAGCAATCACAACACCTAAAGTATGTGAAAAGTTTAGTGGTATAGCCAAACTTGGCTTCTTGTTGCTTCTTCTTTTAATTAACCTAATTTGAAGCCATAATTTAAAGTAGGTTTTTGGATCCAGACTTGGCAATACACCAAGATCCAGATTTGTTTTTAAACCAGGCTCCTAAATAATTTAGTTCCTCCATTTGCAAGAAAAGCCAAATAGGATGGATCAGCAGATTGTGCCAAGATGTTTGTTGATAACCACTAGCCAGGATTCTGGGGGGGAAAAATCTAATGCATTTTTGTGCAATAGAGTAACCAAGCAAGTGTGAAACCTGCTTATTATAGTGAAATCAGGCAAAAAAGAAGCTACTGAGAAATGTGTTTTAATTAAAGTGTCTTTTGTTTTGCTTCTGAAAACTTTCCTGCTCCCAACAAAGCTGTTCATCTTTTCAACCACAAATGTTCTATTTTATGAACATATAGGAAGCAACTAACCTATCAATACTAATAGAAGAGAATATATGTAGTTCAAGATTAAACTATGGAGACTTAGGTGCTCTCAAGAGCTAGATTTTGTTTGCAGATGTTTTGTTACCAGCCTAAGTAACATCTTCAAAGCAAGCAAACAATCGTTTTAGATCTTCCACACCTCCATCACTGAAATAGCCTCACATTAGTATCTTCGAGCCAGAAGATTATACCCATTTTGCACCAAAAATGTTTATAAAAAATAATCATAAATAAATGTCATATTTACTTAAAAGGAAGATCGTCCAAGTTGTAAGCTGACCATTCATCTTCAGGAGATAAAGTAGAAAAAGATTCATTACCACATTGACTTTATTGTCAGAAAATTTAAAGGGTAGGTAGAGAGTAATCTTTCTTTCATATAAATATAATAAATGGCTCTCAAATATCAGCTTACCACTTTATTCTAATATTTGTTCATACAATGTGGCAAAATAGAGGGAAAGGGTAAGGTTTTCCCATTCCAGAATGTTTCAAATGTTCAGGCTTATTACACATACAACATTAAATGTCACCAAACTAGCTCTGCCTGCCATTTAAAACTCTCCTTTATAATTTTTGCTAGCAGTTACGGTGCTTTTAAAAGAAAAGTGTCTAGGACTGCAACTGATCGAGAAATGGTCTCCCAATTTTGACTGATAATGCAATCCCATCATTATGATATCACTCTGAAAGATAATTTTGCTAGCCAAAGCAGAACCGAACCTTCCTTCCTTCCTTCCTTCCTTCCATCCATCCATCCATCCGTCTGTCCTCCTTGCCTACCCACTTTCTGCTTTCCAATTTAGAGGCTCCTTGACTCCAAATGACCCTGGGTGGTTTAAATTGAAAGAAATAATAAAAATAAATAGCTCATAAGCATCCAAAAACCAAACACTGAAAAATACTAAAACTTCCTCGACTGGCACTATTTTGCTCTAAGGCCTGAGAGAATGGCCAAGTTTTCAATGACTTTCTGAAACAAGTAGAAACTGTACTTCCATGCCCAAGGTGGCGCAGTGGTTAAATGCAGCACTGCAGGCTACTGCTAGATCAGCAGGTCAGCGGTTCAAATCTCACCGGCTCAGGGTTGACTCAGCCTTCCATCCTTCCGAGGTGGGTAAAATGAGGACCCAGATTGTTGTTGGGGGCAATATGCTGACTCTCTGTAAACCGCTTAGAGAGGCCTGAAAGGCCTATGAAGCGGTATATAAGTCTACTGCTATTGCTATTGGGATCCCCCTAGTAAATAGTTCCTGTTGCCTTCTTCAGATACCAAATTATGTTTTCGCCTGTCCTTCATAGGGTCATCCAAGTTATGTAATTCCAATCACTTAGTGACAGGGGCTGTGAACAAAACAGTAGCTGAAATAAATTCAGGGGCAACTAAACTATATGATTGTCTGAAATGCTTAGATGGTTAGAGCATGGAGTTCCAGAAAACATCCTATTTCTAACCAAGAAATATGAAGTATGGTCAATCAGAGGTGAGTAATCCTTAGTGGATGGAACTAGCCAGAAAGCCCAGATTTGAAGTAATCTGGAATTTCTGTAGATATCAAATTGGAAGAGAGTTAGTAAACAACAGAACATCAAAGGTAGAGATCACAACAATGGAAAAGAAAAAGGAGTTCAAATCTAAGATATTGGGTAACAGCTGGCTTTACTTGAGAACATGTGAAGCATTGCATGTGCATAAGGTTAAGACTCAGAGAAAGGAGTAAACAAGATGACATGTAGAGCAGGAGGAAAAGAAGCAGAATATATCACAAACTCTGGGCCTCTGTGTATTATTTATCTTCAATAAACATTGTCCCATCATCTCTGGGAAAAGAACCACAGGGTTCAGAGTCCAACAAACCTCAGAATTAGGCAAAGTCCCTAATCTCCCAGTGTAGGGGCACTGGTCCCAAACTCAGAATAGAAGGAAATAAGTTAAACAAGATAAATGACAAATGCACAATTTTGTATGTGAAAAAGAGAGAAAGAAAAAGGGAGTGAGGGAAATAAGGAAAGAAGGAACCTGTATTGAACTCCAGGGACAAATGATTATCTTTTCTCTAGTAATCTGCAGCTCTGGGGTGCAGATGTAAGTTATTCAGTAAGATCTTAATAGGATGGCGGGGTCCACACTATACATCACCTGTTTGGTCTGGGAGGCACGGTGGTGATGATATTTCTTCTAACTGCAATTGTTGCTTTCTTGGCTCCTGGCCATGAACCCAACAGAGCTCAGGCTACTTATCCATAGCATTTAAAATTTGAGAAATCACATAAAGTGATTACTCAATGAACTCTGACCACAGCTGTTTTCTTATTTAGTTAGTTTTGCGAAATCATGTACTGAATGTATGGTTCTGGAGGAATTACATGAAGCTATTGCGTGGGGTAGCTTTGAACTACACCTCATACCAAATGTTATGAAGCATTAAGACTACAAATACAATGACCTTTTCTTCCACATTCAGAATCCCTATATCTATCTCATTTCTTGTCCTCTTGCCTACTCACTTGTTTTCAGCTCTCTTTCCTCTCAGTTTATTTTTTCTCCATATCTCCACCTCACACTAAATATTTGTAGATAAACTGATATAGAAAGCATTGCTCACTGTTCCTTTTTAAAGCTACTGTAATAGCTCCTATAATCAGGCATCACCATCTGGTTCAGGTGTGGGTTCCTGCCAGTTCTAACCTCTTCTATAGAAGAGGTTCCACAAATCTACAGTGCCGTTTAGAACCGGTTCCAGCTCCCTCCCCCCGCCCGTCTGCACATCATCAAGATGAAGAGTGAGAGGAGGAATTCTGGGAGTTGAAGTCTACAAGTCTTAAAGTGTCAAGTATGAACACCCCTGCCTGGGATTTTTTTCCTAAAGGGTTAGGGGTACAAGGGTCTTGTAACTTGACAGCTTCAAGACTTGCGTGCTTCAAATGCCAGAGTTTCTGAGCCAACATTTTGTTTGCTAAGCAAGAGTGTTGTTAAGTGAGTTTGACCACATTTTACAAGTTGGCCGCACCCACGCAGTCACATGACTGCCAAGCCACTCCCACCTGGTCACATGTCTGGCAAGCCACTCCCACAAAGCAGGCCACACCTACAGAAGAGGTTCTAAAAAAATTGGAAACCCACCACTGATCTGGTTCAAATATATAGTAATACCAAGCTAGGGTTTAATACACTGTTTTAACCACCATGGCCTGACACACACGTTTGGTAAGCATGCTATACCAACAAATAAATCAGGTTATAGCTTAATATAATGGGTGAAATAGGATATATTACAGGATCATGTGTATCAATTACAATTAACATATAAGCCTGAGGAAAAACAGAAATAATGAGGAAGTCAGGTTAGAATGTCAGGTTGAGTGGGTTGTGTGCCTCATGAATAAATGAAATATCACAGTGATGTTGTAACAAGCATGATTTTCCACAGGAGCAGACTCAAAGGTTATTACTCTGGACTTTGTGTTCAGCAAGCACAAAAATGGAGCTTTAAGTAATAACCAATGGCTACAATTTATTACATACAATTTTGACTAATGGCAAATGAGGGAAGGTATTTGGTAACTGCAACTATTTTCAAGCTAACACATAGATCTTAGGTTAAATGCATCTTCACAAAGCTTTGGTCAATGCATTAGGTTGACTCTGGGAAAAGAATAGGATGACAAGTGGATAAAACAAGCTTAAAATACAAAGGCAAGAAACAGGCTAAATTTATGAGAATTTTTTGGGAAAGGACATACTGTATATCTGTCTACGTTGGCTTGTGTGTGATGGAAGCTGGGTTAGCTTCTCTTAGGTTAAAACTACATGAAAGGAAAAGAGAAGAGGGTTTCTCAGTTAAAGAGAAATCTTTCTTTTCCTCTGATTGGCTGGATTGGGGTTATTATGGGGTTATATTTTCCCTGGAGAAATTAACAAATTTTAAGAAACAAAACCAACTTCCCACTGATATTCATCAGTGGAAAATCCCTTCTTCCTGTTCCTTCCTGGGCTAAAGGGGCTAAAAAAAGAGTTGTTAACATAAAGATCAGAGAAAAATAAGATGTCCCAATTATTAGCCTGACCTTTTTTTCCCTTTCATATATGGTAGTATCAGCAGGACTTGATACATTTTAATACTGGAATTACCAATTATTTCAGTATCTCAAGATTAGTCTACTTTTTCCCCTTTAACATCAGCAAAAATTAGAAAAGTATGTACAGTACAATCTGTTCTTTCCTTTTGACTTAAATAAGAAGGTTCAAATCAGCACCAATCTTGCTAGGTGACTACTTCTATGGCTCCCTTAGACACTGTCTGTAATTTTACAAGTGTTAACAGAGGAGTGGAAGCATTAATTCAGATTCACCTGGGATTCTTGAAGAAAAGAACGTACATTGCATAGGGATGTGCCGTGCCTGAATTTCAAGAATAGACTTTTCCTGTGTAATCCTTCCAGTGGCAGACTATCTTTAAAAAATGTATGAATGTTTCCAAACAGTTTCCCCCTGTTGTTGAGGGTAAGGATATAAGCATCATGAAACAATAGCAGCAGTACAATTGCCAATTGTGTCTAGATTATAGTACTTGGTATTTCATCTATCAAGCCAAAGCTATCACATATCTTCCTATAAACACTTCATCTAGTTAATGTTACCACAAGAGAATAAAATGTAAGCCAGAAGGCTATTAGACTCTAGCCAAGAAGCATTTTCTACCAAAAGGGATCAACTGATGTTTCCATCTTGGCTAAAATATTATTGATTCGAATCTTGATGACATGATCAATTTATAATAGTATCCCAGTTCCTCAATCCTTTAGTTTAAGTACCTCCAGCTGTAATGAAGAAATAAAAAGATCTATTTTTAAGGCAAAGAGAAACCAAACCTAAGAGACACCAAATACTACTGAATGCAGAGGGAAAGGCAGTCCTGTGTTACATTGGCCAATTGGTACTTAGAAAAAAATACCATATCCTAGTATGATGAACGTCTCCTGAGAATACGATAGGGTGAGCACCTTGCTGACAACAGTATTTTAATCTTTCTGGCTTATCTCCAGCCTATGGAGGTCATGCAAATCTTGGGCCAATTATAGGGTATAAAAGGGAAAAAATATCAAAGAAGGTCATGAGGAGCATATAAGACAGGAGACAATGTGTTTGGTACTTGTGTCAACACTGAACAGATGAAGAGGAAGGATCTGACTGCAGTCACAATCACCATAGAGTAGAACATTTTTTATTGTGTGATTGGACACACTGTGCAAAAGCTCTCAGTGTACATACAAACAACAAAGTGATAAGTCATAGATCATAAATTAGTTATAGTAATAGGAGAAGGTAGTAGGAAAGTAGAGAAGGATAATAGCAATACAGCCCCATTACATGGGTAAATATCTTTAGGCATAAAAAGACAGTACTGTAGGAGTTAGGTGTTTAGCAGAGTGATGGCATGGGGGGGGGAGGAGGAGTCGTGATCATGATTTTGATGTTTTGATCCTTCCATTGCTGCAGTTAACAATACGGCAGAGTACTTGTGTTGATCATTTAACTGCTGTCAGCTGTTCCATAGAATAGCAGTTGTTTATCTATGGCAACATAATGGAGCCTGTGAATTCTATATGAGGTTAATTGCGGGTGCCTACTGTGCCTGCTTTCTAGGGTGAGAATGCAAGAACAAATCTACAGTACTACAGAAAGAAAAAAAAGTGATAGTCTGAAAGAGTTTGGCTGAGAGAAAGAAGAAAAACCTAGATATATAATTGAGGTGAAGAAACTGAAAGCTTTAAATAACTTTAAATTGAAAGGACTGGATGCTTGATGTTGATGTAGAAAACTAGCAAGATACTAAAGCCAAGTCTTAAAAATGAGAACAATGAATTTAGCAGAATTGTTCTGAACTGACTGGAGGCAAAAAAAAACCCAGAGCAGCAACGTAGAGGTTATACTAATCTGGGAAAGAGGAGAGGTTTAGTGCAAGGTTTAAGTGATAATTATAAAGAAGAAAACAGCAGGTTGGGAAACACGTTGAAAAAGCAGCAGTGGCAGCAATTGGCATCTGCCTGGATGTGAGAAATGACTAAGAGGATTCAGAAATGACCTTAAGGTTGCAAGTGGATAGATAAAAGGTATTTCCATCTGTGCCCAAGAAATGCAGGAGTAATAAAGATTTGAGTGGAAAGTGTTCATAGTTCTGATTATAATGTACTGTAAGATATATCATGCTTAAGCTTTATTCAAGGTAAAAAATAACATGCTTGATTAACACCGCCCAAAGCCCCTGAGATGTGGGTTAAGAAGGTTGAGAGAGATGGATGGTGGATGGGTGGGTAAGTGGATGATAGATAGATAGATAGATAGATAGATAGATAGATAGATAGATAGATAGATAGATAGATAGACAGAGCTTGAACCAAAGTGAAAACAATATTTCTATCCTGCTTTCTGCTTAACTATAAGACAATGCTTTCAAATGTATAATTTATTTATTTGTCTATTAGTGTTATATTCTATGGTATTTCATAAAGTGGCTTGCAACACAACAAAATGCAAATAGGAAACTTATTTTGGAGTGCAACACAAATCCCAAGACAGCAGACCTGGTCTAAGGAGTGCCTAATCTCTAAATTATTTCAGCTACCTACATATTGATCTCCAATAGTCTATTATGCCCAGATATGATGAAAAACTTGTTCACTACAGAGTTCTGGTCTAAGAATGTCCATTTCCATCAGTTTGCTGATGCCTGCATATCTCTTTAAGCTTCTATAACAGCACAAATCTTTCCCCAAGAAGGTTGCCTAATCTTTTCTATAGGTCATTATGGGTAGTAAGATTCAGAATTCAAAATGCAATAGCTGTTTCCATGCTGAAAAGCTAAGGTTCAGTCCAAGCATCTCCAGCCAGCAGAGTTCCGGCTCACATTCTTCTCTAACTAGTAAATATTACCAACATTCATCAGAATGTAACATGTAACTATCACCAATCTACGGATTTCAAATTTCATAATCACCCAGTTTAATTTAGATGATGCCAATTCATATTTTCTACATACATTGCAACTGTTTCATTCATAATTAAAACCGTGCTTTTACTTCTTTGCATTATACGTTCACTTCACATTATACCATCTTTAGTCAAATATGACTTCCCCCTTTTCAAGTTTCATAAACATACAACATGCCTGCTTTCAATTTCATTTCCTTAGTTGGTTTCTTATAAGCCACACTGCAATCTTCTATATGCCCTGGTCCCTAAGGAGCCTCTAGAGCAGGGGTATCAAACTGGCAGCCCGCGGGAAAGATATGTCACATCAGGCCATGCCCACCCTGGCTCCACGAATTGGAAAAACGTCATGAAATGTCATGTGATGGCAGCATGACGCGATGAGTTTGACACAAGTGCAACTACCTATTTTTCTTGACATGTTCATGCCATACTATTCAAATTAAGATTTTTAATATATAATCTACATTGCATAGTAATATACTAGTGCCTGCACTCACCAGCTAGCAGGTACTGTATATATGGTACAGTAAAATATATCCATGATGCAAACAGGAGAGCTATTAATAGTGTTCTTTCTTGTTGGCAAGTGATACACAGTGGGAGGAGAAATGAAACCAGAGTTATCTATTAATCACTTTCCTTAACTTGTCCCCCACTATAACAGTAAGGACAGTACTAGTTGCCAGATTCATTACTGAGGCAAAAATGGATGAATGATGAGAACAGCCAATTTTTTGGCATACTTATCTGCCAGTTCCTACAAATGGAGGGTAGCAATTTAATCTAGCTTTTTGGCTATGCCCAAAACTAGGAGAAATTTCCAGCTAGAACAGACTTTCATTAGGGGTGTTACTTGGAACCCTGTCACAATGTCTAAATTTCTCATGTGTCGTTTCGCTACTAACATGAATTGGAATAACAACTTCAACACATAGCAGAAAAACCTTAGATGTCAGAATTGATGTTAAGATTCTTTATATGATTCCGTGAATGTATAAGTGTTTGTGTGCACCAGCATATATCTATTTTAAAGCTGTATGGGATTTTCACAATAGGGCTGTATTGTCTTCCTCATCAGCTATATTTTGACATTGGGTTGAAGTTAATTAATCCCTGTTGGATTTACAAAGTTATCATTTCAGAATTGTTTCATTTCATTATGACTGACTTTGAGTTGGATTTGTGTACTAATAATGAGCACATTTTGCTGAGATATATAAACTTTTATTGAAAATGAATAGGAAGATGACTTTGTTAAAAACTATACAATTAAATGGGCAATTTTTTGAATATAAGGGAGAATATGTGGGATAAAGGATGAAATTTTCACTGAATTATAATTTGAATTTTTGTAAGATGATATACAATTGGTATTTAATACCTGATAAATGATCAAATATGTATAATGGAGTATCAAATATATGTTGGAAATTTAACCAATGTGAAAGTACTTCTATTCTCTTTGATGGATCTGTAAGAAAGTTAAGAAATATTGAGATCAGATGTATGTAGTTTAATTCAGATAATTCTTAAATGTACAATTGAAATCAGAGATTTATCTTTTAGGTTTGACAGATAAACAGATTGAAGGAAAATGGGGGACTTTGTTGCTTTGTACGACAACAGCAAGGAGACTTTCGTATGCACAAAGGTGGAAGGACTTACAAATTTCCTTAATGAAAAAGCGAATGGTGAAATTAATGGAATAGGCTGAGATGGCAACATTAATTGCTTTGATCAAAGAAAAGACTTTGTCAACTATGTTTCTATGTGGAGGTCACTTTTGGACTTTTCGTTTAAAACTGAAAAAAATGAAAATTTAATTTTGGGATTTAACAATTGGAACTGTTTATGATTATAGCAATACCATGTATTATTGTTAATCTCAGAGTTAAGAGATTAATGTGTTTTATATTTGCATGTGTAGTGTACCAAAAATATTCAGAAGTTACTCTTTTTTATTTTTTATTTTTCCGCACTCCTAACTTTGCCCTTTTCTAACCTTCTCTTTTTAAATTCTTTTTTATTTATATTTTACATTTTAATTCTTTTTTACACTTTATATTTCATCTCTTGCTAAAACTTAATAAAGATTTTTTTTTTTAAATGATTGATTATTCTGTGATTTTTGTCCAGCAAAGGCAAGAAATGTATATGCTGAAATTCCATGTCACATCCGCAGGTGCTTATAGGGATAATCAAGCCACATTTCTTCCTTATCCCTTCTCATTTGGCTGCTTGCTACTTGCTTGCCAGTCTGGCAGCCAGAAATGGAGGTCATTTACATAGTTAATATGATCTTAAATAATCCTAGAATATAAAACAAATGAAATGTTATCATCTATAAAATTTGATAAATACTGAAGAGACAAGAAAAACCAAATATCAGTATCATAAGCATGAAAGTAATCACAAGGGATTAAAATACTTTCACTGCAAAAAGAGGTACGTTGTAATTTCAAAGCCACTATTTTGTTCTATTTCGGTGAAACGTTTGCAGATTTAGTACCATATTGTAACATGTACACTGCACCTTTTGTATAATAATCTCAAAACTCCCCAAAGTCATGCTTTTACTTCAAAAACTGTTATTTTCTACATTTCTAATAGATATATTATTTATACTGCAGTCTTTCTACCATATTTTCCCCTTTTGGCCCTTGTTGTTTAATGTAACTTTCAGAATGAAGGAAAGCCCACCAATGCTGCTAGCTAATTTGTGGCTTTTTGATTGGCCTCAATACATTCTTATGTTCCTATTGCTTTAAATAGCAATCTATATGGGTGTTTCACTTACTTCAATCTGTAGTAAGCCATGCCAACGAGTTTGGTGGATTCCCTACTCATTTCATTGATCAGCATTCTGAATTCTTGACTCCAAAATCCTATCTTCACCTCTCTCAGTACTCAACTGGGTCCAAAAAAAGTACTAGTTCGATATCCTAAAGTGATGCTTTAGATCTTTTTGGAGCACAGAAGTGCCTTAACATTTTCTCTCTCTTTAATTCCTCTCTGGTGCTTTGATTGGGAATTGTCGGCATCTCACCCCTCTGGGAGCTCATTATCTCACTAATTCAAATCAAATAGGGAGGAAGAAAAACACAACGCAGAAACCCTAATCTATTTAAAAAAAGAAAAAGAAAACAACCTCAAGCCCCTTAATGAGATTTTTACTCTTGGCAAAGTCCCTCAAGGACAAATTTGCACACCATTGTATTTTCAATGGGAATGAGACTGTTAAAACACAACTGTAATAATTAATAACAAATGGCAATAATTACCGAACAGAACAATGCAGACAGATAGTATATATTTTCAAGATTCCAACTTATTGCAGGTCCATCTTTTAAAAAAAAACACTAGGAATTGATTATAAAAATCAACTGGACCCAGTTATTACAGACATGAGTAAGTTCATTTATGAAATACAAAAATAAAATAATTATTTTCTTCCATGCCAATTAATTATAAGGTGTCATTATAACCATGAGTGACACCTGTAAGCAATTGATGTTTCTTGTGGCCAGGATCACCATGTGGTGCTATTACAGTCTTCTTTTAAGAGTTTGTCATTATTCTATGTATAGGCGGTATCCTGCCCCTGGAATAATGGCAGCTACATAGGAAATAAATGAATCATAATTAATTATCTTTTAAATTTGCTGCAGATGGAGAAAGAAATGTTGATGACCTGTATTACAAGTAAAACTAATGTAGTAGCAATTGCTATCTTGTTTTTTACTGACCCACTGTCACTTAGATCATAACTAAGCTGTCCTTCAAATTCCACAATTTACGAGCCAGTCCCCAAATTCTAAACCAAAATCTGGAAAGCACCAAGCTGAGGAAACCTTGTCCCTCCATCCTTCTTCTGCTCTAATACAGGCAAAAAGTGAAGTCCTATTTTTCTGAACAGAAAGAAAAAAAAAGGGTGAGCAATATAATCTAAAGCCACTTTGGTGTAGTGTTTAAGGCAGCAGGCTACAAAATAATGGGAGACTGTGAATTCTAGTCCGGTCATAGGCACAAAGCCAACCAGGGTGACTTTGGGACAGTCACTTTCTGACCTAGGAAGGAGGCAGTGGCAAACTGCTTCCAAAAAGGTTGCAAAGAAAACTGCAGGGACTTGTCCAGGCAGTCCCCACGGATCAATACTGGCTTAATGTCAGACAAAAGCAACCAGAACCACACATGAAGAGTCTCATTTTATTGCTAGTCCACTGTATTACAAAAACCTTGCCAGAATGACTGCATCCTCTTGGGAATGGTAAGACAAGGATTCTGAGAGAGGTCCAGGTTGTGCCATTTCACTGTTGTACTTCAACAACTCTAAACTCGGGCCTCTCTTGACTGCTCCCTCCAACTTAGCTAGACATTCTACCACACACAGACACCCTTAAAACATAATCATCTAGAAACCAAAGTGGTGGGAGTAATAGCTATTGCTGTCTTTTTCATTCCATATGATGGTTACAACCTGCAACATTACCATTCTCGGTAGGATGCATGTCTTAATTATTAAGTACATATATGGCATAAACCAGTGATGGCGAACCTTTTCAGCACCGTGCCCAAACTGGAATGTGCATGCATGCACATGTATGTGTGTGTGCCAGAGCACCAGAAACCCAAAGACCAGCTGGCTAGTGTGCATGCCAGCTTTTTGGCTGGTTATTTTTTGCCATTCACAGGCTGTTTTTCGGGCCGTTTCCAGGCCGTTTTCCGGTGCTCCAGTGTCTGCGAAGAGCAGCTGGCAATGGCGTGCATGCCCACAGAGTGAGCTCTGTGTCCCATCTCTGGCATGTGTGCCATAGGTTTGCAATCACGGGCATAAACCAACAGCAATTGCCAAAAACCATATAATGTGTAAATCGGCTGTATCACTACGAAAGGGCTATTGGACAGAGTTGCAAATTTGCGATTTCTGATTTGAGGCTTTGCAAACTTAGAACAGAGCACTAATTAATTGGCCACTTATTATTTGTGGTTTCTCTGATTCTTCTCTAGTTACAATGTGGGCATGTTTTCTGCTGTGATATCAAAAGGAAATTGTGGCCAAGTTCCCAGTATTCTGTAGGATATGGCATACATGCTTGTTTTGGCTTTTTCTTTGAACCAAGTCACTTGGCTTGTAAACAGTAGCTATTAACCTAGTATGGTGCATGTGACCAGTCAATTGTGGCTTATTTAATAAATCGTGGTTAAATAAATCATGACAGTACAACTGTGAACTAGGTCACTGTTAGAAGAAAACTGCATGGGTTGACTGTCTTTTATGGAAACACTGGCAGATAACTAAAGGCAGTTCCACATGGACTTTTTGTGGCAGTGTGGAATCAGCTCCAAATCTGTCTGTTCTCATGAGATCAGCAGACTCCGGGAGCTGGGTCAATATATTATTAGCTCTGTTGCAAGGTATATGAAACCCCAGCAAATCCAATCATTATTCTTGAAGTGTAGCAGCTCAGCAGAGCTTCTGGGCAGTCTATTGCCCCATTGGTGGGAATTCTCATCTCATCACACCTCCTGGTTTCTTTCTTTTGCAACAGCCTTATTCTCCAATTTTCAGGTCAACAGGCACAAGGACAATGACAGATCCATTGCTTTTTAAAGAACCCAGGCATAGAAAGGATGGCAGTGCCGGGTGCCTGAAGCCATGTTTATATGGAATTCTAAGCTCAACAGTTTAGGTTACTATGCACAAATGGCCATCTTACCATTCTCAAGCATGGTTCATTAACTCAAACTGAAAGTTTACTGTATTATTCATATCCCGAGCAGCTGCCATTTTGGAACCAGAATTTGAAACCAAGTTTCTTCTAGCATCGTGTACAGAAACAGCTGTTGTGACACCTATGTGTATTAAAAAATTAAAGGACTCCAAATTAAATTATAATTTTCAAGTTTCAAATCCTAAAATCTAGCTGGTCTTCTAGTGGAGCGAGCAAAAGAGATGTTCTCTCTTAATTAGCAATTGTTTGAGTCTTTAATACAGTAAGTGTGGCTAATGGAAGCAAAAGGGACAAAATATTGAGTAAGTATTAGGACATAGAAGATCATAATGTAGAATAGATCATTGTTTCTCTTCTTCTTGGCATTTCCACATGGCTCTAGGACAACTCGCCGCAGCCATCTCACTGCAGGAAATTTGCTGTGGCCATCTCACTGTGGCCATCTTGCCACAGAGAATTCACCATGGGACAACTTTCTGCAGGACAATCCACATGGGATAACTCAATGTGATGAATGTTATCCACTACTGTTTCTTCTACATTATTTTCATTTTTGTCAATTGAAATAATGTCAAAGAAACAATGGTGGATAACATTTATCACGTGAATTGTCCTGCAGTAAGTTATCCCGTGGTGATTTATCCCATTCTATTTCCACACAGGGATGGAGAAGATTCATGTGTGAAAGCTTAGAGCAGGGGTCCGCAACCCCTAGGCCATGGCCAGCGGTGGGATTCAATTATTTTACTATTGGTTCTGTGGGTATGGCTTGGTAGGTATGGCATGACTTGGTGGGCGTGGGTTGGTGGACATGGCAGGGAAAGGATACTGTAAAATCTCCATTCCCTTCCCACTCCAGGGGAAGCTTACTGATTACTGCCCATTTCCTCCCGATCAGCTGAGACTTGGGAGGCAGAGAATAGATGTGGGTGGGGCCAGTCAGAGGTGGCATTCACCAGTTCTCTCTGAACTATTCAAAATTTCCACTATCATTTCTCCAGAACTGTTCAGAACCTACTGAATACCACCTCTGGCCATGGCCCTTACCCGGCCATGGCTATTCAGACCAGGCCACGCAAGCAGTGGGACAGCATGCTCACTCACATGTGTGTATTTCAAGTTGCACACGTTGAGCTGCATGTGCGTGCGTGTCGGTCCACCACTCACACACGTCAAGCTGTATGCATGTTTGTACCGTCCTGCCGCTTGTGCAAGTTGAGCCACGCACATGCATTGGGCCACCACTCATGCAGTCTAGTTCCTTCTCCCCCTCCAGCCAGGCTGTTAAGCCACAAGTGTTGGAGACCACTGTCTTAGAAGATTGCTGCTGATCAATGTAGAGAGATAAATACTGAATTAGGAGGATTCTATGCCATAAAGTAACTTTCTGTGTTCCACTCCAAAGATTTCATTGGATCTGGCATGGGGAAAAGCTAAGAAATATGTTTTTTAAAAGCATCAATTTACTTAAGAAGGACTTTTGATTTTATTTTACTCAATTTACATGGCCACTTACCAAGTGATGCTATCTCCACTCCATTTTCTATAAAAAGTTGTTCAGAATCACGAAATTGTAATTTTTCCCTATGTGTATGGCAAGCCGAAAAATTATGATTCTTAATATTATATTCATCGGGTGTGATTCTGAGTTGTGAAATGATCATGGAATGTTATGGAAAGTGTCCAAGCAAGGACCCAGAAGGGAGCTTGACATCTGTTAATGGACATCCTGCAGACAATATATCACAGCAAGAGAGAAGCAATGGGATTTCTTTGGAATGCTGAGTTGAGAAAAAATGTACATGCAGATGGACTAGGGCAGGAGAAAAAAGCTTCAAGCTGGGCTGTATATAACTTTTAAAAAGGATTAGTGGCGTAGAGAACAATTTGTGGCAGCAGAACAAGTACGGCACAGAAGTTACAACTGCTCAGATCCCCTTTACTAATGCACCACAAAGCTTCTAATGCACCACAAAGCTCCTATCCCATTGTCTTCCTTTGAATCTGGTTGCTAAGAGTGGAACTGTTTTTAAAGCACATCAAAAATGTGGAGTAAGGCAGAGCTGAATCCATTCCCTGCTGTGTTTACACCCACTTATCCACATGCATTAGATATATTTACATGACATATTGTACCACGGTGGATCTAAGTTTTGCAGGTTGGCTGCCAGCAGTAAATCAGATTAAGTCTAAAAGCCACTCTCCTTTTCCAGTGAGGGGGTGGAATCTAGGATGGGAGATGCAGCTGAAAATTTATTTTTTCCCCTGAGTTTGGATGGGCTATTGCTCCTGGGAGTAACAAATATGGCAAGCAGATTTTTCCTTATTGAACCTTGACTAGGATCCTGTGATAAAAAGACCTGAAGAGCTGGAACTAGTGAGGATGTGTTGGCAGGAAAAGTACAGTCAGAATATCAGGGATGTTTTATTTCTTTCTGGAACTGTGTTGCTCAGTTGGATAATTTTACCTTTGCTCCCACTTTCTGTTCCTTTCTTTGCCTGCTCTGTTTACATGATTGCTAGCTTTTGTATGCAGATCTAAGCATACAGCTATCTTATTCCACAAATATTTACTCTGCTGCATCTGTTAAAATAAAAATTCTGTCGTCCTTGTGTTGTAGCATCACACACTTCAAAACCACTTGCCTGCTAGCCTGAGTAACAGGAAAAACTAAAGTCATTTATTGAAAAGCTTAATGCCAAGGAGGAGGAATCTTCAGTTCTGCCCTCCCCAGTGGGGGCATCTTCTCATTCAAGAGCAGATGGTGGCTCAAGTCCAAGTTGCATGTCTTCAAAAGTGCTGGGTTGCTCTTCTCTTGAGAAATAGCCAGATGTTAATGGCTTTTCTTGACTAGGACTGAATGATGAGGCTTTAAAGATTTGTTTATAGATGTAAGATAAAGGAAGGAGAGATTTGTTGTATTTGTAGAGAAAGTGATAAGTTATGGTATTAAAATTGAGAGGAGATGAAGAGAAGATAACAAATTAATTTGTGGGACATCATTTGAAGGGATTAAAGATTAATATTTTTAATTTGTTGTTTCTAGTAGCCCTTAATGGATTTTTCTTGATTAAGTTTGAATGATGAGGTTTTAAAGATTTGTTTTTAGAATGAGATAAGACATTGTAAGAAGATTGTTTTTCTTTGTATTTTTTAGAGAAAATGACAAGGTATGGTGTAAGGAAAAGATATATGAAATTGATTTACTACTTAAAGTAAATATATACATATAGTTATTTCTGGTAGTTCTTAATGGACTTTTGCTGATTAAGATTGAAAGATGAGGCTTTATTATTTGCCAATAGACAAAAGATGATATATGGGATGAAGAGATTTTTGGTTGAAATATTAGAGAAGGTTATTGAGTTATTTAAAGTGTTTGTGCCTGGCTTGATAAAGGGAAAAGTCATTTCTTTCTATATTTTCTTTCTTTTTAAATAAATTTTCCCTTTTCCTTTCCCCAGTTTTTCTTTTTTGCACTTTCTCTTTTTAATATTATCTTTAGTTTCTATTAGTGTTTTATCTTTGTATTTTTAAACTTCAATTAAAAATATTATGAAAAAGGAACAGCCAGGTTCTACCGGTGCCCATCACATTGACCTAAAGTGCCGCAATATGAAAGGAGTTTCAATAGTGCTATTTAAGTAGCACAGCTCCTTCACTGTTCATTTGTCTGACTTCCTCTAATTCTCAGAAAGGTAGAAATTTCTCTACTATTGTAATTCTAAGCATGGACCCTGAATTCAGAATTAGCTTTCTTCTCCTAAGCAGCAAAACATTGGTTCATTTGGATAAATGTCTCACCTTTGCCAGCAGCTCATCACCCAGGCAAGCGGATCCTTCCAAATATGTTCTAACAGAATGACGCATGTCTTGGATGATAATGGACTTACAGTTATTAGTGATCAGAGATTTTATTAAAGGGAAACAAAATGGATATATATTGGGGGCAGGTCTGGGCCAGTTCATTCAGGATCTCAAGGTGGCTTACCCTGCCCCACCCATTTCTCCCCATCTGAGGGGAGTTGGGCTGAGAGAAAGCGACTGGCTCAAATTCATCCTTAGAGCTTTTGTAAATGAGGATGGATTTGAACCTAGGTGTCCTGGCCTCTAGTCCAATACTTTCACCTTACATCCCACAGACTCTCTAATAATATTTCATCATAGTGCAATAATTGAACAATAAAATAATTGAGCCCCCACTTTTTCGCTCTTTCATACAAATACATAAGAAAATTAGGTGCATTAAGTCTCTACCAGGTTTAAAGATCCTAGTTTCCTTATTTCCCTCAAATGCTAACCTGTCCCAAAAGAGCCATAGTTTTGTCCCATCTCCCCAGCAATGCAATTATCCCCCTGCCATACCCCTGCAGCTTATCAGATGGCTATAAAGAAATAAACTCTGCCCTCACTCTTACAGTGAAGCAAAATCTGAATGAAAACCAAGCAGGAAACGTCCCAAGAGTTTAGTCTGCTTTTTTGAGCCCAGCCTCAGGGACACTTAGTCCCTGTTTTTATTGGAAGGACTCTCCTTTGGATAGTTACATATTTTGTGCACAAACATCAACACACCACTCCTGCTTATTCTATTGAGTGGGGCCCTTGGATTTTTGCCTACAAATCCTACTCTAATCCACCACAGCATTTAATTTCAAGGGAGGCCAAATGTGATCCCTAGCAGAATTTTAAATAAAATAGTATTTCAATGAGGCAGAGAAGAAGAAAAAAAGCAGAAATTGGTTAAGGTTTCAACAATAAAAAGGTTTGATAAAAAGTAATAAACCGAATAAACAATATTGATGAGATATCCCTTTGCAGCAAGCCTTATATTACAGTCCAATGCACTTCTCCTCAGAAGTAAGCCCTGTGGCATTGACCCGGGCATACTCCTGGGAAGTGTGTATAGAATCATTTCCTTAACATCAGTGCATTTTTTCTTAGCTTAGAAAAAACAATCAAAATCTTCAAGGTCCCTGCTATTCAAGAGGAAATACTTGTGTCAGCAGAAAAAAATAGCACCAAGTGGCTATTGCTCCAGGCGAAGATGCATCAGAGTTCCCAGAGTTTTGGGAGGAGAGAGATGAGACAGAGTTGGAGATTGGCCTCCCTGTCTTCTAAATCCAGCATTCAGATAAGAGCACAGGACAAATAAAAAGGTCCTGGTTCCTCTTGTGGGTGATCTGTGGCAGGAGTTCAAGAGAGCATTGCAACTGTCCTTGCCTAGGAGATGTTTCATCCACCTTTGATATCACTGGACATAGTATCCTTCCGGGGCTTCTGTGAAGGTTAGGAGTAAGAGCACCACATTACAGCAGCTTTGCTTCTTCCTGAGTGAGATTTCGGTTGGTGATCATGGGGGAGGACAGGTGAACCCCTCAGGCACTCCAGCATGGGATGCCCTTGGGTCAACCATCTTTCCCATTCTTTTGAATAGCTACACTGAATCCAATATTTGAGGGGCGGCCATAGAGAGGGGAGGGTCAAACTATTTTCCAAAGCACCTGAAGGCCAGAAAAGGAATAATGGATGGAAACTGGTCAAGGAGAGATTCAACGTAGAAAAAAGGATAAATTTTCTGACAGAACAATCAACCAATGGAACAGAAGTTGCCTTTGGAAGTTGTGTGAGCTTCATCACTGGAGGCTTTCAAGAAGAGATTGGACTGCCATTTGTCAGAAATGGTGTAGGGTCTCCTGTTTGGGCGGAGGGTTGGACTAGTCGATCTACAAGGTCCCTTCCAACTCTGTTAAATCTGTAATCTACATGAAAATACTAGCTGGGGTCATTTATTGGCATGGGATTAAGTAAGATCAGTTTGTAGAAAATACATGGTTATACATCTTGGTTCTTGGCTAAACAAATGAGGTGATCCAATCCCTAGAGGATATCAGGCCTGGATAGTGAGAAATAGTTTCTGGCTTACCTCAAGATGATGAAATGGATGTTAGTTCAGAAACTAGCCAATTCCAAATTGACTCCAACTGTGATTACACTTTCCTGAAAGAACAGCCCTAAATGGGGAGGGGGTTGTTCTCCTGGGGGCTTGAATTCACAGATTACCTGCATATATAACTGGAGATTATGGCCAAAAAGGCCAGGTATTGTAAGTGTTCCAGTAGCTGCCTTTTCTGGAACAAAAGGCACCAATTACAGTCACTTAAAACCTTGCCACCTTGTCAGGGGTGGGTTTCAACCGGTTCGCGGCGGTCCCCGTGAACGGGTTGGTCGGCGAACCCGGAAGTAAGTAACTTCCGGGAACGGCGAAGGGCCCACCCACCCGCCCGCCCGTGCTCCTTACCGGTCTTTGAAGGCTTCTGCGCTTCCACGCAGGTGCATGGCACATACAGCGCCTGCGCGATTCTCCGTGAGCAGCTGGATGGCACATATAGCGCCTGCGTGAGTCTCCGCAAGCAGCTGGAGCATCGCGCAGGCGCTAAGATGCATGTGTGAACTGCGCGCGTGCACGAGGACGCCGCAGGCCCCGTTCCAACCGAACTGGTTGGAATGGGATTAGCAACCCACCCCTGCACCTTGTAAATTGCTTACTGTAATTTGGTCTAGATGAGGATGCACTTGAGGCAGAGGTGGGTTCCTACCAGTCCAGATGAGTTCAGCCAAGTAGGTAGTAACTCGGCCTGCCACGCCCCCAAACTGGTTCTATCGGCGGTGGCAGCGTCTTGATTTTTGGTTCTGCGCATGCATTGAAGGCCCTGTTGACTTGTATGTCACTAAGAGTCATCCAGAGTGAAACAGCATAAAAGAGGTTATAAACAAAAATTGCTTCTCTACAGTCACTCAGTGATGGTACTAGCTAGCATTCTCTTTACAAAGCATTCCCTTCTTTCGATCTGCAGAGTCTGGCATTGGTACAGGATTCTGATTGCCAATATGTCCGTTCATATGGTCAGAAAAGCAAAATAACGCAACAAAACAAAATCATTCTCCCAATCCATTAACAAACCAATTGACAATGTGGAAGTGGGAATAAAAACATCCTTCCCTTTTGTGCCAAACTGCACACGCTTTGATTTTCCTGAAATCAGTGGGAAAAAGAAGATCCCAAAGTGGGATTTTTTGCTTTTTTTTCAAAAAGGAATCTATACTGTTTTTGGGGGCGGGGGGGTGTTTCTTTGAAAATATTTCGCTTCTAATCCAAGAAGCTTCTTCAGTTCTAACGGAATGGTGGGGAATGGAAGGATTTATATTCCTTGCAGTTATTTGGTCATTAGCTCTCTGAGAGTCGTTGAAGCCATTTTATGTGATACAGATAAACAGATGAGAAAAGAAATATTTTCAAAGAAAAAAACCCCAAGAAAACCCAATTGCTTCTTGGGAAAAAAAAAACACTTTTTGGACAACCACGACCTGGATTAAGAATCTCCATAGACAGAAAAAGAAGATCCCACCCCTTTTTATTCAGCAAAAAGAAAAAAAGGCTGCTTTTGTAGATTTGGGATATACCAAATGCAGAGATAGAAAGTTAGGATACATTTTGGCACTGGAAAGTGTTAATTATGGGAAACAAAATTCTGGTGAAAGGCAGAGCTGGAAAACCTTTCTGTGTTCCAGTATAGCCACATTCAATCACCCTTGACTTTCATAGTCTCTTACAAATAGATGTTTTGCATGGTGCTGCACCACCAAATGGAATCACCAATATCAAAATTTCCCATCAGTCCAGATTCTACCATGTTTTCCCGAAAATAATACAGGGTCCTTTTTCTTTTGACCCCCTGAAATAAGTGCTCCACCTGATTTTCAGGGAGGTATTATTATTTTTTAGGTGCAGAAGGCAGAGAGCGTGGTCACCTCATGGCTGCTGCTGTGTTGCAATATTTTCAGGGAGGGCTTATATGCATGCACTCAAAAGTCCTATTTTGGCTTATTATCCGGGGAGGTCTTGTTTTGGGGAAAACAGGGTATTTTATTTGCAACTTTAGCATTCTAGTTTCTTATAATTGATAGGGTGTCTTTTGGGAAGGTAGTGTCAACGAGGTGTTGCAATTCCTCCTGGAACTATTCCACTTCATCTGCAACTGTGGTTGGAGCATATACCATGTCTGTTACATTCTCAATAATTATTTCTAGCTTCCTTTAGTGAATATAATCTACATTTTTAAAAAAATCAGCACAAATAAAAAAATGGTTTTCAAATAAAATATACTTCGAGTCTCAGTCTCTCTGAAGACTCTTGTCTTCTTTTTCATATGCTAGTTTTGACTCCTAACCAGTGTTCCTCTTCACTGAAATGTCAACAATGCACAAAGCTTTCACTCAATGAACCACTGACACACTAATTCACATGCTGTGCTAAGCTATGTTTAACTATTTGTGCAACACTGTAAGTCATATATTGTACAAAGTGGCTAGGTTTGTGCAATGTGGTAAACCAAAATCAAACATTATAGCTTTACATAATGTGAGGATATGTGCAATATATATTATCCCTCCCCATCCATCCATCCATCCATCCATCCATCCATCCATCCATCCACCCACCCATCATCTATCTATCTTGTTTCCACAAAAATAAGATCTATCCTGAAAATAAGCCCTAGCATGTTTTAAATTGATCCTAATATAAGCCCTAATCCCCCCAATAAGCACCTGTGCAACCAGCCAGCCAAGAAATGAGCCGGCGGCCACATGGGGTCCTGCTGGACAGGGCTGCTGGAGCTGCCGCAGCGAGGCAAGACAAGTCTCGGTGCATGAGTGGCACTGGTGCCCCATGTGGCCTACTGCCCTACTGCAACTAAGCAGAAGTGGACCGCCCATACATGGAAAAAAATAAGCCATCCATGAAAATAAGCCCTAGTGCTTATTTCAGTGCCCAAAAGAAAATAAGACTTGGTCTTATTTTCGGGGAAAAACATTTATCTGTCTGCCTGTCTGCCTGCCTGCCTGCCTGCCTGCCCGCCCGCCCGCCCACCTGCCCATCCATCCATCCATCCCACCTGGCTGTTATTATAGTCCAGTGCACTCAGATGTCAAGTGGGGAAAGGCTGCATTATAAGCCTTTCTGCACATTGAAGAAAACCCAAACTTTAAATACAACTAGTCCTCAACTTGCAACCATTCATTCAGCAACTGCTTGAACTTGTGCTAATTGAAGGGACTTACAACCTGGTATACACCAAGTTACAGCCACTGCAGCATCCCTGGGTCATGCCAACAAAATTTGGGCACTTGGTAATATGCCTTCCCTTATAATTGACTGCAGGGATGCTGCACTAGTCTCTCCCCCCCCCCAATTGCTCCCACCTCAACCAACTGGTGCCCACATACCTAGGGCCTATTTTGAGATACCTGAGAGGGCAAGCAGACCATGTGTGAGTTTGGCAGGTCCTAAAAGGCAGGGCCATTCCCACTGTGTGAGGCACCCCATGCTTAATGACTCGGACAGTCACTTAAAGATTACAACAGGCAGAACAGAGATAGTGGTTGTTAAGTGAGACAGTCATATGGATGCCTTACCTAACTATTGACATGACGTATCACAGTAATAGCTGGGCTGGGCTCTATTATGGTCATAAGTTGAGAGCCACCTGTAGTTAAAAAAGAATGCAATATGTAAAATTTCATATCCACATTGTCTCATTTTTGCCTTACCTAGTTCCAGTGCAGGTTTGAAAAAAGAATGTTTAATTTGTACTTTTGTGAATTGGTTCTGATTCTTTGTGGCTGCTAGCTTTAGCAGGCTGGAGGAAAAAGTATTGACTTCAAGAAATAGCATACATCTCCAAACCACATATCTTCTGCAGTTGACCCCTTTGCTACGCTGAAATATTTTCCAAGGTGGTAGGAATTTCCTGATAGAATGTCAAACATTTATTAAGACCAGTTCTCACACTTAAGTCAGTGTTTCTCAACCTTGGTGACTTTAAGTCCTGTGGACTTCAACTCCCAGAATCCCCCAGCCAGCATAGCATAGCTGGCTGGGGAATTCTGGGAGTTGAAGTCCACAGGACTTAAAGTCACCAAGGTTGAGAAACACTGACTTAAGGAATGCTTGCAGTCAGGCTGGAATACATTACCAAAGAGTGAAATCATGGGAGAATGCCTGCACTGTCCTATGCAGCCTTGACTTGCAACAGTGTTCATGCTGAAGCCAATTCTGCTTCCCTCCAAATGAGGGATGGATTAAAAGAAAATTGACCAACGAAGATTGACCAATTGCACAACAGTTGTTTATATTCATGCACTGGGATCAAGGGAGGATCATGTCCAGAAGGCAAAGCTAAGGTCCAGGAAAAAAGCAAGTCTGGATCAAGATCAGGAGAGGCTAACGGAGAAGGCCTGGAGGGGATCAGTTCAATTGCTGTGCACATTGCTTTGCATTTTTTGTCATAGACAAGGTTGAGTTTGGGATTTGCCATTATGCTCAGACACTGATTACCATGCCACAGAACCATTAACCTCTCAATCTGAATCTAGGTGAACTAACACTGTACAGTTGAGGATATGATCCAAAAAAAAAAAGTCCCACTGATCCCCAGTAGTTCATTGACATTGTTTATGTAACAAGTACAAACTAGGCCTAGAGAAACATATGCAAGGCAGGGTGTGGAGCAGATCTGGATAGTTGGGAATCAAGCTGTGATGCTGTCTGTCTTGATCTAACATTATGGCAGTTCTGGGCTGTATGAACACACACATATGCACACACATTGGCATAGCCTTACCAGGTGTCTGAGTAAAAAATTAAAAAAAAAGATGGTACTGACTGCCAGCCGGCAGCAAGGCCCCACTGGGAAAGGAATGAGGCTACTCATAAATATCTCATGGCACCTTGCTGGGAAAGGGGATGGATGATGCAAAAGGAGAACTGGCAGAAGGTTAGGCTTCTTATGCTCCACTGAACCTCATAAATATGGTAATAGCAGGACAGGGACATGACTCTTGCTGGTACATGGTATGGGAAGAATCAAAATAGAACCGGCACAGTAGTCTGCCATATGCCCGTGACTGTACACAGGACAAAAAGTTACAGTCTAATTCATTCTAGTCCCTACCCCTGTAAGCAACTCTCTCTGCACTTGTGCCTCTTAGCATCTCTGGGATACTTTGGGAGGTACAAGAGCTCTAACTAGACTTAGCATTAAATGGTCCTCTGATTTCAGGTCTGGCTTTCTGTAGGTAGTGATTCAGTTCCCCAAGTTCTCCATATTGAGCTATTTCCAATCCAAGTGGAGAGGCAAAAGGTGATACTCAAATGTGTTGACCTGCCCAAAAAGCCTCACTTGGTGAGAATGTCTGTATGTTCTGGCTACTTAGAATTTTGGAAGACTAGAATAGAACGGAATGGAATGGAACAGAACAGAACAACGGAGTTGGAAGGGGCCTTGTAGGTTTTCAAGTCCAACCCCCTGCTTGGCAGGAAACCCTGTACCATTGCAGACAAATGGTTGTCCAACATAATGCATCATCACTAACATCATCATCATCATCATCCATAGATAGGCTATATGCATCACAATCTATAATAGTTAACGCCATAAAGAGAACAGTGTGATGTTCTGTAAACATGCATGCCTATTCACCTTCCTGAAAACTGACATTCAAAGCACATTTTCTCTCTCTCTCTCTCTAGTTAAATGCCTTTGATGAAGTTGACATATAAGGAAAGCCAATGAAATCTTGAATGGTGTTAAAAACTGATGCATTTAAGATGGTATATGCTTTCCTGGACTGTAGTCTATTTTATCTTATACATAGGATAGGATCTTGATTGCATGTTTAGATGTATGTTCAAAGATATGTAGTCCAAGAAGATCAGAAGTAACAAAATATAGAAGCTATAAAACATTATAACTAACTTTAACCATTCACACTCAAAATATTTTGCAACCAATTTAAAGCCTTGGTTGTTCTCTTTAAATTCCTGTAATCTATAGTATATATAGGAAGTCTTTGTTTAACGACCACTTGTTAAACAACCCTTCAGAGTTATGACAGCCCTGAATGAGGAAAGTTGCGATCCGTCCTCACAGTTGCAACCGTTGCAGCATCTCCACATTCACATGATTGTGATAAGGCAACCAATTCACAATTATCATACAGTCACACGATCACTATTTGCAACCTGCACTGCCAGATTCCCACAAAGTTGATGGGGGATCTGACAGATCCCAAAGGGTAATCACATGATGGTGTGCTTAATGACTGCAGGCTTCCCTTAAAGATGGCAACTGGAATTGCTGGAATTGTTGACATAAGCTGACATGATGGTGTGGTATCACATTTTATGATAGTGTTTGCTTAGCAATGGAACTGCTGGTTCCAATTCTTATGGTTAATGGAGGATAAGCTGTAACATCTACCAATCTGGCCTTCTAGGAAGCATCTATGAAAAGTTTCTTCCCCATTGTGGGCTTCACAGAATATGGGCCAGATAGCAGATCTTGTCTGTCCCTTCCCCCTCTTTATAGAACTCTCTGCCCCTGGATGTAAGCACAGCCCTAACTTGTTCATATTACAAAGGCAATCAAAGTTTGTATTATTTCACTAAGCCTTTGAACCCTAGTGATCTGAGTGCAGCATTCACCTTGCGCATTTCACTTTTGAAGTTTTATGATTCAGGGTTTTTGCTATATTGCTGTTTGCCACCTAGAGTTCTCTGGGATTGCAAAAAAGTAAAAGGATTGTTAAATAAACAAACGTATCTACCGTATCTACCGTATCTATCTATCTATCTATCTATCTATCTATCTATCTATCTATCTATCTATCTATCTATCTATCTATCTATCAGCTATCAGCTGTCTATCTACCTACCCACCTACCTACCACAATAGGTGAACAGATTTGCTTCTCATACAATGTGTTGTTTCCTGCAGCAACCCTGCCTTGCCTGTCTCCTCATTTTTTCCCAATGAAGGAAGTAGGGTACATGCCCTAAAATTGTGGTGGTGGCAAAAGATTCTGATTACCAAGAGGGACAAATGCAGTGATGGAAGGCAGCGAGTGGGAAGGAGGACAAGAGGGCAATTAGTTAGCTAAATGGAGGACTTGCCCAGCACTGGAACCCATGTAAAGGTAGTGTAGATGTTGCATTTTTACTTCAATTGAAAAAAATGATAAATGAGGGAAAATACATACATGCATGTTTTACATACATGTAGATTAAACAAAGCAGTGAAGAGCTGAACAGTAGATTACTGCAGAGCCAGGGACATAGCCTTGATGATCAATCACAATGGAGGGAGCCAAGGAGAAAGGTATATATGGAGTCCTGAATAAAGGTAGGTGTGTGGGCCTGTCTCTGATGTCCTAGCTTTCCTCTAAGTCAGGCTGCCCAATCCATGGCCTGTGAACCATTTGCGGCCCTGGACCATTAGTAATGTGGCCTCACATGATGTAATAAAATATTAAAAAATAACGTTTGTTATTTATATACATCAACTATGTTATATATTTTATATGCAGCCCAAGACAATTCTTCTTCACTCACTGTGGCCCAGACAGGTTTGATACCCATGCTCTAAGTCAAGATGGTTCCCTTCCAGATGTTGGATTGGTTCGTTCTATTTGGCATCCACCGTGTTTTTCTGAAAAACCAAAATACAGAAATTAGCTTATTGATTTATTTGTTTAAAGAATTCATGTAGCCACCTGTCTCACCTAGGGGCGACTTTAGGCAGCATGCAAATATTAAAACATAACATAAAACATCAAATCCAGGGGTGAAATTCAGCAGGTTCTGACAGGTTCTGGAGAACTGGTAGCGGAACTTTTGAGTAGTTCAGAGAACCAGCAAATACCACCTCTGGCTGGCCCTAGAGTGGGGTGGGAATGGAGATTTTGCAATATTCTTCCCCCAGGAGTGGGGAGGGAATGGGGATTTTTGCAGTATCCTTCCCCTGCCACACCCGCAAAACCAGTAGTAAAAACAAATTGAATTTCACCACTGATCAAATCAGCATAGTTTAGTACACGGGTGTCAAACTCATGGCGTCATGTTTTGCAATGTTTTTTTTCCTTTGTGGAGCTGGGGTGGCCATGGCCCGCATGTGACGCATCTGCCCCATGGGCTCTGGTTTAGTATATGGGGAAACCCTGGGCAACAATAGCTGGAAAGAGACAGAAGGCAGATCCTTCTGCAATTGTGCAACAGTTAAATCCCAAGAAATACAAGAAATGCTGAGCAATCATTTACTTCAAGGAGAAGAAATGACTGGAATTGATAGGCAGGAAAACTGGCAAATAAACCACAAATGTAGTTTCAAAAACCTTCATTATTTTGTGGGTGCTGCAATGAGGCAAAGCAAAAAGATAGTATCACACAATCAATATGCATTTCAGAATACTGTTAAACTGGAATATCCCCCCTCTTCTTTCTCAAACAGAATTGTAGAGCTCTGCTGCCCTCTGTTTTGCCAGAAGCCTAGAAGCCCTCCTGGCATCAGATGTAAGATTGAGAAGAGTATGGGTATGAACAGAGCACAAGAGGCAATGCTAGCAAAGAGAATAAACTGAGAGAAATGGCTAATGAACACAGGTAATGGCACACAGACATTCACAACTGAGAACACCTCAAACATATCTGCAATTACACTTCCATTCAGCTTACTACCAAGTAATGAGGGATGTACTGTTCCCAAATATACACATTTCTTAAAATTGTGCTGGAATGGTGCTAGCTTGAAGGGGAAAATATATTTATTAGAGTGAGGTTAGTGATGACTTAAGCTACTTCATCACTGATAGAGCTCCATCATGGGAAAAGGCAAGAGATTGGTTTTGCTAGAAGACCATTGTACTATGGTTAAATTCAGACAGGGCACAGTCTCTGCCTCTCCTTCTCACATGATTGTTCTTACTCAGTACACTTAGAAATAAGACCCTTGCCCAAGTACACCACCTCCTTTCTCCATGTAGTTGGCTTATGTGCATACAGCAAAATGGGCTGGATTGTACATTCTCCCCATCTCCTTACCCTGCCTGTATAATTCAGAAAACAATCTAGGGGCAGAGTCTATCTCTCTGTAACACCAACAGTATTCAATAAATGATCAATAATCATCCTTAGCATCCTAAGAGGACTTAGATGATCAATAATCATCCTTAGCATCCTAAGAGGACTTAGAGCAGCTAGAGCAGGGGTGTCAAACTTGATTTCATTGAGAGCCACATCAGGGTTGTTTGACGTCAGGGAGCCAGGGTAGGCATGGCAGGGTGGGCGTGGCCAGCTCAATGTCACTCCTGTGGCAGCCCAAGCACTCTGCCAGCGAAAATGGCTCCCTGGGCTCCATTTTTGACCACGCAAAGCCTTCCCAAGCTACGTTTCCGCTGACAGAGGCACCACCAGCTAGTCCTTCGCCATTTCCAAAGCAGCCCCGCAGGCCAGACCTAAGTACCCTGTGGGCCAGATTCAGCCCCCGGGCCTTAAGTTTGACACCTTTGAGCTAGCAGGAAGCACAACCGCCCTATCTTTAGCTCTGCTGAAAGAAAATGCTGTTCTATTGTCCTCTTCAAAGGAACAAGCTCAGAAAAGCATATTAAATGTATGGAATTTAATGGAATTCCTTCCAATCTCTTAAAAATAATTCTGTCTGGGAAGGAAGATGGAGAGGGATCTAGAATGAAGGAGCCAACAACATTCCACGTCATTGACCCTCTCCCAAAGGAAAATACTGGAGGATTTGTATCTGAAATATTTTTCTCTGCGACTTTTAGCTGCATCCTCTGGTCAACTTCTCCTGCCACACCAAGTTTGGCTCCACCTTATTGTGTTTAAGTGTTTTCCCACCGATGGACAAGCAGAGAGCCAACACCTTTACATAATTTTGTTCACACATTAGTCCTAATGTAAACCTGTCATGCTAGCTTTCCTTAGAGGCCCTCTGCAAATCTAACCCGAAGGTCAGTTTTGCGCCCTGATTTCAAGGAAGCTTAACCCTAACCCTAGTTCAATTTTCACTGAGAATGGGATTGTCTCATGGTGTTTTATCGTGGTTGGCAAATAAGTCCAAATGAAAATTGTCAACCTCACATTAGTTAGAGAATCTCTACAAATATAACCCTGATGATACCCTGTTTCCATGAAAATAAGACCTCTCTGGATAATAAGCCCAATTGGGCTTTTGAGCCCATGTGCTAAAATAATCCCTCCCCGAAAATATTGCAACATATCAGCAGTCATGAGGTGACCACCCTCACCACCTCCTGCACCTCAAAAATAATAATACCTCCCTGAAAATAAGGCCAAGTGCTTATTTCGTGGAATCAAAAGAAAATAATCTTTTCTGTCTTATTTTCAAGGAAACAAAGTAGTTTTCAGCTCTGATTCCAAGGAACTGAACCCTAACCCTAATTTAATTTTAATCTGGAATGGGATTTTCCCATACATTTCACTGCGCTCCACAAATAAGTTTGAATGTAAAGTTGTCACCTTCACTTTTATTAGAGACCCTCTGCAAACCTACATCTGATGTCACTTTTCGGCTCTGTCTTCAAGGAAACCTAACCCTAACTGTAGTTTGATTTTCACTTGGAATATTTTCTGGTATATTTGCAAAAATAGGTCTGAATGCAAAGCTGTCAGATTCACTTTTCTTACAGAGCCTTTGCGAATCTAACCTTAATATTGATTTTCAGGCCTGATTCCAAGAAAGCTTAACTCTAGCACTAACCCTAATTTAATTATCACCAGGAATAGGATTTTCCCATGTACTTTATTGTGGTACACAAATAAGTCTGAACAAAAAACTGCACCCCACACTTCCTTAGAGACCCATTGCAAATGTAATCCTGATGTCAATTTTTGGCTCTGACATCAGAGATGCCTAACCCTAACCCTAACATCTCTGGGAATCACATTTTCCCATACATTTTACTGGCTCCAAAAGTAAGCCAGAATTTGGAGCTTTCACCTTCATTTTCCTTTTTAGAGTCCTGTCTCTCCTCCCTTGCACCTTCCCCCCACTGAGCTGATGGGCAGCACGCCTGTGTATAATCTCCAGCTTTCTTTTGTTGCGAGCTATTCACAAGCTCCGAGCACTTTGAGGCTGAGATTGTCTCTCACCTTTTGTCTGCAGCGCCTGGAAGGACAATATTGGTGCTCCTAAGGACAGAGGATCATGCATTAAATATGAAATAATGGTGTGATAAGGAAACAAAAAGAAAAATGTAATCCTGACTTATCAAGAAATACATACCATCAATGATATAAGATATCACATGTACACAAGTATGCGCATGCACGCACACACAAAGAGTGATGGGGAACAAGAGATGTACCAAATGTATGTATGCACGAGTAGGAATATGAATGTACACACAAAAGCATTTTACCCATTACAGTAAAGGAAATGGTGGAGAGGTTTGTCAAACAGGGCTACAGAGACACATTTCTCCATGTTCATGCTTCATATCAAAATAGCTTGGAATCTTTGAATTCATAAAACTTGGCCAACCTTATTCCTTTCTCAAATTGTGGAACTTGTTCTCCTACAAAGAATGCTGTGGCTGGGATAGAAACACAGAGATAGAGGAAGAAGAGGAATGGAGAAGGCATATTTGGCAAAGACAGAACTGAAGATGAAAAGTGGGGGAAAATGAAATTACTCAATTTAAACTCACTCAGACACTTTGGAATTGTTTCAAAAATTAAGATAACATTACCAAAACACTGCATGTACAATCCTTTACACTAGCTATCCCTTCTTATTCCAATCCTTACTTCCTGCCAGTTCTCTGAACACAATGGTTGACAATGACTCCAAGATGAAGAACTGTAGGCTAATTGTTATAGTGTGTTCCTTGGATTTAACAATCAGCATAACCAGAAAGGCTGTAAGGCAATGCCTAATGCAAAACAAAAAGAGTCAAATTCACTACAATCTTTCCACAATTCCTAGCTAGCTCTTGCCTACATATTGGGAGAGACTGAATAATTGATAAATTTAATCAAGAATAGCACAAAATTAAGAATTCATGAACCAAATATTACCTGATTTCATTTTTCAAAGGAAAATAACGTTGGGGACAGCAGTGGGAAAAAAATAAAGCATGCAAATATTAATAACCTTACTTTTTGCACCACTTGCCACATTTTCTGCTGATTCAGTATCATTTTGTAGGAAAGTCTTTTTGATCAAAATAGTCATAGGCAATCCTAGTCACCTTTCCAGAAATCAATTTCATCCTCTATTTTGACTTAATGGCTTAATGTTTTGTTTAAACTATGTTTACCAAGTTTCTTGATTAGTGGATTCTACTTTTTCCCCCCTTCCCACATCTGCTTCCCTTTTGAAAAGACCCATAGAACTGGCAATCCAAGACAGTAAGACATGTCTGAAGGTATCTTTAATGCTAATTTAAGCATTAAAGCCCATATAGCTCATTATTGGGAATCCATTATTTTATATTGGAGCCCATATAAAATCTGGAAACCTGTATTACTAAACTATAACAATCAGTGATGTGCAGTGAGGTTTATGGCTCGTGAGGCACTGACACAGTGGTGGGTTTCAATTTTTTTTAGACTTGTGGACTTCAACTCCCAGAATTCCACAGCCAGGCATGCTCAGTTCCGATTTAAAGCGACAGCATTTGTTTTTCTCCTTTGCAAAAAAGTTTCCTTCATTGATGTGCCTCATCTAGTCTGATTTTAGGCGTTTTATGATCACTCAAACAGAGTTAAGCAAGGGTTAAAAGCCTAAAAATTCCTAACGTAAGTGAGGGACGTCATTCTCCTGCCTCCTCTTGTAGGGGGTGCCTTTTAGAGGCTTTTTTAAACAGTTAAGCAGAGTCATCCATGGTGACTCTGGCAGCAACTAGCTCAGCCTGACCTCAGCTCTTGCCTTTTTCCTTTTACATTTTTTTTTTATGATGACAGGCAAGAGCAGAGTTGAAATCCTCTCTGAAACAACTGGAAAAAGGTATGTGTGGGTTGGAGGGAGGGGGAGGAATTCAAACTTCATCCTCAAGTGTAGATCCCTCCCCAAGTGTAGTTTGATTGAAAGCAGAGCCATGTTGCCTTTTCAAACACACACACACACACACAGCTGGATAAAACTATATAAGCCCAGCTTCACTGATTACAAGTTTGAAAAGGCAGCGTGAGGGCGTGTGTGGCAGAGGAGCTGCTTTCAAGCCATTGGAAAATATATCGAATCCAACTTCTGTGTTTGTGTCTGTTTGAGAGAGTGGGTAGGGAGGGAGAGAGGGAGGAAGGAGGGGGAGGGAGAAGAAAAAGAATGAAGGAAACTTTTTTGCAAAGGAGAAAAACAAATGCTGTCGCTTTAAATCAGAACTGAGCATGCCTGGCTGTGGAATTCTGGGAGTTGAAATCCACAAGTCTAAAAAAATTTGAAACCCACCACTGTGTCAGTGCCTCACTAGCCATAAACCTCACCGCACATCACTGCTAATAAGTAACATGGGACATAGAAGATACTTTGCATTTTTCAAACTCAGAAAAAGTTTTAAGGTCCTTGTAGATGAAATGGACCCTGAGTATTCATGGGAAGAAAAAGAGACGTTGCAGAATAAGAGAGTGGATGGTGAATCACTAAAGGGCACAATATAGCTGTAAGGAAACTAAGAGAAGAGTCCTAGTAGTTGGTGATTCATTACTATGAGGAATTGATTTTTTTTATATTGACCAACCAATTGGATTATGAAGTATGCTGTTACAAGGAGCAAAGACATGGCAGAACTTTGAAGACTTATCAAGACTATTCAACAACTCCTATTTTAATTCTCTCTGAAGAAAAATCACATGCTTCACTTGGAAATTATGAAGGGCATAATGAAGGGGGAGGGTCAAAGACTGAGATTAATCATAACATGATCAGGAAATATTTCTTTTCCTTACATCATTTTATCAGGAATAGATCAATTACATCCTGTTGTACTAAAGAAACTTTCAAGCCGAACACCAAGAATGTAACATGGTGATTTTTCCCAGCTGAGTTCTTTATTGGTTTCACACTTATAAACAAAATCTTGCCAGACTGAAGATTCTACTATCTGCATCTAGAATATACCTCTGTTTACTATTAGGGAGGTGCTGTCTTCACCCTTCTTCTTTCACATGTAACATCCAGACTGAGTTGCCTCTTTTCTGAAATGCCCCCCTTTCTTCCTGGAAATCCACCTCCTTACTATATTCCCTCGCACTAACTGATGATCTGGCTAAAATAATCTCTACAGTCTTTAAAAAATCTTGGAGAACTGATGAAGTGCTAAATAAGTGGAGAAGAGCAAATGTTGTCCCTATCTTTAAAAAGAGGGGAAAAAAGAGGAAAAAGGAAGAGTCAGCAATCTACAGATCATTCTGTCTGACAGGGATTCTGGTAAAGATTTAAGAGCAGATCATAAAAATACAAATTTGTAAATCTCTTGAAAATAATAATTATCAGAAAGCATGGATTTCTCAATATTTGGCAGACTAATCTAGTTTTTTGATTGGACAAGTCCCTAAATAGATAGTGACTTTAAACATAATGTATCTTTCCATAGATAGTGGAAATGCTTTAAACATAATGTACCTTAAACATAATGTAGGAAAGTATTTAACAAAATGCCTCATGACATTTCATTAGTTAAGTTTGGATGGAATGATAATTTATTTATATATATAAATGTGTGTGTGTTTGTATGTTTATATGTGTGTGTGTCGGTAGTAAGTTTGGCAATTGTACAGAGTGTTTGTCAAACAGATGTGCCAACAATCAGCCACATATTCCTTTGTTCAATATTTTAATTAATGATTGGAATAAAGAGACGGAGGTGGAGTTTAGCAAATCTGCAATTGATACAAAACTGAGTGGGATAGCTAATGACTAGATAGTCAGAAGCACAAAATCAGAATGATGTTGATATACTGAAGAAATGACTAAAGGAAGCAGAATGAAATTTAAAACTGCAATGTTATTTATTTAGAAACAAAAATCAGATGCATAGGTACAGGATGGAGGCTACATGGTTTGATAAAATTAGTGCCACAAATAAATAATTTTGGAATAGCCATTATTTAGAAACTGAATATAAGCTAGATGTGGCAACAAATGTAGTATAAGGTTGCACCAACATAACTATAATTTCCAAATCATGAGAAATAATGGAGCCACTTTGTTCTTCTTTGGTCAGATTGCACCTTACATAATATGTCCATTTCTTAAGGCAGCTTGAAACGGGTTGAGAGTAGGGCAATAAAGATGATAGTGGGACTAGAAAAGCCCTTTGAAGAGAGAGTGAAAGAGCTGAGTAAGTTTAGCCCTGAGATAAGATGGATAAAAGGGGATATAATAGAACTCCAAATACCTGAAAGGATGTTATAAAGTAGGTTGAGATCTTTTTTTCTTGTTCCAAGAGTGCAGGATGCCAAATAATGGTTTTAAGTTACTAGAAGGCTATATGGTACTAAAAAAAAGTCTTAACAATAAAAGCATTTCAACAGTGGAATCAATTACCCCAAAAGGTTGGGATTGGATGTGTTTGAATGGAAGGTAGACAGTCATGTCCAGTCATTCTTTAATTTGGACTCATGCAGAGAAAAAGGTTGGATGATGGGCTAAACTGCCCCTTCCAACTCTTTGATTCTATCAGTCAGGTTCACATACATGTCAAGATATAGGGAGTGGGTAGGCAGATAATAAAATGTGCTTTGCAATATAACCCACAAACCATATTTACATACTTGTATCTGACATTAGATGTAAATATGAAATGGCAAGTTTTGATTCTAATATAACACTATACATTTTGTCATTATTTCATCATCTCAGAAACAGATTCATAAGTAAACTGGTTAGCTTCCGTGTTTGTGGATTGCTTTCTGAAGATTCTTCCCATATTCTCTTAAATCATAAGCCTGGAGACTACATAATAAGCTTTGATAGCCAAGACCCTGAAAATAGACCATGTCTGTCCTCCAAGCTGTAGAATTTGGCTGTGTCTTCTCTATACTGTTGGCAAAGTTTTGTCATAACTCAATTTTAATGAAATTTACAATGGCTGTTTTATTGCATATTAACAACCAGATGTCACTTTCTTGGCTGATGATTCAATGTGTATTGCAGCTAAGAAACTGTTGTTTCTTCTCACATAGAATCTTAGCACATCTGCCCTCCCCTCAAGTACTGGAATGTCAAGAAATCTAGGGATAAATGAACCCCACTGTCTGAACCATTTCAGGATGCAGCCCAACGCTTGCAGAATTTCCCAGACAAGAGGAGGAGGAAACATTAAAACATTACACCATTTATTAAAATGCCTTACTCCAAGAATGCTCTACCAGTAATCCTTGACATATGGCCAAAATGGAGCCCAAAATCTAAGTTGCCAAATGAGACAATTGTTTACAAACTTTCCTGCCACAGTTGTTAAGGTCATTGCAGTTATTAAGTTAGTAACAGGATTGTTAAGTGAATCTGGCTTCCTCATTGACTCTGCTTGTCAGAAGGTCGCAAAAGTTGATCACATGACCTTGGGGCACTGCTACTGTCATAAATATGAACCAATTGCCAAGCACTCAAATTTTGATCATGTGACCATGGGGATACTGCAAAGGTCATAAGCGTGAAAAATGGTCATGAGTCACTTTTTTCAGTGCCATAATTTTGAATGGTCATTAAATGAACTGTTGTAAGTGAAGGACTGCTTGCATTGCCAACAGTTTCAGAACTTGATCGTTCTGCTTTGAAAACTACTTCACTGTCAGATGGCCTCTATTCACTGCTATGTCCGTTTTTGAAGCTAACACAAATTTTGATATTAACATTTCCAAAGTACCCATCTTTTTCAGAGATGGAGTTTAATATTCAAACCACTCCTATTTAAAAAATACAAGTAACAAAAAACTTTGCACAAGTCATGGGAGCCATATGACAGCTTGGGCTAGCTCAAGGAATTTTATTTTTCTTGCCATTCTAATAGAAGCTTACCAGACGGATAGGTAATTTTACTCCTCCCCATTAAAAAAAAGATATTTAAAAGCACAACCCAGAAGGAAAAAAAAAAGAAAAGAAATAAGGAAAAGATGAAAAAGAAATATATAAGTTATATCTAATTGAGTAAAAAATTTAAAGTAATATTATTGCTGCATGCAAAGCAATAAAATAATAAAAACCAGCATTAAAATTCCAAAGATGCTTTTTCAAGAGGCAACTGGACTTTCTGGTTTTTCTTTGAAAACATTTTGCTTCTCATCCAAGAGGCTTCTTCAGAGAGCTGCGAAATGTCTTCAAAGAAAAACCAGAAAGTCCAGTTGCCTCTTGAAAAAGCACCTTTCGAAGAATCATGACCTGGATCGTAAGTATCTCCATAGTCATCATTAAAATCAATATTCAATGGGTAACAATGATAGCTAGTAAAATAAGAAACATTAGTCAGAATGAAGATTGAACAAGAGTTTACATCTGATATAAAAAGTCCTGTCTTTATTTAATAAGTCAGTCAGGAACTAATATATTAAAGCTCTATGTTAAGAGATGGTAGATAATCATATTTCATCAGTGCTGGTTGCAGGTGATAGTTTTCAGCAGCGAGTAGCAGTTAGTGCTGGCCATTTGATGTCTGGTTTGGATGATGCCCGGTTAGTTTTGGTTCTATCTCTGTCTCTTATAGTGCACTACCCAAATATTTTTTTCCTATCTGTCTTTATCAATTACTTATCCATGACCAGGGCTATAAATATTCTATATCAGCCTTTCTCAACCATTTTTTTTACCCTGGTAGAACATTTGAAATAAATTTTAGGTCTCAGGGAACTGCGGCAATTGAGTTGCAACGTGTGAAAATTTCTTTCTAAGATTGCATGACATATAAAGTTACAAAACAAACAATGTTTGATTTTCTAATCACAATCTCTCACAGAACCCTGAAGTAATGCAGAACTCAGTTGAGAAAGGCTATCCTATACATTTATTTTCTTTGTGATAGATAGATAGATAGATAGATAGATAGATAGATAGATAGATTGATTTACAACCCCCGGTATGCCCAAATATGGGAGGAAGATCACTACTTCCATTCTCTGTCCTTCGGCTCATCACAAGAGACCATCCAGACAGAAACCCAATATTTTTACTGTTGCCTTTTTGTTACATTTGTTGTATTTGTGCTGATAAATAAATAAAGGGAGACTAGTATAGATCTATTTCAAGCTATTTAGCTCTCATCAGCTAGCCATACCCTTACTGGAAATAGATCTATACTAGTCTCCCTTTATTTATTTATCAGCACAAATACAACATACATACATACATACATACATACATACATACATACATATACACACACACGCGCACACACACACACACACACACACACACATATATAAATAAATAAAGGGAGACTAGTATAGATCTATTTCAAGCTATTTAGCTCTCATCAGCTAGCCATACCCTTACTGGGATTCGAACCTGTGCTGTATTGCATCTTAGGCAGATGTGTTAACCACTAAGCTACAGAGTTCGACTCCTTATCAGCCAAGCCAGGGTGAAAGGTATCTATTTAGAGTTACAACCCCCGGTAAGCCCCAATTATGGGAGGAAGCCCCAATTATGGGAGGAAGCCCCAATTATGGGAGGAAGCTTCTTGTGACGAGCCGATTGACAGATAATGGAAGCAGTTAGCTTCCTCCCATAATTGGGGCTTACCCTATATGCAATAACTAATACAAACAAATTATAACAAACAAAACAAAAAAGAAAGAAATAATAAAGAACAAATGCAATAAGAAAAGACAATAAAAAGGCAGATATAAAAAAGGTATAAAGATGTAAAGAAGTAGCTTTTGATATTCTTCCCAGCGGTTATAAATATAATTATCTTTCAACCTCTCTCTTTAAAGTTACATCATGGCTCTCTTTTTATAATCTATCCTGTATAATCATCAAAATCATAAATCACAAATTCATCGTTTCATTTTTAACACAAAATGTCCATGACAGCTTTCCAGTCACCAATAAATGTAGATGCAGTCTTTTCTTTAATGGAGACAGTGAGCATCTGTCTTGTTCCTTTATGAACCTCATTCAAAGGTTTTATTAATTCTTCACTAACATTTATTTGTGCTTTCTGTGAACTATAAATGAATTGTGCCCTTTAATAAAATTATTTCCTAGACTCATAAATTCTAGGAATCCAAACAAGAATATCCAATTCAAATTGTCAAAGGCCTTCTCTGTATTCAACAGTATGATTGCAGCATGTTTTTTATTTTGTTGCTTGAAATATTCCAGAATATGCAAAACATTTCTAATATTACCTTATAATTGTCTTTTAGATAAAAGCTTGCATTGATGTTCATCATAAAGTCAAAGCCAAAATTATTCTAAATAATTTATAGTCATTATTCAATAATGATATTTGATGATAATTTCTTGTTAAAGTTATGTTTTGAGTCTCTTTAGCTATTAAAACTATATTAGTTTCTTTTCAGTGATCAGGAATCTTTCCATTCTGTAAAATAATATTCACTGTTTGTTGTAATGTTTGTAAACGCTCATTCTCAAAACATTCATAGTAAGAAACTGACAGTCCCTCCAAGCCAAATGCCTTTCCTGTTTTATCTTTTTCAATAGCTTGACATAGTTATTGTTATAGGTCCATTCAAAATTTGCCTCTGATTCTTTATAATCTTTGGTAAATTCTGTCTATTCATTCAATATTCATTCAAGAATTCAAGAATTTTCTAAGAAAAAATTCTTGACCTTTACATAAAACAGAATAATATTGATAAAACACTTTTTGCATTTTTGCATTATCTGTTATTTCAATATTTTCTTCTTTTACTTTTAATATCACTTTTTCTTTTCACAATTTACATGCCAACCATTTCCCCAACTGATTTGCAAATTCAAATTTTGTTGTGCATCTTTATTTCCATCTCTCTCAATATTAATGTAGGTAATTGCGTATATAAAAGCTTAATTTGATGAGTAATAGTTCACAGCCTTGGGGAAGTTTGAAATTCTTCCATTTTTTAATCTCATCTAAAATCATTTGTATTTTCTCTTGCCTTTTCTTTTCAAGTTCACTATTATATTGTATAAAATATCCTCTTACGAAAGCTTTACTAGCATTCAAAATCATTCTTACTTTTATTAAGATTGTTCTTTAAAAATATTCTAACTTCTTTTTGTAATCCTTCACTACCATTTCCTTTTATAGCAATATTCAATCTGCACCTAAAAGAGCCATTTTTTTTCCTTTTAAAAGTTAAATTCACTGGACTGTGATCTGAGAAAGTCTTTGGTAATGTCTCCATTTTAGGAACATTAATAGCCAAACTCTTAGAAACCAAACCGTATCTACAGTATCTTGAAAAAGATCTATATGTTTCAGAAAAATAAACATTTTCTTTTGAGAATATATATTTTATATCTCCACGCATCAATATTCCAAATTATAATTAAATTAAAAAACAATCTTTTGGTAATTTACCTTGTGTATTTTTAACATTTTTCTCAGAATTTCAATTTTTTCCGGTGTAATAACTCCTGAGAGTTCGAACTCTCAGGAGACACCAATTTTCAAACATAAAAGTCCAATTTTTGGCATAAATTCCCAATATCAAAACTTAACCCTTATAAAATTAACTTCTACAGCAAAATCTTTGCTACAATCATCAGTCAATATAAGTTTTGTATATACGGTAGTTGGTGATTTATATACAATATTACTCCATTTGTTTTTTCCAGCTGAAATAAATTCTTCACTCAATTTTTTTTACTCAAATATTTTATAGGTTTTTTTTCTAATATGCATTTCTTATGAACAAATCACATTTTGTTTTAACTTTTCCTTATTTTCTTCTTTTTTGAGGAGCATTTGTTTCATAATATTCTACATTAAGCTTTTATAAGCCACAGCTGGGCCACCATTTTAGAAAAGTCAATAATACAGTACATAGTGCATTATATGAAATAATCACTAGTAACTTGTATCTGTTGTGGCATTTGGTTAGCAAAAACTGTCATTGTCACTCCATTCAGAAAAAAAACAATCTTCGTTTCTCCACAAAATTCAGTCTGAACTTTTGCTGTTTAAAAGTAAAATTCACCCCTTCCAGCTATCCTATGTAAATGTAATCTTTTTCTACTTATGCTGTCTGAGGGGGAAAAAAACACGGTATTCTTCTCTTACATAGCATTCTAATTGGAATTTCCTTAAGTAAAATTACATGTTTATTATCAATCCGGTATCAAAGTGCTGTTGCAAAATTTGATCACTAGTCATCTTGACAAAGTGCGCAATAGCAATAGCCCTTACATTTTTGAGCTGTGGTGGTGCAGTGGTTAGAGTACAGTACTGCAGGCTACTTCTGCTGACTGCCAGCTGCCTGAAATTTGGTAGTTCAAATCTCACCAGGCTCAAGCTTGATTCAGCTTCCATCCTTCTGAGGTGGGTAAATGAGGACCCAAATTGTCGGGGGCAATATGCTGACTCTGTAAACTGCTTAGAGAGGGCTGTAAAGCACTGTAAAACAGTATATAAGTCCAAGTGCTATTGCTATATACTGCTTCATAGTGCTTTTCAGTCATCTCTAAGTGGTTTACAAAGTCAGCATATTGTTCCCAACAATCTTGGTCCTCATTTTACTGAATTCAGAAAGATGGAAAGCTGAGTCAGCCTTCAGCCAGTCAGTATTGAATTCCAAGCTGTGGACAGAGTTAGCCTGAAATACTGCATACTAACCACTGCACCATCAGGGTTCAATGGTTAAAATGGGACATCTCTTGGAACATTTCTTAATTTTGCAAATTATGAATCACATAAACCTTAACAATTTGAAGAACTAGATGCATTTTACAAGGGTAAACACATAATCCATCATTTGGCATTGTATTGTCAATCATTTTAACTTGTTCACCTATGTGATTTTCTTGGTAAAATACAATACTTGTGCAAAATGAAATAAAGTATTTGCTGTTGTCTAAAGTGATAATGTGTCTCCAGCATCTTTCCATATTGATGATGCCAAAAATGGTATCTACTTGATTTAGCAGAGCAACTACAATGACCTTCATAATTTGAGTAAACCTATTGGGAGAAATATATTTTTGCATATACTCTCAGCATTCCTCCTTATCTTTCTCAAAAATGTCCTCCCTTTCTTGAACAGATGCATAGTGGCAATGGTGGGGAAAACAAAAGAATAAAGGTAATATGATTGACTATTGACCATGTAGTGCTGGATAACAACTTCTCAGGTTGGATGGCACTCAACATTCTACATAGAAAAATGTGAACTACTAATGATACTAAGACAGGATTACAATAAGAATATAAGAAACATGAACGTGGAAAAGTGCAACAAATAAAGGATGAAATGTATCAACTACATATTGACTTCTTAAGCATCAGAAAAAAATTAAAAGGAATTAGGCACTTTCAGTCAGATTGTGCTGTTATTACTCAAGGCTTAAAGAAAGAATGCATTGCTTCCATATTCACGAATGATACAGCAAAACATTACTTGCTACATTGCAGTCAATGACCAAATAATATCAATTGGACTTTGTGCACAACCCGTTAAGATGAGTTATCCAACTACAGTTCTAAAAGAAGATGAAGTTAATAAGCTTTATAGACAGGTTCAACCTGAAATTGACAGCCCATGCAAACAAGATGTGCATGTAGTGGCTGGAGACAGAAATGTCATAGTTGGGTATAGTAAGGAAGAAAGTAGAATTGGACTATGCGGCTTAGGAAAGGACAATGAAGTAGAATAACATACCTGTTTCTGGCAATTCAGGGTTGTTTTCATTACTAACACTGTCTGCAAATAATCAAAACAATATCTATATACATAGGCATTACCAGGTGGAGTACACAAATGCAAATTGACCGTATTATTGATGTAAGGAGTAGAAGAGCTGAGTTGTAACAGTGAAGATGTGGCTACAGCAGATTGTGGAACAATTACAAATTGCTCAGGTGCAAGTTCTAGTGAAGAAGAAACTGCAGAAGAAAGTTAATCAGTTTCCATGATGTGATATACATACATACTGTACATACATACATCCACCCCTTTCAAGAAAAAACAGTATCAGAAAAAAACAGTCCAACCTATCAAAAACAGCACCACAAAAAACAGATTAGGAACAAAAGTTAAAATAAGGAAGAAAATGGTAAGTGAATTCATAAATCCCCGTGGAGATTCGTACCCTCACCACCGTCCAGGCCTTCCGCACAGCCCTCAAGAACTGGCTAGCCCGTCAGGCCTGGGGATAAGTTTACTTTTGCCCCTCCCGAATGTTGAGTGAATGTTGAGTTTTACTATTTAATTTACTTTTGTGCACATTTCTTTTTGTATTGTCCTACACTCCCTTTCCTTTTTGACTGTAAGCCGCCCTGAGTCCCCTCAGGGAAAAGGGCGGCCTATAAATGTCTAATAAAAAAAAAAATATCCTAGACGAGTTCTCAGAACCACTGAACTATATCTTTCAAAGATCCTGGAGCACTGGGGAACTGCAAGAGGACTGGAAAAGAGCTGATGTAGTTCCCATATTCAAAAACGGAAAAAAATAGATCCTGGAAACTACAAACCCATCAGTCTGACCTGAATACCGGGGAAGATTCTGGAAAAGATAATCAAGCAACAAATCAGCAAACACCTAGAAGTAAACAAAGTAATAACCAAAAGCTAACATGGGTTTGTCAAAAACAGATCATGCCAGACTAATCTTATTCTTTGAGCAAGTGGCAAAATTAGTGGACCAGAGGAATGCCGTCGATATCATTTACTTGGACTTCAGTAAGGCATTTGATAAAGTAGACCATAACCTACTACTAGATAAAGTAGAAAAATGTGGGTTAGACAGCATCACCAGCAGATGGATTCGTAACTGGCTGACCAACCACACTCAACATGCAGTCCTCAATGGAACTACATCTACGTGTAGGGAAGTATGCAGTGGAGTACCCCAAGGCTCTGTTTTAGGCCCAGTAATCTTCAACATCTTCATCAAAGACTTGAATGAAGAGTTATATGGGGAAATCATCAAATTTGCAGATGACACCAAACTGGCAGGAATAGGCAACACTAAGGAAGATAGGCTTAAGATACAGAAGGATCTTGACAGATTTGAATGTTGGGCGCTATCTAACAAATTGAAATTCAATGGGGAAAAAAGGTAAAGTTCTACATTTAGGCAAGAAAAACAAAATGCACAGGTACAGTATATGTGGTATCTTGCTCAATAGTAGTAACTGTGAGAGGGATCTTGTGTGCAGCAGCTGCCAAAAAAGCCAATGCAATCCTAAATTGCATTAACAGAGGGATAGAATCAAGATCAGGTGAAGTGTTAATACCACTTTATAATTCCTTGGTAAGGCCACACATGGAATAATGCGTCCAGTTTTGGTTCTCACAATATAAAAAAGATGTTGAGGCTCAAGATGTTGAGACTCTAGAAGGAGTGCAGAGAAGAGCAACAAAGATGATTAGGGGAACATATGAAGAATGGTTGCAGGAACTGGATATGTCTAGTTTAATGAAAAGAAGGACTAGGGGAGACATGATAGCAGTATTCCAATATCTCAGGGGTTGCCACAAAGAAGAGGGAGTCAAGCTTTTCTCCAAAGCACCTAAGGGCAGGACAAGAAGCAATGGGTGGAAACTAATCAAGGAGAGAAGCAACTTAGAACTAAGGAGAAATTTCCTGACAAAACAATTTATCAGTGGAACAACCTGCCTCCAGAAGTTGTCAATGTTCAAACAATGGAAGTTTTAAAGAAGATGTTGGATAACCATTTGTCTAAAGTGGTGTAGGGTTTCCTGCCTAAGCAGGGAGTTGGATTAGAAAACCTCCAAGGTCCCTTCCAACTCTGTTATTCTATTCTATTCTATTCTAAAAGCAGCAGGAATTGTTTTGAAGTCCTCAACATTCATAGGGAACCAGAAAAACTGTGTAATGAAATCAAAGAAGCTGATGAAAATGAATCTTCAAAGACACTGCCAAAGACAAAGAAACAGAAGAAAGCAAACTGGAAATTGCCAAGAAGAGAAGCCAAAGCCAAGGAACTTAACAAAGAATTTCAGACAGCTGTTATAAGAGACAAGAAGTACTGTTACAATATCTATAAAAATATTGAAGATGGAAGCAGACATAGGAAAAACAGATCTAACCAAGAAGGAAGTTTCAACCTCAAACTGATATGCTAAACCAAGTCAACCAAGAACAAACTGATTCAAAGAACAAACAAGGAGGGGAAGGTTATTCCAAAATTCTGTAAGGTAAGTGTTTCAATGCCCAAGGTAGCTTAAACAATATTCCTTTTACAAAAATCACTAGTATTAGAAATTGGTATTAAATCAGCACTTTGCTCATTATCAAATCAGAACACTATGGGAATTTATGGAATAACATGAAAATATGGCAAAGACATAAGAAAGATCAGTATTTATCCAAGTTGTGGCAGTAAATCTGGAGAACAACATAGTGGCCAACAGATTGTAAGAGGTCAACCTACATATCAATACAAAACAAATGAGACTTAACAAAGTATGCAAAGTATTGTACAGCAACCTTAATTTCACATGCTAGCAATAAATGTTTACCATCATTCAACACAGATCCAGGTCTTACATGAAAAAGGAGATTGCAGATAGAACAACATAACAGAGTTGGAAGGGACCTTGAAGGTTTTCTAATCCAACCCACTGCTTAGGCAGGAAACCCTACAGCACTTCAGACAAATGGTTATCCAACATCTTCTTAAAAACTTCCAGTGTGGAGCATTGACAACTTCTGGAGGCAAGTTGTTGATATTCAAGATGGTTTTAGAAAAGGCCACAAAGCAAGAGGCCTGATGGCTGATGAATGCTGGGTAATTGAAAAAGTCAAAGAATAACAAAAAAAAAGTCAAAATGTGCTTCATTGATTGTAGAAACGCTTTAGCTTTTGCTGTTCATCTCAAGTTGTAGAATGTGTTTAGCAAAATGAGTATCAGAACGTCTCATTGTCTTGATATAAAATCTATATATCCACAGGACAGAAAGCCATAGTCTCAAAGGACCATTGCAAAACAGTCTAATTCTATGCCAGCAAAGGAGTAAGACAACGGTCTATATTTATTCAGGTGATATGCTGAATATACATATCAAACTAGAAGAAGATGAACTTGATTTTAAAATTGAAGAAAGAAACACCCATAACTTGTTCTATGTTAACGATGCTGTTCCGACTGCCAAAAATGCAAATGATCTGCATGTTCTAATACTGAAAGTCAAGAAACACAATAACAAAAGGGAATGAGATTAAATATGAATAAGAACAAGAGAATGACCACAAGCCAGCAACTAGCCTTTAACCGACACTGAAGATATTGAAAATGTGAACAGCTTCTTGCCCTTTAAGATGGACTATTACCAATAAAAAAACAATTAAGGAATATGCCTCAGACTAGCATTTTGCAGGATAACAATAAGGGCTTTGGAAAATATATTCAGATATGTTAATATGTAATCATGTTGGGAATTGTTTTCCCTCCATTCACAAACACTGCATCATAAACATCACCGACACAGCATCACAGGATTGCCATCTTTTATTCCTGGAACTCAGATCTACAACATTAGTTGCCTTCCAAGACCTCATACTGTCATCATGCCAGAAACTCAGCATGCGCACGCGCACACACACACACATACACACACTCTCACACTTAAGTCAGACACACATGGTTAATAATTCAGGAGAATATGGTAAAATATTCAAGGCAGTTGAGTGGGCTCCAGCCCAGAAAACCTGGGGGCTTATTCATGGCAGATACCTACTGCAATATGAAAAACTATATTCAGCTCATTCATTGGCTATCTACTTAATGAATAGCTCACCGGATATACCTACAAAGCCATCTGGGGTTGTCTACCCACCACAGATTATGTAGAATATATTATCAAACTTGTCAGGCTGTTTGTAAGAAGGTGGTATGGATCTGGACATGTTCAAACATGAAAGCCTTGGTGACTAAGTTCCTTTTTTCATTTTATCTTCTTCAGAGTAAATCTAAGTCAGGACAGCAAAGTTTTCATAGCCAGAGTTGTCACTAGAGCAATGCAGTTGCATAGCCATGGAGGGCTGAGAAAAACAATGCTGACCAGAGGCAAAGGCTATATTTTCACCGTTTGTGATAAATGTGTGTCCTACAAAACTCTTTGTAAGATTACAGCTACAGCACAAATACACATATATATGCAAATGTTTATGACCCATTAACTGAAAGGTTTACAGCAAGACTAGCAAGAAATGAGCAAAGCAAGGCAAGCATCATCAATGAGACAAGTTATTGGACTAAGAGAGGGAAGAACTACCATAAAATAGAGTGAGATCAAGCTGATAGTCAGACAAACTCTTAAAAGAGACGTAGCAGTATGTACTGGTACTAAAGGTGCTGGACTAACACCAGGGAGACTCATGTTCAAGTGGACTGTCAGCCAGGGAAAGTCATTGATCATTCGCAATGGGCAAAATGGAAGGAAGGAATGCCATGTATACTCTTTTAAGTTCCAGGAGAAAGGGCAGGGTATAAATCTGATGAATAAATAAATCATAAGTGGTAGCAAGAGCATTAGCACAAGGCTAGATCAGCCTTCTCAGCAGGTGTGCTGATTGGGACTTGTGGGAATGCATAAAAGAGGGAGTTAATGAAATCCTACACAAGCCAAATCAGGTCTCCTTGTAACTTTCTAAACAAAATAGCTGCAGAATGGAATTCACATACAATTAAAGTGACCTTCCCTGTAGCATTTGCAGGAGCACCATGAAGGAAATGGGGCTAGGTCATCTCTACATCCAAAGCATCCAAAATAATTCTACCTTGTTCAGTGAGGCTGATGTCTGAGGTTTCCCTGCAGGGGAAAGAAATATGATGTTCACATGTAAAATGATCATACGTGGTACTTACACCTTCATTATTCTGCAGGAGGTTCAAAGCTGGAAGCAGCATTCCAGGGCACATATATCTGCAGTATTGAAGCACAAATGTGTACACTGTATTAATATGTGATTTCAAGCTTAATAACTGTAAAGTGTAATGCCAGAGCTTACTGCATATCTTGACATTTATGATGCTTTTTCACATTGACTCATGTTATGCTGTTGTTTCCTTTTATACAGTAAATTCTCTGACAGCAGTTCAGAAGGAAATGCACTTTTGAGCTCTGGAAAAAGCATCAAGCACTTAACTTGTTTTTTCAAGCACTTGGGAATCATCAAAAATTATGATTTGGGTAAGAAATGTTGATATGCTAGAGTAGATTAAATGCCATCAGCAGCATCATAGGGCCAAGTTAAGGTTACAGGTTTGCCTCAAGTAGATGTGCACGGAATCTGATGCTTTCCATTTAAGCAAAGAATTGAAATCTTAAGGAGGGAAGCCTCCTGAAGGCTTCGAAGGTCGAAAATTAGCCCTACGGACAAACCGGAAGTCACCATTCCTGAACTTCCGGGTTCTCTGTAGGTCCATTTTTCAGCCTCCAGAGGCTTCAGGGAAGCTCCTGAGGCCTCTGAAGGGCATCTGGGGGGGAGCCTGTTTTCACCCTCCCCAAGCTCCTAGAAAGCCTCTGGAGTCTGGGGAGGGCAAAAAAATCACAACAAAAGTGGCGGGGGGGTTGTCGCTGGTCATGCGCATGCTCACGTGGGGGGGGTCACGTGCTTAGCATTATGGGTGTGGCACGCTGGCGCACAACCCCTCCCCCCGTGCTCCCCCCACTTTTGGCACAGCAGCCAAAAAAGGTTTGCTATCACTGCACTATATCAAACTGGATTTCTTTATACAGCCCATTTTAAGGTTCAACTTTAAAGGGCATACACCAGTGGTGAAATTCTTTTTTTTTTACTACAGGTTCTGTGGGCATGGCTTGATGGGCATGGCAGGGGAAAGATACTGTAAAATACTCTTGGGCCAGCCGGAGGTGGTATTTACCGGTTCTCCAAACTACTCAAAATTTCCGCTACCGGTTCTCCAGAATCTGTCAGAACCTGCTGAATTTCACCCCTGGCATACACTAAATACTGTAGAAAAGAAGATGAAATGTTGCCTTAATCAGTGTCGGCAGTTAAATAGGGAAAAAAACCACTCCAGACAGACCACAACTTATTATTGCTTTACTATAAATGAATGTTTTCTCCTTGTGTGTTAGGAGTTAGTGCAAAAAAGCTATAAATAAAAAACTGCTTCCTGTCCACCCTGAGAAATGGAACACAAAGTTGAGGATAACATTTAATTTCTTCATTTACACAGAGAAAAAGAGAAGAAAGATCACACTTAACACAGAATAAAAAGAAATTTAAAAACCCTAATGCAATTTCATAGCTAGACATTGAAAATATTAATTTCCTAAATCCAGAGGTGGGCTGCTGCTGGTTCAGGCGAACCGGTAGTTCCAACCAATGGTTGGGCCCAGCCACCCACCACGGGACTATCCCGTCCTATATAATCATGTTTTAGATGCCGTGCGCATGCGCGGAAGGCACATGCTCACATTTTTAGTTCTGGGCGAACTGGTTGTTACATTATGTGACGCCCACCTCCGCCCAAAGCCAATGTTCCTCTTTTTTACCTAGACTTCCAGTATTCTGGAGAACTTAACATTAATCAGAGGCTGCTGAGGCGGTGAACCCTCTCTTGTCTGGCCACTCTTCTGGATTTCTCCCCTGTTCATCTACATTTTATTGGTAAAAATATAAACTCTTCCTATTTTCAACAGAGGGAAGGCATGGAGAATCTGCCTCTCTACACATGACCAAGAGCTATGCCTTACTCATGGATGTGGCATGTCCATCTGGCATGAGATTAACTGGATGGGAATGACAGACTTTAGAACTTCCATTCACAGCACACATGCATAAACATCCTATTAAAAGGACAGTGGCAGTAAAAGTTTGCTTGAGACAATTCTGCCTTCTAGGAATACCTCTGAAATAAACTATCACACTAAAACTAAATACTTAAAATATTATATAACAGAATATGCAAGAGGATATTATATGTATGTATGTATGTATGTATGTATGTATGTATGTATGTATGTATCTATCTATCTATCTATCTATCTATCTATCTATCTATTTATCTATATACACAAACATACATACATACATATACACACTGTGTGTGTGTGTGTGTGTGTGTGTGTGTTTTTCATAAATTTTCACAGGCGTAGGTATGCTGGTCTTGTTGCACCAATCAGCACCAATCTACCAATCATGATACAACCACACAACCAATCATTCTACTTACTGAAACAAAGCCAGCACTCCACACACACACACCAAGATTTATAGAAAGACGGCAGCTCCGACCACGCTTTAAGCCCAAAACCCAGCCTGAAGATGGCGAGTGAGACTTCGCCGAAATGTTGCCAAGTCAATCTCAATCTTACATGGGAAAAGACCCGAATACAACAAGACCATATATATAATCTCCAACTGAGAACAATGCTGAAAATATGTTATGTAACTGTTGAATCCCATGTCTAATAAATCAGTATAACAAGTATAATGGGAAGTAACGGCAGGAAAAGAATTTCAAAGCACAGTAATAGCCAAACTAAATGGGACATTGGAGATTGGATTTTGCAGCTCTTTAAATATTTTTAAATAAAAGTGATCACCTAAGTAAGTTGCATTTGCAACACTAGGAAAATAGCTAGCAGTTTTATCAGTGAAAATTGGCCTTCTCCCAGTTATTTGTCTAGTTAATGGAAACTTAACATGTTTGTATATACTAAATTTGAATGTCCAGGATTTCAAGCTCTCCAGCCTCTTCTGTGCTTAGTGAGCATTTATGGAACGGGGAACTTTGATATTGGGTCAGCTAACCATTCAGAACTGAGAAAGCAGCTTTCATGGTAGCTTCCAAAGGCTTTGTAGGGAAAAATTGCATATCCTGTTGACAACACCATGATATGAAAATAAAGGGAATAAAATGTTTCTATAAAACATAGCCAGATATATAAACAAGAGAAAGTTCACACTGGATCTCAATTTGAATATAATATCAAAGTTCATTTCTTGGCTGGTGCCAGGACCTTGACTCTCCAAAGATGTTGGAACTACACCTAAAATGTCTAGGATTTGCTGTCCAACATATCTGGAGGCATGCAGAATGGGAAGACTAATGTTAAGAACTGCCCTCCTTATTGACCTACCATTATGTGGCTCAGGTGCCAATCACCTCACTGATTCTTCAAGTGTTCACTGTTCCAACTGAAATAACTAATTCTCATGCATTAGGGACAATGAGGGACACAAGAGCAAATGTGGCTATTTAAGAAGACAACAAAAGTATTACAAACAGAAGCCAGGTAAGGAGTGGAGCAACCTCTGCTCACAGCGAGAGGCTGCATTCACATGTGGGAGTTAAACAAAACCACAACTATTATTTAACAGAAATTGGCTCTCTCTTCATCTACAGAAAATATGTTAAAGACCATTTTGCCTCAAGCTGGCTGCTGGGGATTTTCTAGGCATTTCAACTGGGATATCATGGGCTTCCATTTACTTTGTTGTTTATAATTTTAAAAAGAGAAAAAGAAAGAAAGCAATGAAAGGGAGATAAAAGATTGAGAAAACAAGCCCTATTTATTTCTTGAAATTGCATCTCAACCAGGTTAGAATTGAAAAGATGGAGGTCACTGAAGCATGCAGTATTTGCTGTCTCTTCAGGAACATCTTTCTTCCTTTCCTCTCTTCCCTGTAGCTTTTTCTGTTTTACATTGTGATCATTAGGGGTATTTTTATACTATATGTTCTCCAAAAATGGATATCCCTATTATAATTTGCTAACTATTTCAAGTCTTAAACCAGCCTTTTGCAAGCTGGTGCTCTTCACCAATTTTCATCCTCTAAACGACATGCTCCAGATGGAAACTCCAGAGTGAAACATTTGTTAAATGAGTTTGCCCCATTTTAAGACTTTTCTTGCCACATTTGTTAAGTGAATCATTTCATTTGTTAAATTGGTTACACGGTTGTTAAGTGAATCTGGATTCCCTATTAACTTTGCTTGTCAGAAGGTCGCAAAAGGTGATTTATATGACCCCAGGCCACTGCAACTGTCATAAATATGAACCACTTTGCCAAGCACCTGAATTTTGGTCATGTGACCTGGTCATAAGTGTGAAAAACAATCATGTCACTTTTTTCAGTGCTGTTGTAACTTTAATGGTCACTAAATGAACTGTTGTGAGTCGAGGACTACCTATATTATTGCAGTAATAAGGAACAATGAGATAGAGCACCCATATTGACTGGGCAGGTTCCCCCCCCCCAAATAACCCAAATAACTGATTTTTCTATAGAATTCTTGATGTTCTGGAACACAATGTGCTTTTTTCTAAGGATGGATACATTCCACACATCAAATGCTTGGCCTGTTTATCTCAGAAAGAGAACAGTGAGTACATTTAATGACACAGTAATAGAGGCCTACTACTAATTTATAGAATATTATGGCTATTACCCCATGAATCAGACTACTGTACTGGGGATTTGTTCTATCTACAACTAAGCTGCTTTTCTAAGTTAAATATAATTCAGGTTGTCATTTTTACTTTAAAATATCCCCTCTACCAATAAAGCACATAAAATAAAAGATATAAGTACAGTTATTCTACAGATGACTATAATAATGAAGGAAGATAAAATTATCATTTAACACATAACCCAGGATGAGCTTTTACAGATAATGGAGGTTTTTTTAAAGATATGAATTTCTTCTGTATGTGCAGTTGAATACTGTAAACATTACTGAATCTAAGGTAAAACAACCCAGTATGAGCAAACCAAGATTTAGTGGACTGTATGCGTCCACTCAGTTTTTATGTAGGATGGATTGTGTCCTATTAAGTAATTGTATCAAAATGTTTATGTGCTAATTTTTAGCATGTGGGTTTTCACACATGGCTTACCACATTTCTTTGTGGACTGTACCTGGCAATCTTTCTCCATACTTTGTTTTACTATGAGTAATAACATACAGTACAATTGTACGGTATAGCTTAAGACAGCATGTTGTTGTACAACAGAATGAATACACATATCCCAAGACCAAGTGCAAATCTGCTTTTAATATTAGTCACATAATAGTCCATACTGTACATTTTCAGCTTGTGCTACTGCACTGAGGTTAGACTATGTGGATAAAGCCCTATTCCATGTACCTGTCAATGTAAACTTACATCATTAGTGAAGAAGAGAAATCCTTTCCTGGTAATTCTTGCCTGAATGATTAAGAGTACATCTAAACTTACTTTTAGGAGACAATTGCTTCCAAATAGTATGCCATATCCCTTGGATAGCTACCAAAACTCCAGGGAGAATGGGCATTGGTTCTTACCTGATACGCCCATTCTCTATTGAAGTGAGAGACAGCAGCCAGAATAGATTTGCTCTGTCCAGTAACCAATTGGACTGAGTCTACACTTTTGATGTCATCGAGCCCTTGGTGACTCCTCCCGTTTAGATGAAGCAGATTGTAGTCTCATGTGAGAATCCAACGTACATGTATCGTCCATACTCTCTCTCCTCCGTACAAAAAGTTCTGAACTGCGTGACACACCCCAGGGTGGGGCTGACTGTTGTCTCCACTTCAATAGAGAATGAGCGTATCAGGTAAGAATCAACGCCCATTCTCCTATGATCGTGGAGACAGCAGCCAGAATGGTCGGTACCAAAGACTGGGCTGTCCACTAGGGTGGGAATACTAAAGAAAGTCCGTAAAGGCACAAACACTTGTTGTAGCACCCTGCGCCCAAAGGCTGCATCAGCCGATGCATACTTGTCTAACTTGTAACGATGTATTAAGACTGTGGGAGACGTCCATGTGGCTGCCCAGCAGACGTCTTCCAATGTAGTTTGCATGGACCAAGTAGCAGTTGTTGCAGACTTCGTGTAGAATGAGCTGTAATGTTTACAGGTACCTGCAAGGACTGAAGTTCATAAGACAGTTTAATACAGGCCCTGATCCAGAGCCCCAGACTCGATGATGAAGCCTTGTTACCCAAGGAAGCTCGGCGAAAGGATACGAGTGGCGGAATGAAGAGGTGCAGTCGATGTAGATCTTGAGGGGATGTCATACATCAAGTGTGTGCCACTTACGCTCCCTCTCATGACAAGGAGACAGACAGAAATCAGGTAAGGTTAACTCTTGACCTCTGTGGAAGCAGCTATTCACCTTCAGTATGAATGTCGGGTCCAGTCTTAAGATGATTCGGTCTGGATGGAACACGCACAAGTCATGCCTGACTGAAAGGGCAGCCAAATCAGATATGTGTCTGGCAGATGTTATAGCCATCAAAAACAACGTCTTAAAGGACAACAGTTTCAAAGAAGTGGATCTCATTGGTTCAAAGGGCAAAGAAGTCAAGGCTTCAAGAACACGAGGAAAGTCCCAAGTCGGATATCTATGGATAGCTGGGGGTCAGAGATTGGAGGCTCCATGGAGAAATCTCCAGATCAAAGGATGAGAGGATAGATGCTCAGAGACAAGACCATCGAGGACAGAAGCCAAAGGAACCACTTGTCGGCGTAACGTATTAGGGGTAAGGCCCTGATCAAATCCCCTCTGCAAGAAGTCCAATATCTGAGGAATGGATGCTGTAAGTGGGTCAACAGTTTTGTTGGCACACCAAAGTGCAAATGCCCACCAAGTGGCATCGTAAATAGTAGAGCTTTTGTGTGATGCTTGAATGGTAGCAATGATGTTGAGGGAGATGTTATCGGCCATTAAGGCTTGCCGCTCAATCGCCATGCGGTTAATTGTAACCACTGGGGTTCGGACACCCTTGGTGTAGAGACATGAGAAACCGTGGAATGTGCTATGGATTGGAGATTGGTATGCCGATCTAGTCACTAGATCGGCATACCAAGGCCGGCGTGGCCAATCTGGCGCCAGTAGCAAGAGTTCCGCCTCCTGCTCCAACATTTTCCAACTTACCCTCTGAATGAGGGGAAGGGATGGAAATGCGTACAGGAGACCTTTGGGTCAATGTCACCTGAGGGCGTCTACTCTATCTGCCATGGGATCCATGAACCGTAATACCTGGGTACTTGGTTGTTTTCTGCCATCGCAAACAGGTCTAGCACCGAGGCCGAATCGCAGTGTCAGTTGATGGAAGAGGTTTGGATGGACGCTCACCTCCGCCTGATCTATCCTGGTCTGGCTCAGCCAGTGTGCCTAGATGTTGGAGACCCCTGAGATGTGCTCTGCCCTGAGAGATGACAGGTGAGATTCCGCCCACTGGCACAACAGGGTGGACTCCTGCATCAGGGGCCAGGAACGTGTTCCCCACTGCCTGTTTATGTGCGCCTTGGTCATGGTATTGTCTGTTAGAACTAATATATGGCGGTTCTGAACTTTATATTGGAATGGTATGAACCGCTCGTAACCCTAGCCAATTTAGGCCGTTTTGGCTGTCTTCGAAGGACCATTGACCCTGAGTCACTAGTTCCTGAATGTGCACCCCCCACCCCATCAGACCTGCGTCCATCGTAAGTGTGAGACGACTTGGATCCCTGAACAATGTTTCTTGCAAAATTGCTGGGGACTGCCACCATTTGAGGAACTGTAAGACCTGACTGGGAAGGAGAACCCTGAGAGGGGAGCAGCTCCTGTCGGCCTTTTGATGCGGAAGCATGAACCATTTAAGGGTCCTGCTGTGGAACCTGGCCCACAGGACAACCCCAAAGCAAGGTACCATCTTGCCCAAAACTTGGGAGAGAAGAAGAAGGGATGCCTTGCGTAGGCGCAGAACCTTCCTGATAATTTCCTTCAGATTGAGTATGCAGTCGTTGGACAGAAACACCTTCTTTACCACGGTGTCTATTAAGAATGAAGAAGTTCCGGGTATGAAGTGACTCTTCTTGAGATTCACCCCAAACCCGTGATTCCGCAGAGTGTGAATGGTGAGAACGAGATCCCTTTCTGCTTGAGCCGGTGACCTGGACAACAGGAGGATGTCATCCAGGTAACAGATAATCTGAATTGGAGATGACCTGATGTGGGCGGCTAGGGCTGCCAGTACCTTTGTGAATATCCTGGGGCCGAGGACAGTCCAAACGGAAGAGCTCGGTACTTGAAGTGCCTCCCCCCATAAGAGAAACAGAGATATTTTCGGTGATCTATGAAGATGAGAATATGAAGGTAAGCTTCGGTTAAGTCTACCGATGTGAGGAAACTGCCTTTTCTGACTCCCTGGAGGATGGTGTGCAGAGAATGCCTCTTGAACCTCCAGTAGACAATATGGCGGTTCAACGATTTTAGATCCAAAATTGCTCTCCATCCCCCGGAGTTCTTTGGTACCACAAATAGACGGGAATAAAAACCCTGCCCTTCCTGATGAGGAGGAACCGGTTGGATGGCCCGGATCTCTAACAGGTGCTAAATGGCGTGTTCCATCGGTGACCTCTTGCGAGGACACTGAGAGACCGAGCATGGCACAAAGTGTTCCTGGGGGGTGGAGAGGAATTCCAGCATGAAGCCAAATTTGACAGTTTTGAGTACCCAATTGTCTGTTGTGGTCTCTTCCCAGCGGTGGGCAAAGAATGCCATGTGACCTCCGATTAGAAGAGAGTCCAGATAGGCATTTTTGTTGTGAAAATTGGCGGTTGCTTCCTCCACAGTAAGACTTCTTGGGGGGGTGGAATGTTGTGCGTTCCTGTTAGATCTGTCCTGGTGAGATCCCTGTCTGGGAGTGAAGGATTGTCGCTGCGGATGGGAGAAAGAGATTTCCCCCATCCGCCAGTTGAAAGGGCAACCTCCTGTACTAGGGAGCGGGATGACTATCCTGTTTCTTATAGATGGATGAAAGGACCTTGCGTTTGTCTCTAGACTTTGTGAGGTACGGATCCAAAGGGGTACCAAATAATTGGGTGCCACTGAAGGGGGAGGCTGCTAGGCGCCACTTGGTACGGACAGCCGCCTGCCATGGCTGGAGCCAAAGCAGATGCCTGGCTGTGACCGAAGAGACCATGGCTTTAGAAGCGAACCTGGCAACATTGAGAGAAGAATCAGCCGTATATTCAACGGCTTCCCTATTCTTGTTGAGGTCCCCATGTGATCTAGTGTCAGTAGGAGCAATGCGCTCCTGAAGTTGTTCAATCCAGACTAGGGCCACTCTGGAGAAAAATGAAGAGGCAGTTGAGGCCCTAATAACCCAGGCCCCTGCCTGATAGTTTTTGACTAAGGTTTGGTCTGACCTTTTCTTCTCAGGCTTGAGAACTTCTTCAGGGGCTCTAGAAACCACTGTAGGAGATGATAGGGCTGCAACCGCTGTGTCCACTGGAGGAGTCTCAAAGAATTTGGTGAGTTCCGGGGTGATGTTATAGAGACGCTTGTCGAGGTTAGTTGGCTGTGGACCCATGCCCGGGAACTCCCACTGCTTCTGGATCACGTTCATGAAGATCTTGGGAGTAGGGATCACTTCCTTTTCCACAGTAGGTTCGGTGAATGGGATACTGGGACCCTCAGTTGTAGCCAATTCTGTCGGTTTAGCCTGTGAAGTAGAGGCTGAAGCAAAAGATGGTAAGTTAGCAGTTTTTATGCACTTAAGGAGAAGGGACTTAAAGCAATCGGTTTTGAATAATCAGACAAAGGCTGGGGCATCCGGGTTGACCATCTCGTTGTCAGACAGATCTGAATCCCGTAAGTTATCCTGCTCTCCACCAAGTCTTCACTTCACCTGAGAACAGAAGCAGAGGGATCAGATTGTTGAGCAGCTGCAGATGATCTATGCTTGTGGCTATGTGATGGAGCAGGCTGAGGGCGCTGTTCTAGGCCAGCAGCCATGACCTGTTCAATGGTTTCATCAATTATGATTGCCATGTCTGCAGGTGAGGTGAACATGGCCTGGGGAATCCCAGAACCATGAGCAACAGAAAGTGAAGCCTCCCTATTGAGAGGGACATCAAAGAAATTGCCTCTGTTGTCAGGTTCTATAGAAGAGGAAGACTCTGAAGAAGACAATTCCCCATCTGAATCAGCCACTGAAGGGCAAGGACCCATGGGAGGTAAGACTGGTGGATCTGGAGGGCAGTTTGGATCCCTTCGGGAGGATGGGGAGAGGGCTGAGCATTTTGAATTTGCTGATGCTTTTGGGCCCTCTGAAATTCTTTTTCCAGAGCCTTCTGCCTGCGCTCTTCTGCTCTGGTAGCCGCTTTAGAGACCTTGGGGTTCACTCCTGAGAAAGGAGCCTCTTGCCTCTTCCTACTGCTCTTTGCCCCCGATGGCCCTCCTTCCTCTAAATCTTTATCTGCAGCCACAACTTGGTCAGCCATCTCACAAGACATAAATCAAAGCCACAATAAAGATAGGCAACGGTCTGACCCATTTGATGGCCAGGTGCTCCTGATCCAGCCCTCCTGGGATGATTCTGGGTCACTGGGCACTTCCCACAGCTACTGCAGAGTTCAAGCCTTTTTTAAAGTGTCCAAAATGGTCAACTTTTTTCTCTGAGGCTTTTCCAAGCCTCCAAATGGCCACTGCTATCTTCGCGGGCTTTTCCGACCCGCAAAATGGCTACCGACATTGTTTGGAGCCGCTGCACGCAAAAGGGCTGGTTGTGCGTCCCTCCGAGTGCCCAGAGACAAGGAGTGCCTTGAAGAAACAGCTTCGGAGCTGGAGCTCGTGAGCTGGCCGATCTGACTGCAAGGAAGGCTTCCTGAATGAACTTGTGGCCGCAGGCAGTCAGACGGCAGAGGAGAGGCAGCCTGGAAGCAGTTTTGAATTTCCCTCCAATTTGGTCAGAAGAAAAAAATCATTTAAAAAGCCAATTTAAAGGGAAAAACTTTGTAAAAAATCGCCAATTAATGCTATAAAATTAAAATTTGGAGGAGAGATCAATTCTCACAGCTAGTCCAGGTTGGACTGAGTCTAAACTGGGGAGGAGTCACCAAGGGCTCAATGATGTCATAAGTGTAGACTCAGTCCAATTGGTTACTGGACAGAGCAAACCCATTCTGGCTGCTGTCTCCACGATCATAGGAGAAGTGAACACCCAACCTCCAAATATTTTCTCAGAATGACTGTAAATCTGTAACAGATCACACAGTTAGCATATCAATGTCCTTGAGAAAATGCTTTACATCTTCTAATCTAGATAGTTGCCTCCTGTGTTTTTACAGAGTGCTGCAAACTATTGGGAATTTATTGCTGTGCTCAAGCCAGCCTGTTGAGGATGAAAGAAAGAAGCTTTCACAATAGGATGAAACTAAGTACTTATACAGGTATATATAATTTTTGAGATTTAAAGACGTATTCTTGAAATCAACAGCATTTGTTTTCTTTTCTGTCTGGCTTTTGACTGTTGTCTAAGGATGATTGCTGTAGAAAGCTAGAAAGACCAAATACAAGAACTATCCTAAAACATCAGATAACAAAAAGTAATCTGTTTTTACTTTTCCAGAATTTCAGCGCTTTAGGACATATTTTTACAAACCCTCATAACTTCAAAAGAATGAAATAAAAGTGAACACAAATAAGAGAACTGGGAAGACAGGATCTTGAGCGTGGTTCATTACACATGATACAGGTTGTCATTAAGTATTTCTGCTGAGGTTAGGCTGTTTTTATTTTGCCTTTTTTCTCCTGCCAGAGTTATAGTATCTCCTAAAAAGGAAATGTAAAGCTTGAAGAAATAAATGCAATAAAAATAAACAGGTAGGAACCCAGCCCGTCTTCTCGCTATAGGAAAACAGCCTTAAGAAGAAACCTGAAGAAGGCTAGTCTTTAGGAATGGATATTTTGCATCCATTCAAAAAAGCTGGGCCACTCTAGTCATTAGCAAAGAGCAATCAGAAACTCCAATTAAGCAACACAATAGGCAAGGAGCCAAAACTGACAAGATTAGATCAGACAAACAAAACACCTAGGATTTGCATTTCCCCTTTTGCCTATAGAGCCATCCATGACCCCTACATGACCCCATAGGGGACAACAGCCATTAAACTATTAAGGGACATATTATTGCATAGGAACTGGCATCTCAATCACAAAGCCCCAAAGAATGTATGAAAGCCCACCTACGCTCAACCCCATTTTGTCAGCCACCCAGGAACATGCTGTTGCCACTAGTTTCTGCCTACCAAATAAATAGAGACCTCCTTTCCTGCAGCCTGCCTCCATTTTATTTCCAGCATCTTCCTCCCGGCTTGGAACTGGACCTGATTTTTCTTCCAGCAGGAAAGCCAAATAATCAGACACATTGACTATGAAATTCCCTGAAACACAAACCTGACCCAACTGTAGGAGGGAGGAACTGGGAAGGATAAGTTCTAGCTTGTTGAAAAAGACCAGACCACTATGAGAAATTTGAGTGAAGGAATCTGTCACACTTCTGTTCTTGGAAACTTGCTATTATGGAGCCTGATTAATCCACATATTGGTTTTCTTTGCATCAGTCTTCATGCAAAAAGAAACAATAGTCCAATCTACCAAAAACATAACTGTAAAAGACAGACTAGAAATTGAAATTAAAATAAGCAGAAAATGGTAAGAGAACACCTGTCTGATCTTGATGAATATAAATCACCTGATGGATTACATTCCAGAGTTCTAAAGGAGCTGGCAGATGTCACCTCAGAACCACTGTACCACATCTTTTAAAAATCTTGTATCACCCAGGAACTACCAGAGGACTGGAAAAAAGCCGATGTGGTTCCCATCTTCAAAAAAGAAGGGGAAAAAAACAACAGACCCAGAAAACTACAGATCAATCAGCCTAACATCACTACCTGGGAAGATACTGGAAAATATAATTTAAAAAACATGTGCCAAAATCTAGAAATGAGTAAAGCAATAACTAGAAATCCACATGGGTTTGTTAAAAACAGATCATGCCAAACCAATCTTATTTCATTTTTCAACATAGTGACTAGATTAGTAGACCAGCGAAATACTGTAGACATAATATACTTAGATTTCAGCACAGCATTTGACAAAGTAGACCAGAACCTACTTCTTGGTAAACTGGAAAACAGTGGGATAGCATCACCATCAGAGGGATTTGTAACTGGCTGACAAAACTGTTCTCAGCAAGTAGTACTTAATGGTACAAGATTCCATCTTAAGCTCAGTACTCTTCAGTATCTCACTAAATCACTTAGATGAGGGAATAGAAGGGGAACTTACCAAATTTGCAGATGATACTAAACTGGGAGGAATAACCAAACCCTAGATGATAGGCTCAAGATCCAGATGGATCTTGACAGACTTGAACACTGAGCTCTATCTAACAAAATGAAATTCAATGTAGAGAAAAGTAAAGTCTTACATTTAGGCAAAAAAAATCCAAAAGTACATATGTTGACTGGGTGAAACCAGGCTTAATAGTAGTAACTGTAAGAAGATCTTGGAGTCTTAATGGACAACTAATTAAATATGAGCCAACAATGTGTGGCAGCAGCCAAAAAGTCTAATGCAATCCTAAATTGCATTAACAGAGGTATACGATCAAGATCAAGGGAGATACTAATACCACTCTATAAAGCCTTAGTAAGACCACACCTAGAGTACTACATCCAGTTTTGGTCACCACAATAAAAAAGATGTTGAGACTCTAGAAAGAGTACAGAGAAAAGCACTCAAGATGATTAGGGAACTGGAAACTAAAACACATGAAGAACGATTACAGATACTGGGCATGGCTAGTCTAGTGAAGAGAAGGACCAGGGGAGACATAATAGCAGTGTATCAATATCTGAGAGGCTGCCACAGAGAGTGGGTCATGCTATTTTACAAAGCACCTGAAGGTCAGACAAGGAATAATGGATGGAAACTGAACAAGGAGATATTCAACCTGGAAATAAGGAGAAATTTTCTGACATGACAGAAATCAACCAATGGAACAGCTTGCCTTCAGAAGTTGTGGGAGCTTCATCGCTGGAAACTTTCAAGAAGAGACTGGACTGCCGTCTGTCAAAAATCATGTAGGGTCTGCTTGGGCGGGGGTTTGGACTAGATGACCTACAAAGTCCCTTTCAACTCTGTTAATCTGTATCTGTATCTTCTATCAACATGCAATCAGTTTCTTTTCCAAATTTCTTACGCCACGATTCTGCTAATATTTTATTTATATATTTGTATCCTACCATTATTATTTTTACAAATAACTCAAGGCAGTAAGCATAGCCATCACATCTTCCTCCTCCTATTTCCCAATAACAATCTTGTAAGGTGGACTGGCCTGAGAGAAAGGGACTGGCCAAAAGGCACCCAACTAGTTTTTACTTCTAAGGCAGGACTTAAACTCACGAACTCCCACTTTCTAGTCTGGAGCCTTAATCACTAGTCCAAACTGCTCTCTTTGACTTACCTTTAATAAATGATAAAAATAATAGCAAGTAGCAATTGGAGCCAAACAAAACCTATGGCATAATCAACTACCTCTATGAAACACCCTATCAATCCAATCTAATAACTTATCCAATTGTTTCCCACAACAACTCTGTTGTGCTGAAATTCCTAATGATGAGCACACTATTACTTTCTGCAAATAGAGATAGTCTTTGTCAAAATTACAATCACTGCAGCTTTCCTGCAGCCATATGATAAAGATTAAGGCACTTTGAAACTAGTGGGCTTTTATTACCACAGTAATGTCCCTTGGTTGCGTGATTGCCATTTGCACCCTTCAAAACTGGATTCTGACTAGCAGTCAATGGAGAAGCTGGCAGTAAATTCACAAGTCATGATCACATGATGTCTCACTTAACAAAATATTATGTTGATCAAGATGGAGTTGGAAAAAGAAAATATTTCTTCTAAAAAGCATTAGAAGAGAGAAGATTCCTTTTGTTTATGATAAATATTTTCAACCAGCCATCTTTCTAGCCATGTTTTGTAGGTATAAAGTAATAGTATTGAAGCTATTTTTTCTAATGCTTAGCCTAAGTGTTATCAGATAATTCCCCAGCAGCAGCATTCAGCCTTAGACTTCCAAGATGGATTTAATATACAGGTGACCTACCTGACAGTCATGAGGACCCTGACTATTTACATAAATCCAACAGGATCAAACAAGCTGATTATGATACTGTCATTATATCACACTATGCATAGAATTGAATACACTTTGTTGCGTTGGAATTTTTAAGTTTGGTAGCTACATGGGATCAGGCCTGATTTGCACTTCATTAGTAAGTCTTCAGAAAATGCTGGTGCTGTAGACTAGACTGAAAAATTGAAAAGCATCCTGATAGAAGATAGTGACATGCCATATAACCATATGGTTGTTTCCACACAGTGGGACTACAGGTGCAAACAAGGTGAACTACACTTCCCTGAAGAGTGGGGACAGCATTACATCTAAGATTGACAGCCAGATGGTGAATCCTGATCTGCAAGATCTCTCTGAAGAAAGGAAAGATTGTGAGATTGCCCATATGTACTCTAGACAGCTAGTCCTCATGAGTATACTGCTGGAACTGAGATTTTAGCAGTCAGCTTGTGAGTTGATGGCTGAAGACTTGCTATAATGTAGCTTATATGGATAAAAGGTTGGTTGAGTCTTTTTATTTATTTATTTATTGCTGGTATTCAAATATTTAAAACATTAAGAACACTGTCTTATGGTATTCACAGGGTGAATTTCTTTCAGTCATTAGTAAAAAAAAGTTTTTAAATGCACGTTTAAGAACTTAGAATATTCGGAGTATTTTCAATAAATAGCAAGAAGGTGCTTAGAATGTTGATTTTGGAAAGTCATTGATGAATTAAGGATGCAGATGAATTTGAAATAAGATTTTGAAATTAATTATAAGAATCCTTCCTGTGGAAAACTGCTGTTATTTTGAATGCTTAAAGAAAATGATAGGATGGAACTGTGAAGCTTAGACATTAGAGAACCATAAAAAAATAAAGATTACAATTAAAGGAAAAAACACATAAATTCAATTTGCAAACCCAGAATGGAACAAAATATTTTAACACTGGGAGTGCTGAAGAATATTTGTGAACTCAGAAATTAATTTTAGGAATGTCTGTCACTATAGATACATTGTGCGGAAACTACATTATGGAAGAGAAACAAATTCTACTAGACAAGACTGAAATTTACTTGAATGTGAATTTTAGAAATGAAAAGCTACAAAAAGGAAAAGGAAAAAGATGATTTGTAGGTACACAAATGAAACCAATTAATGTCCTAATAATTAAGAGGACATGTTTTTTAAAAAAACCCAAAAGATTGACTTGAGTAACTTTTTTATATTAGATTTACAAAAGAGAGCTTTTGTGAAAAGGGACAAGAAATATATTGAAATCAAGTTTTAGAACATTTAACCATTTGCTATTTTCTAAAGCCTAATAATTATCACATTTACATTATTCCCCTAATGATAGAATTGGTGTATTTGGTAACTAAATTGCTATTGGCATAATAGAGCATTTCACCTTTATTTTATTAAATAGCTAATTCATTTTATCCATTCAACAAATAATCTGGACAGCCAGCAAGGTTTTTAAACGTTTTTATTAAAAAAAAAATCCAGTACTATTAATCATATATGACAGAGTAAGTTATTTATGCAAATAGAGACTTGAACACAGATTACATCCATCCCTATTGCATTGCTTTCAATAGTTTGCACATTCAAACTATTCAAACTGTTCAAATAGACTCAGTGAGGGAACAATGGCTACCTGATTTAAAAGACATACAAGGCTACACTTCTTTATACTAGATTTTAGGACAATTCACATCAGCATAAATTCAGGAAAATCAGATCAGCTTAGAATTGGACTCCAGTTGGACAAATATAATTCAGATTTCTGGGACACAGTCTTTTTGGTTTATGTGGAATAAGTTTGAACCTGTTACTTTTGATGAAGTACACAGGATCTTTCAAATTTCACCAAGGTTAAGGTTGCCTCAAAAGTGATCTGAAATTGAATCCAGTGGTGTTGACTTCTTTAACAGAATAGGTGGTTCCTCTGGCCTCAAAGGAGATAGTGGTATGCCCTCTCCAATAGTGAGGTATTGGGACCAGGGGTGGGTTCCTGCCAATTCTAACCTCTTCTATAAAAGAGGTTCCACAAATCTACCGTGCCGTTTAGAACCAGTTCCAGTTCCCTCCCCCCACCCGTCCGCACCAAGCTTGCCCCGCCCACCACTCACTGATTGGCTGGCTCACCAATCACCCCGCCCACCTCTAAGAGTCCTATCTAAACCTTAAAGTCTTAAAGCTGTCAAGTTTGAACATCCCTGGGGTTTTTTTCTAAAGGGTTAGGGGTGCAAGGGTCTTGTAACTTGACAGCTTTAAGACTTGCACACTTCAATGCCAGAGTTCCTGAGCCATCATGACTGGAGGAGAAATTCTGGGAGTTGAAGTCCACAAGTCTTAAAACTGTCAAGTTTGAACACCCCTGGGTTTTTTTTCTAAAGGGTTAGGGGTGCAAGGGTCTTGTAACTTGACAGCTTTAAGACTTGCATGCTCCAAATGCCAGAGTTTCTGAGCCAACATTTTGGTTGCTAAGCAAGAGCATTGTTAAGTGAGTTTCACACATTTTACAAGTTGGCCAGTCTCTAATTTCCCCATTTTAGTTAACATTGCTAAGAAAATGGTTAGAGGATCCTGCTGCAGAGGATCCTAGAGAAAGATCATCTAAACAACTTTTAATCAGGTTTCAGACAGGGGTACAGTACAGACACATCATTTTGAATGAGCAAGTGAGGAGGCCATTTTATGGTGATTTTTCTTCTTCTTGGCTCAGTGAGAAGTGGTTGTGGCCCTGACCATTTGTGCAGTGCCTCAGGCCTCATCACTCTCAAGCATTCTGTTTAACATCTGTATAAACTGCTGGACAAGGACATCTGTTGATGCAGGGTCTGGTATCATCATTATGCTAATGATTTTTAATTTATTATTTCCCATCAAATTAGTGTCAATTCTTGATGACATAGATTTTCTCCAGGAGATTCTGTTTCCAATTCAGTCCTTTGTATTTTCCAACCATACATTCATTGCTGTTGTAATTGAGTCCATTCACCTTATTGCTGTTTGTTGTTTTTCTTTTTCCTTCCACCTTTCCCAGCACTATAGATTTCTCCAAAAAGATAGATCTTCACATATGTCCAAAGTATGGTAATTTGCACCTTAAGTAAGATTAATTGGTTCAGTTATACATTTACTTATTTTCTTGGCTATGATATTCTCAAGGGTATTCTTCAAGACTAAGGTTCAGAAGTGTCACTATTCTCTCTATTCTGCTTCCTCAAAGTCCAATAATACTGGTATATTTCTTAGCCTTGATGTTTTGTCCCAAGATGCTGTATGTCAGAATGGGGGAGAAGCCACATAGAATTATCTGGAGTCAGGCATACATCTGTATGCATCTATGTATATACATTTCAATATTTTGCTTGTCCCCTTCAGCAATGGGAACTTATTCTCTTTTTTTTCCTTATATTTATTCACATGTGGATTGTATTCTTTAGCAAAGAGAGTAGGAAAATTTCTTGAAAGAGGAGATATGTTTCTCGGTAGGGGAAAATGTCCCCAAATTGTATCCATGGATAGGCTCAATCTTAGCTTTATAAACGCTTGTGTGTATATTCTGTTATGTGCAAGACTTTTTTCTCTCAATATACTATTTCACATGGATATAGATTTAGAACATGCTTTCTCACAAATATAATGCAGGGGCATAAGTAGTAAATTTCAATTAGGACTATAAATAGCAGTAGAGACATACATACATACATACATACATACATACATACATACATACATACATACATACATATTAAAAATAGTGCCAATCCAAAGCATAGATGGTATTGTTTAGAAACAAAGGGCAATGAATGCCCTTCTAGCATTACTGTGGCCTACTTTTGTTGGATATTTCTTCTAGCAATGTTGCTGTTTAATTGATGCGCACCAAGGAGCAAATCCAGAGGTCCTAGTAAATGAAAGATCCTTTTGGGCTTCCATTTCAATTATTCTGATTTTCAACTGCAATTTAACTGACAGAAGCTTAGAAGAGTCTGAATGCTGAAGAAACCACAAGACTAAATAAGCTGGGTTACTTAGGCATTGATGCATCCTTAATGTGTATGCTTCTGAAGGACTTTTGCAGAAATCAAAAGCTTTTGGAACCTAATATAGATAGTTCATTTAACTCTGTCCCATATAGTTAAGATGAACATTGGAGAGAGGAATTCTGCAAATAGGATAAAGTCACAATCCCAAATATATTTCATAGGAACAGATCACAGGATAGGAAATGACCACTGAATTGCACTGTATCAAAAAGTTTAATTTTATTATTGTGATCTGAATTAAAAGAAAAGGCTTTTATCTCAGCAGTAGGATATTAATTTAACAAAGTTGGTATTATTGGTCATCAGCATTGCTTTATGCCTCACCCTCAGTTTGTTTTACATTTATTTAATATATAAGTAATCCTTAACTTACAACTATAATTGAACCCAAGAGTGTTGGTATGATGTAATAGGGGGATCCACAAAACTGTTTTGGCAAGTTTATTATAGATGACAATACCATGGAGGGTAATATTAACCGTTCAAACCCAAAGTATCCACAGAATTAATTGTTATTGATGGACACACATTCTAAATAATTACAAAACAGGTACAGTAACTCTGAGAAGCTTAACATCTAAGATAACTGGGTTCAGTAACAAATTATGCTCAGGCAAATGCTACTGAAGCAGGAAATATGTAATTCTGGATCAACTGTACCCTCGCAAAGATGCACTCTGAAAAATAAAGAATGCAATGGAGCAATCTTTTTCAATGCATACCATTCACATACAGAATGTAATGTGTATGCACGTATGTGTGTTTTAATAAAAAGTGAACAAACCCTGTTCTGCCACTCTAGGGTCATTTTTCTTCAATTTACTAACTGTAGGCTGGTTACAACAAGAACAGGGAATGAGTTCAGATCTTCACTGCGTTCCACATATTGTGTGAACTTCTATTACTTTCTTGTTTTTATACATATTTTAGTATAGTCCACTGGGCTCCATCCATTTGGAAGAAGTAATATTGACATGCAAATAATAAAAAAGAATAAAATGATCAGCAGAATTACCGTAAATAGTGAAAAACATTAAAAATAAGCTTTGGTCTACCGCTAGGCATACAGTATCTATTGTAGCGCCAAATAAAAAACCAGGGACCTGAAGGGTAGATAAGGGGAAAGAATCTTTAATATTACTAGCTTCCACGCCATTTAAATTTAGGAAGATACCCCCACCAATAGATCAGAAACAGAAATATGGTTTGCTCATTGCACTACACACAGCATAGCATACAAAGTTGTATTTGTTTTTGCTTGTTGCTTCACCTCCAGCACATATTATCTCTTCAGCCTTAAGAAAATAGGGCCAAGACCAGCCTTAAACAAATCCAAGCCAAAGATATCTAAATAATGAAGCACCCCAAATATTGGCAATTGTCATCCCTGTATTAATATTATTCCTACCTCAAGACCATTGACTTTGCTTATGCATTCTTCCCACATCACTTGTACTCCAATCACCTTCCAAACTGCATCTAGCATGTTGCCTTACAATTTTAAGACTCAGGGAAGGGGGTACTGAGTAAGCAGCCATTGCAACAGTAGAGCATTGGAGCGTTCAATCTCCTCTGCCTCCTTTATTACCTCCTGTTTTCTATCTACAGACTGGATATAGCTGCAAAAATGTGCCTGATTTCCCCAAACTGTCTTTTTTTTTGCTGAATAATAACACCATACTGAATCTAAACTATGAGGCCACAATCATCCTGGTGTGGAATTACATGACCAGTGAAGGAATATGCCACCAGCGGTATGGCTCCATGAATGAGGGTTGGACTGAAGCACAGTGGAAGGAGTCTATCCCTCAACTTAAGCAAGAAAAACATCTATATAATGAGAGGATCAAAGAAAAGAGTCCTTGCCCATATTTTGCTGCTAGGTGTGCTAAGTGGCATGCTCAGCCAACACCACACATTTTCACACCATTTCATTTCTTTTTTGGAAGCTTCTGAACTTCAGTCTCCCTGCCAATCATTGCACAGGTATTGTCTGAGAATAAAGCCACATGATTCTCTAGGTTTAGTCCAGAATCAGGTACATTTTTTTCAGTTGTACTGTACTTTCAGCATCTACATAGCTTAATGCGGTCACATCCATAAGGTGATTCCTAACTATATCTTATAATCTTTAAAAATGTGCATGTGAGTTTCTAATCACCAGAACGCTGATTGTTGCTGTCCTGAATGAATGGATAATGTGACTGTCTTTTGCATACAATATCTGGATACGTGTTTCTCAAGTTACCTCATTTCTGGAAATATGCCACCAAACTTATTAATTTGGATTTGCCAATGGTTTTTAATATTTTTTAAAATGTGGGGGGAAATCTGATAAAGGAGAATATTTGTAGCTCAGGATTGAAATGAGGGGTCCTCGGTACTGTCTGAGCTTGTTTTCTTGCAGACATTTCATTACCCAAAGTAGGTAATATCATCAGTGCCAGTTATGAGTCAGGTTTGCCCTCAGTTTATACTGTATTCTAGTGGCTTGCCCTATCAGTGTTTGTGGAAATGGTCTTGATGGTTCTACTGCCCCAATTCCAGCTGGTTAGGCCATTTACTGTTACCTTGATTGGCAGTTTCTTGATTGGGGTATTTTTGCTTGATTGATGGTCTGATCTTAATCTTGGCTCATCTGAGTGTTGATTGTTGGTAGAGGTGGTGGAGTACACTGCTGGCTCATATTTAAATGTCTGTCTACTAAGACTCCCAAGATCCTTCTCATAATTGCTACTATTGAGCCTCTTCTATACCTGTGCATTCGGTTTTCTATATTTGAATAGAGATAGCGGAGATAGGACTTTTTGTCACTCTGTCTCCTAAATCCCCTTATTTAGAATCCCACACCTGGTGGGCATATCAAGCTGGTCCCTTCCACAAGATTCCAAAAGGACTTGGAAAAACAAGAGAAGTAAGAGGAATAAGTCCATGCTTAGTTTCCATTTTCCTAAAACATAGTGCAGTGAAAAGATTATGTGGAAGAAATCCTCTTTTATCTGCATTGTCACAATGATTTCTTTACAGTTATTACTAGGATCTGGCGGTGTCCTTATAAGTCATTATCCCAAATATCACTTTTCATTAAACAGTAAGGATGACCTCTTAGCCTTTTATCTTATGCATCACGAGGGGCAGTGGTGGCAAGAAGTTGAAAGAAGCAAGTAATCGGTGCTTAAAGTTTACAAAATGAGCAACAGTGTTATCTGCATCATGACATAAGTGATGTAAATTTCCCATGGTATACAAACTTTATTGCACTGAGATCTCATTATATAAGTTCCTTATTCTCTGGATAATGTGAAGAACTAAATGTAGTTTCCTGATATTTTGGCCTGGATATCTTTTTAAATATAATGCAATAAAATTTCAAAAATACAGTGCTATTTGGGGTAATCAAGGATAGGCATTTTAACAGATTTTGAAATAAAGTTTTCTTGTGCATAAAAATAGATAAATTGACTGGATCACTAGTCATTTCTGAAAATAAAGCACCATTCTAAATAAAATGCCATTAAGCCCAGCACTTAAACAAAAAACAAAACAAGGAAAAATCACTAAAGATGTTGCCCTCAAACAATTCCATCACACCAAATAGCAAGCTTTCTAGCAAAAATACATGATTTGGAGATAGAAAGTCCTGGGTTGAAATCCCCATCTGTTTCACAACATAGGAAGGCTGGCAAAGAGAGGAGGGTACTGAGGTCATTCAGAGCAGTCCACAATGGACACTGATAGTATGAAGCAGATCTTATTCCATATAATGCTCTTACTGTACTCATTTTTTATAAAGATTACATTTCTCCAACTTCTAACCTGTTCTTCTAGGAATTTATCTAATCTAAAATGGATGAATTTAATATTTCTGTTTCTCTCCCCCTACCCCAATCACGCTAAGAATAAATCAATGTTTTTGTGCGTGTATGTTTATGTATAAACTGTGATAAATTGACTTCATAAAGCTTGCATAAAACTCAGCAACCATTAATCCAGTAAAATCTCTTTACTGATGATTGTGGCAGTATGCAATCACATTTAGAGCCTTTTCCCCCTTGTCCCTAATCATGGTGCAAACCTAACTTTTTTTCTGCTATGTTCCAAGGACATTGCCTTCATCTTATTCCCAGCAGGAGAATGCAACACTACTATCAGCATTTTCCACTGAATGAATAACCGGTACTATCCAACAGCAGCCCCAAGATGTAACATCAGTTATGTTTTGCTACCCATTACACTGGAGGCTTCAAATGAATAGCAGATTGCTCAGCCGGTAATGCTGTAAATGCCACAATTCTATGGTTTTTACCAGTTTAGTGGGAGGCCAAGGGTCATTCACAGAGCAATCAAGGTTCCACTGTTAACGAGAGGAATTTACTTTTAAAAAGTGCAGCCCTCACCACCTCTCCTTGCCATACCCCTTGACAATGAGGTATATCAGGCAGTGTTGCTGCAATACATCAAAGGAATGTATGGAAGACCTGCATTTAGCTTTCCACCAAATGACACACAGAACAAAATTGCTGGATGAGATTCTGTTCTCTCTGGCAGCCAAAGCTTATGGCTATGGAGACTCAGACCTCAGCAGCCAGTGGAGAAGATGGTCCTGCACTGGACCAACAGCAGCCAAGCAGATTGCTGTCCTCTAAATGCTCTTCTTCTATCTGACTTAAAATGCCCATATGGGAAAGTATCTTCCGTTTTCCTAGGGAAACTGCTTCTTTCAAGACAGACCACCTGGCTTCAGACTTCTAGATGGAGGTTTCATTATGAGAACATAACCACAACTAAAAGTTAGAGAGGTGTCCTCAAGCAAGAGCAGGGAGGTTAGGTGGATGAGCCCACAAATAACTCAATAGGAATGACCATTGGCTTAACTGAAGGGTCCTTTTCTGTGCACTGTGGGAGAGTCCAAGCAAGCAAGGGTTAAATTTTGTCCTTTTGCCCAATGGACTGGATTGAAATTTCTGACCACACCTCCTAGTCTCTTGTTGCAGTCATTTTTTCAATGAAGGCATGGTCCTGTGATAGGTAAGTCAATGTCAATGTTCCATCTGTCCCAAACGTCCACAGATGAAGAAAGAACAAATCCAATGGAAGAGAGGTAACCCCAGGGTGGGATTGGACTGTCCCGCAGCGCACAGAAAATGACCCTTCAGGTAAGCCAATGGTCATTTTCCTGCTTGGAGAGTCCAAGCAAGGGACATATCCAAGCAAATTATGTCCAAAAGAACAACAACAATCCAACCCTATTGTGGCTCTGAAACAACTGCCTGAAACACTCTTCTGCCAAAGGCAGCTTCTGCGGATAAAAATTTATCCAATTTGTAGTGTCTGACAAATAATGATGGAGACACCCATGTCGCCGCTTTGCAGATCTCCTCAACCGATGCCTGAGTGGCCCAGGCTGCCATTGTGGCCACGCTACGTGTGGAGTGTGCAGTCACTCGAGAAGGAACAGGTCTGCTCTGGTGTTCGTGGGCAAGGGAGATGCAGGCCTTGATCCATCTCCTAATGGTAGATGAGATGACCTTTCAACCCAAAGAGGCCGGTTTAAAGGCGACGAACTAGCCCTCCGAACACCAATGATGCTCCCTTGGGTGATTTGGGTGCGGACAAAAGTCTGGAAGGATAATTTCCTGAGCACGGTGAAAATATGAATTAACCTTCGGTAAGAATGATGGATCAAGAGAGAGGACAACTTTGTCTGAGTGGATGGTACACAAATCGTCACAGACCGACAGAGCCGCAATTCTGAGATCCTGCGGGCTGAGGTAATTGCCACAAGGAAGGCAATTTTAAGAGTCAGGTGTCGCAAAGATGAATGACGTAATGGCTCAAAGGGTGGTGAGGTAAGCACCGGGAGCACAGTGGAAAGGTCCCAGGAAGGGTATAGATGAATGACCTGAGGACTGAGGTTTGCTGAGTGGTTGATTGTTGCCATGGGAGTGCACGGTGGACAAGGCTGCTACTTGGTACCATAGGGTGTTAGCGGCTAGCCCTCTATCAAGGCCCTCCTGTAGAAAATCCAGAGTTTGGGGCAGGGAAGCAGCTGTTGGTTGAAGACAACGTTTCGTGTACCAGCTAGCAAAGGTGGTCCAGGTGGTGTCATAGATCCGAGTGGTGGAGGGTCATCTGGAGGCTTGAATGGTGTTGATGACCTTGGTGGAATACTTGGCTCTCCTCAGGAGGTCCCTCTCAAGTGCCATACGGTTAACTTGAGCCACTGGGGCTCCTGATGAGTAACCGCTCCCTGGGAGAGAGATCGACTCCTGAGGTATCCTCCAGGGATGTGCAATGGAAAGGCAAGTCAGATCGGCAAACCATGTCTGCTGGGGCCAATATGGAGCCACCACAAGGACCTCTGCCTGCTCCTCCAGTATCTTCCTGATCAGTCTGGGAATGAGCGCCAGTGGAGGGAAGGCGTAAAGTAGACCCGGTGTCCAGGGGCATCAGAGAGCGTCGACCCCTTCCACCCAGGGACATTGGAACCTGGTGAAAAACTGGTGGAGCTGAGTGTTATCCGGAGTTGCAAACAAGTCGACCAGGGGATGACCGAACCTGAGACAATTGGTGGAAGAGGCATGGATGGAGGCACCACTTTGAGTTGTCCAGGGTGGTCTGGCTCAGCCAATCTGCCTGGACGTTGTTCACCCTGGAGATGTGCTCTGCCCGAATGGATTGCAGGTGCCGTTCTGCCCATTGGCCAATTGCCTCCGCCTCCGCCATGAGGGACCTGGACCTAGTACCCCCCCTGGCAATTTATGTGTGCCTTCGTTGCCACATTGTCGGTGAGGACAAGGACATGGCGATGCTGGATGTTGTGCTGGAATCTGCAAAGCACTAGTCTGACCGCCCTCAGCTCCAACCAATTGATGTTGTGTGAGAGGTCATGAGCTGACCACTGTTCTTGGGCCACTAGGGCATGCAGGTGAGCTCCCTAGCCGAAGAGGCTAGCATCGGTTGTGACAGTCAGTCTGGGTGGTTCTTTGAAGTAAGTTCCTTTCAGGAGGGCTGGGGACAGCCACCACCGGAGGGAACAAAGGACCTTGGCAGGTAGACGTACCTTGACTGGTGAATTGCTGGTCTTCGCTCTCTGCATCAGCAGGAGAAACCATTGCAGATCCCTCTTGTGGAGTCTCACCCAAGGAACGATCGAGAGACCAGAGATCATCTTCCCCAACAACTGCGAAAGGGTGATGATATGAGTGCTGGGGGAGAGGCGGACTCATTGGACCAGTTCTCGAAGACCTTTGACACGGTCTGGTGACAAGAAGACTTGGCACGACAAGGTGTCTATCACGGTCCCCAGGTGTAGAATCCTGTGACAAGGGCCAAGTGAGTGGACACCTTGGCCTTGAACAGTATAGATTTGAATAAGGAAGGTTGGAACAATCCAGCAAAGGCTGGTTTATCCGGGATGGTGTTCTCATCATCTGATAACTCATAACCCCCAACATCCTCATTGTCCCACACTGATTCAGCAGTGACCATTGATGGGGGTGGAGAAGGCCTGTTGGAGCGAGGACGCTCTTCCGGGCCTGAAGGAGCTGCGGAGCAGGAGGGGCTTGAGGAGCTGGAGGGGCCGGAAGAATGGGAGGTGCTAGCCTCGCGCCTTTAAATACCTTCATCTATCCCCTGGGAGATTGCAGTTGCAATGATTTCCCTCATTTCTGCTGAGATACCTGGTCCCAGGTCTTCCACTGGGCGGGTCCTTGCCACAATGGGCCTGAGAGTGGAAACCCTGGCTGGGGGAACAGAAGAGGGAGAATCTTCCCTATTGGAAACCAACTCACACTCAAATAAGTCTGCACCCCCCCCAGAAAGGGGAAGGGGATGTAGAACCCCCAGAAAGGGAAACATCCCGGGAAAACTCCCCATCCTTAGAGATGGAAGGAGGAGGCCCAACTGGGTCCTAACCAATGGGACTTCCTAGCTGATCTGGCTGGTGGACTTGAGCCACTATCTGCCTTTGGGCCTTTGCAAATTCCTTCTCCAGGGCCTTCTGGCGTCTGATTGCATCTTTCTCCTGCGCCTTAGTGGGCTTTCTGGAATAAGGCTTGCCGGTCCTGATCCTCCCAATAGCCTCCCTAGCAGCCCTGCCCACCTTCCTAAGATGGGGCCCCATCAGGTTAGAAGACTGGCCTGCCGGAAGGGGATCCATGGAGATTTCATCCGCCATGGTGATAAGTCGACTTCAATTGGGCAGAAGGACAGAATTTAACCCTTGCTTGCTTGGACTCTCCAAGCAGCGCACAGGAAAATAAGTGGACCAACTTTTGCTCTTTTGGCTCTGGGACAGAGTACAAAGGAAACAGCAGTTCAGCATTTCTTGTTTATATAAAGAGTGTAGAAGGAAGGGAATTGTATGTAGGAGAGCTATATGTGACTCCAGCTTTCTTCCTGACTTTTAAAAATCTCATTTATATTTTGCTTATGGTAGAATGTGGTATAGACAAGGTACAAACAAAGAGATTAGAGTAGGAACTTAGCTGTGGCCTTATGATTGACAGATGTTTTTCTCACTGACTGTGACATGCAAAAGAAGGAAAACAACAAAGACAAAGGAATCAACCAGTTGTTTTGCTTATCACAAGCTGCATATGCAAAATTAAAAAAGCATCATTTGGCTAGGAGTCTGAACAGAAGTAGTTGAGGCAAGATAGAGATTGGAAATGGGGACAGCATCTTTGAAGCAAGCATACTTTTCTGCCAACTCAAGAATGTATGGCTAGCATTTTAATCGAGCAGGGGGAAAACTCTTGATTCAGGAGGAGGAGGAAACAGCAGCTACTGTAGGAATACAAAGTCTGCCTGCTTTCTCCAGAAAATGCTTGGTATTTCTTTGCTCTTGTACCATCAAAACGCTGGCAAGGGGTCTTGAATTCATTAGCCCATTCCCCTTGGTCAAGCAAACCGCAGCAGCAGAAAGGGCTTAGCTGCTGCAACAGATTAATATTTGGGGGATTTGGCTTTGCTGCCGAGCTCTGGCACTGAGTTCTGTAATAGAGAGGCTTACTATTCATCCACACTTTCCCTCCAGCTCTTTTTCTTGGAGGACCATATAGATAAATTAATGACCTAGGTTTCCATGTTCTCACAATGACTGAGTAAATAGAGATAGTTTAACTCTGTACATGACTAGGTCTACTTCAGGACAAATATAACCCATTGTGGTTATATTAATAAATCAATTAACCCTTCACTCTACCCAGTTGAGCATGTTATAAAGCCATTGGGTAATGGATATTTTCTTAAAATTGCAGGAACTTATCCATGCAGTCACCAGAAATTAATCCTGACTTGAAGGCACCAAAATACATGCATGTATACCACTATCAGAATTTTCTAGGCCAGTTTTTAGGTGAGAGGATTTGACCTAAACTGTACTTGTTCTGACTAAATTGAAATTCTGGGAAGTTATGGTATGAAAATAATCAAAAGCTTTCTGCTTGTATTGTCAGGAAATTGTCAAAGTTATAAAGCTGCATTTTTTGAATATCAGAGCTGACTTTCTTTAGATAAGTAAGTAAAGACAACAGAAAATACCACCAATTTAACAATAAAAAGCTCAAGAGATGAGTTGCTAATATCGACCAATTCACAAAGCTCCTTATGCACTGTGGATCCAGGTGTTTGAAGGTTTCTGTTACTGTACTGCTTATAAAAACATCTGCAAAGATGCCAAGAAACTGTAAGTTTAAGGGGGATAAGGAGGTGACTGAAGCATCTGCCCTGTCTCCCTTGGCTATTCCCTTCCAGCTGGCAGTTGGCATGGACCAGACACCTATACTGCAAATTACCTGCCAGGTGAGCCAAAGGATTCTGTCAGAAAGGACATTTTTGGCCACACAAAATAGTTTTTTCTGAAACTAGGTTTCCTCGTAGAAATGGGATTGCTATCTTGCATGCAAAATTGATGCCAATAATTCTTCTAATGTGGATAATGCAGTGGAATCAAGAAGCTGAGGTAAAACATTTGGATGAGAAGTCCTGAGATAAATGGAAAGGAACAGAAATGATTCTGGGGAGTTAAATGTACAAGCTGCCAGTTTTATTAGTGAGATTGGCAGGACTTCCACCAGGGACCTTGTGCCTAATTTCAAGTGCCTTTGTTGCCCTTTCTGATTTCAGATCAGAATTTCTTCATGTAGAAATTGGCCTTCTATCACATGAAACCCATGTTTTGCCTCAGTTAACCAATCTGTATACTAAGTGGAAGAAACAATCTAAATCAAATTCAAGTCCAACTCTATAAAACTGGCATGAGTCTGTCATTGGAAGCCTTTCCAGCTAATCTTTATTTCATGGAGTAAATACAGAACTGTTATGCATTTCTTACTGAGTATCTAATTTATTTATTTATTTTTTGCAGCAAGGAAAAGACAGAGTAACAGCATGTAAACACTAATGATAGTCACTATGAAAATATAATTTATAGATTTAGTTACCAACTTTATTTTGCATGGTCACTGTAACTGTGACTATGTGGAAGGTAATAGCAGTTTGAATCTCTGTTGAAAATACTTACATTATAGGAGTGTACCTATATAGCTCCTTTTGCCATACCTTTCTGCTATTCCTGACATGGATTGCTATTACCCTAAATTTAGCTGTCCTCATGGTATGTCTATAACCATGTATCTGGAACTAAATCATGCTGCACTGCAGTCTCTAAATTAGTCCACTTTGAGTGGTTGATTGGAGACAACTGGACTTTCTTGTTTTTTTTCCCTTGAAAACGATTCACTTTTCATCCAAGAAGCTGGATGAAATGAAATGTTTTCAAGGATAAAACCAAGAAAGTCCAATTTCTTTTTGCGAAACAACCTTCCAGACAAGTTGAGTTTATCTTTCTTGACTATGGACAACATGGTAGGTCACTTAGATCTCTATTGCCCCAGATGCAACCACTGAATAAGCGTTCTTGGGGATTGGATGTTTTAAGGGACTTATTAAGCTGCAAAATGATCTCAGGTTCATCTACACTGTTCCCCCCCCCCCAAATCATTATCAAATGGTCATTGATTTCACATTTCACATAGAAACCACCTCTTGGCTTCCATCTGTTGGTTGGTTCAGATTCAGGCAGCTTTGATGCAGCTGCTGAACAAAGGTTGAGGAGCTGAGGCTTGAGAAAAGGGTTTTGCTACGAACGTGTAGATAGGCAGATCTATTATTCAAAGTGATTTGAGTATTCAATCACTGATTAATAGTTTAGATCTGTTTTAATTTTTGTTCCAAATCAAACAGAAAGCCTTACAGACCACACTCCAGAGCACTGCACATACAAAAATGGTGAGCTGAAGTAGTGAGTATGTGACTGTCCGTTGGTTGGTTGGTTGGTTGGTTGGTTGGTTGGTTGGTTGGTTGGTTGGAAGGAAGGAAGGAAGGAAGGAAGGAAGGAAGGAAGGAAGGAAGGAAGGAAGGAAGGAAGGATCTCTATTTCCATTTTCCTGCAGCCAGAACAGAACCTGTCAAGAGGCATAACTGAGCCCACAGCTTTTAGGAGTTGGTCCTATAGCAGTTCTGCCAGCCTAAGTAAGCAGATCACCAATCCTGTCTGCAACTTGAGCTTTCTCCTCCATCATTCTAGATTAAGTTATTTTGGCATAACATGGAAAACACTTCTACCAAAACATTTAAAACTGTGATTGGACTGCCTTAGCAGTGAGGTAGCAATGAAATGGAGTGACTTCATGAGGACATATAGTTGCCAAGCAGCGTGTAGGGTTTCTTCATATCACAGCAAAGAGGCCGTGTGGATAGGTTCATAATCACTACTGGTAGGAAGGCAACAAAATATTTGCCCTATTTTTGAGGCACCAAGACTGAATTTTTTAAAATTGCATTTCTTAAGTGCATTAATTTTGCAGGAAGAATAAGTCGTACTAAACAAGACACCTTACCTGAAAGCATGCTCGGCTATTTCTTGGGCTTATTCTTTTTCCTAACCAATTCCTTTTATATTTGGTCTTGTCCTAAACCAGTGTTTTTCAACCTTTTTTGTGCAAAGGCACACTTTTTTCATGAAAAAAATCACGAGGCACACCACCATTAGAAAATGTTAAAAAAATTTAACTCTGTGCCTATATTGACTATATATAAAGTAATTTTCCCACGGCACACCTTACACTATGTCACGGCACACTAGTGTGCCGCGGCACACTGGTTGAAAAACACTGTCCTAAACCATCTTAATAAATCTGTGGCCCTTTGGATGCAGCTGAGCCTCTCTCAGCCTCTTTCTCCATTGTTTATATTGTGTGGCTGACATGAATTGTTGTTCAGCCACATTGGCAGCACAGAGATTTCCTTTTCCTGGGCATATATTTTCTGTTTCTGGGACTGTCTGCTCTGCTCTCATATTAATCAGCCTTTCAGGTCCTCTCCAGATTCTCTACTCTTCAAGAATGAGTAAGTGAGTGCAACTGACAGGGCCTTCTCGGTGGTAATGCTGGGATGCTGAAAAGGGCTCTGGGAGAGCCTCTTCACAAAGTCCTTATTGTTTTCTAGACAGGAGTGGAAAACTTCAAAATGTTATCCTGTTATTTAGTTTTTAATAATTGCATCTTTTTATGATTTTAATACTATCTTCCACTGTTTGCTGTAAAATGATTTATGCACAGATGAATAAGATAGAAGCATAATTACTATTACTATATTACAATTAGTGTTAAATTGCCTCCCTCACACCTCTCCTTTAGAATAGCATTCCCCTGAGATCTGGATAGTCGCTTCCCAGCATGATTTCGCAAAGGTCATTAAAACCTGACTTTTTCAACAGGCCTTGGGGGTGGGAATGTTTAAGTTGTTCCCTCCTATAATTTGGAGATTAATAAATAGTTTCATTCTTTTCTGCTCTGACATTTGTTTTAGACTCTGTACTTTTTAACCTTATTTATATAAGTAGGATACATAAGCCCCTCATAATTACAGCATTTAAGCCCTATAAATAAGCACATGTGCATATATGTGGCACATGTACAGTTATACACACACATACAAAGCAATAAGCTTTTCCAGCAACACCTATCTAATTCATAACAAAAGGCTAAACAGAAATACTGCTACCATGACACAAAATACATAAGACATATGAGAATAGCTGGCGCTGGATATCTTGCTTTCTAATTATTAAGAAATAGCCTAAAACGGGAGGGAAAAAAAAGAAATCAAAGTCACCAGTTTAGATAACCTCAAATCACAGCCCAGAATACTGTATTATATTATATATAGGTATTGTGAGGAATAAACAATGTCCCACAGTTTAACTCAAACTGAGAGACTATTAAAATAAATGATCAACAGAGGAACCACAAGCATGTTTAACTTGGAAGATTATGGACACGTGACCAGTCTACCTGTCCATAATCTTCTTGCTCCAATTTAAACCTCACTTTTTAAAAAGCTCTCCCTATCATTTCAGGACACTTTAGAAAGTAGGTCACTATGAGTATGCTCATATTATATCCAGCAATTACCAGTCTATTAACCGTAACCCTTTTCAGCCAAAGACTACTAGTCCTTAACTTACGAATATTTGTTTGATGGTGATTTTAAAGTTTTTTCAACCTTGAAAAAGTAATTTACAATCTGTCCTTAAGATTACAACTGTTGCACTGCCCACTCAGCCACATGACTGAAATCTGGATGCTTGGCAAATGGCTCCCATTTAAGATGGTTGCCACATCTTGCGGTCACGTGATTGTGATTTGCAGCTTTCCAAGCCAGCTTCCAACAAGCAAAGTCAATTAGGAAGCTGGGTTCACTTAATGACGGAATGATTCATTAACAACCACATGTCCACTTAACAACTGTGGTGATATGCTTAATGACCCTGATAAAATGATTGTAAAATCAAGTCTGGTCATGTGAAGATTCGCTTAATAACTGCATTGCTTAACAACTGAAATTCCTATTCCAAATGTGGTTGTAACTTGAGCATTATCTGAATTATTTATTTACAAGACCTTACCACTTCATGCTTGATACCAAGTGGGGGCTCAGCCAACAAATAACACCCTGCATTATTCTACCATCAATTTCTCACCCCAAATATCCTTTATATCTCATCAAAGAAATAGAAGGAAAATAAATCCATCTGGTGGTGACGCTGTATATCCCTCATTTTTCTAGTTTACTAAGAAGGAGGGTGTGGTCTATTGTGTCAAATGCCTTATTGAAATCCAAGTAGAATATGTTCACTGCATTTTGCTAGTCCACTAATTTAGTCATTTTGTCAAAGAATGAAATAACATTTGTTTGACACAATCTATTTTTGACAAATCCATGTTTGCTTCTAGTTATATTAACTTTGCTTGCCTCTAGGTTTGGCTGCTTCTAGGTTTTAGGTTTTCACAGGAACTTTGTCCAAGCAACTTCCAAGAAATTCCCATGACTGAACAGAAAAAAAACCCACCTTAAATGTATATACTGTCTAAACTGTCTTTTTTTAAAAAACCTGTAACAAATTGCACCTTTGTAAACAGCAGAAAGTGACTTTAATTTCATACAGCTGCCCCCTCCAGAACAGTCTATTTTAACCCAGAGGCAGCTTCAGAATCACTTTTGTTTAAAAATACCTCAGGATAAAAAAATACTCTATCCATTTATCAGTCACTCTCATCACTAAAAAGCAATGATTATATGGGTAGGGAAGGCAGGGTTTTCCTTGCATGTATGAGTGAAGAAAGACAGGAATGGAACCATCACTGTACTAGAATTCAATCCAAATTGCTCTGCATATAAGTTGCCCTGAAGTGATTCAGTCCTGCCTGGTCTGGCATGTGAATTAGCTTCTTACCCTCCTTTAAATTCCATCTGACATCTTTATTTCACCCTGTGTCCAATGTTACAGAACTATAGTGCTGATGAATCCTATGACTGACCTCAGTTGACCTCCCATTACTATGGTCTTCTCTTCGTCACTGCCCCTTCCTTGAGATGCTACCCAGATCTAAAAGCTTCATATAAAACTGAGTAAGAATTAATCAATACCAGACAAGCTGGCTCCTTCACTGCCAGGCAGCCCTGCAACCAATTCCCGCACACTCATCTGCAGAACCGAAGGGAGGGGTCTCATTTCTGCTGCCTTGAGAGAGGCTGGCCATCATTAATTCTGGGTAAATTAAATCTGTGGAGGCTGAGTTGAAAGAGTTTTTTAAGTTCTGCTAACTGGAAATAAGTTGTTTGTATTATTAACTGGTGTAAAAGTAGGGATGATCTAATTCTAAAGCATCCTATCACAACTCCTGTCGTCCAGTTACATTGGATTGTAGATCCATTAAGCACAGCCAGTAAGTGCAAGGTATTAGAACACATTAATATAAGATGGTCCTCGGTTTACAACCACAATAGGAACTGGAATTTCTGTTGCTAATGATGCAGTAGTAAAGTGTGATGTCATGTGACTGCATTGCTTAGCAACAGCAATCTCAGCACTTCTCATTGCCATCATTAATGGGATTTCACTAGTAATTAGCTAAGGACTTACCCCACTTCAAGCCATTCCAGGGTGGATCCCTCTGTCTCAAGTCTCAGTAAGTAAGAAATTGCCTCTAATTCTCCATATCTATCTCACCCCCTCCCATCCCTGTCCTTTTGGTCACCCTGCACCCAGCAAGCAGTCGCAGAACCACATGACTCTTGGGTTTCCTGCCACACTGCAGCTTAAGGGCTTCTTGGCACACTGCAGCTCTGAGGCTGGCTGCAAAAAGCCTCTGAGCTGCAGGGGACTGGGAAGACATAGCTGTCCTAGGCAACCACAATTACCCCAGTCAAATTCCAGCCTCAGCTGTCCTGCACTCCACCACCCTAGCTGATCTTCACCATCTTCTTACTCCCGCTGCTGCTGAGGCATTCTGGCCCTGGGCCTTTATGAGCATCTTCTGGCCACATTTTCCAGGTTCTCACAAGGAAACTGTCATGCCCAACCTTGGAAAGAAAGTAGCTTATCAGCAGGTAAAGCAGGAAGATGACAAAGGTCAGCCAGAAATGGACAGTTGGGGGATGTTAAAAAAGGACAGTTGGCGAAGTTAAAGTGCCCTCGAGGTCCTAATTGTGGGTGGGCTGGTGACCCCTGAGGTTATAAGTACCTTCATTCAGCATTATCTTGGTATTCCTCTATCTCCTACCCAACTTTTTTTAGAGCAACATCTCATCTCTCCAGAAACCATTTGTTCAAAAGTGATGCCACTCACTCTCAAATTTCCCAAGGGGTCATATGAGCAGCCACAGCATCAGAGAATGTACAGGCTACAATTCTTAATGGAATCCTCACTAAAAATGTACAAGTTGCAGGAGAAATTGCTCCCAAATGTTAATAAGAACCACTTCTGCATAAGTGATAAAACAGTATTATTATTTTTTTAAATCACTCCGCCTTTCACTAGCCTGTTGCTCCGAAGAGATTTAAATATTGTGAGAGGAGGAGTATTGCTAGGCATCCGTTTGCTAAATGACTCTCTGAAAGAAACCCTAGGGAAAAGCAGGATATACAGAGTAATTGGTAAACTGTGCTTGGAAAAAATCCACTAAGCCTGTATTCTAGAAAAATATTGGTCCTAGCCCAGACTGGAGAGCAGCAGTACCACCACATGGTGCTTGGCCCATTTTCAAATATTCAGCCTGTTTTTTTCATCAACAAAGTATGGAGAAATGACCTTGAGCCAAGCAGGCATATGTCTAAAGGGTCAATCTAGAATTCAGTAAGCCAAGGCAGGTGTGGTCAGAAGGTAAATCTGGACCTATTAATACATCTATTACTATTTGCAGTAGATCTTTGGATTTCTGTACTTGTTCTGGAACTATAACAAAAGAAAGAATCCTAGTCCAGAAAAGAATATAATTGCAGAAACAAAGAAAGCTTTAAAAAGCATATCTTGATTTTTTTAATGACAGGATTACAAAGCCCGATTATGGATTTGAAAACTATCTGTCAGGGTTCCAAGTAACACCCCCAGCAAAAGTAAGACTCCAAGGCAGCCATTTCCTCAAAGTTCCATTTTATTAGAGATGTCATGTTGGCACATCTGGGAAAACCCAAATCTGAAAGTCTCCCAGGTTTTCCCCACCCAAAGGAAAGTCAAAGTCCCTTCCCCTGCACCCACATGTCCATCACATGGTCCAATCAGGTCACCATCCTAACTGGAGTTGTCACGCCTCTCCAGGTGCAAGCTGAACGTCCTTGACTCCCAAGGAAAGAACACTGTTATGACTATACATCTCACCCAGTCTCCATCCAACCCCACTTCCATTTCCCACAGCATGACCATCAACCAAGTGTGGCAGCCCTGAAGATCCAAAGAGAAAGATGGCCTCCAGGGCTGACACTGTCTTTGGGCTGAGCATGTACAGTATATGCTCAGAGGTACTCTGTTCCTTAATTTAATGTCTATATACTGTGCCTATAGAACTATTTTGCAATGACTCCAATTACTCTATCTTGGGAGTCAAGTTAAAAAACAAAGCAATTCCAACAAATCTGAATTCTACACATTGCATTTGTAGAGGATGGCCTACATCAGTTCCTAGAAATACAACTGCTCCTCATAAACAGCATTATCAGTGGCTTAGAAAGCCTCTACGTTTCATTGTTCAGTAGTGATTGTGAAAACTCTGTGAATGTTGTTATTAGGAGCTTTATATTACTTGAAACTGAGAAGCGGTAGCTAGCTTGAATCTGCCAGAGCTTATGACAAAAATGACATTTGTATTGGAGAATCTGCTTTTTATTATTTCTCTTAAAAAAGAGATTCTGGAGAAAGAACTGTTTGAGTGCATGTCACATGTAACTTCGCTCTCAGTCCCTCATTAAACAGCTACGAATTTTCCTATGATGCTTTCACTTGACAATTCCTCCTTCAAAAGACAGGCTGGGAACTTCACTGTTAATAGGCGAGTACAGCAGCCAACTACAGATGTGGATAGAAAGCTGGGGGTTTTCTAGTACCTGTAGAGATACTCAAAAGAAGAATCTTAAAACAGTCATTTGCCCCTCACTCTGGTCTCTTCCTCATGTCCTCCTAACTGCAACATGGGCGTGCCCTGGTTCCATTTTTAAATGATATGTCCTTGTGACATTGCCTTTATTGCATCCCACCCTAGGGATGGAGACAGTTTAAGCTGTTCCGCTTTTGTAATAATGCCTTATCACATTGAAATAGTTTTAGGTTGCTGTGAGCACACTCTCTCTCCATGGCCATTTTGGCTATGTTGCAGGGAGGAATGGAGAACAGAAGGGAAGCATTTGCCCATATTAGGTCTAAACTGTGCTTCCCAAAACATTTTTCAGTTCTTAGGCAGCCTCTTAATAAACCCAAATTTAGTGCTTATCGAGAGTGCTAGATCTGTGGTTAAAAATACATTCTTTGTGCTATGCACAGTAGAAGGAGTAGCATTCTTTGTGCTGCATAGAAGATTGATTTAAACTGAGAGAGCTGGGTTCTGCCAACTGTATATTGCCGGTTCGGTCACCTATGAGTACACGATGGGATTTTCAAAGCTTTCATGGACAAGGGTTTTCACATGGCCATTATTTTTATTGCTTGTATAATGTTAGGTTTGGAGAAGCACTCTTCTTATTCCTATGCCATTTTGAATACTGCACAGAATACTTCTAGGCCTGCCTGCCATGGGGTTCATTGCTTTGCAGCAATACTTACCATATTTTTCCCACTATAAGATGTTCCAGACCATAAGATGCACCTAGCTTTTGGGGAGGAAAACAAGAAAAAAAATCTGCTTCTGCCTCCCAGAAATTTGGCTCCTTGCAACAAACAGCCTGGTTATTTTTAGCACAGCCTGATTTAGTACAATCAGCTGATTGGTGGTTGGATCAGCCTCCTGGAATACCTGATCAGCTGTTCCAGGCTGTGAGGATTGACGCCACCCATTGCCATTGCTGCCTCTATGCGTCCCATTTTTGGGCCTCTGCGCATCCTATTTCTAGCCCATTCCAGGCGGGGATTGCTGCCGCCTATTGCCCTCACTTACGGAAAATGGGATGCACGGAAGCCAAAAATGGGGCACGTGGAGGCCGAAAATGGGGAGTGCGGAGGCAGCAACGATGGGCGGTAGCAGTCCCCAAAGCCTGGAACAACTGATTGGTGGTATTCCCGGAGCGTGATCCAACTGCCAATCAGCTGCTCCTGCTAAATCAGGCTGTGCTGAAGTTGACCAGGCTGTTTGCTGTTTACTGCAAGGAGGCAAATTGCTGGGAGGCAGAGGCCAAAGGGTGGGGGCCAGTGGGTGTGTGGGCTTCATCAACATTCGATCTATAAGATGCGCAGACATTTCCATCCACTTTTGGGGAGGGAAAGTACATCTTATAGATTGAAAAATATGGTAAATGCAAAAAAGAGCAGCAGCAGAATAGAATATGAATCAGAATAAAACAATATAAAACCTAAATCGTCAGTTCTTCAATCCTTCTCCCTGTCCTTCAGCAAGTCAGACTGGAATAATTAACAGGTACAGAGGAATTCTTTTGATGAAGAATTTTATTGTAGAGAAACTAAATAGTTATCCTGAATGAATTGCAGCAACTGCTGTGAATAAGATAAATCTTATATAGAGAACTGAGAGCCAGTTTGGTGTAGTGGTTAACCTACCATGCTAGAATTGGGGGATCGTGCTTTCTAGTCTTGCCATAGGCATAAAGAAAGCTGGGGGACTTTGGGCCAATCACTTTCTCTCAGCCCTAGGAAGGAGGCAATGGCAAGCCAGTTCTGAAATCTTGCCAAGAAGGATACACGGACTTGTTCAGGCAAAGCTCCAAGAATGTAATGTGATTCAACCGAAGAAATAGAAGGAAACTGTGATTTTTCCAAAGATATCTTCCATCCAATTGCAGAAATGACAAAACTTTTTTTCCATTCTCCCCTAGCAGAAACAAGAGGACAATTTTATCTATTTGAATTTAATTTTTCTCTTTACAAAATCAATATCTCCTCCATAAGAAACTCCACAGGAAACTTCCTTGTCAGTCATTTTCCACTCCCAAGTTCTGGAGTAGGGGAAGAAGATGAAAGAGTTTTCTTATCAACCCCTAGAATTGAAAGAGGGAAGGAGGGAATCGGGGAAGGAGGGAATTTCCCATTCCCAGGCCAATCTGGGACAGGACAGGATTCTTGTAGGCAGTCAACCCTACAGCTCTCCCTTCTGGTCTCAAGGAGGGCCTTCCCCTTTAGTCTGAAGAATCATTAGTGCTTTAGGCAAACTGAAAGATTATTTAAGGGGCTTGGATTTTGGCAGATTATGCAAAAGGAACATGCAAAGCAAGTGGGGGCATGGATATTTTCTCTGTTTCCTAGGAACTTTCTGTGTATTCTTTCAAGAGGATTATGTGTTCCAATTTGTTCTTTCTGTATCAGGAATCCAATATATATTTCACGTCATATTTTTCCTCCCCCAACTGAGATTGAATAGCAATAGCAATAGCAATAGCAGTTCGACTTATATACCGCTTCATAGGGCTTTCAGCCCTCTCTAAGCGGTTTACAGAGTCAGTATATTGCCCCCACAGAAGAAGATGGGAGAATATAATGGCATGGAATGGATTCAAGGATCAGAAATATAACAGGGAAAATCGGGTTTATTTTCATACTAGACGAAGTTGCAGGCAGAAGACAAGATCCAGCTGTTTCCCAAGGAATTGATACACTGCCTGAAGTTCCTGTAGAAAATGTATAGCCTCAGGAATGTGAGAGGCTAGGGCAGAATCCAACAGTAGGTAATAGCCATAACTTGTCAGAAAATATGTCCTGTAAATAGAAAAATGGATGGAGTTGTTACGTGCTAACTCATCCATAAGCAGTTGTCTTGCTGGTAGCTTAGATAATAAATAATAATGATAGCAGGCAAAGCAGACAATAAGACCTGGCAATGGCTAAGAGCAGAAAAGTTGAAGAAAGAGTCAGAGGGGCTAATTCTGGCTGCACAAGACCAAGACTTAAGAGTACATGAACACAAAGCCAGAACTGAGAAGACAGCAACAGACAGCAAATGCCTCTTCTGCAAAGAAGCTGAAGTAACAGTAGACCACTTGGTTAGTTGCTGCAAAAAGATCACAGAATGACTACAAACAATAGCATGACAAAGTAGCAGCAATGGTATGGGAAGATTTGCAAGAAATACCATTTGCCTGCAAGCCAGAATTGGTGAGACCATAAAATAGAGAAAGTAATAGAAAATGAAGAAGCTAAAGTGCTCTGGGACTTTTGAATTCAAACAGATATGCACCTGCTACCTAATACCCCAGGTTTTATAACTGTTGATAAGAAAGACAAACAAAAGTCTGGAGAGTGGACATTGCAATACCTGGTGACAGCAGAAGAGAAGATAAAGAACTGGAGAAAATCACAAACTATAAAGGCCTGCAAATAAAAGTAGAATGATTGTGGCAAAAGAAAACAAAAATAGGTCCAATAGTAATTGGTGCCTTGGGTACAATTCCAAAACATCTGGTGTGCCATTTAACCGCATTGACACAATCACCATCAGTCAATTATAAAACTGCTGTTGAATAATCAAGTGTTATTTGGTATAGACAGGAAGCTCAACATGGGATGTGAAAGGAATCATCTCGGATACAGTGTCCTAATAGACGAGAGGCCAGTAATAAAATCCAAGCTACTTTCCAAGTTTTCTCTGCGAGAGAAGGCAAGGGTGCAATAGATTGCTGGAGTTTTGCATTAAGTGCTTGGCATGCTGGCAGGTGTAACAAGCCGACTTTGACATCTGCTCAAACAAAAGCCACCAAAAGTTCAGAAACAGAACTGAGCAGTCTTAAATATGCCAAATTGGCTCCCAACCACACTATTGTGGTAGAGTTTTAATTATTCAGGGAAAAGCGAGTGCAAGTCTTCCCATTTCCAGTAAAAGCAAGAGGGTGAATTTAACAGAGCCCACAAATATAAGTCTTACTACTGTAAACAAATTCACTTGTTTAGAATATGCCCTCTCATCACCAAGAGTTGCATCAATCAAAGCTGGTAGCAGAGGTGGGGGAGTTTTCGGATTACAAGACAGATTCAGAGACTGGGCCAGACCAAGAGAACAAAGCAAAATGAAGTCAGTTTTGGTAGGACACATTCTAATGTCCTCAGAAAAGGTACGGTGTTCTAAAGAATCCGAAACAGGCACACTAAAAGCACATTTCTCAAGTTTAGCATATGAGCTGTGCTGGCAAAGCTGTTCAATACTATTTGGATCTATTCCATGTGGGTAGTGAATCTTCTAAATAAATCAATATATCATCTAAATAAAGAACCAACAGTACAAAATTTCATGAAAAATATTGATACATTTTGTATGTATAATCTTTATTGTCATTGCACTTAAAAACAACAAAACTATAAAGGTTAAAGGGACATTAATAAACTATCGACTGTTACTATGTTCTCAAAATGTATCAAAGGCAGGTAAGAATTTGTGCCACTCCTTCATGCAAATCAGATTTAAATTCTCTAGAGATTTAACTTAGTAAAAATATATTTCTTGTGTAGCCTTTCCAGAATTCAAAAATTGGAGGGAGGAAGGGAATCCCTTAAGGAAATAGAATTCAGAAGCCTGAAATCATAAACTATTCTGTTTTATTAATTTGTATTAAAAGTATTTACATAGTTAAAAGACAAATACAGAAGTATGAAGAAAAAAAGGGCAAAAAAGAAAAGGAATTAAATAAGTAACTTCCATCCTTCTTTACAAAAGTTGCACTAAAACTCATTACCCCTCCTTTACATTACAATAATCCCTTCAGTCTTTTTTTAATTGTCACATCAGACATTATCATCTCCAGAAATCCAGAAATCACCAGTAAAAGCCGTTAATCAGTTTTTTAAAATCATTCTCTGTCCACAACTGTTTCTATTCTTTTATTAAAATACTCATTTATTTTGTCCCTGACCAAACAGGTGAATTTTGCCATCTTTGCCAGTTCTTCTCTCTTTACAATCTATTCTTCCATTGTGGATACTTCAACATTTCTCCATCTATCGACATAAATAATCTTGCTGTAGTTATCGTACCATTACTCATGCCAACCAAATCTCAGGTAATGTGCTTCTAATTCTAACTTTTTTTTCCTCAGCAAGATACACTTTTGTCATCCAAACCAAGCTGCAGGCTGCAAAATACATTTTAAAATCAGGCAATCTCTTCTTTTGCAAAGTGAAGTTTTTTTATAGTTAACCTCTGGTTTCGTATCCTGACATAAATTTGGATATGTCTTTTTGCCATTGATTGAAAGATGCATCATTTAGATATTGTTTGAAATAAAATCTCTCTCTGGGTAACACATTGATTTTTACCACAGGAATACTTCCAAACAATGATAACTGCAACTTTTCCCATCGTAATACATATTTTTAAACTTCATTTGATACCTTATGGAGAGAGAAGCTTGGTCTAGTGGTTAAGGCAACAGGCTAGGCAGCAGAAAACTGAATTCAAGTCCAGCCTTAGCCATGAAAGCCATCTGGGTCTCTCTCAGTCCAACTTACTTCACGGGGTTAGTGTTGTGAGGAAAATAGGAGTTAGCTAGTTAGTTAGTTTATTGGTCTTGTATGCTGCCCACTCCCGAAGGACTCCAGGCGGCTTACAATAAAAAGGGAAAGGGAATAAATAGACAAAACAACAATTTAAAATATACAACATTCATAATTATCGTGGGGCTGGATACTTCAACAGCCCCCCGGCCTGCCAGAGCAGCCAGGACTTAGTGGCTTTGCGGAAGGCCAGGAGAGTAGTAAGGGTCCGGATCTCCATGGGGAGCTCGTTCCAGAGGGCTGGAGCTGCAACAGAGAAGGCTCTCCCCCGGGGGGTCGCCAGCCGACATTGGCTGGCAGATGGGATCCAGAGAAGGCCGAGTCTGTGCGATCTGATCGGTCTTTGGGAGGTAATTGGCAGGAGGCGGTCTCTCAGGTACCCAGGTCCGATGCCATGTAGGGCTTTATAAGTAACGACTAGCACCTTGAAGCGAGTCCGGAGACTAATGGGTAGCCAGTGCAGCTCGTGGAGGATAGGTGTAACGTGGGTGTACCTAGGTGCACCCAAAATCACTCGCGTGGCTGCGTTCTGGACTAGCTGAAGTCTCTGAACACTCTTCAAGGGCAGCCCCATGTAGAGCGCGTTACAGTAATCCAGTCTTGAGGTCCCGAGGGCGTGAGTGACTATCTGAAGGGCCTCCCGGTCCAGGTAGGGTCGCAATTGGTGCACCAGGCGAACCTGGCCAAAGGTCCCCCTGGTCACAGCCGACAAATGGTGTTCTAAAGTCAGCTGTGGATCCAGGAGGACTCCCAAATTGCGAACCCTGTCTGAGGGGCGTATAATTTCACCCCCCAGCCTGAGAGATGGACGAATTGGCCAATCTTTGGGAGGGAACATCAATAGCCACTTGGTCTTGTCGGGATTGAGTGCAAGCTTGTTCATACCCATCCAGACCCTGACAGCCTCCAGGCACTGGCACATCACTTCTACCGCTTCACTGAGTTGGCACTGGGCGGACAGATACAACTACGTATCGTCCGCATATTGATGGTATTTAATCCCGTGCCAGCATATGATCTTACCCAGCGGCTTCATGTAGATGTTAAATAGGAGGGGGGACAGGACTGAACCATGCGGCATTCCTTAATTGAGGGGCCTTGGGGTCGACCTCTGCCCTCCAACCAACACTGACTGCGACCTGTTCGAGAGGTAGGAGAACCACCGAAGGACGATGCCTCCCACTCCCACCTCCCGCAACCGTCGCAGAAGGATACCATGGTCGATGGTATCGAAGGCCGCTGAGAGGTCAAGGAGCACAAGGATAGAGGGGTGACTCCTATCCCTGGCTCGCCAGAGATCATAGGTCAGCGCGACCAAAGCAGTTTCCGTGCTGTAACCAGGCCTGAAACCCGACTGAAAGGAATCCAGATAATCGGTTTCATCCAAGGACCGTCGGAGTTGAAAGGCCACCACTTTCTCAACAACCTTCCCTACAAAGGGCAGGTTGGAGACTGGACGATAGTTACTCAAAATGGCTGGGTCCAGAGAAGGTTTCTTCAGCATCCTTTAGGAGGAGCGGGAAAATTCCCTCCTGGAGAGAGGTGTTAACTATCGACTGGATCCAGCCACGTGTCACCTCCCTGCTGGTTGAGACCAGCCAGGAGGGGCATGGGTCCAGTATACAAGTGGAGGCACTCACCACTCCCATGGCCTTGTCCACTACCTCAGGAGAGACAAGTTGAAACTCGATCCATGAAATGCGCTCAAGACCTTCCCCCGGTACCTTGGCTGGTACCATGCAATTGGAGCCCAGTTCTGTCCGAATCTGAGCGACTTTATCCGCTAGAAACTGGACAAACTCCTCAGCTCTACCTTGTAAAGGGTCATCCGCATCCCCCCCTTTCAAGAGGGAGCGGGTTATTCTAAACAAGGCGGCTGGGCGCGATTCAGCGGATGCAATAAGGGCGGCAAAATGCGCACATTTCGGAAGGGAGGTTGAATATGTTCACCATCATGTAAGTTATTTGTAAAAATAATAAAGGCAGGATACAAATGAATAAATAAATAAAATACTGGAACATAATTATTTTCAAGTAACATAAAACTGGCATTAGTCATAATAACACTTACATATTTTACTTTTTTTCTTAATTTGAAAAACCTATTTTTGCAATCAATTCTTTTTTATCTTCCATCCTCACATTTTTTGTTAACATCTTTGTTTTCCCCTTATTAATTTTAAATCCAGCAAAACATCAAATTCCATTAATTTTTCCATTAATGTATCTGTTCCTTATATAGAATTTTCCAAAATTAAATTAAATTATCCAAAAATTCCCTTAAATTGTGTACTTTTTAAACCCTAATTCAGCTAGTCTCTCATCTTGTCTGATATCTTTGTTCAAAACTCCAAGTGCTAGAATGAACAGAAATGGCAAAAGTAGGCATCCTTGTCTTATCATTGTGTTTTGCAGGGTTAATTCACCATTACCTATAATTTGTTTTTGTAAAAAAAATGATGTTATCCATTTTAAAAAAAAATCTCTAAATTCCATAATTTCCAAATTTTAGACAAGAAAACCCAGTTCAACTTATCAGATCCTTTTTTTGCATCAGGAAGCATCAATGCATTTTTTTCATTATGATGTTCCAAATATTATAAAACATTAAGAATATTTGTAATATTGTTTCTTAGCTGTCCATTAACCAAAAAGCCACATAAATCTTCATGGATAAATTCTTGCAAAGAGACTTTTCATCTGGAATTGTAACTTAATTTGCTGAGAGATTTTTTTCCCTTCCTGGAGGCTTTTTTAATTATACTGCTTTCATTATCATCTCCATTTTGCTTTTGCTTTTTGCCTTTTCATTTACCATTTTGCTGTATAAATTGTCCTTCTCATAAAAGCTTTACTTGCATCTCAAATGGGCTTACATCCATGCTTTTATTTAGATTCATCTCAAAAAAATATTTCAAATTTTTGCAGTTATCAATTATTGATTCTTTTTGTAGCAAAGCTTGTTAGCCTCCATATGTAAATTCCGCCTTTCCCTTTATACGCTAGTCACTGATTTATGATCTGAAAAAGTTTTTAGCAACAACTCTACTTTATTAGAAACAACTAATAACTAGTAATAACAACTTCCTTAGAAATCTAAAACATCTATTTTTTGAGAAAGATCTGTGCCTTTCAGGAAAATATGTATGCTCTTTTGAATCACCATTTTAGCCCCCCCCCCCCCAAATTTTGTCCATTATTTCAAAAAAAAAATTCATAATTTATCTTGTATTGATATAATTCCTTTCAGAGATTCCTTTTTATGAGCACATCACTCCATTCTAATCTCCCTAAAACACCAATTTTCATATGACAATTCTATCAATTTTTCCAGAAGTCATTTAAAAAACATGACTTTATTTTCATTTGGAGCATATATTCCCAATGTCATAATTTTAGTTTCATTCCAATTAATTTCAACCCTTACATCTGGCATGGTCATTGTTCCTCATCAGTTTTGATTGTAACTATGGGTTTATATATAAAACAATTCCATCATTTTTCTTGTTAGTCTCTGTTGATACAAATTTTGTCCAGATTTTTAAATCAAGTATCTATCTACCTACCTACCTACCTACCTACCTACGTATGCTTTTTGTAGACAAATTAATCTTGCTTTAATATTTTAAAAGAATGGAGAACTTCCTTTTTTTTAGTGGGGGCATTTATATGTACATATTAGACATGTAAAGTCATGTTTATAAATCTAGTGAAGTCTATGCCAGTAGTGTCTGATGTTGTAGACTCTTCTTTGTCTTATTTCTATGGCACCCATCTCACCAAAGTGACTCTATGCAGTTTGCTATATTTGTTGTATGATTTTCTCTTTTTGATATAATTGTGTTTTGTCAATCTCCTTTTTGAACCTTTATAAACATCTCTCATCTTTTGGACTGGTTGGTATCTTTTTTAATTAAAAGTTAGGATTACTTCTTCCAGTTTACCCCAACAAAATTGTATCCTGCTGTTTAAGTTTATCTGTCAAAAATTATATTTGTTTCTCTTGCACAAAATTCTAGTTGGTATTTCTTTTAGCACAATTATTTCTGAGTTACTTATCAATAATTTCCTATTTAAGTGTATTGTGGAACCTGGTCTCCTGTCTTCTTTGCTCTTGTTTTAATTCTGTAAGTTTATTTATTTCTGCATTCATATGTCCTTCATCCCATTCTCAAAATGTTAGGCATTCTGCAAATCACTCTGTAATATCTTCACCAGGTTCCTCTGAAACTGCTCTTCATCTTAAAACAAAATTCTTTCTCTCTTAATTTCAATAATGCCACATTTATAAGGATGCAACTTCCTTTATTTCTCATTTATTATTTCTGTATTATTCTCTACAATTTCTCTTTTTCTATGATTTGGTTAACCATTCCACTGATCTGGATTATAGATTTTTTCCAGGTTTTTATTCATCTTCTCTTCCATATTTGCATTTTTTTTCCTTTATTTTCTCTTCAAAGATAGTCAGATCTATTTTAGGTGATGCAGGCATTGAAGCAATTGCTGATGCTATACATTCTTCCCTAATTCATAGAATCATAGGGTTGAAAGGGACCTTGGAGATATAGTCTAGTGCAATCCCTTGCCCAAGGCAGGAGTCCATCCAGGACCAATGGCTGTCTAAACTTTTTAAAAAAACAACAACCCTCCAGCGATGGAACATCTACAATTCTGGAAGGCAAGCTGTTCTTCAAATATCCTTTGTAAAGACTCTGGCCAATTAACAGTAAATATTGAGGATTAGTCATAAATTAGATCAGAAATCCCCAAATATTTCGCAATTGGGTACATTTTGAGAATTATAGAATTATAGAGTTGGAAGTTTTCTAATCCAACACCAAGTTTAGTGCAGTAATCCTCATACCATCCCAGAGAAATGACTGTCCAGCCTTTTGTCAAAATCTTCCAACAATGGAGTACCATGGTTTCAAAGGGTAAACTGTTTAATTGCTTAATAGCTCTGTGTCATGTCAGTTTTGAACCATTTTTCAGACATTCATGGGAGGGAAAAATCATTAAGGAAGAGCCTGCAATGATGCTAATTAGCTAATATTTACTACCATGGTTCTAAGAAGTCTTTAAAAACAAGAAAAGAAACCTATGTTTATCATACTTGTACATAATATACTTAGATTCCTATGTGCTAATAGATTTATTGCATCATTTGTGGTAAAATTACTCTAAAACATTCAACCAACAGTATCTTATATGTTCTAACTCCCAAGAATAGAAATATGGACTCCTCTTTTATATAGCATCACAAGCCAGTTATCATTCTGTTTGCTATAAACTTGGAAGACACTACTGTGCTTATGTCATGGCTTATGAACTTCTTACAGTTACCTAGTTGGACACTGTGGTAACAGAATTTTGCCCTAGGCTATTAATCCAGCTCAGCATGGCGTTTCTATTCTCCTCATAGTGCTCTATATTAGCTCTGCCAATTAGCACCATTGCAGGCCCTTTGTGAATGATTTTTCCCTCTACCATGAATGTCTGAAAAATGGTTAAAACTGACACTATTTCAAGCTATTACTAACATTAAAAACATTCTGATTATGTCAGAGTTAATTATACTACAGATCGGAGCAGCCCTCAAGGTATGGAGAAAGCTGTTTGTATGTGTAAGAGTGCATTTCTCAAGCAATGCAAGAATGGGCTGCAGTCACAGAAGAACTGGGCTGTGGATTTCAATTTTTCATTTTACAGGTCCTATATTTCAAATCAATTCAAGCATGGTAATGAAACTAATTGTTTCCAAACTTAACAAATACATTTTTCTCATAACTCCAGAGCAGTTGAATCCCTGAAGCAATACTACAATAGATATTTCTATGCCATGCATATTCTACCACTTCTAATTTTGCAGAATATTGGTGTTGAACATTTGAGGGGTCAGATTTTTGGCAAGAATGTATTTTAAATTTGCATTTAAAATCAAAAGGCTATGGCAGGAACCTCTCTCTTCCAAAATATATAACAATTCACCATAAATTGACTGCCATCATCATTCTTCTAAAAATCTAAGACAGTTGTGAATAAGAATAAGGTATAGCTTGTGTGTCATGCTGGCAGTTTAGGCCTTTTACTTCATTCATATTTTTATGCTATCTCATTTTCATTCTTGCTGTTTGTTCCCTTCTTTGTCCGCCCTTTTTTTGCTCCATATGAAAGCTAGATGGGCATATTTCAGTGAGTTACAATTAGTTGGATCTAAATCAAAGCTGAATAAACCATACTAAGCATTAACTTTGGGGGGGGGGGGGCATTGCTTGCTAAGGACTACAAAAGCAAAAGGAACCCATTTTGCCTCTTAAAATATCAAAAGAAAATATCAAGGCTTCTTGAAGCTTGAGATTGTTTTAAATCCTGGGACTTGCTAATTTTGTTCTCTTAAACTCTCACCTTAGGGATCCTCTGGGTAGCACAAATGATGCTGTGATAACCTGCAGCCCATTGGCTGTGAAATGCCCTCACCTTGGCTTATACAATAAACAGATCCACAATTTAGTATCCATTTCAGCTGGCTTCCAAGAATTAGGTTCTATGCCTTACTGCAGTTTTAGCCCTTAGGAAATATGTTTGAGGTGTGCATTGAGTACTGCTAATGTATGTTGTGATGGGAATATATTATACGATTGCATGATATTGGGAATGTGGGAAAATGCATGCATGAATGAATGTCCAAGAAGCTTCTTCACAGGTTACCGTCTTATTTGTTGTGAGATATTAATTGGTCTGCACATCTGCTGTCTAACCATTTACTGACAAATATTATAGACCTGCAGTATGTCTCTTTTAGATGGCTTTTAGCCACAAGCAGCTTCGCAAGGCTGCAAGGTTTTGAACCATTTGCCTTGTCGCATACTGTTTTTTTAATTTAAATTACCTTAAAAATAGATTTCAAATGTAGCCTTAGTCTATTTTATTGAGTTGAATTTTTATGTTAAGCTCTCCAGGCAACAATTGGTACAGGTGGGGGCTGTATAAATAATACAACAATTATCTGCTACCACAAACACTACAGAGGAATCTCAAGGTTTCTCTGAAGATAAGCAAGATTATTTCAACTATTAACATAATAGGAACACACCACAGGAGGATGCAAATGTGCATATGGGAAGCATATTTGCATGCTAGTGCCTGTGGGCATGAATATATAGAATGGGCAGCTGAAAACATTAGCAGAGGTACACAGAAGCAAGGTTAGTTCGTGTATTGCCTATATTACATATGTCTGTCTAAATATTCCATCTGGCATATGTTACAAATGTATGAAAACCAGATGGAACCCTCTGTAAACCTTTCCAATATCCTGCCCTAACTGAGCCCCAGCCCATATTCTGTCTTCACAAGTACTGTAGCAAGGCAAGGACTCCTTCTGCTCTCTGCTGGTGAGATCATGAAACTGACATGAATGACACTGCAGACAGGCAGAGAATAGGAGCCAGACTCATGAGAAATATTGCCTCTGACAAGTTTGACAGCTGAGATAGCATACGTGTTAACTCACTGTGGAGCCAGGGAATGGCTGGTAGCAAGTAGGAATTCAAAGTACCCACAAATAAACCTAAATGAAATCAATTAGATGTATTTGTGAGTAAGCAGAATCAGGTTTGGATTCAAACTTGTAAAAACCCTTCAATTTAGCAGTTTCATGCTGTCACACTAAGAACTGGGACTGTAGGAGGAAATTCAGCCAATGTCAATGAAGCAAACTTGGTACTGGACAATTCAGCCTGTACATAAATGTGCACCCATAATGTATATACACCATGTAAATATATAGAATAGCACTTAGACATATACTGCTTCACATTGTTTTACATCCCTCTCTAAGTGATTTACAGAGTCAGCCTATTGCCCCCAACAATCTGGGTCCTCATTTTACCCACCTTGGAAGGATGGAAGGCTGAGTCAACATAAATACTATACTTACTGGACTTAAGAAGATCAACCTTGAACTTCTGTCATTTAGTTTACAACAGTGATTGGATTTGTATATCATGTTAATCCATGGCTTGTTTATCTATATCAGCTGAAAGCTCACAGGTAGTATTAAATCAGAAGCTGTATTTTCCAAATTACAATTGTTGGATTTATAGTTCACACTCAACCAAAACTAAACAAAACAGGTTGCATGAAGCCTCAATCTAGTCTATACAAACATATATATTATCCCCATGTGCCCCTCACTCTTTCATTTATAAATTCTCCTGCTCCTAGATGGCTCAGCAAAACAGGATTTAGTTTATCATACTACATGTACATGAAGCCGCTGGGTGAGATCATACGCCGGCATGGGATCATACGCCGGCACGTCATATGCGGACGATACACAATTGTATCTGTCCGCCCCGTGCCAACTCAGTGAAGCGGTAGAAGTGATGTGCCAGTGCCTGGAGGCTGTCAGGATCTGGATGGGAACGAACAAGCTTGCGCTCAATCCCGACAAGACAGAGTGGCTATTGATGCTCCCTCCCAAGGATGGTCCAGCTATTCCATCTCTCAGCCTGAAATTATACACCCCTCAGAGAGGGTTCTCAATTTGGGGGTCCTCCTGGATCCGCAGCTGACTCTAGAACATCATCTGTTGGCTGTGACCAGGGGGGCCTTTGCCCAGGTTCGCCTGGTGCACCAATTGCGACCCTATCTGGACCGGGAGGCCCTTCGGATAGTCACTCACGCCCTCATCACCTCAAGACTGGATTACTGTAACGCGCTCTACATGGGAATGCCCTTGAAGAGAGTTCGAAGACTTCAGCTTGTCCAGAATGCAGCCGCGCGAGCGATTGTGGGTGCAGCTAGGTACACCCACGTTACACCTATCCTCCGCGAGCTGCACTGGCTTCCCATTGGTCTCCGGACACGCTTCAAGGTGCTAGTCGTTACTTTTAAAGCCCTACATGGTATCGGACCTGGTTACCTGAGAGACCGCCTCCTGCCAGTCACCTCCCAAAGACCTATTAGATCTCACAGACTAGGCCTCCTCCGGATTCCATCTGCCGGCCAATGTTGGCTGGAGACCCCCCCGGGGGAGGGCCTTCTCTGTAGCTGCTCCGGCCCTATGGAACGATCTCCCCATTGAGATCCGGACCCTTACTACCCTTCCAGCCTTCCGCAAAGCAACTAAGACCTGGCTGTTCCAGCAGGCCTGGGGCTGTTGAATTATCCAGCCCCATCCTATGTTATGACTGTTGTTGAATTTTTAATTGTTGTTTTTATTTTTGTAACCCCCTTCCCTTCTTATTGTTAGCCGCCCTGAGTCTTCCGGGAGTAGGGCGGCATACAAGCTAAATAAATTCAATTCAATTCAATACATGTGCATATGCAAAAACACAACAAAGTAGAAGGGATGAGAGTTTCCTGATGGATTACCCAAACACTGATCTTAAAGACCTCAACTATAAATTGCCATGACAAAAAAAGAATCTTGGATCATATCATGATAAAATGACTTCTGAAACAGAACTGCTGTTTTTCTTAGGACAAATTTCAAATTTGAAGTAAACCCTATGGAAATCCATGTAGAATTTAGCAACTGTTGCATTGTTACTTTAAAATAAGATAAATATTCCCATATTTGCAATTTTAACATACCAAGGACAATGTATTCTCAGCATATGCTAATACTGAATATGCTATAAATGGCATATTAAATATGCCAAGGCCCATGCATTTAGTATGCGTTCTTTACAGACCTCTCTTTAAATCAGTCCTAACAATATTTCAAATTAGAATATATCTAAATCAATAAACTGGATACATTTCCATAGGAGATAACTGATAAGCAGAGTAAAACAATTATGCACTTTTTAAACATAAAGTACAACTATACTTAAGTCTAGCATGCTGTGCAAAATCCATTTGTTAATTAATTTAGGATTTGTTGTGTTATACAATTGTGGGGAAACTGGTTGGGTTAAGCCGTGCTGCTGTTAGTAAAGCTATTCACTGACATGCAATGAGACATAAATTTCTCTCCACTCAGAATTTGGAATATAGAAATTTGAACAACCTGAATACTATTGTAACATCTTTTTGAAAGCACAAATCACACAAGTAACAGTCAACATGATTTTAGCTCTCCAGATTCTCTGACTTTTTAAGTGGAAGCAGTGAGTGCCTCCACCTGAAGCAGGAGATACAGCATTCTTCAAACCCAAAGTTTATGCATGCTGGGAAAAGTATAATCTGCAGGAAATGTTTTTCAAGAAAATGAACCTGGGCTCCTGTGTATGCAAGCCTCTATAGAGAATAAGTGATCTTTCCTGGAAGCAAAATGAAAAGTTGAGGATTGATGGATTTTTTTTTAAAGCAGATTACCCACATCATAGCCTTAAGACTATTACTGTTGCCTTATTTATTTGGCTGCTTTTTTAACCTCAGGCATCATAGGATTGTTCCTAGCCCTGAGTAGGAATGAGGTACTAGACTGAATCTGTCTGACCTTAAGAACTAATGAACTAGACCAAATGAGATATGGTAACTTTTATTTTCTTAGCACAGGAAAATGGGAGAAAAAAATATTCCCTTCATGAAAGGAAGGTCCTGAATAAAGAAAGGGATACCATCTTTATTTTGATTTGTAACCAATCAAAATGTAACTTATAACACATGCTAACCTGCTTGATCATATAAGCTGCATTTTGTCAAACCTGAGCTGCCCTTTTCTTGCATCCTGCCCAGAACATCTTTTCTCTTAGAATGAGGGAGTGCCCTCATAGCATCTTTGTTAAGAAGTTAGACAAAACATGCAGTTATCCATAATAGCTGCCACGTGTATGGTTCTTTTCATCCCTTGGAATTCTCCTTTTCTTTCTAGGAAATCCTTTCTTAAGAGTCATCCTTTTGGTTTTGGTTCATGTTTAGATCAATCTAACCTCTAAAAGTGAAACCACGAGCGATGGAAGAAAGGGGGTCCACAATGAGCGACAACATGGTAGACAAAAGAGCAAAATAATTCCACAAACAAAAAGTTATTGAAGCAACTATCAGTTGCCAAACCAATTAAGAGATGGTAGAGCTAGGGATAGCCATGAAAAGTTAGTGAGGACATGCATACTGTGAAATATTAGCTAGAATAAATCCATTTGTTTCAATGATGTCTGAATGATTGTGGAAGGCACAGCATGTTCGGTTTAAGAAAACAAAAACTCTACTTTGAGCTGCTAGGATATGGTCCAAAGGTAATTTACTCTGAAGAACCTCTTGAGCTACTGAATTTCATCTTGTAGGCCAAAGTAATATTCATGGTGGTAATGGCAAACAGCTCAAATTCTTTAAGCATGTTCTGAATAGCATATTCTAATTCCTGTACGTCCATCCAAGGGAATATCACTCTAAAGGCAAACCAATATGGGCTGGTCTCTTCTAGAAATTGATTTGAAATGATCTGAAGTGGAATGTAGAACAATACAATGAGTTGTCAGTTCTAAAGACTGGTAATGCACACACCCCAGACTATTATTCCCCAAAATACAAGTACCAATCCAAATGAAAGTAAAAATGATTCAGGCCAAAATTCACAAATCCAGAATGCTCCCAGAGGTGCAAGAGATGTGCCTGCAACCCCAAAAGAACAAGTATTCCTTCTGTTTAGTGGCATTGTGTCATCCAAAAATTGAGTGACTAATAAGAAAGGTTTACTTTGCTATAATTTTGATCACATTTATGAAGGATGGATTAAATAAGGCATCAGGAAGAGGTACTTACGTTTCTAGTTAAATGACTTTCACGTTGTTGTTATTCAGTTGCTATGTCATGCCCAATTCTTCATGACTCCATGGATCATAGCATGCCAGGCCCTCCTCTCCTCCACTATCTTCCAGAGTTTGCCCAAATTTATGCTCATTGCACCAAAGGCACTATCTAACCATCTCATTCTCAGTCATCCCCTTCTCCTTTTGTCCTCAATCTTTCCCAACATCAGGGTCTTTTCCATTGAGTCTCCTCTTTTTATTATGTGGCCAAACTATTTGAGCGTCAGCTTCAGAATCTATGATTTGAAAGAACAGTCAGGCTTGATTTCCTTTAGGATTGACTGATTTGGCTTCCTTGCCACCCAAGGGACTTTCAAGAATCTTCTCCAGCACCACAATTCGAAAGCATCAATTCTTCAGCATTCGGACTTCCTTATAGTTCAACTCTCACAGCCATAAATTACTACTGGGAAAACCATAGCTGTGATATATAGACCTTTGTCAGCAAGGTGGTATCTCTGCTTTTTACTATGCTGCTAGGTTTGTCATCTCTTTCCTCCCAAGAGCAAGTGGCTTTAATTTCATGGCTGCAGTGATCTTGGAGTCCAAGAAAATAAAATCTGTCACTGCTTCCATTTTTTTTTCCTATTTGCCAGGAAGTGATGGGACTGGATGCCATGACCTTAGTGATTTAATTACAAAAGGGATCATGACACTGGATGGTGCTAACAGGTTGATTTTGTTTACTACAAAGGTAAACTGGGGGAGAAAACCCAGTACATATGTGAAGTGGGGAAAAATAATTGGGAGCATTACCAAGGGGATGGGAATATTGACACAGACTAATAGCATTTAAGGGAAATATCAAGGAGGTTCTTTGGTTTTTAAAAGAGCAAATAAGACTTCACTGTGGGAAAATATAGGAATTAAAGATAACCCTTGGTTGGAAGGCTGGAGAAGCATGGCAAGAGGGTAAGGCAGAGGTATGAGGGAGCTCATGTAAAGGAAAGCAGAAGTAGACAAAAAGTAACAGAGTCAGGAAAGTAGAATGAACAGTGTGTGTGTGCATGGCAGTTTACTGGTAGGCTAAGGGGGAGACATAAAGCTAGATTAGACAGTTTATAATTCAAAAAACATGTACTATCTTGAAAGTATTGGGGGGAAATCCAGAGACTTAGTCAGGTTAAGGTCAAAAACAAGACAAGAGTCAGGAGGAAGAAAAAATGAAGCACAAAGCCAGATGGCAAAGTTGCTTCAAGCAATGAAAGGATTTCAATGCATGGTTTAAATCCTCAGCCATTAAGCCCACACAGCTGAAACTTTTATTGCTTAGTAGTCGCAATAAGAGATACTAATTTTGCCTGAAGTATCAGCAGTTTGCCATTTATTCAGAAGGGGCATAGGATTCCATAGGCTGGGGTGATTTCCCATTTCTTGGCACCATATTGGCCAAAGAGGTATCAGTGTTGGCTGAGCAAAGACCTGAAGAGATATCAGTATTGATGAAGGAAGGGGCTGCATTGATGAATCTTAGGTACAATGCCCAGGGGGGGCAGATCTTAGAGTCAGTCTGGGAACCATGACATATAATATTGGTAGTATATTATATTAATGCAGTGAGCAATACATTTAAAATAGCAATACACAGTAAATAGTCTGTGATATATAAGATTAGTACAGATAATAATTGTGCATTACTTAGAAACATTATAACTAAGTGTTTATGAACAGAAAAATCTATATATAATGCTGCATTTTTCACATGGTTCTCTTGGCTTTCTTTTCCCCTAGTGCCTGGGTCACTTCTTCTGGAGTTGAACTACTGGTATCAAAATTGTGGTGCTCCTCTTTTACAGGCATTATTGTCTGTCATCTGGGTACCATATTACCTGGCTTCTTTCCTTTGCACTTTTATTTCAGTCTCAGTGGTAAACTTCGACAGGGCAAGACATGGACCTTCCCAACTAGATTCGACAGGTCTTATCCTGGTGTCTGTTGAGGAGGATCTAATCCTCAGAATGAATGATTATTGAATCGTACCAACTGGGCTTCTCTGCACTTCCAGAAGGCTGGAAAAGGTCTGGAGTTTAGTTTAACAATTCACCATCTCAAAGCACAGAGGTATAAGCAACAGGATGGGTCCATTTATTAGCAGAGGTCTCTCAAATGAAATCTTAAAATAGGTCTAATCGGATTTCTGATTATGGTGACTATCTGGATATAGAATGGCACTTAGTCGGCCATCTACTCAAATGACCTCCAATTCAACATGGAATATGGCTAGAAGTGTTTTCAACCATCCATTAAATCATTTTACCTCCTCACTTGATTCTGGATGGCAAGGGGTATAGAACTGCTTAGTATTCAAAGCCTTAGATATGTATTGAAAAATTTCTCCCATAAAATGTGGGCCACAGTCACTCTTAATTATATGGAATGACTACCATACATTGGAACAACCTTTTTAGTAAATAATTTGCTAGTGCTGTTATATTAATCTTAGAGGTAAAAAAAGCCTTCAGGGCATTTTGGAAATGTACATATTACAGTCATTAACTAGTAATATTCCTTGCAAGGTGACGAGTCCATGAAATAAATTTGTAAATTCTGGAATGATTTATACAACTGAAAGCTGTTAAGACTGGATGTGGATTAAATTTTGCATATATCTACAACTGTTGCCAACTTGCTGAGCAAATGGAGTTGAATTAGGGACACAACAAAATGTGTAGTATAACCCCGCTCTTTGTCCCTCTTTGCCTACATGACCATTGGAGTGGACAAATTAAGCAAGATGATAATAGCCATAATGGGCTGTCCATTGGGAGCCTACCAAATCCTATCAGAGAGGTAAGCCAACAAGTGTTTCCAGATCGTAAGTACAGGTTCAAGAACATGAAGGTAAAAGAAGTAGAATAAATTATTCCTGACACAGGGCAGATCAGAAAGAAAAAGGCTGATGTTCAATAGTAGAAAAGTGGAAAGAAGAAAATTAAAAAACAAAGGGCAGCAGCTTTTACTGCAATATCATCTAAATGTCCAGTAATAGGAAACAGAAATGGTAACAGGCAAAAAAAAAGTTTCAGATATAAGGAAATAGTAAATTCATTAGCAATTCAGTGTCCAGACAAACTAAAGAACCCCCTTTCTTTCCAAAAGTGGTCAGCTGCATGACAAATATCAAAAACATACCTAAGAGTCAAAACAGCCAACCACTGAAAAGCCCACTGCCAGTGGACAAGTGCAAGCCAGAACTGTTCAAGTTCTGCAACCTGAACAGAAACAGTAGAAGTGATAGGAGTCTAGTGTGAAGGTATAGTAACAACAGAATAGGAAAAGCACCTATGACCATCCTGACTAATGAAGTCTGATCCATCTTTAAACAGTTCCCAGTCACATGATGATAGAGGAACATCAGTAACTTAAGGACAAAAGGTAGGGTTAGGGATAAAATTTCACTTTTCTCTTCCTCCATTCCTGGACCATCTTAGAAATGTAGCATGTTTTGCTTGCACAAAAGTATCAACCAAAAATAAAAATATTCAAAAAGAAGTATATGCATATATAAGTAAAACATAAAACAGTAAAAACAAAAAATCACAAATACATTTTTTTTTAAATCCAGTGTGGAAAAAGGCTATTTAAGGATTTGTGGAATGTTACTATATCCTCTTTCTGATATAATTGATGCATGGTATTAAACCTACATGGAAGAAAGCTTTTCAATGTTGCAAACTCAAGACGTTAGTTAGCTAGTAGGAGTGGAGTGGAATGGAACTCCAATCATTTTCAAGACTGGATTCCAAGAAACATTATTTCAATTCCAGATGAATTTATTTCACACTCTGTTAAACCAGATACAGGATTTAACAAAACAATACTATACATCTGATAGTATTCCTTTCTTTCTAGCTGATTATTAATTATCCAAAAGTTAAAGCGACAAAAAAATTCCAGAAAAAAATGAGTTTTCACTGAAATGTTAAGGGCCCCATATAGCCACATGAGGCTCTATTACAAGCACACCAAGGAGCTGGAAGTATAGTTCTTAAAATTTTGAATTGTAATTCTGCAAATCTTAAATCTTTGAATATACAAATTTGTGACACATAAAGCAGGAATTTCATTATGCTAGTTTTATAGATGCTGTATAGTGGTAAAGACATAATTACTACCTCTGCTGCCAACAAAACTTAAAATAAATTAGCAACCTTGTGGGGCTAGCCAGTAACAGATTTGTGTGTTTTCTCGAGGAAGCAAGGGATTAAAAAAATAATTCTCAGGCATTTGAAGATCTTAGCTTATTCCATATAAATTTTATTTATTTCCCTGCAGCAGGTATGACTAGCCTGGCTTTTGGTTAAACCCATTACCCTTGTTTTGGAGTAATTAACTTTTTTTCCCCTCTCTACAATATAAAGCTAGATCTTGGTGGCTTTTTGCAGAGACGGTAACCCCAACATCCATATATAGCAGTGGAGGACTGAAATAGTTTTATTAGCCAAATTGGGAAGTTGGAATTCACTTTTTCAGATCATAGAAAAGATATAAAATTGAATAAATGGGGGAAAGTGTATAGCTTTGCTTTACTCCCTTTTGAGAGGGGACTGGGGCCTATCTAATTTGCATTAAAATGTTTTCATTATATTTCATGATCAGAAGCCAAACTTTCTATCAGTAAACGAGGAGATCAGTTGTGCCCAGAGGCTGTCTCTAGGAATTGAATCAAAAGCTGCTTTCAGGTCAATTAAAGGACATACAGTATATCTCTTGGATGTTAAGAATATGTTTCTGCTCCATAGCATAGCACTAAATGTACTCCATAATGCAGCACTAGGCCTAATATAGTTCGTCCTGAATTGTACTAGACTGCTTCTCAGACAAAACCCTATACCAGGGGTTGGCAACCTTAAACACTCAAAGAACCACAAAGGTCCTAACCATTCAATTCTGGAGCCGACCGGAAGTCCAGTTAGCCCACCATAGAGTCTCCTCCTAGAGCGGCGTCTTTTCCTCTACTTGTTCTAACCGAAAGCCCTATCAATTGTGGAGCCAACCGACAACAGGGAGCCGCAGCAGAGGGATGAAAGAGCCACATGTGGCTCCAGAGGTTGCTCTATACAAGGCTGTTCAGTCTGCTAAAATACTTGGTATAGTTTATTGATATACTTAGATAGCTCCAATAAAGGAGAATATTTGTAGCTGAGGGTTGAAATGAAGGGTCCTTGGTGCTCTTTAAACTTGCTTGTTTCCTTGCAGAGGTTTCATTACCACTGCACTGGTATCATCAGCTGATGATGTTACCTAGTTTGAGTAATGAAGCCTCTGCAAGAAAACAAGCAAGTTCAAAGAGCACCAAGGACCCCTCACTTAGAAGGCTGACTGGATGGAAATGTGGATTGTCTTTCAGCAGGTCAGCTTTCCCAGTTGCTTTGTCACTAAGTATCCTAGATAGCCAGTTACTCTGTCACTAAGATCTTGGACACCAAGTCAGTCTCTGCAATATGCTCTGTGTAACACAAATAATCCAAGTATCGTGGTCAATTGCTTCTTCTAGTTTACTAAAGTCACACAATCCCACTTACATCCTCCTCAGTTCTGAAGAAATTCCTCCCTAAAGGCACTGTGCCCAACAGGACTAGAGTCTGATTGGCTTGATTTATGAGTTTAAATCCCAAAATCCTTACAAAAGGAATAAATGCTCTTCCCATCACCATCTCTAGCATTCATTTTAACCTTCTTTGAATATGCATTTCATCTTCAAATAAGATAACAGCAAAGGAGTATCCACATCAACATTACACTCTTTAGCTGTTCCGCTGTACTTTTTATTCCTCAAACTGCCCGCTCTGATCCAAAAGAAGCGAATAGGAAAACAAATTGTTACTTCCAATGTTATGTTTAAAACCCAAATTTGATTCACCTGATCTTTTTGGCATCCCCACTCTTATTTCACACTATTAGCCCATCTTTCTAGTTTTAAGCCAATTGACTCATTATCGGTGCTAGTTCCTGCTGGGGTTAGTTTTCAATGAACTAAAATTTAGTTTGTCTATGGAGATTCTTAGTCATCCAGGTCATGGTTGTCCCAAAGGTGCTTTTACAAGAGGCAATTGGACTTTGTTTTTTCTTTGAAGAAGTTTTGCTTCTCATCCAAGAAGCTTCTTCAGTTCTGACTGGATGGTGGGGAATGGAAGGATCTATGTCAAAATTGAACAACTCTCTCTCAACATAGGGTGAGGGATATGACATCATCTATCTCCAATGTCCTTTCAACAGTCCCAACTCCACGCCCATTTGCACCACTCAGGTGACCCTGATGACACAAATAAACTCCAGGTGGTCTCAATGACTTTCTAAAAGAATGCAAATGACCAACTGTCTGCAAGGAATATAAACCCTTCCATTCTCCAATCAGAGCTGAAGAAGCTTCTTGGATGAGAAGTGAAGCGTCTTGAAAGAAAAACAAGGAAGTCCAGTTGCACCTTTGGGATAAAATTTAGTTTAGTTCATGGCCATAAAACTAAATTCTGTGGGAGGGAATAAATACTAAGAAATCTATTATGGAGGGGGGAATCTGACGAAGTGTATGGTGTATTTGCCCCTTCGCTTTCACTGATTCTCCTGGCTTTTGCCCACACCCTAATACACACCCTCCATACTCCGCAAGGCCGGTAGGAAGTCTTGCCGCAAAAGCTGCGTATGAATGCTTGAGTCCCTTCCCCTAGGACTCTTCCTTCTAGACCAGAGTACAGCAAAGGAAGGCCGTGTGGGGGGAGAAGTTTCGAGTCAGCTGGCTCACATCCTCTTCGGTTTGGCCACTTACCACAGAACTGAAAGCGCCAATTAGCTTACTAGCTTTTGAGCGTTCAAAACAGACGCAGCGCCCGGGCCTAGGGCCCGAGAGCGGGAAACCCGAGCCCAAAGACGGATTGTTTTAGTCTGAGCTCCCGCCGGGGTCAGAAAGAGAAAGGCGATTGGTGGCCGCGAAAGTGGGCGTGGCTCCCGTGGGAGGAGGTAAGAGGATTAGCTCAGGCGCGAAGTGCGAGGATTGGCTGCGGCACCAACTGGGACGTTGAGCCAGTGGCGCGCGGAGCGGGTTTGGGAAAGGAGCCCGAAGTGGGCGGGACAGAAGAGCGGAGAAACCAGCCAGCCTGTCATGGCGCGAGTGTCGGTCTTAGGAGTTTCACTGCTGGAGAACCCGAGCCCGTTTGACCAGCCGCTCCGCTTCCAGGTGCAGTTCGAGTGCGGAGAGGCGTTGCCCCACGGTGAGTAGCGGGCATTGGATTAGGAGCGGCGCGCGAAGTCTCTACCTCCAACGGGCCGCGTTTCTAGGAGCAGAGATGCGTAACGGCGGGAAGATTTGGTCCTAGGATGTTCGGCCAAAGGAATTAATTACTAAATGGCCCTGGTTACACTCTCACTCCGTAGCTGCCCGGCCTCTTTTTACAAAGTGGCTTTGGGGACCAAAAAGCGGAGCGTGCTACCTTGAGTTATTGGGTTTAGGTGAAACTAAATACACTTACTGTTTGGTGGGAAGGAATGGCTGGAATAGCGATTGTACCCTGATAACTTTATCCCAGTCTCTTCACAAAAATAATTTTAAATGCTTCTGCCTCCAAGATTTAATAGCAAGTTCTTCATAGTGCAACAGCAAAAATTCTTTTCTTTATTGGATGGGGGTAAGGGAGGAAAGATATGGACTCAGAATAGAATAGAATTCTTTATTGGCCAAGTGTGGTTGGACACACAAGAAATTTGTCTGGTGCATATGCTCTCAGTGTACACAAAAAGACAAGATACATTCATCAAGAATCATAAGGTAACAACACTTAATGATAGTCATAAGGTACAAATAAGCAATCGTTTAATGGTCATTCATGCTGGGGATGTTCACAAAAAGCTTACAGTACTGCTGTGGCAAACGAGGGCTTTTCTGGCTTCAGAATATAAAATGTGTTTTTGGAAAGTAGGTGGACTTTCAGAGTACTGTAATAATCATGAATTCCTTCAGATTACAGCTGAACGTTGCTTGAGGCTTATTATCGCTGCAGAAAGCTTTCAGGTTATTTTATCAGACAGAAATAGTATTTTTTTTACTTTTGGACTAATTTACAGAGCTTACAAAAGCTTTTACTATCAGCTCATTAAAAGCTTTATGCTCTATTTTGTTCTATGGTTTTTGACAGTTGTATTAGCCCTTTCATGCAAGGCAACACCCCCTCCCAACTTTAAATTGTCAAATAAGTGCATCTGCACATTACACTCTGGGATGAATTAATTTCACTGTTGTTTAAGCATTATTACTTTTTCTTTTATTCCTCCTGTCATAGATGCATGTATAATTCTTAAAGGGGCAAGTTTACTTAACTATTCAAGTAGAAAATGAGCTAACAAATCCATTGCTGTATTTGGAACAAAGTGGTAGTGGTTTTCTTAGTAACATCAAGATGATTGTCTGTCCTTAAAATGTAAATTTACAATCTGTTACAGGATATAGAATCAGGAAAGACACATATGGGGCATGATGTCTCTTTCTATTGATCTAATTCTGTATCTTGTACTGAGAAATTTAAATTTGATCCTCTTGATTTCTACTTCCTACTGATTATTTCATAGAATTTTCATTTGTGCTATGATTTAGAATGATCTTGAGGAGAAGCTATTTTCTTAACCTGGCCACACACACAAAATACAAGACACCCTCTAATTTATACTACTGATTTACTTACATACAAATACAAAGCATGACTTTATCCAACTATAGACTTTTTGGAAGAAGCAATTGGGAATCAGTCTTTTCTTGTAGCATTACTTATCAAATGTATGACTCTTGTAAAGAAGCCTAGGAAGTGCCACAAAAAAGGGTCTGTGAGAAATATGATAATGTTCCCTGTTCTGAACTGTTGATGTTCTTATGTTATTCTGTTTATATATAACTATAAAGTTAATATCATGTAGTTCAGCATTAGTTAATACCATGTAGTTCACTTGTAAACAAATGTGAAGGGAAAGATCATGATGGCTTATGTGGTTAGGACACTGGTATGATAATTCGTAGGCTCACATTTGAGACCCGGTTGCTGCAGGATGGGGTAAGCTCCCATCACTTGCTTCAGCTCCTGAAAGCAGTTTGGGTGGCGATGAGTAGATAAATGGGTACCTCTTCAGTGGGCAGTTTAGCGGGGACATGAAAGGAGTCTCCAACAAGGTGTCCTCTGTGCAACAGTGATGTTACCAGTTAATCCTTTTATCCTGGGAGCATTTCAGTACTCATGACATAACTGTAGTATTGAAAGCATGAGGAAAATAAATAGAAAAATCTTAGAATCTAGTACGATATTTTCTTTATTTTCCACATTTTGCTCTGGCCACTACTCCATCATATTAAACATACTTTAAAATTAAAGTATAGGTAGGCTTCACTCCCTTCATAATCTGATCTGTCCTACCATTATTTTCGTGGTTGCCGAAAAGCTATATTGCTAGACACCCTAGATCTTTAATCCACATATTACGCAACATTATTTCCAATTGATAAGGTGAAACATTCCAGGTGCATTCAGAAACCCATCTAAATCAGAGGAAAAATATGTCTTCTGTAATTGAGCATTCATTTTGATGAAAACTAGAGAAACAGGACTAGAGCTGTGAGTGAACAATTTATAATCCAGCCTGCATGGAGCCCTTGAAAACATTTTTGTAGTTCTGGAGTCACATCCAATCATTCCACCAGGTTTTGGTGATGCAATTGTAAAAACTGATGGTGTGTTTTCCCAACATTATGAGTTTAAAAACATGGGAAAATTCTGTACTGTATATAGATTATTGTAATTAGAGTTCCTGCACTCTATGAGTCAAATGCCATAGCTGCATCAACAATCTGTCATAGAAGTTTATGCATACTACAGGTAATCCTTGACTCACAACATTTTACTTAATAACCAAAGTTACAACGGCACTGAAAAAAGTGACATATGACCATTGCAGCATCCACATGGGCACATGATTTACAATTGGGTGCTTGACAACTGACTCACAATTATGACGATTGCAGTGTTCCAGGATCTTGTGATCACCTTTTGCAATCTTGACAAGCCAAGTCAATGTGGAAACCAGATTCACTTAACAACTGTGTTACTAATTTAACAACTGCGGTGATTCAGTTAACAGATGTGGCAAGAAAAGTCGTGAAAGGGGAAAAGACTCAATTAATTTCTCACTAAGCAACAGAAATTTTGGGCTCAATTGTGGTCATAGGTTGAGGACTATCTGTAGTTATTGATGGTTTTCACTGTTGTAAATATTCAGAGTCACTTAGCTGAGATGAGTTGCCATACAAATGGAAGAAAGATTTTATCCAAATAAAATGGTCATAATGACAGAAGACAATGAAGTATATTTTCGGCAGTAACTGTGATAAGAATGTATGCGTCAACCTGGATAACCAGTTAAGTATGAGCGAGCCCTGGGCTGAATCTCCAAAAAAGCCAATGCAGTCCAGGGCTACATCAACATAGGAATGCTGTTGTATCAATATTACATAAATTATTAGTACTGCTATATACTGCTTTTATAAGGCCACACTTTGAATACTGTGTTCAGTTCTGGTCATCACAATGCAAAAAGGATTTGAGATTCCAGAAAGAGTGCAGAGAAGGGCAACAAAGATGATTAGGGGGATGTAGACGAAAACATATAAAGAATGGTTGCAGGAACTATATGTCTAGTGAAATGAACAGAAGGACCGAAGTGGCATGATAACAGTGTTCCAATATTTGGGGGACTCTAAGAGAAAAGAGGGAGCAGACGTATTCTGCAAAGCACCTGATGGCATGACAAATAGTGAATGGAAACTTATCAAAGAGAGATCCAACCTAGAACTAAGGAGAAATTTCCTGATAGTGAAAACAATTAATAAATGGAATGGCTTGCCTTCAGACATTGTGAATACTCCAAAATTGGAGGTTTTTAAGAAGATATGGACAACCATTTGTCCAGAATGATATAGGGCAGCAATGGTGAACCTTTTTTGGCTCACATGCCATAAGGGGGGGGGAACGGGGGTCGTGCGTGGGCGTGCCGCACCCATAATGCAACGCATGACACACACACACCCAGTGCACATGCATGCATGAGAGGCTCCCTCCCATTTTTCCATGCTTTTTTCACCCTCCAGAGGCTTTATAGGAGCCTGGGGATGGCGAAAACAGCCTACCTGCCCCCCCATGCAAAAAATGACCCTACGAGCAAACCGGAAGTGACTTCCTGTTTGCTCGTAGGGTAGATTTAAGCCCTTCGAAGGCTTCAGGGACCTTCAGGAGGTTTCCCTGAAGCTTCCGGAGGACTAAAAAGGAACTTCAGAGCGAACCGGAAGTGAACCGCCTCGCGTGCCCTGACAAATGGCTCCGCATGCCACCTGTGGCACGGGTACCATAGGTTCGCCATCCTGGGTATAGGCTCTAATGCTTGAGCAGATGGTTGGCTATTTCCCCAGTTTGGTTTCATCTGCAAATTTGATTAGTTCCCCTTCTATTTCCTCATCTAAATCATTTATGAAGATGGAGTTCTGGGCCTAAGACAGAACCTCGGGTACCCCACTGCATTCTTCCCTTCATGTAGATGTAGTTTGATTGAGGACTGCACATTGAGTATAGTTGGTCAACCTGTAATGAAGCCATATGGTGGTCATGCTGTCCATTCTACATTTTCTATCTTACCAAGAATCAGATGCCTTACTGAAGTCAATAAGAGCAACATCAGTCTTGTTCTTGTATACATGTATAACATCTCCAAACATATTCAGTGATTTGTGTCAATATTTTTCACATTTCAAGGGTGGAAGATAGTCTATTTCTCTTAGTGATTTAATATTGTAGCATTTATCCTCTTACAATTATATTCATTGTTTTTATTTTTCAGATTTGGAATGGAAGATCATCTATGTGGGATCAGCAGAGAGTGAGGAATATGATCAAATTCTTGATTCTGTACTTGTAGGACCTGTTCCAGCTGGGAGACATATGTTTGTGTTTGAAGTAAGCTCTAATTTTTTTATGTGGAAAAAGAAAGCTGGAACACAGTATAAGTGGAGAAAGAAGTCAAACCACTTGCAATGCTTTTTAAAAGTGGGATTAAAATATTCTACAAATACTTGAAAATTAATTTCCTTTAATATTTCTAGTAGTAATGTTCTAGATCTGAGTTCCCCAACTTTTTTGGCTTCACGTACCTGTATGGGTTGGGGATACCTGTTCTAGATGAGTGTGTCCTTAATTACATATTCATTCAATCATAGCCAAACAATTCAGTGCGTGTTCTGTATGGAGAAGTTCTGAGATCAACTCCTGATATCTCAGAATAAGGGCTGGGAAAGATTCCTATCTAACACCATAGAAAACTGCTGCAATGTTGAGAGTGCTAAATTATACCAGTGATCTATTTTGCTTCCTTTGTGCCAAAATCCAGTAAGATGTTGTGAATACTATATTTGATTTGAGCTATTTAGGAATGGATTTAAATCTTTCAACCTAGGAATTCTTGGGGTTTTTTTGAGTGATGTATGGCTTGCTGTTAATAAAATGGAGAATTCATTTATGCTTCATATTCTTTGGAGAACAGCAAGATACAAATGTCATTGATTTGTTTTCCATTTCCTCTGTAGGCAAATAGTCCCAATCCTGATCTAATCCCTGAAAGTGATGCTGTGGGAGTTACAGTGATACTTATTACTTGCACCTACCTTTGTCAGGAGTTTATCCGCATTGGGTATTATGTGAATAACGAATATATAAATCCTGAATTAAGGGAGAACCCACCTCTCAAGCCAGACTTTTCCCAGGTGAGACACTAATAAGAACACTCTCATTGTATTTTTTCAGTTTAACACAACCCCTTATCTAAATTACAGCTCTCATTCCCTAGAAATTAAGTGAAGGAAAATTGGCTGATATACTTTTTTGAAATATGAGGAATCAGGTGGGAAATTATAAGTTGTTTTGCTTATGATATAAAAGGGCCACTGTACAAATATGTAATAATTATTTGTATGTCTGTATAGACAAGTATACTGAACCAGACAACCCCCATGGGTCAAGGTTGAATGATGAAATGCAGGAGGAAAGGGACTGGTGGAGTCTGCAGGAGTTGGGGAGACTTACCTGAGCCATTTGCAATCTTCCCTGCAAGGTTCCCTTTGGCTTTTTCCCTGCAAGCTTCCCAGAAAGGAAATTGTAAGGCCAAACCCACTATGTGCCATCAGCTGTAGGCACATGATCCCCATTGACGTTCACTCTGCAGGCTTCCCAGCCTTCCCCATTTACAGAGTATCGGGAACTTTGTAAATGAGGATCATATATTATAGTTTCAGAGATATTTCCTTACCTAAAAAGAGAAACAGAATGATCACAGGTGGGCTAACGGCTTGTTAGCTTACCCATTGTGGGAAGCTGGCAGTAAACATTGGAAATCTTCCTCCTTCCCTGCCTTCCGAGCAGATAGCCAAGTTGCCTAAATTGCTGGGAAACTATCACAGCAATGAGGATCACATGACTGCAGTAGCAGTGCTGAAGCAGGCACAACTTTCCCAAATTTCATTCCCTCGGAAGTAACAAGACAGTATCCTCTAAGTTAGCACATTTCAAATATCCTTGTTGAAAAGAGTTTTACCGTATGATGCACTTTTTCACCCTGTTACAGGGTACAAACACAAGAGGTTTGATAGTATATATATTTTATTAAAACAGAACATTGAAGAAAATAAAATTCACGCAGTCTCCAAATAGCAGCTGTACCTGGTCAGTAATTCTTGAAATCAGCAATTATGTAGTACTGGTGAATATAAGCTATAGAGAAGCTGGTCTACAAATTAGGATCCTAGAATTAGGTCAGAGGTGGTTACAATGATTTCAGCTCAGTATCCGTTTGTTATATGCTTCCTAGACAAGTCACTATGTCTTGAATAGGATGCAGAAAAATCCATAGTCCTAACGATACAGAATGAACCTTGATATTTTTTGAGCTACAGGAAATAATGTTGTGTGTGATTAAATGATTTTGCTTGCTGAATCTTAAGAGAAAGATCTTTAAATCTTGAAGTTAATATCAAGTGTTACTGATCATCTTAACAAAGTAAAGGAATGTATTAATTTAATTGAGGAAAGGATATATCTGACAAAGACATTTAAAGCAAATTAACTTATTGGGATGGTGTTCAACATTCAGAATAGAAAACTGAATTAGTGTGCAAAACATGCAGGTCTCTTGCATAGAAATTACTTTGATGAAATACTGTAGAGTAGTAAGAATTATTCATAATCGGCTTCTATTAGTATTTGTATCTATTTAAAAATATATGAGAATATTTGTACTTCTGTGGGGGTCCTTAGTGCTCTCTGAGCTTGGTGAAGATGTTTCATTATCAAGCTAGCACAGTAGCACTCATGATATTACCTAGTTTGGTAATGAAATGCCTGCAAGAAAAAAATCACAAAGCTCAGAGAGCACCAAGTATCCCACGTTTATATTTATATATTATTCTACATAATGCTGATTATTTTTCTGCTGCTTTTCTAGTTGCAGAGGAATATTCTGGCCTCCAACCCCCGAGTCACCCGTTTCCACATCAATTGGGATGGTCCTAAAGATCAGATGGACAATATTGAAAATGTAGAGCCAGAGCCTGATGGTTTCCTATCTTCCAACTGTGCCTACATCAAAGGATTGATCCCTTCTGTAGGCTTGCAACCTGAAAATTCAATGGACTGCATATAAAACAGGCAGAAGAATTTAAAGATGCAGAAAATTGCAACTAAATGAATTATTTGAAAAATCTATGAAGAGATATGGATTCTTATGGCCAGTAAAGCTATGGGAGTCATAACTGTTACATCTGTGTAGACAAACATATCAGAGCTCTTTTTATATCTGGATTTATAACAAATGTGTCTTCCTGATTATAGATCTGTACTTCTGTCATGTCATTTCTTGAGTGAAACCTGGGTCCACTTTGTGCTGACTGCTTTTGAACACTTAGTTGACACAGAAAAATTTTGTGCCATAACTCCTGAAGACTCAAAACAGTGGGAACTAACTTATTATTCTAATCATCCATTTCCTAAAAGTTGGCGCAGCAAGCACTCTCATTTCTGAACAATTTGAATTTCTGTCTCTTTTGTTAGTACAGAGAGCTGACTCTTGAGGACATGCTTTTAATAAATGACCAGATACATCATAGCTGTTACTTGGTTGTTCCTGTTTTATACCCATTTTCTCCTTGGTTTCAAAGATTAGAAAAGTTTAGTTTTAGAGGAAAAGTCTGCTGGTTATATAGAGTAGCTGTCATAACATTTTTGAGAGTGTTCTAGAATGCCACAACTAATTTACTAGTAATCTCAAAATGACTTCCAATCTCTGAGTAGCAAGAATAGGCCTGTGCTGAACTTATGTGTCTCGTTGTATGCATCTTCATTTATGGTCTTATAATTACTGCACTCTAAATGCTATTTACAGTTTATACAGACACTTGTCATTATTAGATACTTGTCCTATCAAATAGGAAACCCCATCCTAAAATGTACAAACAGTTATGCAGGCACTTACCATACTACCGTACACTAACTCTTTGCACCTCTTAGGTTGGAGTTTCCTTTTTGATAGGGCAAGTTTGTATTTGTTGTTTTTTATCTGGCTTACTTGCTTTCAGGGATTACATTCTTTAGTATTTGACTATTTACTTGATATATGATAAATCTGTTCTGCACACAGGAGTCTTTTATGGAAAGGATTTTCAATAAAAAATTGTGCAAAAACTACGTAATTTACATAATAGTGTTTGTGGCATAAAACATGGACTGTCTCCTCTTTGATAAGTTAATATTAGTAAAATTAAAGCTGATGCTGATAGGTTTTGTTGCTTTAAAGCAAGAGTGGTGAAATATATTTCAATTATTCTGGGGAAAGCTAACCTACCATATGTGGGACTTAGCCAGTTGTCAAGTGGTATTGATTTAAGTTAACTAAATGAGGACAGGTTTTCCCTTTGAGATATTTAACTTTCTATAGCAAAGATTCTTAGATCCCCAGAAGTTGTTAAAAACAGAATATTATGTTCAAACTGCAGTCAGTACTGTTAGCCAGGTTAGTGCCTTTTACAAAAAAACAAAACCCATTTGAGTACGAACAGACATAATCCAAAATTATATTTTGGATATAAGCTAGTCTGTTTTATACAAGGACACTAAAAGCATTTTATAATAAAACTATAAAATATAATGATTGTTGAAAACAAATATAAATAGCAATATAAAATGAAATTTAAGTAAGATAAACAACAAAATAAAGATAAGTATAAGTATAATCTTTATTGTCATGGTACTTAAATACAACGAAATTGGTTTATTTAAAAGATTTAAAAGAAGCAGACATGAGGTCTCAGAATAAAATTCCTGATTTGACAGATCTATTAAAAATACTGAGATGTCATTATGAAGATTTCTGTTCTAGGTACTAGAAAAAGTTGCTGAAACCAGATCTCCTTTAAGTTCAATTGGGACACCATTAAACTCAAGAGGTACTTTTGTATGAAATATAACGTGTTTTTATTTTTTGTGACCACAGTTTGAGAATATCAGCATAATTTGAGTATATAAATACTGAGTTTTAATTGAGACAAAAAGATCGCAAATACAGAAATTGAAAATCTTGGAATTAGTATGTTTAATGCTATGTAAATCTTTTAAAACAGAATCATAAAAATTTTGTGACAAAAATAAGGTAGAAATGTGGGCCAATGTACTTCAGTGTGGAATAAGCCTCATCTTTGAAGTGTTTGATGTTATTTTGAACTCCAGAGATTCTAGGATTTTATCTGCCACAGGCTATTTACTATGGAACAAATATACTATATGCCCATGATGGTGAATCTGTGCAACATGGAGCCATATCTGAGCATTGTCCTATGTCAGCTCCAGCATGCATGTGTGCGCTGGACAGCTGATATTTGGCCTTCCAGAGGGCATGGGGAAGCTGTTTTCTCCCTCCCCAGACTTCAGAAAAGCCTCCTGAAGGAGGGCGAAAAATGGACCTACCAGGTCCATGAGAAGTCGGAAAACGGGCCATTTCTAGCTTCCAGAAGGCCTCCAGAGGAGTGGAGGAGGACGTTTTCACCCTCCCCAGGCTCCAGGAAACCCTCTGGAGTCTGGGGAAGGCAAAAAACGGGCCCACCAGAAGTCGGGAACCATGCTGTTTCCTGCCTCCAGAGGGCCTCGGGGGCAGGGGAGGCCGTTTTCATCCTCACAAGGCTCCAAGAAAGACATCCGTGCATGTGGGGGGGGCACATGCGTAGGTGGGCATTTAATTACGGGTGTGGGCCCGTGCAATAACACATGCACTTTTCACACCCAAGGGAAAGGTTCGCCATCACTGCTACATGCTATAAATGTGTTATTTTTCTGTTGTGCTTCATTTTAGGCATTGCCTAGGTATTTATTTATAGATGGGAGAATGTCCGTACCAAATGTAATTTCTAATGTTGGAATTTTCCCCTTACCAGAGGGAGCCTCCTTGTGGAGTACTGAGAAGCCGTTACCATGGCAACTCTACTATGATGTACAGTAGAAGCCAGCATGGCAGTACGGTACAACAGACTGTATCTTAACAGAACACACACCTCGAAGGTTGTTAGGGGTATCTTACCCCCACAGTAATTTTTTTTCCCAGAATCTTCTCTGTACCAAGTTTGGTTGAAATTGCTCGAGGTGTTCCAAAGTTATGCTGGAGGAACATACACATAAACACATACACACAGAGCCATCTTTCTTTATTTAGAATATGAACAAAAAGGGCCCTACTCTCAATATATAAAGTGAAACTAAACTGTTCAACTACTGAAAGATTACCAGTTGTAGTTTGGTGGCCTGGGTCACTAGAACTGGCAGCGATCCAGGCCTGCCATGCAGCTGAACTGGTTCTCCCGTAGGTGCCACCATCTTGTTTTTTGCTCATGGACAGAACAATTTTTATTGCTCTGCGCATGCGCGCGCAGTGGCCTGCCACAAGTGAACTGGTAGTAGTGACTGCCAGAACCCACCCCTGATGCTGAACAATAGTCTCTTAATGCAAAATATAATTATTTTAAAGGTTATTCCATATCTCAACAGCAAGGACTTCTCTATGAAAGACAACTGGTTCAGCCTCCTCAAAACTATTTGAAGAATTTCTTTGGCTCCAAGAAGCTGGATATTCATCTAAAATTGCAATCTTTTTTTACTGATAGTTCTTATGTGAAAATAAGAGAATGCTGTCCTAATAGAAATACTAACTTCTATTCCTCACTAAAATATATGAATAAGAACCAACCTTCAACACCTTTTTTGCAATTTATTTTCTTTAAGAAATACTTTTATTTATTCAGCCTACCTTTTATTAAACAATGGGGTAAATATATCTGATTTATGCCACTTGCAACTTTTATAGTTTCTAGCTTTTATAATGTAAGCAAACAAACAAGCATTGTTTTGCTTTCAGTCTTGACAATATAAATTCTGGGCTTTTCCCGAATTTGTTATTCCCCTGAGAGATAAGAACATCTCTTGATAGGATTCTTATGAAAACCTTTTAATCATCTTCAAGGTTACTTTCTTTTAATGCTGTTTCCAAATGAAACAACCAAAAGTATAAGGGGAGGGGGAGAGCATTCAATCGTACATCAGGAATGAAAATTGAGAAGTGGAAAGGATTGAGGGGTTTCTAGAAAAGTCTCTTATTTTTATTTAGGTATTTTGCATTCAGCTACAATAATGATAGAGTGGCCCCACAGTGCTAAAAACAAGCCAATTATTTTTTCATCCATGTTGCATACAATGTCTGGGATATAATCATTCTGGAGGTTCTTTTCCCCAAGGGATAAAATAGCATACGCATTGCAGAAAACAGGAGATTTTCTTCTTTATTAGATACTATCTGGCATCATTACAATATATTGTATAAATCTCTCTTGAGCAACAGCAGGATTTCTCCTCCCAATCTTTTTATCCTATAATAAAGACACTTGTTTATCCTACCAAAATATAGTAACTTCAGAAATATATAAATTTTGAATTTCTAAAATGCTAACATTTACAGATATAATACTAAAAACAAAACTTCCAAATTGTAAGGTAGGTTATATCATTTTTTACATGGTCTAGAATTCAGAATGTTTCTGTTACTTCAGAGCAATATGAGGAATCTGCAACTTGAACTAATTTGCTTTCTATATTTCAAAGAAAAAAAGTCAAATTTGCCTATTTGCTATGTTTAAAATACTACTTTAGATTCCAATTGTTGAAGATGGATGGAAGCCATCTTTAACATTTGGGCCTTCACGCCTGCCATATTTTCTACTGTGGGAAAATGGGAGAGGGGATTATATAGACTGTGGATCAGTGATGGGTTCCAGATTCCGTTCCAACCAGTAGCAATAGCAATAGCAGTTAGACTTATATACCGCTTCATAGGGCTTTCAGCCCTCTCTAAGCGGTTTACAGAGTCAGCATATCGCCCCCACAATCTGGGTCCTCATTTCACCCACCTCAGAAGGATGGAAGGCTGAGTCAACCTTGAGCCGGTGAGATTTGAACAGCCGAACTGCAGATAACAGTCAGCTGAAGTGGCCTGCAGTACTGCACCCTAACCACCACCACCTCGGCAGTACGGTTGGAACGGCCCCGGAGTCACCCACATGTACACACACATGGCATGCACATGCGTTGTAGCATCAAATGACACTTCCGCAAGCCTCCGCAATGCTCCAGCTGCTCAGTGGAGCGTTGCACAGGTGCCGTACGCACCATGCACGTGCACGGAACCACTAAAAGCTTAAAGCACAGGTAAGGAGCGCGGGCGGGCGGCCCCTCCGGAACACCATACCGGAATGATACCAGGTGCTCCGGGCAGGATCTGGTACGCCCGTACCGGGGTGTACCACCTGCAACCCACCACTGGTGTGGATGATATATAATCAAAATAACATTCTTAGAGTCAAGGCCACCTTCCCCTGCAGCTGTGTTGAGGTGACGGAGGCACCTGCAGTTTTGGATGGTGCCTGATTGGATCATGTGATGGACATGTGGGCAGGGACTTGAACTTTCTTTTGGGTGGGGAAAACCTGGAAACTTTCTGATTTGGGTTTTCCAGATGTGCCAATATGATATCTAATAAAATGGAACTTTGAGGAAACTCAAGCCTCGGAGTCTTCTTTTGTTGGGGGCTGTTACTTGGAACACTGACAGTCCACTCACTAGTACAGGGGTGTCAAACTCGATTTCATTGAGAGTTGCATTAGGATTGTGTTTGACTTCGGGGGAGGGGTGGGTGAGTGTGGCCAGGTTGATGTGACTCGTGTCGGGGGTACCTATGGTAGCCTGAGTGTTCTGTCAGTGAAAACGGGTTCCAGAGCTCCATTTTTAGCTGCAACGGCCTCCTGCACCCCTCTGCCAGCAAAAAAGGAGCTCGGGAGGGCTGCGTGCAGCCTTTTTGAGCTCTGTTTTCACTGCCAGAGGCACTGCAGGCCAGTCCTTCACTGTTTCCAGGGTAGCCTGTGAGCCAGATCTAAGCACCTTGAGTTTGACACCTTTGCACTAGTGCATCAGAATCTTGCTTCTCTTAACTAATCTCAATCTAAATTTGTTTCTGCAAAAAGAAATACTTTTTGTAAGCAAACATACAAATATTAGTACAAATGAATGAACAGAGTTCTAAACAGATTTCTGGGGAAAGAAAGACACTCAGCTAGAAGTGGAGCCAATAACAGCGGAATGGAGACCTGGCAAGTAGAACAGCTGTCTATAATTCATTTCCAGCTAAGGAGAGGACTTGAGACCACCCAGAAGTGCTCCAGAAAGTTGGTCCTCATGAGGAGAACGCAACTCAGCAGCCTCCAGTGGATTTAGAGCTTTAAGAGATAAGGAAAAGTCATTTTCACTCAAACCACAGTTGGTACTTTTAAGGATCTTGGTTTTGCATGCAGGCAGTCCGCAATTAACAATTACTTCCAAGTTAGCAATAGCAATAGCAGTTAGACATATACCGCTTCATAGGGCTTTCAGCCCTCTCTAAGCGGTTTACAGAGTCAGCATATTGCCCCCAACAACAATCCGGGTCCTCATTTTACCCACCTCGGAAGGATGGGAGGCTGAGTCAACCATGAGCCGGTGAAATTTGAACAACCAAACTGCAGAACTGCAGTCAGCTGAAGTAGCCTGCAGTGCTGCATTTAACCACTGGGCCACCTCGGCTCTTACAATGGAACTTTAAAAAAGTGACTTAGGATCACTTTTCACATGACTGCTGCAGCATCCCCATGGTCATGTAATCAAAATTTGGACATTTAGCAACTGATTCATGTTTCTGACAGCTGCAGTATCCTGGGGTCATGTGATCAACTTTTGTGACTTTCTGACGAGTCAATGGGGAGGCCAGATTCACTTAACAACCGTGTTACTAACTTAACAACCGCAATGATTCACTTAACTGTAGCATGAAAAGTTATAAAACAGGACAAAACTTAACTTTTTTTTTTCTTAGCAACTTCAATTTATGTGGTCATAAGGACTACTTGTACTTACTTTTCACTCTTGGAAATTGCTTGTTTAGTGATTTTCTTCTATAAGGAATCCTTAAAATTTATATTTTTATAGCACCAAGTGAGTTTCCTTCAATCTTTAGCAAAATAATTTTTAAACACAAGTTTAAGGACTTTAAAAAAATAATAAACTGCAAAAGGATTATTAATACATTGATTCTGGAATGCTACAAATGTAGTTAAGTCTAGATTGATTTGAAAAATGAGTTTGGAATTACAATAATTCTTCCTGTGGGAAAATGGTTTCTTTTTTAAAGTATTTTTAAAAAAAATATGAGAAGGTGGGAAGGTGGAACACTAGACGAGACCAGAAGAAACTAAAGATTACAATTAAGGGAGAAGAATATTTAAGTTTGACTAATAAAGAATGGAACAAAATATTTTTATGTTAAAAGTATTGGAGGATATTTTTATACAATGGTCTAGAAAATAATTTTAGGAGTGTCTGTCATTTATAGCTAGGTTGTGTTTAAAAGTTACTACAGAGGAGGAACAAGTTATACTGGGCAAAACTGAAACTTATCTAAAATGACAGACTACTGGAATAATACAGAAAAAGACACTACAGGTAATTGTCGACTTACAAAAGTTCATTTAGTGACCATTCAAAGTTGCAGCACTGAAAAAAGTAAATTATGACCTTTTTTCACACAAACTTGTAGCATCCCCATGGTCACATGATCAAAATTCAGATGCTTGGCAAGTGGTTCATATTTATGATGGTTGCCTTGTCTTGGGGTCATGTGATCAGCTTCTAACAAGGAAAGTCAATGGGTAATCCATATTCACTTAAGAACCATGTTATTCACTTAACAGGTGCAATGATTCATTTAACAACTGTGGCAGGAAAAGTCATAAAATGGGACAAACTCACTTAACAAATGTTTCACTTAGCAACATAAATTTTGGGCTCAATTGTGGTCACAATTTGAGGACTATCTGTACTCTGAATATACACAATTAAAAAGGATATAGAAATAACAAATCAAAAGAATGACATGAATAATTTTCCCACATTGGATTTAAAGGACAGACTTGTTAAATCTTTGAAGAATTTTGTGAGAAGCGATAAAGAAAAAGGAAACAAAATCATGTTCCTAGGACATTATTTGAAATGATTAAAGATCAAAAATTTACTTATTAAAAACAAAAGGAATATAATGATTTATTTGATCAAATTTAAAATAGATACATGTTATCTCTAATAATTATTAATGGACTTTTGATGATCAGGACTTGTTTATAGATAAAAGAGGAGATACGGGAAGAAGAGATAATTTGTTGTACATTATGAGAAGTGCTAAGTTACTAAAATAATTTATATTTGTGATGAGAGGGAAATCATTTATTTCTTTTCCTATACTGTATTCTTATTCTATTTTTGTTTTCTGATCTTTTTAAATGTAATGCAATGTTAAATAAAATTACTATTAATTTTTCCAAAAAGATGTAAAAGCATACTTTAGAAAGTTAGTCTTTGACTGTCAGGTTTGGTTTTTATTTATTTTGTGACATTGAATTTTATTTCTTTATTAAATTTTTATGCCTCTCATCTCCCCTACAAGGTGAATCTGGGTGGCAGATTCCCAGAGGTTTTGTGATCTTTAATTATTTGCATATATCTTAGGTACCTGATTTTATTTTCATCAAAATCTGTTAGCAAAATTGGCTTCGGGGGGAGGAGTCTGCCGCCGTCGGGAGCTCAACGAAGCTCCTCTCAGGATTCTGGTCTGTATATCTTATAAGATCTATAGATATCTCCCCTTTCTGGCAGAAAGGGGCAGGGAGAAGGTCAGTCGTTAGGATCTCTTTGTAATTCATAGCTTTTTTTTGCTGTGAATGGAGAAGAGGTTCAACATTAGCTGAGCTTTTACTCCAGCCAGTTCTCCGCAGCTGCCTTTTTTGCAGCCCTAGGCAGATTGCCCCCCCCCCAGGACAAAGCTAAGCTATTTTAAAAATTAATCCGGGCGGGGACCATTCCTGAGGAATTTTTTTTATTACTATCTAAAATACCAGCTTCAACTTTGCAAAAGGCTCCCTTTTCTAGCTGCGTCACAAGATGGCGATCTTATAGCTTTTGTGTTTGATGTGACGTACTTAGTCAGCCCTACTCTTCTGAAGGCTTCTCCGTATTAACTGTTAAAAGATTAACTGAGGGGAGCAGAGACTTTGATTCTTGGCTAGCCTGATTGCTTGTCTTTTACTTTTATTCTGGAATGGCTCCCAAATCTAAGCAGAAGCGCTTCCTTAATAACATATCTCAAAAAACTGCTATGAAGCCGCTACCCTTGCCTCCTACGTCCTCCACTGGAGATTTGTTAACACAAGAATTTCTTCTCAAAACGCTTAATAATTTCAGACAGGAAATTAATCAACTGATATCGGATTTATATGATCAATTTGATGCTAAAATTGCTCAAGCAAAGGAGGATATGATCGGAGTAATGACAGTCATGACAGATTATATTGCTGAAACGGAGGATAAATTGGAACTTTTGGAAGAAACTAACTTTAATCTGACATCCAAAATTCAAACGTTACAACAGGAAATTGAAAATGCTCAAAAACAACTTGTCATGATAAATTATAATAAGACTGCCTTCGCAATAAGAGTTAGAGGACTGCGTGAAAACGAACAGGAGAATTTGAAACAGATCTTCTTTGAGGCTCTTAGCCGCTCGGTGGGAAGTCCGGGACTTAACTTTGATTGGCAGATTCAAAAAATTTACCGCCAGAATTCGTGGGTAGCAAAACAGCGACAGCTTCCGAGGGACATAATTATATACTTTACCACAAGGGAATCCAGAAATGTGATAATACAGAGGCTTTACAACAAGAGGTTGAGAATTGATGGACAGGACTTGATTGTTTTTAAAGAGATACCATCTCAAATATTAAGAGCAAGGAGAGATTACATTTTCTTAACTGAAGAACTCAGAAACTCTCAGATTCCATACAAATGGGAAGTCCCAGCTGGCATTACAGTTACATTTGGCAATCAAAAACACCGCATTAATTCTGTCTGTGAAGCCCGAGAATTTTATTACAAGACCCTGAAGGCGGGACTTCCTGATTCATCCGGACCTGGAGAGAGACAAGGAGAAGGAGAAGACAAGCAGCGAGACACGTGGCTACAAGGCGGAGGGTGTTGCTTTCCTCTTCCGGAAGGGCAGAAGAGTAAAGAATAAAGACTTAGCGATGTTCTTAAAACTTTATGATTTCTGCCTGGGATAAAATGGAAAAGTTGTATATCGATGATGAGACATGGAGACTGAAAGAAGCGTTGCTGATTGTGGACACATATTGTATATAAGATTTGTTTGAACTCTAACTCAAATTGCGCATGAATTATTTTCCTAGGCAAGGAGAGTGGAGATCGCGATCTTTTTGAGTTGTGGTCTGGGACGAACGGAGTTGGGAGGCGCGTGGGAGAGGGAAGGGTAGCGAAAGCTTAACTAGACTACTTGGGGCTAGAATGCAAGCTGATGTTTGTATCAGTTGCTATTTCAATATAAGGTTAAGAAAGATTAGTCAGAGAGTCTCCAGGAAGGTGGAGTAAATATGTGAGGAGCAATGGACGCGGTAAAATATATATGTGGATATGGATAAAGGCAGGGTGGAAGGTAAAAAAATTTACATGTGGATCTGGGTAAGGATAGAATGGGAGGTGTTGGAAATGAAAAATGAAAGAAGTACTTGAGTTTAATGGTTTTATAGAAAGGTTTGGATATTCGGATAAAAAAGAGATAAATTAAAGGTCTGAATAGATAGATAAAGCAATGAGACTTTTAGTTGGGGAATCCTAATTGATTAACTTACCTGGTTCTAACACAGTTTGAAACCCTGCAAGTAGTAAAATAACCGAAATTTGGAATGAGCTACATTGTTTAAGATTTACAGATGATGGAAGCTGTGTTAATGTAGTGGGTTTATTGATCTTTCTTGTTTTTCTTTTTTTTTCTGTGTGTGTTTTTTCTTTTCTATTTTTTACTATTCCCTTTTTTTTGTTTTTCTTTTATTTTTTAACTTTAAAGTTAGCTGGTTTTATTATACTCAAGTGCTTGTTAAGGAACTATGCCGGGTATGGGACCTGGGAAGCCGTAGGGGTTAGGGAGGGGGGATTATAGGGGGGGAGGGGGGAGGGTGGAATTACAGTTTCAATTCTTAGAACAATAAGAATTCACTTGTATACTGCGGCTCTTTTTCTTTTTTTTTCTTTTTCTCTTTTATTTTCTAAAAAAATAAACTGAATAGATTAATTGTAGGGATACACCAAAGTGAGGAGAAGAGGGAAAGAAGAGGGAGAAGTAAAGAGGGAGTGAGAGGGGAATGTAAGGAGGGTGAGATGGAGGGGGGGGGAGATGTCTGAGGGGGAAGGGAAGTAGAAGAGGGGAATGCAGGAGGGGAGAAATGAAAGTTGGAGGGGGAGAAGAAAGGGTGTATGGGGGATTGAAGTGTCATGTTGGGTTTTTTTTTTTATGGTGGATTTTTTCCTTTTTTTTGTTTTTTGTTACGCACAGTATATAAGTGATTGTATAAAATGAAAATGAAAATGAAATAAAAATAAAAAAGTTTTAGAAAAAAAAAAAATCTGTTAGCAAAATTCTAATTTGAAAACGTTGATCCAGTAAGTGAAGAAGATGTCTGCTACTGCTATCTCTGTCTTATAAGTGGATGTTCACCATAATATTGTATTTCAGGTTTTGTGATACTTCTTCATAATCAATAATCTCACTTCAGCTTACAAACTTAATAGAGGAAAAAGACTCAAGGTTTGAGAAAGATGACAGTGTTTGTAAGATTGATTTCTAATTGTTTGTTAGAATGATTTCTAATTGTTTTCTGAGCCCAATTCAAAGTTCTAATATATTTTTTTCTAGATGGCCTTCAGGACATCTCATGATCATCTTCTCCTTTATAATGTAAACTACACTGAAATTGTCACAGGTCTTTTTAAATTTCTCTTCAGCAAAGACATAAATCCTAATTTGTATTCCAAGAAGTATCTCTAGAGAGGGCAGTAAACCTTTTTTTTTTAAAAAGGAAGTTAACTAAAACTGCAGACCATCTCAAATTTTACAAGATTTCAGCTGCAAATAGTAAAATTATAACAGTTGAGATTACAGTACATTTTAGCCATTTTAGCCATTTCTTCACATTTTTAATTTAAGGACTGGATCCTGTGGATACTATCCAAGCAGTTAATTGTACTATGGTGCTTGCAAACACCGCATTGCTGATTCCTACTTTATGTGACAGATGATTCTTACCTGATTTCAGCAGTCTGAACAAACGAAACAGTTCAGAATCTTTACCCAGCATCTATGACTGTATTGTTCTGCCTTTTAGCCATTGGGCATCAGGTAAAAGTACAGGTAGTCCTTGACTTACAACAGTTCATTTAGTGACCATTCAAAGTTACAATGGCATTGCCTACCTGGATCAGTTTCAGTCAGGTTTCAGGCCCGGTACAGCATGGAGACGGTATTGGTCACATTGGTTGATGATCTCCGACTAGTTTTCACACTTACAACCGTTGCAGCATCCCCACAGTGATATGATCAAAATTCAGAAGCTTGGCTTCTTGTATTTGTATGGGGGGGTCATGTGATCACCTTTTGTGACCTTCTTACAAGCAGTCAGTTGGGAAGCCAGATTCACTTAACAACTGTTACTAACTTAACAACTGCAGTGATTCACTTAACTGTGGCACAAAAGGTCACAAAAAGGGGCAAAATTCACTTAACAAATGTTTCGCTTAGCAACAGAAAATTTGGGTTCAATTGTAGTCGTAAATCAAGGACTACCTGCCATTTCTTTGCCGTACAGATACGAATTCTCTCTTGGCATCTGAATGTTTGCTTTTGGTGCTCTGCTACTCTTCCGCCACAACTGTTTTCTATTTGTCTTCTTTTAGTGTTTTCTCAAAACAATTAGTTCCCATACCTGGTTTTTATTAGCCCATCCACTTAATTATTAAGTAAGAAGCAGCAGCAGTGTAATCACTTTTACAAGCATTTGGGTACCTAGAGACAGTTCTTATTTGCCCCCGATCACCAAGTAACATCACCGTTGATTGTTTCTTTGTTTTCTGTATACACCGTATTTTACAGTATTTCAATAGCAACCCGCTTTTTATGTTGCAGGTGTCTGTAACAGAGCTATCTTGCTTTGATACTGCTATTGGTACCAATTCCTTCAGGACCATTATTATCAATATTCCTGTTTTGGGATTTTTGAAAGATAGGATAGAAATGGAGCTCAGATATGCAAGGAAACTCAACATTTCTTAGCCAGTTGACATATTTAAAATACTGAGAGCATCTTATGGGCTACTCTGAATATAATCAATCACAAAATATCCACAGACCGGAAGACAAAACTCTGTAATCACTGTAAATGTTTTGGTCATCTTTAGATGGGGATTTTGCATATGCTAGCTTTCAATTCTTGTTTATAATTTTTTTTAAAAAATCACGATCAAGATGGGATGCTTGGTAGATGTACCAAGGCATTGTGCTGGGGCTCTAAAAATGAACAATGCCCTTGACTACCTCTATGTTGTTGCATTCACTTAGATTGAGATCTTTTATGGATCAGCTGAGTGCTGTGTTTCCACTATTTTCTTATCATTCTGAGTTTTGCTGAAATTCCTAATTTATCTTGAAATTCCAATAATGCAAAAAGAAAGAAGGATGTTGGCAATTAATTTTATTGCTAAGTCTTTATCCATAAAAGAAAAGTGGGTTCAAATATTCTTCAAAGTATTTATTTTAACAAGAAATGGAGGTCTTGCACTATTTGAAACTGAAGCTGAAGTCACCAAAATTATTCTGATTCAAAAATTTCTCAGTAATCATAACTCTTGAGTAATAACAACTAGAACTTTGTACTAATTCTAAGATTCAGATATTTTACAACAGCTTTTACCATTATCATCTTCTTACAAATGGTATTCTAAATTATATTTCAAACCTAATCAGACTGCTATGTTGAATTAGTGTCAACATAGGTATCTATTTCCACAATTGTATATGTATTACTGTGTCTGTCCTGTGATACAACAGTCTTCTTAGGGTGGAGGTAGTGTTAGCCCACCAGAAAAGTCAGGGAAGTAGGAAATCCAGGTTGTCCGTAGGAGAAGTACTAAGCCAACTGCTCTAGACATGCCCTATCAGGCAAATGGAGGAAAGATGCTGAGAGGATGAGTTTGGTACAGCCCAACTGATAACTAGTATCTCTCATTATGTCAGCATATGCAATGCCCACATTTTAGCAATGAGACAATTTCCACCCTCAGGAAGCAGCCCTGGCCAGGAAAATCTTCTATTTTCTGGCAGGGCCAGATGGCTTACATTACACAATCCATCTGGTTGGTATATTCAATGGTCAAAGTATAATTGAAACTATCTGTTAAGAATCTGAGGTGAGGGAGGAAACAGAAAAGTTTCTAACTAGGCTGTGATTGCAAATACTTCGTTGCATTTATCTCACAATAAAAACAATTCTGAGAAAGTATTAGGTTGAAAACAATTGGGCCAAAGGCAGCTGATGAGTTCCATGGTCAAATACAGCTGGGTGAAAAAGTCCTGCATGCTTTCAGTTTTAAGCTCTATTTATATGTTTAATCAACTTTTCACGCATAGAAACCATGCAAAATTAGTACTTTGATGAAAAATTCTGTAGTTGGATTGAGACGCAATAATCAATAATCAATAATTTTTATTGATATAACGAAAGTCTTTTTAAGGTTTTGAGTGAGTTTATGTGCTAAAACAAACACAACTTGAATTTTTGAGAATGTTAGAATCGAAAGTAGCCAATCGGCAGCAATCTTTGGCTGACCAATCAAAATGCAGAGGCTAAATCTATGAGCCAATCAATGTTGTCATACTCTCTGACTATAAATAGGCATGAAAAGCATCAAGAAATTTAACTTGGCACTGGCTGCGAGCAAGGATGAAGGCCTTTGCTTTCACCAGTACTGAGCAGTGGCATCGCATCATTGTGCTTCATGAAGAGGGTTAGTCCTGTACAGAAATAGCCACGAGAGTGAAATGACATCACACCACAGTGAGCAAAGTGGTTGAAAAATACCAAATAACTGGTTCAATTGATGACAGGCTCCGCTCTGGAAGACCAAGAAAGTCAACAAAACGGTTCTGATCGGGTTTTGCAACGCATTTCGATGGCTGACAGGAAGCTCACCTCACCTCAGATTACAAGAATTTGGGGTGAAACATGTGATGTAAAAGTGTGCCTAAGCACAGTGTGTCTCAGACTGCTTGCCAGAGGGATCAAAGGCTGCAGGGCTCGAAGTGAACCTTTGCTCAGATGCTCACCGCTCTCGTTGACATGCTTGGGCCAAGAGGTATGCCAAGTGGACCAACAAACAGTGGGCCAAGATCATCTTCAGTGACGAGAGCAATTTCCACTTGACTTGGAATCAGTGCAATAAGTATGTCAGAAGATTTCTAGCTGAAGAATTTAGGCCATACTGCCTGAATCTATCTGTGAAGCATCTATTGCACGTGATGATCTGGGGCTGTATCGCTGCTTCTAGTATTGATCGGATACAAATCGTGCAGAGAATTATGAATTCCAAGCAGTATGTTGAAGTCTTGGAAAAGACCATGCTTCCTTCAGCTCAGCAACTTGTAGGAAAGAACTTTTACTTCCAGGATGACGAAACTTCTTGTCATTGAGCCAAGTCCGTCAAGCAGTGGATGAAGAAGCATGGTGTTTGACTCGATTGGCCAACTCAGAGCCCGGATTCAAACACAATTGAGAACTTGTGGGCCAAGACTGGTTACGAAATAAGCAAGAAGCATCCGAAGACCAAGCAAGAGCTGATTGAATCCATTATTGCACCCTGGCACCACATTGTCACCAAAGATCACGTGCAAAGGTTTATACAGTCTATGCCGAAGCGATGCCGCCTGGTGATAAGCAATAAGGGCTTGCCAATTTCATATTAGTAACCATGTTTGGTTACCTAAATGGTCCTTTTCAGGGCCACAAACAATAAAATGTTAACAAAACACTAGTATCGGCCTTAGTAATTGCAACACATATGCCACTGGGTATGCATCAGTTAATCTGTTTTCATAGTCATTGTAAGCATGCAAGAAAATTCACAATCCCTATACAAACAGCACTGAATTGCAAAAAGCTTATGCTTTTCACTTAAAAACCACCAGTATTTATTTAAATAAAACAATATTTGCATAGCAGGTAGCATAAAACATTATAAAATCAATGTCATAAACTGTAAAGCGTGCAGGACTTTTTCACACAGCTCTACATCATCCAAATCCAACACTTTAAGCCTCTATATATGTATAGGTTAATAATTCAAATTCAAATGTGAGCAGCTTGTATAGAACTTGTTTAAAATGTTTCATTCCTTAAAAATTTCACCAAGAGAAAAAAAATGTTGTTTCATTTTATGTAACATGCATCCCGTGATTTGAATAATGGTCAGGGGTGACAGTGTGATATCTAATACCACATCTTTGGCATGTCTGTATTAGGTTATATGAGTGTAGAAGCCTGGCTAAATGGAGAGGATTAAAAGATTCATCTGGATATTTCAACATAGCTAGTTCTGGTTTTAGTGCAACAATAAAATGGCTAATATCTACATTTCAGTCTGCAAAAGAAAATGGAGCAAAAAAAACAACTGCAGTCATCTGTGCTGTTTTGTAAGAGAACTAACATAGCAATGTAGTGTGTTTAAATCTATGGTATATGAATACAGCGGTACTTGTGGTTTATGCATCCTATTGCTGGGGAAATGAAATGGGAGCATTGTGACTCCTGTTCTTTAATGTGTTATGATGGATGTGGTATCAGACACCTATGTAAATGCATCATAGTTAATTACAGGTTCTGGAGAGATGCATAACATCTTGAGAACAATGTGTTTGAATATTAGTAGTTCAGGTTGGTAGTTAGGCTGTTGGTTTGAGCTCCAGGCTTGACAATTTGGTTGCAAAGATTTCGTCACCATTCGAGGAGACATCGTCAGTGCGTTGAAATGCACTGAGGATGTCTCCTCAAATGGTAACAAAACGTTTGCAACCAAATTGCCAAGTTTGGAGCTCAAACCAACAGCCTAATCTTGGGAACAATCATCAAGTTAAGAACTAATTGTGTTAGCTATCTGCATTTCAACAGCATCAGTGGTGAATTTTGAGAAAATGAAGCACTAGTGGTAACAGTTTGGGAAACCCTGATAGTCTATTTTTCCATTCCTGATCAGACCACACCTTTCATCCTCCTGACATTGCAGGAATAGAAGAGGACCATACCAAGCCTTCTCTTAGAAACTAATGATAATATATGTCACTATACTTTGGCTTATACCACGCAAGCAGTACACAGTGTTAATATGAAGTGTATGTAAGGTAAGCCAAGAAAGACTGCTTTGGCCATTCATGCTGACAGAATTTTCCTTCTCTCTTCCTTAGTTTACTGGTGTGGATATCATGGTCAAGATAACCTTGTTCCTGGAGAGGGTATTTAGGCCTTCTTGCCATAGTCCTGGTGAGGCTAACCTGTAGGGGTTTTAGTAGAGCAGGTGAACACACACTTTTTCAAGTGAAGAGGATTAATATTCTCCCAACCCCTTTCCTCAAAGAGGCTGGTTTTTAAATGTGGAGTGCTCTCCTGCGGTGTGCAAAGTACCCTTTCTCCACAGGCTCCCATCACCAAAGCTTTCCCCTTGTGAGCTCTTAAAAGCACATGACATGATTAAGACCACCTGTGGCGTGACTCATCATCTAAACTCATACCCTGCCCGCATGAAACTTATATATGGATAGTGCTCTGCCATGACGAAGGGCTGATTTACATCCACATCCTAAGCCTGTTCATTTCAGGGCAGTAGAAAAGGAAATAGGAAGGGAGGTTTTATCTGATTTCCCCCCCCTCTGAACTTCATGAAATAGCATTCAGCTCTACCAGTTCTTGATATCACTTCACTTTAAATCTTTGTAAAGTTATTTTCTTGAAGTGCAATTTGGACAGGTTTGTATTTTATATGTCATTGGGGAGTTTTATTTCATTTTTCTAATAATTCATATTATTGTATTTTACAAAAGAATCAGTACACAGTATGTTGGAAATTATTTTAAAAACTGGTTCTTCATCACAGATCATTTGAGAAGCCCTGGAGTACAATACATTACCTATTCAGGGGCAGTTAAGTATCAGGCAGTGAATGAAGGCTAAGAGCTAGCATGAGTAACGGTTAAGAAACGTCCAAAAACCCACTGAAGATGGTAAGATTTACGTCAGAGTCAATATGTGTAGTTTGTAATATATATTTTTCTTCTGGAGTTGATGTAAGTAAAGTAAGGGATTTCTAATAAGAAGAGATAAGAATAATTAAGGGACTAAAAATCAGGAACATGCAGAATTTCTTTACCCCATAGAAATTCCTAATCTTTCTTTCTCACCTTCAAAACCTACAATTTGTAAGCCAATCCATCTAGCCATCTGCCTAACATATTGGGTAAATCCAACAATTTCACCAATAATACAGCTCTTTACCTGAACAAAACACAACAATTGCCTATGTGGACCTGATAGGAGTGAATTGTAAAGATGACATACAAATATGATCTACCTTTTTTAGTTATGCCTTGTATTCTATTTTGTATATGTGATCTTTTATTCTGTATTTTCTGTTTTGTATTCCAATGTGGCTTAATGGCTAATCAATAAAATATTACAGTATTATATTTAAAACTTTAATATTATTTATCAGCTCAATCTCAGCGGCTTTATAAAATATAAATCACCAGTTAAAATAAACTGTTATTTACTGCCTAATTTCTTAATTAGTCACTATTGGTTGGGAAAAAAGAACATCCTTGTAATTTTTTTCCCTTTTTATATCTATTACTTGTATTTTATTTAAATTTCATAACTAGCAAACAAGAATAGATAAAGTAAATCTCTGCACTTAGAAAGTTAAAGATGATATCATTTTCAGTGTACCTTACCCTTGGTTCCTCTGTCCAGCTCCTGTCCCAAACTAGTAGTGAAAAATAGCCACAAAACAATGAACATTGACTGGTGAGTAGAATTGGAAAATTTACACTGTTCTTTAACAGTCCTTGGCTGCTGGTACATAAGGAAAATATAGTAAACTCTTGCACTGAGTCAATACATTTCCAGTAATGCTCTGTATTAAAGTCAGTTGCAGCAGGAAAAATAAGACCAATTAACCGCGATGAAGCTGGTTCCCCACTTTGCGTGCCTGATTTCATTGAGCAGTTATGTGGGCATACAACCCTAGATTCTAGAGTGAGTTTTTAATGCAGCTATAATACTGCATTAAATGCAGCTATAATACTGGTACTAGAAACTAGTAAATTTCTAGCCACAGGGATGAAAGGAGAAAACATTGTGTAGATTTTTCTTTTTGCAAAGTCTCCCTTTTATGATGCAGTGAACTTCCAGTTTATACAATAGTCAAACCATATCAGTGTTCCCCTTAGTGAATGCTGCCGTGAGATATAAAGAGATACTGTCAATATGTCCTGTAGCCTGTTAAATTCTACATATGATGAATTTATGTATTGATGGTGGCATTCTATGATTGGATGCGGCAGGCTCTCCGAATACTTTTATTTCACCACTGGGGTGGCAATAAAGGAGAAGGCAGTGTTAACCTGAATTTATTTTTCCCTCTGAAATCAGCAGGAAGGAATTGAATTGCACCCATCATTCATGCAGTGATTTGGGGGGGGGGGGGGCTTTTAAAGTTGGCCTTGCTCTGTGCAGTCGAAGTACATTTCAATTCATGTCATGCTTCCTTGGGAGTCCTGAATCATCTTACTGCTTTAGTAATACATCTAAGGATTGAATTTGGGGGCAAGCAGCAGAAATGTGGCCTATTGCACAGAAACCGAGACCCTGCATGACAGGCCTTTGACAAAATCCCCTAAGTGTTTTGGATACACACGGCCTAACCAGCAAGCACAGATCTAAATAATTTTTATTCATCCTTAAAAAAAAAAGAAAAATAAATATACCTAATCTATAGCAGCAAAATACTTTTTACTATTACACACAGTAATGTAGTGTTGGTTATTTCTGAGCGCAAGAAACAGATGGGAGGAAGCGATGGGATGTGGGTCAGGGAGTTCCATTTAATATTTATTATCATCAGCCAGCCTAATCAGTGGGGGTGGCATGGCATTAAATGCAATATTCTTTCCCCTGTCATTGCAATAACCAATTCTCAGATCAAATCCATCAGGGAATTCTCCCTATTCACATTATACTCCAATCCACAGGATATGAATAAACTAGCATTGGTCTTATCTGCCTTTTCTTATATTTTTAGAAATAATTTTATTGAATTGTTAATATTGAGAGATTAACATAAAAATTTAGGACATACTTTGAATTATCAAATAGCACATACTAGAGCATTAGTACCTTTATAGTTGAGTTGTGAACCACCGCAACTAAGATTGAATCCCACTGAATAGTATGGCATATCAGTGGTACTGCACATTTCCTATAGGTTCCATTCTTTGTCAGAACTCTGTATAAAATAAAAGCAAATGTGTATGTTTACCAACTAAATTTTTGTAGGATCAGCAGTGAAATGTCTTATTAGCATATTTGTATGCTAGACAAACTATGAAAAGTCAGGTCTATGCTCCAAACAGATCAAAACCTAAAATTCAAAATAAGGTAAATAATAAAAGCAGAGGTAACTGTACAATAGTTTACATGCTGAAATATAATATATAAAGGAAACAAGCTGCTCAAGAAAGCTTTGCAGCAAAGTAAGATTTTTGACGGAAAGAACTATATTACATAGCTATTCTCAGAACCTAATGTGATAAACTTCAAGCAGCTGTTTTACCAGATTTCATATACAGTATGTTCTACTGAACTAATCTCCCTGGCCCTCCTAAGTAAATACGTGCATTATTGCAACACAAGTTTTTCATGTGAATATAGATTTGTCCTGCTGCTTTCTGACATTCTCTTGGAGAAGCAGGAGGCAAATAAAAACAAGGCCACCTTCTGTAGAACATTCCAGAAATAAACATGACACCTGAGGAGAAATCAATCATGATATAACACAAACCAAGCTGAATGCAACAAGAATATTTGAACCTGGAAGCATTTTCCATAAAATGTATACATTATTCTTGCTCTATAATCACTTGCATATCTTTAGCTTTAACTAACTTCCAGGGAATGTTTATAGCTGTCTATGGCATCTTTCTGCTTCTCCTGGGACCACCAGAGAACCAAAATTATATTGTCTGATCCTTACATGTTTTGCACAATACTTCATAAATTTATAATTTTGGTTGAAATATTAGCTTTTTATGGGTCCTGATTTTGTGCTAATTTTCACCACATGAGTCAACAAGAAGTAATAGTCCTATGGATAGTCCTTGACTTACAACAGTTCATTTTGTGACCAAAGCTAGACTGGCTTTGATAAAAATGACTTATGACTGATTTTCACTTACGATCATTGTAGTGTCCCTGAGGTCATGTGATCAGAATTCAGATGCTTGGCAGCTGGTTATTATTTAAGACAGTTAGTGTCCCAGGGTCATGTGATCGCTTTTTGTAATCTTCTGACAAGCAGTCAGTGGGGAAGCCTGATTCACTTAACAATTACGGTATGTCACTAACTTAACTTCATGATTCACTTCAACACTTGAGAAAGGTCGTAAAATGGGGCAAAATTCATTTAACAAATGTCTCATTTGTTAAGTTTGGGCTCAATTGTGATCCTAAGTCAAGGACTACCTGTATTCTACTGATAAATGGGAAGTACTGTGTGAAATTAGGTGGCTATGAAGGCCTCAGCCTTTCAACCGTTCTCTCCATTAAACTATCTAATTCCTTTTTAAAGCCACCTAAATTACATCTGGAAGTTTTATACTTTATGTATTGTTTAAACAAATACTTCCGTTTATTACTCAAGTCTGTCTGCATTTAGCTACACTGGAGGAGTTTGATGCCAATGAGAAAAATCCAATTATAAATATGAAATATATTAGTGTTTAAGTTGTCACAAGACAGATTTTTGACCAATTCATTTATTTTTATAATGACAATGATACAAGTTGTCTGTTAAAGAATTCACAACAATCAAGCACAGATAAGTAGAAATGTGAAATCCAGAACTCTCCATAATCTTTACATCTGGTAAATAAGATGCTAACAAAAACCAGAAGTGTGCTGCAAAATCTACATATTGCATTACATACATAAGAAAGCCACCTTACATAAACACTGAATCCTGTTCTCCCACTTTACCAAGATTTTTTTTTTACATGCTGTAATCCTGCAGAAATGTCTGAATTTACTTTTAACTCCTTCTCTCCCATGATCTACTTCCGCTATGGCGAAGGAGACCGACTACCGACCGGTTTTGTAGATAAGCACAAGACTGGATGAGTAAACAAGCCTAGATGGACATGTGATATAGGCTTTCAAATATTGTTCCGAAAATCCCTTCTCTGTCCTCTTTAACTGCACGAAGTAAGCGTGCTAGCCGTTAATAGGTACAAGGCGAGTTTAAAGCACATGGCTCAACCGAACATCAATTTACTCCGGACGCCAATCGCTTTGACCATTTGAAAAATGACCATACTGCACTGGTCAACTGAGGACACGAGAAGAGCTTGCAGCAAACAAGCAAACAAAAACACCCTGTGAATCCCTTTTCCCTGCAGTACAATGGATCTCTGCATTTATTTCTGCTCAATATTCCTTTCCGAACTCGTCCCGAATCTAGAGCGCGGACGCTCCGCCCCCTTCCTGCGCCTTCTTAAAATACATTCCAACCCCCCCACCCCACCCCACCCCTTCGAGCTCCACCCTTTATACTTTGGAACACGGAGAATCTAGAGAGCCTGAGCGCTCAGCTGAGATCCTCATCTCTTCCCGGCCCAGCCAACGAGCGGCTCTCTAGGGAATGGGCGGCTCTCTACACCGTCACTTAGCCAATCGTAGAAACGCAAGCGCTTCAACCCGGCACGTTTGCGCAGGAAGGAGGCGACCGTATATGAGGAACCGGTCACGATCTGAGGGCCAATAACAGCTCGGGCCATGCCGACGAGACCAGTGAGCGAAGGTGAGGTAGCCAATAGCATGCGAGGTGGGGGCGGTGCCTGCGCAGCTGCCGCTGCCAGGAGGGAGAGGGGGCGGAGGCAACACCGGGTCTGCCGGGGAGGGGGGGATTGGGCCTGGCTGGGCCCAGCCGGAGCCTCCTGCAGCCTGGACCGTCTGTGCGGGGAGAACGCCCCCTCCCCGTGGGCCCAGCCCAAGCCCGGCCCCGCCTGGCCATGGGCAACGCGGCCACGGCCAAGAAAGGCGGCGAGATTGAGAGTGGTGAGTGTGTGTATGTTGGGGGGGGTGGGGGGTGGCGGAATAGCGATTACTGCAAGCCGGTTTGGGGCGAGGTAGGAGCCACCGGGGAAGCCGGGCCCCAGGGCTGTCGGGGACGAGTCCGTGTCCGGCAGTGTCTGCTAAGCGGGATGCGGGCTCCCGATACAGCGGACCTCTCTCTCTGGGGAAATCGGGCTCGGAGAAGACTATGGGGGTGCGGATAAGTAGGGAGTGACGGTGGGGTCTCCCAGGCTGGCAGCTGCGGGGAGAACAGACGAGGAGGGAAGAGCCCAAGTTGCCACCGGAACCCCTTTAGGGCCTTTGCCGAAGCCCTTCCAAGGGTATTTGGCCGCTTCCTTCGCATCTAATTCGTGGCCTCCCGGAATTACCCGGCCCGGCTTCTGTGTTTTTAGGCTTCCCGGTCCTTTCAGTTCCTTTGGGATTCAGCTAGAACAGCTTTCCCACATGGAGCCGCTCTTGAGCTTCTAGGCGCAAAGCAAACCCTTCTCTTCCCCGGGATGCTTTGTCTGGCTCTGTTGGAAAGGACAGCCAGTCTATGCGATTTATTTATTTATCATGCGTTCCCGAAATCTGATGCCCGTTTCCTTTGGTCCTAAAACTCTTAACGGCTTTTTTTTTTTTTTTTTTGCTATCCTTTGTTAATTAGCTTGCCCTAAGTGAAATGTGTATAGAAACATTTGTGTCTAATGTTTTATTCAGGCTGCTTAGTTCAGTTTTTCTGATCAGGATTATACACTGCATACTTCTTGCTAACACTTTTTGCTGTTGCTTCTAGGCAGGTATGAGAGGTTCCTGTTTGTAGACAGCTGGCTCTGTTAAAACGCAAATGAAGGCTACTTAATTCAGGAAAGAAAGACGGAAGTATTCCTCCCACCCCTAAAGGAAGATGCAGAACTGGACTTGCAAATTGAGCAGGCAGGCAGGAAAATAGCCCTCAGATGGAAGTATTAACAACAACAAGCAATGTTTGTAGCATATCTAGATGGAAGGCAGAGAGTTCGGCATAGTTTTATACTGGAAGCAGAAGACAGAATCTTTTAGCCAAGAGTATGTATATTCACTGGATGATGACCAGACCTCAAAGACTTTTTAAAAAAATTGTTCTGTCCCCCTTTTCCTTTTGACTGACTTCTTTTATCTGTATTTTAAGAAACTAGTGGTATGCGTGCTCTTCATGCATGCAAATTTGCCTTTTTATTTTTATCAGGATGTTCCAGGTGAAACCTATATTGCATAATTATCTCTTCAATCATGGAATTTTACAGAGGTTTAAAAATCTTTTTTTTTTACTTTTCATCTTATTTTTTTTCTGTCAGTTTTCCTGTCTCCTTTCTGACTGGAAAATGTCGTTTAAGGAGGAAAGATAGAACAGCTAAATCATAGTTGTATTATATGAATAAGCCACAGTTGTTTGCATTCTCACTGCTAATGTTCTCACAGTATTTTAAATAATCAGGTATAGTTTACAAATCACCTTGGCTGCTTCACACAACACATTGAACCCAAACCTAATACATCATAGTGTGTCTTGCTATGCTGCATGAACAGATGAATACCTTTTGACTGTTAGCACCAAGAACTGTTCATCTGGAAGCTTACTAGAGTAATAATAAAATGTCTTTAATATAAATACAGCTGGCACTTCTCTGTACAATTACTAAATTGATATCCTTAAAAGTAGGTTTAATTTAAAGCATGATTGTCTTAACCTTTTAGCTTACCTGCTCTGCATTGAGTGAAGAGGATTTGGTTGCATATGAAATATATACTTCATATAAATAACAAACTTCATTTTTTATATCATCTTGTGGGACTGTAATGCCAACTGTCCTGGACTGCATACAGCTCATGGGCTGTAGGTTGGACATTCCTGATTTAAAGTATCTGGAAAGAACAAGAGAAAGAATAACAAGCAATTTTGCATAAGTCTATGTACTCTACAACAAAGGTCCCCAACCCTCAGGCTGTAGCCCACTACTGGGCCATGAGCCATTTGGAACCAGGTTGTGGAAGCAGTGGGCAAATGGAGCTGTGCACACAAGCACACTTGTTAGCCACTCATGTGGAACCATCCCTTTTCCCCCTCACTGGTCTGCAAATCCAGAAAGGTTAGAGAACTCTGCTCTAGAACAGAGGTGGGGAACGATGACCCCTTTATGACTTGTGGACTTCAACTCCCAGAATTCCTGAGCCAGCTGGCTCAGGAATTCTGGGAGCTGAAGTCCACAAGTCGTAAAAGGGCCATGGTTCCCCATCTCTGCTCTAGAAGATCAGTCGGAACCAGTGGTGGGTTCCGGATCCCGTTCCAACCAGTACGGTTGGAACGGGCCCGCCGTCCACATGGACTTGCACAGCATATGCTCGCAGCACACACATGCATCTTACCAGATCTGCGAGCCTGTGCGATGCTCCAGCTGCTCAGCGAGGCATCACGCAGGCGCTGTACGCCTCATGCGCAGAAGCGTCAAAGACTTAGAAGACCGGTAAGGAGTGCGGGTGGGTGGGCCCTCCGGAGTACTGGAATGGTATCTGACGCTCCGGGCAGTCTCCGGTATGCCCATACCAGGGTGTACCGTCTGCAACCACCACTGATCGGAACTATGAATTTGAATGTATGATAGAAGAGTCCATCACTCCTCACATTAGAAGATGATCAGAACCTTTGTGAATGAGCTTATAATCTAGTACTAAAGAACATCTCTTTATGCAGTGCAGTACTAGCCCTGCCTATTGCTTGCTACTTCTAAACAGGTGTTGACTGAGTGTTTGCTTGAGTATATCATCTCAGAATTCTTCCCAGAATTATGGGTGGGGTTCAGATATCTGGCTTTGTCTAGGAATAAACTTTCTAACTTACTCAATTTACCTAATGGTGCGGAGGCTGAAGCAAACCTTGTTCAAGGAGCAGCTACATAATAGGTCACAAATCCAGTATATCATGTGCTATCCTTGTTTTAAGAAAATTGTCCTATTTATTACTATGGAATCAGAATGTGCACAATATTTTGTTTTTACCCTACTCAGCTGACATAAACCAAGTTCAATTCTTTTTAAAAGTTTCTAAACATCAATATCCTGATTCATATTTCCCTTATTAACCTCAAGCAAAGTTGCCAGAGCAAAATAACAAATCTATTAGAAATAAATTGTACAGTTTAATGATATGTTTAGTTATAGTTAAATTTGCAAAGTATATATATATATATCTCAGTTCTGAATTTGAATATGTTAGATTCAAATGTTTTAATACGAAAATGATTTACAAAGTATTTTATGTGTAGAATTATAGAATATGGATAGATCGACTATTTTGTGTATTTAAGAAAAAAGCACATCACATTTTTCCCATTGTGACTGCAGTGCTCAGTTGCAGAATTTTTTAATTAGGGAAATGAAGTAGGCATTTTAATTTAAAATATATTTGGGTTATTGTAACTGAATCCTATATGCCTGTTAGATTAATTGTATTTTAATTTAGTATGTATGTGTGAATATGTGTGTGTGTGTGTGTGTTTATGTGTACACAAAATACATGTCCTCTAGTTTTCATATTGTAATAACCATTTCCTGATCTATGCATTCAGATCTGTACATTTTTAACATAACCTCCTTTGGAAGTTATTACACGAAGTTTGCAAAATATGAGTGCTACAAAACTTCTTCATGATAATTCGACAACTTTTGGCTTGCTTGGAGCTACATTACATGCCAAGCAATATTGTTAATGCCCAATATAGGGGAATGATTATATACAAGGCAGAAGAAATGTCATGCACATGTGAAACCACCTTTGTTTATTTTCTTGGACTTATTCAGGGATAGTTTAAAGAGGTTATTATATTAATATGTTAGCTGTAGCTTAGAGCATGTATTGTTTTGCGTGTTTGCTGTTTTAAATTGCAAGCAACCGCACTATAATCATTAAGTGTGGTTAAACTGGACTCCAGAAACAGCAAATCACACTTGGGAACTTTATATAGTTAGGTTGCTCTCACTGTTCTATATGTTGCTATGCTATAGAACTCTATTCAGTGGATCAGATGAAAAAAATTGGATTAGAAGAGTATGTTTTTTATAGCTAGTTGTACAAATGGGGAAAATAGGATGAAGTAGCAATAGGTACTTTAACTGCCTTGAGTTATTTGGAAAAATAAAGGCAAGATAAAGGTAAAGTTTTCTCCTGTCCAATTGTGTCTGATTCTAGGGGACAGTTCTCATCTCTTGTTTCTTAGCCAAAAGAGCCAACTTCATCCAAAGACATTTCCATGGTCATGTGGCCAGTATGAGTATAAGCCGAAGTTCCCTGATGCTGTTACCTTCCCACCAAAGTGGTAGCTATTTATTCACATTTGCATGCTTTCAAACTGATATGTGGGCAGTAAAAAAGGCAAGGTATAACTAAACAAAATATAGTTTATTAATTGCATGTAAAATTTAGCATTATTTGTATAAAATTAAAAATCAAAGTAGGAAGAATTAACTAGGCAGGAAAATACTTATATACTTGATCAGTCTGGATTTAGATTTAATTTGCAGCAGTACAAAGTAGGCTCCTTCATTGACTCAGTACATCCAATTCTGCTCTCAGTAAATTTGAGTAAAGAAAAAAGAATTAGACTCTTCGTTGTTGCATAGAACTTCCTTACAGATGTGCTATCTGATCCAGGGAGGATCTGTACTGATAATCTTTTGCCTTTTAAACAGCTAAATATAGATGATGTGCCTGAAGCTTTTCAGGGCTTAAATTGTTTCAGTACTATTATAATTAAATGGAACATCCAGATGTCTGCAGTTTTCCCTGCTAATGTAAAACAGCAACCACAGAGAATCTCTTCAACAAAATATATTGGTCAGAAAAATATGCATTTTATGATTGAGTTGATAGTAGCTTTTTAAATGAAATTGCTAGCATGTCAAGTCACTGTTATCTGTCAAATTCACTAGAAGTCAACTGTGATTGTTCCCAGTTGGCATGAATTTTGGTTATGCGCTCAAGGACTCATGGGAGTTGCAGTTCAATGTAGAATAGATTTAGGAAGTTAAATCCTACTACATTGTGTTAAAAATAAATATCAATATTATTGAATTAAATGAACAGGTAATAAATATTAAACTATAGTTCACATTCACATTTCCTAGCAGTTATATCATCTAACCATTAGTGATGTACCCAAGAGAGCTTTTAATTTGCCATCTGAAGACCAAGAGTGTTGCAATCAAATATTCCTTAGGGAAGGATTCCTTAAGGTTTGGCACCATTTAAACTTTAGGGCATATGTGATTATCTTAATAATCACATATGCCCTAAGTAAATAATAAATGCAGCTTGAAAGAATTGTTTGTGATTGATTTATGCATATTGTAAATTCTTCCCATACCCAGTATTACTGAAAGATAATCTATATTTGTTGCATGTAATCATATTTCACAGTGCTTACAAATTATGCAAATTTAATTGCCATTCATTTTATGTAGTTTTCATAAGTCTGTTGGTAGTGCAGTAAAATTTACTATATACTTTTTATAGCTTCAGCAGACTTTATTCTCCAAGCTTCTGAGATCAGATTTTAAACATGACTTTACAATCTGCAGGGTGAAAATTTGATTTTAAATTTAAAGGATGGGTTGCTAGTCTTTATATTCTTGGGTTATTAGTCTTTATGTTCAGTCTATTTGATGGATCTTAGTGCTCTCGTAGCATAGTGAGCCTGGGCAGTAGAGGCACTAATATCTTAAAGAAAGTAAGTGCATCTCTTTCTAACATTCTCTTTCTGTTTTTCCTCACAATGTTATTTTGTGCTATGCTGCAAATATGCCACATATTTTTAACTGTTTCCTGAATAGGTTCATATGTACCAGAAAGAAGATTGCAGGACAGAGCAAACACTGCCTTCTGTTTTTCATCAACCCAGCTTTTTATTTGATACTAACTAGCTATGATACTATTTACCTGTGACACAGTGGAGATCCAGGTTCAAATTCTTGGTAAGGAAAATATTTGAAAGTTTTAGGAAAGCCCAATGTTTCATTCTACATCATCCAGGATGATTCTGTGAAAATAAAATAGTGCTCATTTCTCTTTTTCAGAGGCCTCCTTTCAGTCTATTACTGGTTATGCTAGGTGCAAATTGATAGGAAAAGATTGAAACCATATTCATATTTTTCTCCTTTCTGCCAGACCTTTTGTAGTATAAAGAGAAAATTCTCTTTTCGATTCTCCCTCCTGTCTTATTACTAGTTGACTAAGCTGGGTGCTTTTACTAGAAGTTCCATGTTCCTCTTCTCAAATAATACTTAGATTTCACTTTCCAAAGGTATGTAGATGTTGTCAAAGTAGCTTACATCAACATTTTCACATTCCTATTGTGAAGTGCTTAATTGTGAAAAGTTCTTGCTCTCCAAATATTGCTAAAATGTAAAATTTTAAGACATTATATATAATAGAAAATTCAAGATACTACTCCTATATTTACCCAAAAAGAAGAAAAACCTGAATAGGGAAGATGCTCATTTAATATTAAATCATTGCAATATTCTCAGCAATTTCAATATGCTATTAAAAGTAAATTTGAAAGTGTTAAACTTTATTTCAAATAAATGTAACACTAAAATAGAAACCACACATTTTTTTGAACAGAGAGATATACAGCATAATTTCATTAACCGTGGTATAGAATTAAGACAATAATGAGATTAATTTTATGTATTTCCTGGTAACTAACATTTTGGAATCAAACATTTATGAATACAATTTAGTCTTTTCACCAATAGGTTTAGCATCACTTTTTCCTTATTTTCCAAAACAGGCAGCTCAAGAGCAGGCTGCTACTTGCAGAGTGTCTCTCTGTGTGACAAATGTTGCTTTGCATAGACTCAGATATGGCCTTAATTCCTTTCACCATAATTATTAAATTATGATAGGAAGTATCTCAATGAAATGTATTGAGTGCCCATCTTTTTCAAACTTTTAGACATGCAGGATTAAAATGGCCCTGTATTAAAAGGAGAGGGAAATGTTCTGATCACATGTGGATTAGATCAAATGCTACCTTCATTTATAAAAGGATGATTAAATAGTTGTATATTTGTGGAAAGTTGATAGAAATTTTTGCCAGAAGAAAACACAGAAATAGTCTTCTGTTAGCCACTTATGGTCTTTTATGTGGGATAAGGAATATTTCCTTAAAATATGAGGAAACTAGAGCCAGTATTATTAGTGTTACAATAGGACTTCAGAGCTGTGGAGTTCACCTCCCATGTTAGGACAGTTTGTAATCTCAATACTCATTTCACATGATGATTGCACAAATAAAATGGTGGACAATAAAGTATATGCCACTTTGTGGAGAAAGTGTCAAATACAAAAAACACTCACAGCTGGTGATTTGATTTGATTTGATTTGATTTAATAGATTTATAGGCCTCCCAATCCCGGAGGACTTCAGGTGGCTTACAGAAAACAAATCTTAAAAAATATAAAGAGATTAAAAAAGAACAGAGAGAATAGATTAAAACTACATCATCACCCACTCTGGTCGGGGCCGGACCTCAGTCATGAGGTCAACCCCCAGGCCTGCCGGAATAGCCAGGTTTTAATAGCCTTTCGGAAGGCCATGAGAGTGGGAAGGGTCCGGATCTCAGGGGGACGTTCGTTCCATAGGGTCAGAGCGGCTACAGAGAAGGCCCTCCTCCAGGGAGCCGCCAGCCGACATTGCCTGGCTGACGTACCTGAAGAAGGCCCACCCTGTGCGATCTTATTGGCCGTTTGGAGGTATGCGGCAGCAGGCGGTCTCGCAGGTATCGAGGTCCTAATCCATGTATTGCGTTCAGAGACCAATAGGAAGCCACTGCAGCTCATGGAGTATAGGTGTAACGTGGGTGTATCTTGGTATACCCAGTATCACTCGCGCAGCTGCTTTTCAGGGGCAGCCCCATGTAGAGCGCATTACAGTAGTCGAGTCTTGAGGTGATGAGGGCGTGAATGAATTTGTTTTATTTATCAAATTCAGCTAACATGCTGATTAAAGCATGAAATATCAGCTTTATAATGGGATCATTGTATTCAAGATGAAAATGAATGCTGCTGTTAGCAGCATCATTGAGACAATATTCAGGTTTATGGTTTGTTTGGCTTTAAAAGGAATGTATATATTGACAAAATGCAAAATCAGAATACTAAGAATAAAGAGAATGCAACCTTTGGGTATTCCAATGCCAATTCAAACATGTAAGAATGAAGATTCTAAACAAATAACTTGAGAGTTCATTAGAGAACTTCCAAATTTTGTCCCAAAGAAGTCGCAACTTCACAATAAACAATGAAACCATTAACATGACTCCTTTAAGCAAACTCAGAAGTGTGAGTTCACATGCTGAAAGTAATACATTTTCAAAAACCATGAGACAAGTTTAGGGTTTTGAAATCAGAGGTGAAAAACATTTGGGCTGAGGTAAAAACTGGCAATGAATCCAAATACATTTGAGAGTTGATTTGGGTAACCAATGCTTATCAAAGCTAACTAAAGCCATCTCTTTCTCCTTTTCTTCAAGCACTAAAGACCTAGTGCATGGTCCTTCCACTATAGCTGCCATGAATCTTTACAATAATTATGTGACTTATATCTAGCTTATATATCTTCATGAAAATTTGAATCAGGTTTCCCTAAGTCAGCGGATTTGTTCTCTTGGCAGTTGAAATGCCTGACACTACTGAAAAACATTGCTATAATGGTCTTTTATGTCAGTGGCTCCCAACCTTTTGGGCACTAGGGACTGGTTCTGAAGAGAAGTTTTTCCGCGGACCAGAGGGGGCGTGATTTCGCATGCTGCTTGCATCCTGCAGATGAGACTTAGCTTGTTTACATGGCCCGGTTTCTGGCATGCTGTGACCCAGTGCCAGTCCACGGACCAGGGGTTGGAAACCCTAGCTTTAGCTGGCCAAATTAAATACCATTGTGTAAATGCTAGGCAATTACAGGTGCCACTAATTATGAAGAAATCCATCCCGTTTTCTCATCCAAACGGAAAAAATCTGTTAAAAGAATGTAAATGTAGGCATGTATGATGAGTTGCCCATTTGGGTCACACCTTTCTAAATCTACAGAGATGAGAGAGAACTAGAAGTCTGTGTTTTTTAGCTTAGATTTCTTAGAAGTATGTGATAAAGCAAACAAATATGGTCTCAGGAGGAAACGGTCCCTTTTTTCTCTCCCTCCCTCCCTCTCTTTTTTCTCTCCCTCCCTCCCTCCCTCTCTTTTTTCCCTCCCTCCCTGTGTGGGTGTGGGTGTGGGTGTGAGTGTGTGTGTTTCCCTTCTTGCTCCTGAAGTTGCTTCTTAACAGTCCCAGCAAGCAGTTAGCGTGGATTGACCCTTCTGGGGAGCCGTAGGCAAGTGCCGAGAAGCCACATTCCAGGCTGGCAAGATGGATGCTGGAGGTGAGGAGGAGTAACAGGTTGCCTGGTCATGTGAGGGTAGGCCTGAGGTTTGTGAGGAGGCCAAAGGAAGTGTATCTTAGCATTATCTAGTAATGGCTAATTGTGATCATAATGTCCTGGGAGGGAGGTTTGATTGGAAATTTCCACATTACCATGAGGTGGATCTAATCTGGGCCCAGCAAAGGAATTTAGGAAGGTGAAGAATGGTTTTGGGGAACTGGCTGCCTTCTGGTTTCTACAGCCTGGTGGTTTTTGTTTTTTAAAAAAGGTAGGCCTCTTGATTTATACAGTGCCACTCAGTTCAGCTTACTATCTCTTGTCCTCTTATTCTTTCCTATCCCGTTGGCCTCTATGGACTCGCTCTTGTGCTAGGTTGGAAATTATGCTAATTCAGCTTTATGTTCTTTCATGAAGATATGGGATGCTAACTGTTTTGCAACAACCTCTTAAGGAGCTAAAACTTAACAGCAGTGAATTGTTCTCTGGGTATTCTTCCTGAAAGCGGAGCATAGCAAACATAGGAATTCAAAATCTTAATCCTACTTTTTTAGTGTATCAGTACAGATGATTGGGAGGCAAGTGCTAATGGATCTGGAGACTTCATTAGGCCCAGACTTCATTTTCATGTGGATCGCCTTTGTTTTTTAGTAACCCTGAAATTCACTAGCTAAAATTAGTGTAAAAGACAATATTAAAGTATTATGAGTCTAGAGGTCAACCTGGAATGCTGAATTATCCTTCCATGTGAAAAACCAATTTGGTTATCTGTGTCATCTGTACTTTTTTATTTCAGAAATTTGAAGGGGAAGATATTTTGTTCAAGTAGTTAAACACCTTGAGATTATAAATTTTCAGAGCTGCTGCAAGATATCAGATATCTATCCATAGAAGTGATCTACTTTCTCTGCATCTACCATTCTCTGGATTAAATAATTTTAATAGTAATCTTTCTGAAATATATTGTTAAAATCTAAATATTTTTATTTGTGATGTACCTAAGTAAGTGTGTTTGTGTACGCATCCATACATTTGAATTTTAATGAGGGAATCTTTCTACAAACCAGGAATTAATGATGTTCAGATTTGAACATGGAATGCAGGAGCAGTTCAATTGTGATTGCAAAAATATTGCAGTCAAGGAATAGACTGTGAAATTTTGGTTTTATTCAGAAATATGTGATATTAAATCCAATTTCTCTGGAAAAGGAGTAGTTTGTAATTACAGTATTAGCAAACTGAAACAGAAATTACATAATTAAAGAAGCAATGGCATTAAGATAATAACAATTCAAAGAGGAAAAAAGGTGCTACTTTCCTAAAACAAATGTTTTATCTTTCAGTGAGTTTTTGGGAAGTGCTTCCTTTATTGTGGATCATCTCTATTCAATATATTTTCATGTGAGTTCAAAATAAACAGCTCTCTCCCACTCCCCCCTCAGCTACCCAGCATACTTAGAAAGCAGATGAAATAAATGAAAAGATATATATGATTTCCAGAAGAGTTGAAGCTGCCTTATACAACTCTTGACTTTTTTTCTCTATACTGATACAATATAGTGCAGATTATTTTTAGTGTATATATGGATATATATATTATGCAACACATACTACACAGGCAAGATTTCCGGCACCAAGGTCCACAGAAAATACCTTGTTTAACTTAAGGTCATAAATTAATTTAGGAACATTTATTATATAAAGCATAACAGACGTGGATTTTTAAACTGTTTAGTATATTTATGTTACCTTGTAATTGTCAATATAATGCTAGAATAAATACAAATATATGAGGAAGTATTGCAGAATGTTAAACAGTTGAAGAATTTATGTACTTCTGTATTCATATAGAATACAACCCCTGGAGTATGGATTGGAATCAGTTTATGACCTGTTAGGGACCGGGTCACACAGCTGGAGGTGAATGGCAGGCAAGCAAGTGAAGCCAAAAATCCTCTCCCCCTCCCCCCCAGTCCATGGAAAAATGTTCTTCCATAGTGCCAAAAATGTTGGGCAGCACTGAAATAGAAGATTGGGGAGGCAATATGGTGTAAATGGTCAATGCATTAGGCTACAACTGGGGAGACCTAGATTTAAATCCATCCTTAGTCATAGAAATATACTGAGTGGTTTTTGGCTAGGTATTCCCTCTCAATGTATAGAGACTGAGAATCCAGCTTCATGGGATTATTGTAGAAATAAGTACTACATCGGAACCTTGAGCAAATCTTAACATGGAAATAAATATAAATGTAATCTTCATATTGATTTTCACATAATTTCCAACAGTCTCTGGGTCCACTTAAATAGATGGAAAGAGTGAAATAATCCTTTCACTACATTATCTGATCTGTACATAACACTATATTGCATAACTATAACTTATATTAAAAACTGGTAATTAATTAGTAACTATAATTAAACTTATTAATCCAGAACACTATTAAATACACACTGTGTTCCCCCCAAGTCTTGATCCAACATCTTTGATGAAAAGATTAAAACATTTGGTGTATTTAAAAGTTTGTAGGATGATATGTTGCTCTTTCTGTAGTTACAAACTGTACTATACTTTGGTCTTGTTCTGTATGGTCCAGCCACTAGAGGGAGGTATTATATATTATTTCCAAACATGCTATTCTATTGAAGATTGTTTTTCCAGTCCTAAACTCTCTTCACCCTCTTCCATCTTTTATTGAGACAAGCATATATTTATTTTTGCTTAATCTTAACATAGTTATTGGAGATAGAGAGAAAATTCATGATTATTCCCTCTGCCAGTATATAAATAACATATTTTTCAGCATCAGTCATTGGCACAGTAGAAGCATTGAAATACTGAGTGACTTCAGACTTTTACAGTTAGTGGCAATGTTCATACCAAAGATGTCAAATTTGCTAATAAATTAGAAAATATTCATGCTGAGAAAAGTAAATAAATTGACATGACTGTGAGGGCCAACATGTAACCTTACAAGTATATTCTTAGGAAAAAAAAGGTGAAGTGCAAACAAGGAACAGAAAATTCAGGAAGTAAGCTATTGGTTAGCATTGCAGCCTGGCACACTGAATTTTACTTTTAAGAACAAATAATGGTTTTGTTTAATATGTAAACTTGACAGAGCTATGTGGGCATTGACTGTGGGATGACTAATTGGATTAGTCCAGCTTGAAATTGTACCCTCCCTCATCAGTCAGCAAAAATAATAGTTTCCTGCTGCTTCCTATACTTCAGAATCATAAGGAGAAAAGATACAACATACAGAAACATACCACAAAAGCAAAACATACATTTTCTGATTTCTTATGTTGCAAATTATTGTAATATATTAAGTGTAAATGTATTTTAATTATTGTGAGCTGTTCTGCCTTATGCTGTAAATAGTTTGTTTAGATTCTGACAAGTTCTAAACACTTTGCAGACCTATTCCAGGAAACTATATACCTTGCTACAGCTGTTTGTTGATGTATTTGCAAATCTGAATTAACTATGCAAAATTTATTACTTGGGTTTGCAGGTAAGCAACAATAATGGTTAGGTGCAGTATGTTCTAACTTATAATAATGATTCCAAATATTCATAGAAAAGCAGATAAACTACAGTATGCTACTTCTTACAGAACAACACATCCTTAATGGAATGCATATCAGTAAACCAGGTGCCATAAACAGTATTGGTTTGTGGTGTTCTGACTAGTATTGAATATGCTTCTCATTATCATTTGAAGCTAGTTTACCCTTAATACCAGTACACTAGTGACATTAAAAAAATCAAGATTTAAACAATTGAAGACAAAGCACCCCGACCTCCAAATTTTCATCTCAGGTTCCTTTTATATTGAATCACTGCATCACTTGATATTGCAAATGTATGCTTTGGATAAGTATTTCTAAAAAGTTTCAGGATAAGTATTCCTTCTTAACTTTGTTATCTGTTTTAGATATTCTTAAAAAATGTTTAAAGCCTTGGTTTAGAATTAGAGTTCCATGTGTTTTCACCAAATCCCTGATTTAAAGCAATACTGTATTGTTAATTAATTTGCTAGTTTCAGCGAGGTCTCACTCGCCATCTTCAGGCTGGGTTTTTACCAAAACCTCGCTGAAACGTTGCCAAGACAATCTCAATCTTACACAGGAAACAAATTCAAAAGATAGTTTCTTATTTTTTTAAAAAAAATATTTTCTTAAACTTAGTTTTGTCATGCATGAAATATAAAAACAAGTGGCTGATTTTGCCACCTCTGCAGTTAATGGTACACATGATTACTCATATGGAAGATGGATGGTCTTTCAAATGTATCCTGTTTGCATATTTCATCACATTTCACTGATGAAGCCAACAGCAAAGTTTCAATGAGATAATTCTTTGTAGTTGTTGTATCAATTTATGTCATACTAATTACTATTATGCTTAAATAAATGAAAGGAAAATATTGGTTAGGTCTTCTCTCAGCAAGGCTTTGTAAATACATGTCTTTCCCTGCCGTTTTTAATGTAATTTAATGCTAGTGTTTTATTTGATTTTTATTTAATGTTTATGATTTATTCTGTTTCTCCTAATGATGGTGATTTATAATGTCTGGACCATCTTATTAATTTATTTTCTGATAATGTTTTTCAATGTTACACTTGTAACTTCTACGGTACATAGAGGCTCCAAATCTCTAACCATATTAATTCTTAGAATTGTTTTTGCCATTTTCTGCTAGATCGTTGTTTTGTTTTAAAGAAAAAACAAAATTTGGAGGAACTGTCTTACCCAGTTTACATAATGAAAATGTTGCATTGATTATTAGTTGAATTAGAAGATTTACATCAATGAGAAAAATGTTGAAGATGACTTTTTTATTTTGAAATGTAGTAATTGTGCATTGGGATGTCATGTTTCTAGATAGGTTAATCTCATCTTTATGGTATATGAAGAGTTTTTACAGCACATAAATTTTACAGTCATAAATTTCCACAGCTTCCTACCATGCATGATTGTAGAGATTGAGAAATTATGGGTGTTTAAACTTGGAAATCTAGAAAGCAACAGATAAGGTAAAATGGTTCTATAGGGTTAAAGTCCTGTAATTTAGTTGATGTAGAACTGACTCTTTTCTGATAACATTTTACCAACTGAATTAATTCCTATGAAAATTTGAAATTTCTGTTTAGTAGCAGTAGCAGGTATTTTGTTCTTAAAATCAGTATTGAGATTCATTAAGATTCATTTAATGGATATTTTTACTCTCTTGCAGAATTCCAACTATAATTTCTGTACCATCTGTAGAAAAAGTCCTGCTGTACAGTTGAAGATGAATTTTGTATACATTAGGGCAGTGATGGCTAACCTTTTTGTCGTTGTGTGGCATGCCGAAAGTGCGCACACATGACAGCACCTGTGCGCGATAGCATGTTTGCCTAAGTCTACTGCTATATCCATAATGCAATGTGTGCATGCCCCTGCTCCCACCAGTGCTCCTCCTGTGCATGCGTGTGCAACAATCATGCGACCCGTTTGGGGCCTAGCAGGCCTCCCTGAAGCCTCCTGGGACAAAAAACGGGGCATGGGAGGCGCTGCAACCCCCCCCCCCACACACACACAAACACACTCTCCTCTGTCCCCTGCACAGGCACCTGTGACACACACACACGGTATATGCACACACATCTCCCGCATGTGCGTGGCAGAGGCCCAAAAATCAGTTGATCAGCGGGAGGGGCGCATGGATACACAGTGGAGCTGACCTGGGGCAGCAGCTCGTGTGCCCATATGTGCCATAAGTTCACCATCAAGGCATTAGGGCATAATTTTAATTAGTTAACTAATTTGTACAATTAGTTATTTAAACTTTATATTTTATAATATCCATATTTATCTCATCAGAATATATGAAAGTAACACTATGTTCTTAATTAGTAATTAGTGGTGTTCTTCAACAGTTTTACTAAATTAAATTTTTTTTGGCATAATCCTCTTCCTCATAGGAGTTTTGTGGGAGAGCCTAAGTTTAGAGATTGCATTTACCAATACTTGGTAATGGTATAGGAAAGGGATATTTTTGATTTCCTCCCAAACTGATTATAGTTATTCCAGTTTAAGTAACCTTTCTCTAGGTAAATTCCTGCTAATTTGCATGTCCATTGCTGGAGTGATAAAATAATCCTCTAGAAGCATGGGAAATCAGAGACTTGCTGAGAAAGCAAAGCTTTTCAAGGATTATTATTCTGTTTGTCCTACTTGTGTCCCACTTCTTGACTTATACAACCTTTGCTTTCTGCTGTTCTAGCTCAATATATTCATTCCAGCATGATCATTAGAAAAATACTTTGAGCTTTTGTGCTGAATCCACCAAAGTTTTACCTCCAAGAATATACAGATTTTTTTTAAAAAAAAAATAATGAAACATCACCTGTACAATTTTAACCCTTTTTTTGGAAGTGAGAATCCATTTGTTTCAATGCAACCAATTAAGATTTCTAATTCTTTCAGCTAAGAAATATGTATCTTCTGTAGTTTATCCACAGGTGAATAAATACACATACATCTTCCTGCATGTACATCAAATTCTAAGAAAGGAATTGGTTGTTTCCTTATTTTACATACTTGACTACATGTATCTTAAATTTGCTTTGCAGTTATCTATAATAATTTTATCAACATACTTTATTATCATATAATCTAATTGATATTAATATTTTGAAAATTTTATATCTCTGTCAATGTTGAAACAAGCCACAAAGATTTCTTGCTAGCACATATAACTTTAAAGTATTTTCTAGCCATGTCATGTTCTTTGATAATCTTACTTGGTTACTCTAATCACTAGTCCATAAACAAAATTTTGCAACTGTCTGTCTATCTCCTGTCAGAATTTGTTAGTATGATCTGTAGTTTGGCCTATGGCTGTGTAGATATTGCTGGGGAGACTTGTGTTCTGCAGTTTGCCTATTCCCTATAGTAAAATGATTGGGATGTACTGTATAAAATTTCCTCTTGCAGTTGTAAACTAAGTCTGTTTGTAAAGATCTGAAATTGGGTGTCTGTTCCTTTAAATTCTTTGAACAAAGTTGGCATCATGCCCAGCCACTTCTTGCTTCAAGGCTGTTCCTTTGGGGTTTTTTTCTGAAACAGTAGTAGAGCAAAACTACTCTGCCATTCTGCATGATATCCTTGTCAAGAAGTGCAGCCTTGCCATGCAGTTTTTTTAATGACAAACTAATTCTGGGTTGGAGATGATGGGGCTGTCCAATATTGGAAGAACTGATCTTGCAGCCTGAATCTGGATCAACTGTGTTAACTCTCTGTAATCTGGAGGTGATAATATGGATTCTAAACCCAGCAGTCCTCAAAATACATGGGAAGGTGACTCTGAATTCAGTTTCCAGTTTTGGACCCAACTTTTTCTGTGGATATATTTGTTTGGTCGGCTGGTCAGTTATATCTTACGTAACTTCAGAGGGCTAAAGTAATGACTTCTTCCTGGCCCTTTAATCAGTTTGGTCTTCAGATTTCTACTGTCATATTTAATTATCATCTTTAATCTGAATCTTATTGGTAAGCAGTTTTTTTAGAAAGGGACACCTGCCTTATACCTTTTCTTTTTTCTCTCCCTCTCCCACCCATTTTTCTCTTTTATGGATGACTTTATTTAAGCATGATTTTTAAAGCTTGGGGATATGATCAAAGCAGCAGATTGATTTCAAAAGTAGGATAGTGGCGTATATTTGATTAGTAGTTTGGCATATTCTGGATTAGAGATACATACATACATTAGAGAGTCATGCTTCTATTTAATTCCTTGTAAGTTCTTTGGAATTGCTTAGATATTCCAAAAGTTGTGGTTAGCACTACTGCAGTTAAGCTGTTTACATTTAAATTTAGCATTTAGAGAAAGAAATTTCCATCTCTAGAATGTAGCGCGCCCAAAGAAATATGACCTTGGGCAGTCTCTTAATTTGAACTTGTATTTTATGGGCTGCACCAGGTTTTGTCCCATCTACTAAACCAGTTCTTTATTTGGGGTTGCTATTATTATTTAAATACCTCTGTGAAACTAGTTCCTGTTAAAGAATTAATGTATATATATATTTTTAAATAGGACTTCCCTACCTGATGAGATCCTTATTTGCCCTGCCTTCAACTCTGAGAGCAAATGAGATACAAAGAATCTCTGAGCTATTTTAAGCCTTATTGCATGGCCTTTGCTACCCTCGATCTGGCAGACCTCCCTCTTTCTGTATTAATCAAATCTGTCTGCCGCTTTCCCTCTAACCAGCTGTATAACTGATCAAGCTTCCAATATGGAATGGACTATCGTGGAGCCTTTGTGGGTATAGTGGGGGTTGGGAAAATCTGGCATGTTTATGGATGATTGCCCTGGAGAGCTATGTAGCTGTTGCTGAACTGACATGAGTTCTTTTGTCCAGGGAGGTGGGTTTTTTTGGAAATTCTGTCCTGGTTAGAAGTTGAGAGCAATCAGTTCAAGCCAAATGTCTGTATCAGTCAGCTGAGGGGGAATGTAAAGAGCTTTGCTGGAAGTGTGTCTGCTCTCCAGTTGCTTCCTTTAGCCTTCACTTCACATTTTGGGACAGGAAAAACACCCTGCTTGCCTCTACCAGTGGGTAAATAGCAATGATCAAAGAGAGCGCTCTCCTAAATCCTGACTGAGCTGCCTGATTGTGTTTGCTCTGAGAGCAGACTGGGAATGACAAAAGAATTACTGCTAAAATTAAGAGAAACATGAGCTATGGAGCTGAAATAAATAGTCAAGACTCCAACAAGAACAACGGGAGTAAAATGTCAGCGCTACAGAAACTGGAGAATCTTGCAGGGCGGATCTTTTACTGGGGGCCATGGAATGATGCAGGAGCACCAAGCTCTGGAGAGGCTGTCTTTGAATCAGAGCATACTACTGCCTGGAATAAGCAAAGTGAGTTGACAAACTGAGCATGATTTCCAAGGGAGTGGGAATTGATGCAGAGTTTCCAACAGCTCTGCTACTCAAATGAAGCTTTAGAGGTGTTGCTGCTCTTTAATAATGACACGTGGAGATATTAATGCCTGAGTGTGGAGCAGAACATTAAAACAGGCCTCTGATCTCTCCCAGCCTAGCCCATAAAAATGGATACCACTACTGTGGAGGCCATTCTGGCTTTAAATACAGAACCACCTCATTCTCTATATCAAATTACCCAGTTTTTAAAGGTAGGTAGGTTATTTAATAACACTAGAGCTTATTGTTGTGTAGCATTTTATTCTAAAATCCACAGGATTTATTTGCTCAAATTTGGCCATCCAGTTACTAACTGTTATTGATTCAATATTCTATGTGTAATCTGCATGAAATATGAAAATGCGATTCAGATAAATATATAACTTGCCACGTAGAAAATGGAAGACAGGCCCCCAAATACATGTTTTCATGCAGAGGTGATAAACCGCTTATGCATTGCTATGACAAGAAAACAAAGATGGAACTCCGTTTCATATACTGTTTTCTAACCTAACTGTTCTCTGACATATTACTGCTTTGGAGAATGGGCATATGGGTGAAAAAGTATATTTGATTTTTGTACTTCTACTTCCACTTGCTCCCAGTCAACGATTTAGCTATTCTATAATGGCCTCTGGCTTGTGTTAATATGTATCTGAGAATAATGCTTGTTTCTGCTTGGCAAACAAACCATTTTTAAGTAGCAAAAAGTAGCAAATTATTTTTACTCTAATATCTCAAGCATTAATTCCCACCTTGATAACTACCATATTTTTCAGAGTATAAGATGCTCTGAAGTATAAGACACACGTAGCTTTTGGGGAGGAAAACAAGGAAAAAATCTGCTTCTGCCTCCCAGCAATTTGCCTCCTTGCAACAAACAGCAAACAGTGCAGACAATATACACTGTTTGTGGTGTTACATTTCAGACTATACTTGTACAGATGCTGTTAAAATTGATGTGCTTCCTGGAAGTATAGTTACTCTCTGCTATTTAAAAGAAGATGCAGTATCATTGAGCCTCTTCAGATCAAGCATTTATTTTAAAAAGCGTCTTCATTTTGTTAAGCTGTCTAGAGCAATACTAAAGCAGTCTTTTAAAAAATAAGTCTAATAATTTGAACATTCTATAGGCATTTATAGTTACTGACATCTTCTTACAGCAAACAGCCTGATTAGCACAAGAAAAAAAAATCTGCTTCTGCCTCCCAGCAATTTGTCACCTGGAGCAAACAGCAAGTTTCACTTTCGGTTTAAGCGCTCTCCCGATCATCAGCTGTTTCAGGCTGCAGGGATTGCTATAGCCTATTGCAGCCTCCGCAAGTCCCATTTCCCGTTTGCTACAAGGAGATAAATTGCTGGGAGGCAGAAGCCAAAGGGTGGGGCTACATTTAGTGTATAAGACGTCCCCAAAATTTCACCCTCTTTTAGGGGGAGAAAGGTGCATCTTATATTTCGAAAAATACGGTAATCTTTGGCCTCACCTGCCATGTAAGCTCTTCATTGTGTTTCAATCTGAGTACCTATTCTGATTTTTTGATATAGCAATTTCGGTTCAAGGCAGATAAAACACCATAGAGACATAGTTTTGATAGTGTTCTTATTGTTTCCCTTGTCATCCGTGACTTAAGTTACAATTTTTATTTAATTTTGTTTGAAATTGTACTTCATTTGTTTCATTGGCTCAGTCTTGATTCCTAGAGTAGCCTATCTCAGATGATGGGATAGTAGTAGGTAGAAGGCGTTCCAATGCCTATGCTTTATTCATTGACTCATTTAAGTAGGAAGGAGTGAATGCAAACTTTGATGCTCAAATATGTTTAAACAAAATAGTCATAATAAGGTTTTTTTTATTGTCACCTAGTTTAAAATAAAGCTTGTAGAACATCTGATGCCAGATGTCTTGATCCTTTAATCTTTTGATGTTGGTATCTCCCCCTTCCTGCATTTGAGCCTGTTGTACATGAATAGCAGGTTCAGAATGGGAGGAGGTCATATGTGACAAAAGATCCAGGAATAAGATATTGAATCTAGGGATATGAATTTTAAAAGTGATTTCTGTGTGCCTTCTGAGATAATTTTTATCTTCGTTGCTCATTTATATGGCTACATCTTGACAAATTGTTGTACAATTTCATTGATGTTTAACAATTAGGCAGTTTAGAAGTATGATACTTTGTTTTCCCCTTTGTTCTTAAATTCACTGTATGTTCCCTCAACTGAGTCTATTAAACTCTCTTGAGAAAAATGTGATACTATATCTGATTAGTTCTAATAAGCCTTGTGGAAATTTTATGTTGGTTTTTCAGATGTCCATTCAATCAGTGAGCTTGAAAAAAGTTTTCTTTATTTGTTGGCACATCTTGCATTCTAGAAATCTAGCTTCAAATGTATTTATTATTTGATTAATTTGTATGGCTGCCCATCTCTTATGCATTCCTGGATATGTAAACAACAGTTAAAACACCATAAAGGCATATATCAATCAAAACAATATGCACATAATTGACAGCCTGGGTAGAAAACAAAACGGCCAACACTCAATTTAACTAGTGCAGGGTGTGCTATACTTTTAATGTAATCATGTCTTTAAGACGTAACAAAAAGCCAGCAAGGTTGGGTCCAATCCAAACTTCCATTGGGTTGATGTTCCAAAGGTGGGTATCATGACAGAAAAAAATTTTTCTTCCTGGGCCCCATAGAATGACATTGTCTAAAACAGCAGCCCCCAAACTTTTGTGCACCAGGGAGTGGTTCGGTGGAGGTTTTTCCAGGAACCGGAGGGGGCGTAGTTTTGCATCCTGCCTGTATCCTGTGGATGGGCTTCGCTTATTTTTGTAACCCAGTTTCTGGCATGCCCGGCCCGGTACCAGTCCATGGACTGGGGACCTCTGGCCTAATAAATGAGAAGCAGAATATGCCTTTCCTGCCAGATGTAATGAGATGGGTAGATATAATTGTGGGAGACAATGCCTCAAGTAATATTGTCTTGTGATTTAAGACAGTTAAAGGCTAAACAACAATAAACAATTTGTCATCTACCTAATAGTCAGTTACTATGGAAAAGAGAATAAGATTGTACAGGTAGCCCTGTACAGTAATTGGAACCGAGAACTATGTTGCTAAGAGACAAAGTCATAAGGCATGACATGATGTGATGGCGCTGACTTATAGTGGCAGTTCTGGCCATCCAGTTGCCATTGTTAGATGAATACCACATGGTCACAGCTTCCTGCGGGCACATGATTACCATTTGCAACCTCCTGCCAGCTTCCCCATTGACTTTACCTACTGGAAGCCAGCACTGAATGTTATAAATAGCAATCATGTGACCACAGGAGAAAGTGCTGGCCACAACTATAAGAAAGTATTGTAAGTATCCCCTTGTTTGGCGCTATCACTGAACAAATGGATGTTAAATGAGAACTGTATATTTCACAATCTTTTAAGAAGATTATAGGAGAGTTGTAAGCATCTCTTCTATAGGGTCAGAACATACATTTAAAGAGTAGCTGAATTTCTGATACCAAATAAAAATGACTTCTTTCATTGGTCATTGCAAACTAGCATTAGCTGGGCCATTTTTTTGTTTCTCCACATCACCTTAAGTTTCACCAGAGCCTCTTTATGTGAGTTATACAATGCAGATGTGAAATGCATGATATCCAAGCTGATATTATCTTGGTTATTAAGGATTTTTAGATAGACTTCCTTCAAAACTGAAGTTTAAAATTGAAGTTTAAAATTATGAAAAAGTTGCATGAAACAACTAACAACACTTATGAAAAGTTATCATGGTGAAGTATGATCTGTTTCCTCATTAACGTGTAATATAATTTATGTTCCAATGTTTAAGCTAGTATTGTTTCCCAATCTTGGCAACTTCTAGATGGGTGAAGAATAGTTGAATAGGAGTTCTGAGAATTGAAATTCATGATTGGCAGCATTAGGAGACATGGGTATAAGCAATTCAAATCTTTTCTAAGTCCTTTATTTCCTAGAACCTTTTCTCATTGAACCATAGGTTTGATTAGCCCCTTTGTTACTAATTGGATGACCAGTCTATCTTTGCCTTTGCAAAGGCTTATTGTACATCAGTGTTTTGGTGCAGTATGGTTTTTTTACACTCCCCAAATATATTTTTTTATTACAAATGAAGGCAAATATACGTATCCTAGGATAATGTTGCAGGATCCAATCTTGTTCGGTCACTGGTACCAGAGGTTTAGTCTTCCAAGCTTTCAAATTCATGCTGGAGCCCATCCTCAAGGAACATCTCTCTAGTACAGTATGTGCTTTGGGCTACTCTGTGTTGTATTTATATGATGCCTGGTTGTGTGTGGCTTTTTAGTTGTTAATTGGGGAGGGGGGTGATGACTGGCTATTAAGTCATTGGCTGTTTCCTCCTTCTTCCAAGCCCTTGCCTCCTAGGTATTTGATAAACATGATAATTCAGCACTCCTATTGACTGTTTCTTCCCTGGCTGTTTTTGTACCTGCTTGTCCAACAATCTTAGTAGCTGCAGCATTGAATATAAGTCTTTGTTCAGTGAGTTCAGGTCTCCTCATCTGATTGCTCATTTGTGTTCTTGCAGCCTGGTAGTTAGCTTCCTCCGCGCCTGTCCTACATAGTCACAGGCAATCAATGCAGGGAATCCAGTAAATTATATTGGAAGTATCTCCAACCTCCAAGTAATCTTTACAATGCATAATTTTTCCTCATGTAGTAGCCTCTGAACGGTGTGCGATGGCACTTGCAGATTTTGGAAACTATGTTCTACTGGTTCCGAAATGTTTTTGATGTACTTTCATACCTTTTATTCCCATTTTGTATTCTGTATACAAACTTAAGATAACTAGCAATGAAATGAAAATGACAAGTATATAAAATTACAATAGAAAAATATATGAAAATTAGTAAAAAGAAAATCAGAGGATAAAACAGATAGAGCAATAAAAAGACAAATGTTGATAAAGTCTAGTCTAAATAAAAATGCATTTGCTTGGAAATAGGAGAGCAAAGAGAGAGCTAAAAAAATATCTGGGGGGAAAATGTAGCCATTGTAAAGCCCTCCCCGCCTCTTCTCTTCAGCCATTTTATAATTACCAGATCTCTTCAGATGAGAAGGGGGGGGGGGAAATCCCATGTAATTTGCAGGGTAATGCAGTAATATAGAGACAAAATCTTTGTGTGTCTAATCACACTTGGCCATAGAGTATTCTATTCTATTGGAGATCTGTTAAGTGAGGAAAAATGTGAGCAGGTATTTTTATGTTGTTGAAACCTGCACGCATGGAAGTTAAAACATGATTCCTTGTTTTTAAGGAATTAAGAGGTAACGTTAAACAAGCAAAATCATAGATACCCCTCAGACTTTTTAAATCATTTGACAAATGTAGAATTAAATCTAATGTTTATTTTAAAAGGTTTTTAATTCATTTAACTTCTATAATACCATCTGTTGCTTAATAAAATCAACTTGACCACTTTAGTATAGGTTCATGAAATACTTTGTAGACACCTAGACAAACTCCATATCATTTTGCATATTTGAAATTGCTTAACCTTCCCCAACTTGGATGGGTGGGGTAAATCTATTCCATTCATTTTTATATTTCTCTTTACTGATGTAAGTTTACTTTGCTGTTTTAGTAATTGGATTTACTAACTGAATTTATTTTAAGCCATTTCAAAATCTTTCTTTGAGGACTCCTTATTTCACCTGTTCATCCAGCAGATCTACCAGCTTCTGGTAAAAATCAGCATTAGATCAAAATCAGATCCTGAAAGCTTCTTCCTTCCTTTTGCGATAATGGTAGCATGCATCATGTTACAATTGAATAAAAATTATTTTGGGTGAGGATAGTGTCGTAGTATATGAAAACCTTGTCTTATTCTAAAAATAAATATTCCATTGGAGATTTTTTTTCCAAAAATTTAGTTTTTCCATATTTTAGAAATAAGATAAAAAGCCTTGGAGGAAAAAATGGATAAAATCTACGGTTTCTTTATTCTATATGTTGTTTAACCACACTTTCACATCTGTAAGTATGTACTCTATATTGAAATGTTTCAACCGAGAAAACTTTGGATTTTCATTCTTAACTTTTTAATGGGTAACTAGCTCAGTCTCTTCCCCCATTTCTGCCACATCTTTTCCAATCATCTTATACTATGCTATGTTCGTAGTACCAAATATTGAAGATACTTAAGTTCTAACCCAAGTGGCTATAGTATTCAAGGGTCTTTTGTAGCTAGAAGTAAGCTAGGGGTCACAGCATTTAACAGTATCTAATCAACTTAAGATATTTGAAAGGATGAACAGAATTTGATTTGGTTAATACTTTAATTAGTCTTCCCCCAAAAAACCCATTAAAAATGATAGTGAACCTTTCCCATCTGGTACCAAGAAACAGTATTGACAAGTTCATTTAATCACCAAGAGTTGAGCTTAGCTTAGGGAAGTTCTCTCATTAAAACCGCATAAAAGTGATATTTTACTCTGCTTGTTAGCTGATTCTGAACCAAATCAGTTTCTGATTCTAATTGAGACTGCTGTGTTGAGGACATGGATGCTAATTCTATTCTTAAATCTATTAGGGTCACAATGTACTATCCCTTTGAGAAAATTGCCCTGTCCTTTGTTTTTTATCAAGCTGCTGTATCATGGCTGAGGTTTAGAAATTGAGGGTACAGTAGTTTCATAGATAGCAAAAATATTTGAAATTAAAATAACCGATCAATACAACAAAGATTCTAGTTTGAAGAATTCCAAGCTTTTCTGACTTCTCTATTCTTAACATACTACATTTGTTTATGCACAGTAACATTGGTGGTTAAGAACCAGAAGAAATTGCAGTCATATTATTGATGGGGCTAGGTGAATTTTTTGCCTTTTCTATTTTTTTCTGATGTTTTAAATTATACATACACACACACACACACACACACACACACACGTTAAGCCTATTGTAGGTTTAATTCATTTATTGCTTCACTGGTTCTGAAAGAAAATAGTGCCATAATAATTCAGCTGCAAAAAAGCAGTTATTCTCAGGTTTTACTTTCTGTGTTCTATTGGATTCCCAGGGTCATAAAATTAATCTTTAGAGTGGCTGTTGGGCTTCTATGAATTACTTTATTGTGATAAACTTGACATACTGGTTTAGGTGATCCTTTTATGACACTGTTTGTTAGTTCCAATGTAAACTATGATTATATAAATCAAAAAGTGACTTTTAAAAAGAGGCAGTCAGGGAAATAATACAGCTATCCTGTTTCCCTGAAAATAAGACCTCCACGGATAATAAGCCAAGGTGGCGCAGTGGTTAAATGCAGCACTGCAGGCTACTGCTAGATCAGCAGGTCAGCGGTTCAAATCTCACCGGCTCAGGGTTGACTCAGCCTTCCATCCTTCCGAGGTGGGTAAAATGAGGACCCAGATTGTTGGGGGCAATATGCTGACTCTCTGTAAACCGCTTAGAGAGGCCTGAAAGGCCTATGAAGCGGTATATAAGTCTACTGCTACTGCTATTGCTATAATAAGCCCAATTGGGCTTTTGAGCGCATGCACTAAAATAAGCCCTCCCCCCAAAATAGGCCCTCCCTGAAAATATTGCAACACAGCAGCAGCCATAAGGTGACCACACTCGTCACCACCTGCACCTCAAAAATAATAAGACCTCCCCGAAAATAAGGCCAAACGCTTATTTCGGGGGTCAAAAGAAAATAAGACTCTGTCTTATTTTCGGGGAAACACAGTAAGTCTACAATTTTTAAGCAATAGTTTGTCTGAAGAGGATGTGATATCTAACTTCTTTCTAAAGGTACTGTTCTTTCTCCCCAATAGTGACAAGAACTGTCTTGTTAGTCATATGATGAAATTCTGGGATTCCTAGATATTTATTTCAGAATCAGGTCTGTTCTTGGGTTGAACCTGCTGACCAAAACTGGCCCTAGGCAAGTTGGCAGTTGTATGCAATCTTCTCCGCTTATAGATGAACTTCCAAACATATTGACAAAATTATGTCACTATTCAAGTATTAACTATTTCTGGCAAATTTTCTGCAATTGTTTTAGCACAACACATCTGAAGTTGTTGCAGTTTGCATCTGTGTTTACATGGCATTGTTTCACACTATGCATTTTCCTCTCTTTATATGGCCTTTGCACTTGGAAACAAACTGGAAGACAGTTATGACATACTTTTATTACAAACAAAACATCTTTAGAGAACTTGTCACTGGGTATGGAATCAGCTGAAGTTTATAAATACTGGATTTAATTAGCCCCTTACATAATGTATTAGATTTGCACCAAGCATGAAAAATTCTAACAAGAAGGACTGTTCCTGCTTCATGAGCTGAATTCTGTCAAAATAATGTTAAACTTCTATTTACAGTAAATGTTCATTTATTTATTTGAAATATACCTTCCTTTCTGCTGAGATAAGCTCTTGATCAGCAGAGAAAATTAGGGAACAATAGAAACATTTTAAAAATACTATTGTAAGTTAAATTAATATTTAAAAGCATAGGAAAGACATGTTACAGATTTTTTAAATGCTCAAAGTCTAGATGCATCTTCTGAGGAAGTATGAGTTCTGTAGTTTTCACTGGCAGCTGAAGATCATGGAGCACTCTCAGACCACTGAATTGTTTTTTTCAGGGAGCATTGCATAAACTTGGCTATAAACTCTGTATCCCTGGGTCTAATTTCCTAACTACCTCTTTTCATTTAATCTTATTCAGAGTTTTAGGTGACTAATCTATTACTGAATTTCAGAATACATCTTTGAAATTAAATGTTAAAGAGCAGCAGAGCTGAGTATCATTCTGAGGATACTCGCAATAGAATACCTTTCTGAATAGTTTCATAAATACAAGTCACTGTAGATCAGTGGCCTTGTATTGAACGGTAGCCCCCTAATATTATCCTCTGAACAAAGCTTAGCAGAAATAATTGAAATAACAGTAAAACAATATCCAAAAGAATTATCTAGTAATCCACAAGTATATTATTCTAATACTAAGAATGATGATAGGTGGTATTGAAAACCACTGTAACGGACAAAGAAATTTAAGCATTATGGTCAAAGCTTTTGGAGTTGCAGAATGTTTGAAAATTAGAGTTTCAAGACAAACGTCAAGCTTTTTGTTAGGAAACTTTCTGAATTAACCTTTGGGTTAATTTTGTATTCCATAGATTAGCTGGAACGACAGTAGTATCTCTGACAAAGTGGGAAGCCATTTGAACATATCTGTTTGGAGCTGGAGTATTTTAGCCATTTTTGCAGAATCTTATACTCATCACTAATCTCAAACTCACCAGAGAGTGATCTATCAATGATAGTAGAGACATTAAATTTTCTAATCACTAGCTCCATGTGAACCAAATAACAAATCCAGCATGTGCTTTTCTGCATCTATAAAGCCCCATACTCGTTTCTTTGCTTGTTGCTGCTTATTTTTACATTGAAAATAGTATTTGATAGAAAATGCAGGAAATAATAATTTTGTTCTACATTTGAAACAAAACAGAACACCCGTATTCAGAATTTTCCAACAGAATAACTGAGCAGAATATTCTTGTACGAGAATATTCCACCATAAGAACAATGGACACTTGAAATGAGTCCTTGCTCCCCAGGGCCACAAAACCTGATGGGTGGCAATCTGAATGCTATATACAAAGAAATTGGTCAATGGGGTGACATCTCTTTTTTTTAAAAAATTAAGATTTCAGATTGCAAATAATGCAAGCTATATTTAAATATATTGTTTGCATCCTGCCTTCACGACCAACTACAGTACTATGATAAGAAGCAACAGCAATATTTTTACCGCAGCTCAACACATACTCGCTACTGTGGAAGAAGTAATAAGATGGTGTGAGTAAATCTGGGTTGAAGAAAACGGTTTAACTTTTAGAGATTGTATTTTGAGCTCAGATATAAAGTCCTGGAGAAATTATAGAAGTTCATCACTGCTAGATTACTTTCACTACTATCAAATGTATCACTAAAGCTGTTTAAAAAAGTACAGTCTGAGAAGTCATATGGTAATAATAGCTCCTATTCAGAATTGAATCCTAGATATTGTGGACTAGGTTATTGCATACTGTGGTTTCTTTGTCTTCATTTGACATTTCAAACACAGGCTGGCTAGTCATTTGTGAAGCATGGTGTAGTGAATCCTGCAGTGTGCAAGGGGTTAGACGTGGTGACTTCTTAAGCCCTTTCCAACTATATGATTCTCAAATTCTATAAACATGTTAGTGTCCTTGATTGAGAGGAACACTGAAATGGAGACTAGATAATATTATTCCTTCCAAGCTGCAACTGTTCCTTGGCAACAATACTAGAAATGGAATTTACTGAAACAAAGATAAATTACAAGATGAATGAAATATTTTGATAATTTGAGATTTCTGTTTAAAAATATATTTAAAGACAACACTGGATAATTGCATAAGCACTGAAGTAAAATTAAGTGGTTTTCCTGTGGTTTCGGCGGAAGGGGCTACAACAGGGTTTGTTACAGCCTGATTGGTCCAGAGACTGAGGGATTTTTCTTAAGTATCCTCCTTTCTCTCTCGGCTCCCAGTTTCCCTCAGTCTTTGGTCCAAGCACTGTGGCTCCAATGAAGTATTATATTAACTGTGATAAAGATTCGATTATTGGATATTTTAAACAACTTGCCATCAGAGAGACGTTCCAGTCTCACAAAAGTGACCAGGGGGCTCTGCCTCCGAGCTCCGCGGCAACCTGAGAGCTGCCTGCTCCTTCTGAGCGCAGCGGAGGCCATTTTCGCTAAATTCAACACGGTGGCTCAAACACAGCCTCTAGCGATCATTTTTTAAAAAGCTAGCCGATTCTGTTCGGATTTCAGCCTCGCCGCGGCTTCAAAGACCTGCCGCGGTTTGCTTAGTCATCAGAGGGCGCGCCGATCAGATTCGCCGGCTGGCGCAGCACTGCCCTCAGAACAGGAGGTCTGCAAATAAGCTGGGCGCAGGAGTCTCTCAGACTGCGAGGCTAATCCCTCAGAGCGTGGTCGACGTTTGTGTCCTGGTGTGAGAGGTTCCAAATACCCCCGGCTTCTGCCTCGGTCGCCCAGGTCCTCAAATTCCTACAGCACGGTCTAGACCACGGCCTCTCCCATAACACCTAACGAGCACAGACGGCTGCCCTATCTTCGGTCTTAGCAGGAGAGGGTCATTGGTCATTAATCCAGTCACCATTGATGAAACGTTTCTTCAAGGGTGCGACAAACCTGTGCCCTCCCCCGATACACAGGTTCCCCACATGGGATCTCTAGCTGGTTCTTAGAGCCCTTGCAGGTGCCCCCTTTGAGCCTTTGAGGACCGTGCACTTTAGGTTCCTGACCCTGAAGGTGATTTTCCTTGTTGCTGTCACTTCAGCTAGACACATTTCCAAGTTGGGCACTTTGTTGTCCAAGGAGGATTTGTGCCAATTCCACCAACACAGGGTTGTCCTGAGACTAGATTCGACATTCCTGCCAAAGGTCAACTCCCTATTCCATAGGTCGCAGGAGGTCATCCTTCCCATGAGAGGGAAGTCCACTGGCACTGCCTAGTTGTCCGCCGTGCCCTATGCATTTATCTCAGGCGTACATCTCCTATCAGGCAGTCGGAGGCCCTCTTCCTGTCTTTCCAACCTAGGTCGCTAGGGGCTAGGTGTCTTCCGCCACCATAGGCAGGTGGGTGTGGCAGGCCATCATGGAGACCTATTAGACAGTCCACCAGGTTCCGCCGCAGGGCATCACCACCCACTCCACCAGGAGCGCGGCTACCATGGCCGCCTGGGCTACCAGAGCCCCACTGGAGGATATTTGTAGGATGGCCACCTGGGCCTCTCCCTCCCCTTTTATTCAACACTATCGCCTTGATCGTTTCGCTTCAGCGGACACGGCCTTTGGCCGTCGGGTACTCTAAAAGGTGGCGCCCCCCCCTCCCCCAGAGTCAATGACCCACCCTGGGACTTAGCTTGGGTATGTCCCTGTTGTAGCCCCTCCCACCAAAACTACAGGAAAAAGAACGTTGGTCCTTACCTGAACATTTCTGTAGTAGAGGCGGGAGGGGCTACTTTCCCACCCTTCGTTTGATCAAATGGGGTTGGGGTGATCGGTGTTTTCTTGCTATATGTAGTTATTTTCCTTACATAATGCTGTCAGCTTTTCCATTTGACCTCTTGAAACTGGGAGACAAGAGGGAAAGGAGGATACTTAAGAAAAATCCCTCAGTCTCTGGACCAATCAGGCTGTAACAAACCATGTTGTAACCCTTCCCACCTCTACCACAGAAAAGAAACGTTCAGGTAAGGACCAACGTTCTATTTCTGCAATGTTCAGTAGGAAGTAGGGATTTAACTCAGATTATAAGAGACATAAATAGTATTATAGGAATCAGATCATAATGTTCTTATGCTCTGAAAAACATCCAGTCATTCAGTCATATTAGATGGGCCAGAATGAATTGTGGAAATTGTAGTGTGTTAGGGTAATCTGGCTGGCCTTCATTCTGTTCGAGAAACTAGGAATGGTCACTAGGAAATAAATTCTTCCTACTGTCACTGTAAAATATAAAGTGTCCAGCCATTTAACATCTCTCCATTGGGGATAAAATAGTCTTATAAACGAATATTAAGAACACACAACATTAGGGCTGAATGGAATAAAATAGAATAACAGTTGAAAAGGACCTTAGAGGTCTTCTAGTGCAACCCCTGCTTAGGCAGGAAACCCTATACCGTTTCAGATAAATTATCTACCATCAGAAATGATTTATCTGTTGGAAATTCTCTTTGACGGAGCATAAATACGGCTCTTATTTGTTCTGAACAAATGTATTCTTCAAAAAATTAAGGAAATAATTGGAGTATGCTATTTTTAAATCGTAATCTGACTAATAGGAAGGGAATGTTTGAGATTGTAAAAACTATATAAAGTTAAGGGGAAATAGTTATGAACTGTTAGCATCATGAACTATGATGACTAAAGTAGGAAGAAGAGCATAAAAGCAAATGGTTTTTGTTAAAAATTATAAAAACTAGATAATCAAATTTTAGTGTGTGGAAAAAAATGAGAGCAGAAAACATGATAAAAATAAAACCTGACATTTCTCCTCAAAATGATCAGGACAGAAAATAGAATCTTTAAAACAAAATTGAAAAAACATCAAACTGATTTGGGTTACCAACAGGAATGCAAACAGGCATTTTGTGTTGTAAAAAAATAGTGACTGTCAGACCCTGGAACAAAGAATTTTCACCATAACAACACACAGCTGTCCAGAACATCTTTATTCAGTTGGCACAAGGAAAGACTACTTGGCCAACAAGAAAACTATAATGCAAATCCAAGATATTTTACTGCCTGAAGTAGAGTCCAAATGTGTCTCCTTCCCCTCTATGATTATGAGCCAACACACTTCAACACTACCTCTCAAATGGTGGCCAACAGCTGGCTTCAACCTGATGTGTCAAAGACCGTAATTGGTACTGGAATTACCATTGCTAAGCAATGTAGTTATTAAGCAAGATGGCAATTCCGACACTCCCAGTTGCCATCATTAAACAAATTACTGCAGATCTTTAAGTGATGGTATCACATGGTCACCACTTGCAGCCTCCTGCCAGATTCTCCATTGGTTGGTTATTGGAAGCTGGCAAATAAGTTGACAAATAGCAACTGCTTGACAGTGCAACGTCATAATCATGAACTGGGAATGAGCACCTGGATCACAATCACATGACTGTGGGAATGCTACTATGGCTGGAACTCCAAAGACCAATTATTAGCACCCATTGTTCAGTGCCATTGCTGAATGAGTGGTGGTTAAGCAAGGACTATCTGTACTTTAGAATCATGATGAAAATGTATAAAATACTGAAATAATATATAAAGGGGGTGGTTATATATGTGCCCATACAGTTGTAAGAGGTCGGGGCTGATTTTGAACATTGGCCTTCATATATACCCTGTTTTTTTCAAGAAATATGGGTAGTCTTTGATGTATGACCACAATTAGAACTGGGATTTCCATCAGAAATCATCATAATTGCAAATCAAATCACCCGATTTTGTTACAACTTTTACGTTAGTCAATAAGCAAATCGTAGCAGATGCAATTCCAGCCTTTCCAATAGGCATTTTTTTGCCAGAAATCGGCAAAGATCATGTATCAAATTTATGTGACAGCAAAATGCTGTAGCTGGTTGTAACTGTGAGCTAGATGTCAAGTGCCAAACATGGAACCACGTGAAGGGGTGTGATGGTCATAAGGATAGGCCATAAATAACTTTTTTTCAAGGCTCTCGTAAAGCAAACAAATGGTCATAAATCAAGGACTGTCTACCTATATACTAGGTACTATGCTTTGATCAGCATAGATTGTCTGACAGTTTTGTATCACATTTGTTGAGAGTTAGACAAAGCATACAACTAAAACAACTATATTGGAAAGCTGGTATTGTCATTTATAATGGGTAGATGGAAGAAGACCCTCCTGAAGATACTGACCTCTAACAAAAAAGTAGCAGCTGATGCTGGGCCTGGGTATTGATATTGGTATCAAAAGACGACAAAGATGCTTTACTGTCTATGAAGGGTAATGAACTGAGAGGATGAAAATTGACCTTGCTCAACTTTGGTTGCTAAAGTACCAAAGAAAGAATTAACACTTATCAAATAATTGATAGTTGTATCAATTAGTACTTCCTTCCTTTCCCTCTTCCTTAGAACTCACTAACCAATATTTCATCACTTTTACCTTGCTTCAGATACATCTAGCTTGCTTGCTTGATGCTTAAATATTTTATACTATGCGTTCAATATTTGCAGTTACTGTTTATTTGTATTTAATTATTTTTAACATTTTCTCTTTTTCTTCAAAAACTATTTTATATTCTAAATAATAAAGCTTTTTAAAGGCCTTGGTTTGCCTTGCTGTGTAGTTTGATGTACATGTGAGAACTGTTCTTAAATTGAAGTTTTTAACTCTTCTTAAATCTGTTCTTAAATCTTAAACTTAAATTTGGAACGCGTTCTGTGAAGATATACAGTCATTTCTGCATATTTTCCAACTTTAGCTTCCCAATGTTATATTGTCAACAATCATTCATTGGGCCAGATTGATTCTTGTCACTTCAGCGGATATCTTAATAAATGGTGATACTTTCTCTTTATGTCCTCTGACGATTCTACCTAATAAAAATATTTGTGGTTTTAATTCTAATTCTATTTTCTGGAGGCTTTGGTATATTTCTAGTACTTTTGAGTCTTTTTTCCCCCAAAACCATCACATATGGTAAATACTCCTTCTTTATTGTGGCCTTGTCAACTTTTATGGCTGTGTGAGTTGTCCATCTTAATCACTGATGGAATTTACTCACTTACTTGCGTATATGCCTTCTGAGCTTGGTCCCTGATCGTGTCATCCCTACTAACTATGTACTACTGATAAACAAATATTGGTTGCCATTCTAGCAGAGTCTTGTCAGCTAATATTCTAAACACTTTTCTCAGAATAAGAGCTTGGTTGCTGTTTGTGCATCCTCTGCTTATCTGAACTACCAGGTCAAACAGTTAGAACCACTAATTATAGTTCATCATGTAATATTCAGAAATGAGTCCAATTTTAACTTCAGAAAAGTCTAAAATATTTCATTTCTCAAATCATAGCTTAATACAGATTTTCCTGGTTGGTGTAAGTTCATGCTTTTTTATTATTCCAAGACAGTATTATTCCAAAATAGTACGGGTAATCCTTACTTAATAAGCTGTTCACAGTTAACTCCAGTAATGAAAAAGTGACTTTGCAATCAATCCTTGCATTTATGATCTTCACAGGTCTGTAAAGCAAAGGAAAGCTGAAATGAGGTAAGCATGGTCACAGTTTCACTTAGCAATCACTTCACTGAACAGCTGAGTTTGTGGTCTCAATTGTAATTCCTAAACAAGGATGTATTGAAGCTAATTAAAGCTTTTCTCATTTCCATAACTTAGCTGTATTTACATTGTATTTCTACCACATGATAAGGTCTTGCTTTACCAGCTTAGACTGTAAATTTAACAAGCATTGAAATTTATAGTAAATTGGCAATTGCATCTGTCTGTCAAGACATATCTGTCATGTGTTGTTATCTTGTTGGCCTTTGTTGAAGAAGGTTTAAACAAGTTGCTGTATCTATTCCTTGGCATTTTCATATGAATTAGGAATTGATCCTATAGACATTAATATTAAGTCTGTGCTATTCTTTTTCTTTTCCCAAAATGAGGTTTAAAGTTAGCTGTCTTTGATAGTGTTGCTTCTAGGGAAGGTTCTTCTATTTTAATTTTGAACAATGGCCAGTTATAATTCACTTGATATATAAAAACAAAAACCTTAGCCAAAGTATTCAAAAACCAAAGAGACAAGATCAGACAAGACCAGAACAATTTCTATGGGGGGGGGGGGGGAGAGAGATTTAAGGCGCTTTTACAGACCAGATTTCTTGCTATTTTCATGTATAAGGGGGGTGGACAGTACCAGTACCAGCATGAAGCTTGTCTTTCTCTTTGTGCTTTTGTTATTGTTGCTCTGTTTCTGGGGAATACAAAGGGATGTGTATTACATTACTTGAAAACAAGCAAACTAACAATGCCAGCTACTCTTGGCTTGGTGAATCTGAAGGAAGTGTGGGAGGATCTACGATAACTATTGTGATAGGCCAGTGAATGAACTGCCTGTGACTGGCAACAAAACGCTCCCCTTTGAATTGTCATCATGCAATTCCCTTTCTCACCACCTCTTCAGATATGCTAATGGCAGCCATTCTTCTTTTATAACCAATATAACTGTGCCCCACTTGCAGAAGAGTTGCTTTCAGAACTTGGCGTGAAAGAGTGATATTGATGTACAGCTTTACATTGATGAAATAGATAATTGTACAAGAGTGGATCTGTCTAAAGTTTAAATTGAGACCATGATGCCAAGTTATATCTCAGCTTTCCAAGCCTAAGCCATAGGAATAGGAAACATGATGTATCTTCCAGGAAGAAACTACCGAGTTCAAGGAACCAGCTGGCCTTTGCAAAGTGGTTTTACAACAATGATGGTGGATTCCTCCCTTTTCTTATATGGAGGTCCATACTGGTGCAGTCAAAGGGGGAAAAAGAAGGCACAACAGATCTCCTTTGCTGTACTTAGCTCTGAACTGACAAGATGCTCCGTTTGGCTTGTAGAATAACTATGTTGCAGGGAAGGGCCCTGTTTGCTTTTGCCTCCAAGAGCAAAGTCCTTTGTGAGCCATCAGGTCAGCCCTTCCCAAAACCCACCATGAACTATATGGTGGTGACTTCAAAAACAGCAGGGTCACCTGATGGGATCCTGGGATTGAAGCCTATCAAATGAATGGTAAGGAATAATGGGTTTCCAGATGGGATGAAAGTCTCCCTTCTGCTTCTCCTTCCTGCCCCGTCTCCCCCCACCCCCATCCATCAGTTCCTCTTCTTGCAGAATATGCTGAAAAGCAGGGATCATTAAAACAGCATGCATTCTTATAATCCCATTTATAATGCTGAATCTGGAACAGGAGATTGTTGGAAACAAAGGGATCTATACTCCTTGCCTGCAGCAGGTACATTGTCATACATAGTTTCCTTATTTAAATTTTCACCTTTGTAGGACTTATCCTTGATTTTATCACCTTTATTTCCTAAAGAAGATAGTGTCAATAATAATTAATACATTGGGTTTTTGCATTTAAAAGGAGCTCTTTTTGTAATGAAGTAGATTCTGCATTTTAAAATTCTAATATATTTGTCACTTATTTCAGGCGCATAAAGTACATTTTCTCCCGCTTCCCAAAGGTAATAGTAGTGGGCAAAGATCTTATTTGGGATAATAGTGGAATGAGAAGGGTTAAAAATCACTCCTGTCTCTGTCTATTATTAATATTGTCTATCTTCTTAATTTGTATTTAGCACTGCATCTATTTTGGCCTTCACTGATTAATATCTCTGTCCTGGTTTTTAGGAAAGTTTTTTTTATGTTGCTAATAATATCTGCTTATGTTTATCTGAAAGTTGCATCTTCTGGCCTTGGAACATAATAACAGTTCTGTGAAGTAATCTATGTATATTCAGCTACTATCTCCTAACCCCTTGGGCCTGTGTTCAAAAATCTAATCACTAAGATCAAATTCATGTTAAACAATTCCAGCTTCCATTATGTAGACTTCTAGTGCCAGTCTCATTTAAAAAATAAAGCCAGTATGTGTTTTATTTAGCACTAGTTAGATAGAGCATTGGATAAGGACTGACATACTCAAATACAAGTAGTCCTCAACTTACAACAGTTCATTTAATGACCATTTGAAGTTACAACAGCGTTGATAAAAGTGACTTATGACCGTTTTTAAAACTTACAGCATCTCCATGGACATGTGATCAAAATTCACCCCTTGGCAACTGACTCACGTTTATGAAAGTTGCAGTGTCCTGGAGTTATGTGATCCCCTTTGGCAACCTTCTGACAAGCAAAGTCAATGGGGAAGCCAGATTCACTTAACAATCGTGTTACTAACTTAATCACTGCAGTGATTCACTTAACAACTATGGCCTTTATGAAAGGTCATAAAATGTGGCAAAATTCACTTAACAACTGTCTCATCTAGCAACAGAAATTTTGGGCTCAATTGTAGTCAAAGGTTGAGGACTACCTCTACACCCTTACCTATGATAGAAGCTGTATATTTAGTCAAAACTACCTGTATAGTAATTTTTTTCTGTATCAGGTATGGTACTTTTAGTTCCTTGATAGGAATAGTGAGATATCAGTGATATTGAAAAAATTAAGTTCGACACCTGTATGCTACTTTTTAAAAATATCCACAATTTCAAAGGTGAAGTCTGCAAATAGAAATGGTTTTTAACATAATTTGATTGGAACTGCAAACACCTGAAATGAGGGATGTTGTCTAGGCAGTCTCGGCATCAGACACAGTTGAATGGAAGAAAAAGAAATCCTAAGAATATTTTCAAATGCTAAGGCTGACTTTTTCTTGCTTTGAGCTGAAGCTCTTTAGCTGCTAAAACACCCCTCTGAGATCAAACAATAGTTATACACCATTGCCATTATTTGCCCCTCAAGAGACTTGTTAGCCAAAATGTTGACTTTCTATAGGTGTTGTTTTGGAAATCTCGTTGGAGGAAATGTTCCCCAGTGCTGAATAATATCTTGATTTAACCCTCCAGGTGCCAACAGTAGAGAAGTGATGTTAAGTTCTTATTTCTGTTCCAGAGTAACGCTACATCAAAAGTAATGTCAATGCTGAATTACTAGAATTGACTTCAGTATTTTTGCAAAGCAGGTTTTTTTTTCTTAGGGATTGTACAAATTGCACCTTTGCCAGGTGATTAGCATGCACTAGCCTGTGGCATACTTCAATGATAGAAAATATAATTTAGATTGTGTATTTATTACAATATTTCCTTCTGGATTTTTATCTAAATAGTTTCTAAACTAGACTGAAAGGAAACAGATGGTCACCAGAAAAACCTAAGGAAGAAAAACTGCCAGAAATTTAGAAGTAGTCACACAGTAAGAAACCTCCTTGGGAATGAATCCTATTTTTGAAATGGAATGAGCAAAGTGTTTAATAAATGTAGTTAAATTTATAAATCAGCATTGGATAAAGAACATTCCCATTTCAAAAATAGGCAACAGACCAGTATAAATAAAAACAACATTCTTTTTTTCCCCAACTTCTATTCTACCGTTGCATCTGTTCTGGGGATTCATTGCAGATAATTGGTACTCTAGTTTAGTTTTGTGATGACTAGATTCAAACTGGAGCATGAACTTAAATACCATAATAGTCAGGAGATGGGCTTGCACGGAATAAGACGAACTGCTTTCCTTTGAGCTGCTTTAAGATGAGCTGCTTCTCTGTTACAGAATTATTTTTTCTAAAAAACACAAAGACTTTTATTAATAGTGCATGGTCAGACTACTGCAATGCAGTGTACATGGGGCTACCACTGAAGAGCATTCGAGAGCTTCAACCGGTGCAGCACCGTGGGCAATCTTTGGGGGTCCTAAAGTGGCCCATGTTAGACTACTGTTCCAATAGCTTCACTGGCTGCTGGCCTGCTTCCAGGTGCAATTTAAAGTATTGGTTATTACCTATAAAGTCTTGCATGATATAGGTCCAGGTTACTTGACGAACCGTCTCACCCCTATCGGACAATGTCGCCCCACCGATGCTGGTGGAGGAAGAATGCTACAGGTCCATCAAGAAATTCCAACTGGTGGGATCCAGGGGAAGATCCTTCTCTGTCGTGGCCCTTGCCCTTTGGAACATGGTGCTCCCTGAGGAGAGATTAGCTCCCGCGCTCCTGACTTTCCACATGAACCTAAAGACCGGGCTCTGCCAGTTGGCTTGAGGCCCCATTGGGAGAATATCACACTGGAGGTAGTCGACTGACGTAATAGCAGTTCCCAGTCCACGTCCGCCCCCCGTATACTGGTCCCTTCCGCCCCATCTTTAGTTATAACTTGTATTTTATTGCAGTTTTAATGTGGTTTTTATAGGTGTAGTGTGTGTGTACACGGATACACATGGACATACACGTGTATATTTTTAATGTTGTAAGCTGCCCAGAGTCGCCTTATAACGAGATGGACAGCTGATTTCATAAATGGACGAATGTATGATAGGTTGCTTCTCACTCCTCAAAGACCTTCTTCCAAACTGAGGTGCAGGAAAATGAAGTAAGTCTGTGAATTATGCTTTTGATCGATCAGGTTCATGAAAGTCACATTCAGCTTATATGTGAATTATTGGCGATTTAACAGCTTCAGCAGCTTTCTTGGCGTAGCCCTGCATGCTGAACAAGATACACTCTCTCTTGATGAAAAGCTTCTGCTTTGTTTTTGTTTATTTGCTGAAGGAAATGGAAGAAGGGATGAAATTATATATCTAATTATCACAGTTTCTGTGCAGTGAGATATTATATATACACATGGGGAATAACATGCACTCAGAGGATTGTGTGGTCATGAATGCAGTAAAGGTGATTATTCTGCCTTATTGCTTGGTATTTTTATTTAGATTGCATTGTCTATCCATATATGGACTAGCTATTGTGTTTAGATACATGAAGTAGATTGCAGTAGCTTTGAAGGATTATTATTACTATCTCCGGGGCTTATTTAGGGTAAATCATTATATTAGGCTCTGCTGAGATTAAACAGGATCAGTTTAATCCAGATGGTGGGTTTGTTGAGTCTCGCCAAACCAACAGAGATAGGTTTGTTTCCTTTATTTATGGAGCGCCACCAACTTCACTGGGGCAAGGGAACATTGTGTTATGGAAAGTATTATTTACAACTCTGTTGAAATGAGACATACCTTATATGTTTCTGCTCTTTTCCTTGCTGAATCTCTTCCTGAAACATTTGTTGTACTGGTATTCCTTTGCAATGCTTGCAATTCAGGCAGTGGTTGAAAATGTGTGGTCCGTGTTAGAACTGAAATGGCTGGCAGATCCTATTCAGGGCCCACCCATCCCTGGATAGTGATAACAACAGTTAGCTGAAAAAGCACAAGAGCCCTCTAGTGGTCAAATAAATTTTATTTCCACCGGCATATTGTCTCAGTCTCTGGTAGGGCCCTGAAAGCATTCCTCTGCCTGTAAGAGCACCAGTGCATTTGCATCTCGTATGCATATTTGACTTCTATAGTTAAAATGTATTGGTGGTGTTCTGTAGTTAATTTTTAAACTATATCTAGTTTTAATGATATATATTTATTAAGCATATAAAACCTATTGAGTTATCCTTTGTTGCTTTCTACTATCCAGAGGCTTCTATATTTTAAATATGGGTTGAAGTCCATCAACTGGACTTTGCAAATTCAATATGAGATAAGCCATTATTAACCTCCTCCAAAATTCAAATCATTGTTTTCTCCTCCCTTACGGAAGAAAGAAAGGAGTCCCACCTAGAATTAGTAGACCATGTGAAACTAATAGATACACACATATAAAGCAATGGGGTTACTGGCAATGATTAAACAATCCCTGTAGGAATCCAAAACCTTGCACTCCAAGATAGAAACAGTCCCAATCACCCTGTCTTTAATAGAATGGAGGATTATTTGGGATAGGTTAGAAAGCCACAACAGTTTTATCTGTTACAGCTAGAAATACAATGCAAAATTTGTTTTATAAGGACTTGTGTGATTTTTATATGATGTCACCACTGGCCTTCTTGTAGATGGACCCCTCTAGATTTATGGAGATTTTGACATGTTAACTAAGAATTTTAGAAATTTTAATCAAGTAACAATTTGTAAGGAATGTGGGCTCTCTTGAAACAATATCTAACAGATGAGTTACATTTGTTTGCCAATGACAACTGTGTTCTCTAGGGTTTCTGTCTGCTTCTCTCTCTCCCTCTCCCTCTCCCTCTCCCTCTCCCTTGTAGAAGAGAAGACTATGGCTGTCTATAGGGAAAACTGAGTGGTAGATCCCATTCTTTGCACGTAGGATGTCTCTTTTATCCTATGAATCTCCAGATAGACCAAGAAAGACTAATATAAAGAATTGCAGTTTTGCACTAGTTAGCTATAGTACTGTGTTAGATGGACCATGGTTCTCTGATTTTTGTGATAGTAAGTGGGGCCTGTGTTCCACTGCTCAGAAAATATTTATAAGATACACAGAAGGTAATAATCACTCAGTAAACAAATTGTTTAAAACAGATGTGTCAAAAATAAACATTATAAAACCTTAGGATATTAATTAGGGAAATAAAAGGGGTTAGGGTTGAATTTGTTAGATTAAGGAAAAAAAGACGAATATTATTGTATTGTAGCATGGACTAGTGGGGTTCTAAAACATCTAGGGAAAAGGTTACAAAAGAGTACAGGTCCACTTTCTGCTGAAATGGAATTTTGGTCAGATGTCATAAAGATCATAAGGCAAGGCACTCATGTCTTCAATTTTATGACATTTTTTGCAGTGGTTGTAAGCAAATCCATTGCCACGCTGAGCATTTTTTGCCAGAAACTGATGGTAAATGCTGCTTTCTGTGGGGGGGGGGGGGGAGACGTCATAAATCACGGTCACATGGCAGCAGGATGCTGTAAATAATGGTTTGTGTGGGCTGATAGCTGAGCACCCAAAATGTAATGACATAATTTGGAGGGTGGGGGGCAGAATTACGAACTTTTAATCCAGGTCCTAATTACCTTTTGGGAGTCCCTCATAATTTGGAACAGTCGCTAAGCAACCAGTCATAAGTTGAGGAGAGCCTGTTGGAATGTTTCTGCAAAGCAGTCTTCAAGTTGGATAATTCACACATGCTGCTTAGTGGTAAGTGAGATTCAAAGTGAACAAATGCATAGTATTCCCTGATAGGACAAAAAAAAACTATCTCTGTACATAAACTTATGGGATCTAAATTACAGAGAGGTAGGACCTTTGAGTCAGCTCATTGTGCTGCTGAAAAGAACAATCCAGACAGTAGACAAATTAGGAAAAGGATTGCAAATGAAACTAACATTAAACATTGGTAGTCTGCTTACTCTCAGAATACCATGCAATTTCAAGACTAATTTCAGAATATATATTGTAGAAGAATGTAAAGGAGAAACTAAAGAAATGCATAGAAAATATAGAATATATACTATGCATTTTGGTAGGAATTGCCTTTAAAGAAAGTCTTAAACAACATTTATTAATGCTGTGAAGAGAGAGGAAGCATTCGCGTTTCAGAACATTGTCACTTAAGGCTAAAGAGTAACATGACAGCAAAAAAATTCAGGACAAATTTTAGTTAATTACTATTTTATGTGATGGATAGTGAACGCAAGAAATTCACTGCAGGAAATTTGGCTAGCTGTTTCCCAAAGGCTTTAAAACAGTATCATGTATTGCAGGTAAAACTATTAATAGCTGTAAATCATACGAATTGTAAACAAACAGATTATATCTCTGCCTACCAGATGCTGTGGACAAACTGTATGGAATAGTTATTGAATCTATCATCTTCTGTTTGCCATTGTTGGAAAAACCATACTGGTCTAGATCAGAGTGTACAGTTGTGAGTCACAATAAAATATAATTTTTGTTCTGGCCTTGTCCATTATTATTTGAACCTCGCAGCGCTTTACTCGACAATCAGCTGTGGCCCTTGGATATTTAATGTTGCAGAGGCAATCCTTAACATATTTGTGCCTGAGTAAGAATGCATTGTAGTCTCATAGAATAATAATGTACATTACACATTTAAATGCAATACATATTTCATTTGTGAGAAGATTCCCATTTTCTCTGGTACAGTATAAGCACTTATTTATACCCTTATAAGTTATATAAGGGTATAAATAAGTGCTTGCTATTGAACATGCTTATCCTGCCCAGAGTCAAGGCAGTATATGCGAAATGAACAGATTTTGTCATCTAAAACTCAGAAGTTAGGATAAGGCTGTTGTTTTAACAACTGTCCTCTCCCTTAGGCTGAGAAAAAGGTTGTGCATAGGAGTAAATATTCTTGGTCCAAGTTGAACTGTGTCTGCCACACCATGATTGTGATGAAAGCTAGGGGAGAACATTGCATAAAATATGGATTATGTAGGAAGCCCCCTGTTATTAAATAGTTTATTATACCGTAGGAAATAAATCTTAACATGGTTTATATAACATACTTACCCAGGTTAGTTAACAAATAACTAATGCATTCACAATGTGTGAAGCTTGCTTATTATTAACCTTAGTTGTGATCATTGCTTTTCTTTTCTGTGTGTTGTGCAGGTGAGGAGTAGACAGTTCTGCAAAGCCAACCTCTCTAGGTGGTCTTTGATTCAATGAAATGTAAAAACTAAGAAAAGGGATTTTTCAGGAACCAGCTTAAGAGGGTTATCAATGTCTTAAGATTAGATTGTGTTCCAAAATAAAATAAAAGATAAATTACAAATGAACAGCAGGGGGTCAATCGCTTACATCAAATTTCTGGGACAACTTTATTTTGTCCTGGTGGGCCATCTGAATTTTAAGAATTCAGATTCATATATAAGGGAGGAAAAAGGAATATCTGACTCTTAAGCATTTCATCTTTATTAATGTATTTTTATTATGGAGACACATTTGTATACAATGATGTTTATGAACTTATAATTTTCTCTTAACCTGGAAGCTGTTACAAGCAAGTACCATGAACTTTGTCATGGACAGAACTCAAATATGAGGAGTTTGTCTTTCATCCCAACTTTCCCATTCTGTCTAACTGTTCTGCTTAAAGAATACAATGGCTGCTAAGGCTTCCCAGTGATAAATTTATATGCCGCTGAATCTTATGATTCACAATGGTTCGATTCTTCCCCTGCTAAGATAATAAGGGAATATATTATATTAGTTGGAAGTTGTTTCATGTGCCAGCATGACTGCCTGCCTAAGGTGGGGGACAAATTAGACCCAGTGATGAGTCTTGCCTTAAGGCTTGTGATATTTTGCCATAAACTCAGATCCCTCTGGTTATAAAAGAAGTGAATGATCTGAGGTAGAGAAGGGAACTGCTACTCTGGATGGGTCATATGGAGCCTCAGCATAACATGGAGAGAGCATACACAAGAGAACAAAATGCTTGATTTTTCTCTGTAACACAAGAAATTGCTGTGAGAAGTGGGGAAAAGGCTGCAAGAAAGTGTAGGCTAGTGTCTCTCTATAAGTAAAGATAAAACTAGGTCAGACAGGCTGTGAACTGCAGCTACATGTCTGCGTGTCTCAGGAAAACTTCTCTGCTGCATTGTGAAGGAATTGGGAGGACTGGTGTGAAAACATCGATGATGGTGCTCAGCAGCATTTAAGGCAGCCAGGTGGCTTAGTGTAATTTTTGCAAAACCACATATTTTAGGATTTGTTTATTTTTTCTCCTGGAAGAAAGTGCAGTCCTGTGATATAGGAAAGAAAAAAAGCCTTTTTTTTCTAGAAATAATAGTGGCAGCACAAACCTCTGAGAGTCAGGGTTCTGGGAATGTACTTCCAGGCCATGTTTCTGTATCCAGTGTAGAATTGGGAAGGGCTTTTTTACTCCTCCAGCCCATTTTAAGTAAACTGTAATATCTTTTTCCCTAATAGTGGGCCCCTGAGGATTCAACTTTTAAGTTAAGATATTTAGAATAACTACGGTTTGGAGACTTCCCTAATACAGTAGTGTGAGCGTAAATAGACACACACTCCTTACTATTCAAGCAGTACTACTTAGTTTTGTCTTGTAAAATTTGTCTTCCATTTCCTAATTGTAACATTGGCAAGATGCCGTCTCTCAGATGGAGACTTTGGCATGAGGAGTTAGTTGCCTGATCGCTTAAGCTGTACAGACTCAGCCTAGAGCTATACCCTTTGCTTTCTAAAGCCTATTCTTCATGTTGGCAGATCTCCATAAACTTTGAGCTATTTCATGGCAAAATCCAAATTTTTATAATTGAGAACAATATAAAGCTTACATAATGGACAGAATGAGGGTATGATTATTTGTCTTATAACCATCCCAAATTGTTTAGTAGTTTTAAATAATTTAAGTAATTAAGTTGTGGGCTCTATTTCTCTTCCAGATTTGCACATGAAAGTAACATCATTAATTATGTTTATTTTACTGTGGTGTAATTACAACAGAGAAAAGGCACTGGAATTTCTGGATTCCTACTATTTAGGAAGAAAGATCTCTCCTCTCCGTCATACCCTCAAATGGGTTTTGGAAAGCCTGTCTAGCTCTGGAATTCACCCAACTGTAGATATTACCTTAGTGCATAACCAATAGCTTACTAGATGAGATCTCTGGCTCAACTAGTCCAGCTTTCTGAACTCAGTAGCCAACCAGCTGCATAAGGAAGCTCATTAGTCTTCCAACAGATGGCCTTCAGAAGCAGTCACATTGCTATCAAGGCTAATAGACATTGATTCCCATGACTTCTATTCATTGGTCCAAATCATTTTTGTAGCCAGTCAAGTTTATGGTAGCAGATTCCAAAGTTTAAGTATGTGCGGTATAAAAAAAATCTTCCTTTTGTCTCTCCTGATTCTTTCAGGATTCTGTTTTATTGTGAATTCATCTTTCTTTATGAATAGGCTTTCTCAAAATTAATCCATGTCAATGAGTCCTGTTATGCATTGAATGTATATAGTTTAAGGTGGGATGCTCCCGGATCGGGCGAACCAGTAGTAGTGGCAGCGGGAGGCTCTCCCCTCCCGCCCAGACGCTTCTGCACATGCACACCCAAACCAGTAGTAAAAAAAAATTGACAACCCCACCACTGCTATAGTTGTGTTAAGCCCTGCTAAAATGAAACTAACCTTTAGATGACCCTCACTGTTAGCTCCAACTGTTTTGGAAGGAAACTTTGAACATTCATATTTGGGTGGGTTTTTCAAGCATTATGATTGGTTAAGACCCTGTGGACTCAGAGTATAAATTACAGGCAGTTTTGAGCCAATAAATGCTGTTGAAGCTATGCTGATCTGGTGAAGCCCACTACACAATAAGTCCTAATTGTGTGGTCTTATATTTTGATAGAAAGGCTTTTTCAACTGAAGCATTACTAGGATAATAAATATTTACGGATCTTAGAAGGGATCTTATTCCAGAAGATAGGCGATGTAACAGAATAGCAGCCAGCCAGAAACCTTGGGAGACAGGCAGTCTCTCGAATAATCGACCCCATGCCGTGTAAGGGCTTTGTAGATAATAACCAGCAGCTTGAATCAGACCCGGAAGTAACACAGATGACAAAGTAAAGCTTTAATGTGTTCACCCCAAAACATGCCCACCACTGCCCATTCCTTTGTATCTGGTTTAGTTGAAGCTTCTGAATGGTCTTTGAGAAGAGCCCCATGAGAAACATGTGATATTCAAGCTATGAGGTTACCAGGGCATTCTTCTGGCTGAAGGACCTCCTGATATAGGAAGAAGTGCATCTGGCACACCAGATGGAGATGTGCAAAGCTTTTTTGGCTACCTGCTCTTTGAACGGGGCTGTGAGTGCAGGATGACTTTGAACGGGGAGGACTTGGAGAAAGTATACACTACTTGGTACCAAGGAACATATGTGAGACATGTTCTCTTTTTCCTATGTGCTGTGCTTAGCCCAGAAAACTTGCATATAATCTGGTTTGTGGTGTGCAACTACCAGGGAGAGAGAGAAAATGTGTATTTCCATACACACATTATACAATATCTAATTATTGCTTTAAACATATAAACATCGCTGCAGTTGCTGTTTTCCATAAATTCGTGGTGACTGCAGAATGCTTAAAAGGAGTATCTTAGTTGCAAATACCTCCATTTTTTCTCAACAGTTTGGAAGTATTGAATGTGTTCCAGAAGAATCTGTGCATGCCTAGATTTTTCTGAGAATTTCATTTCTGGAAAATGCCCCATAACTGCAAATTCAAAAAATAAATAAATTTTAGGATCTGTCATGAAACTCTCCTTAAAGAAGGAAGGTATGCACGGAACTTCAGTCATAAAAGCAGTTGTACCAAATTCCAAGTTTTTGAATTTGGCAATTGCCATCTGAGAAAAAAAGCTTTTTAGTCTTAATAGCTAGTGGGTTCACCACTGCATCTTTAATTCTGTTTATTCATTTGTTTTCTAAAACCTGAATGAGAGCTCAAAGTGTCTGTACCTCACTTGGTCATATTGTAATAGTTGCTTGCTCTCAATTAAATGGCTGGGATTCCTGAAACTGTATGTGGCATGTAAGAAGAGATAAGATTGGTCTTTGTTATCTCAGCATTTTGAAAACCCAAGTAAGGCAATCCTAATTTTTTTTAAAGTTCATTTGTAGTTTTAAATGGTGTTTTAATGTACAGATAGTCCTTGAGCTACAACAGTTAGTTTAGTGACCATTCAAAGTTACAAGGCACTGAAAAAGTGACATGATCATTTTTCACATTTATGACCATTGCACTAATCCCCATGGTTATGTGATAAAAATTCAGCTGCTTGGCAAATGACTTTTGTTTGTAACAGTTGCAGTATCCTGGGGTCATATGATCACCTTTTGCAACCTTCTGATAAGCAACGTCAAGGGGGAAGCCCAATTCACTTAACAATCAGGTTACTAACTTATTAACTGCATGATTCACTTAACAACTGTGGCAAGAAAGGTCATAAAATGGGGCAAAACTCACATTTAACAAATGTCTTGCGTAGCAACAAAAACAGGCTCAATTGTGATTGTAAGTCAAGGACTACCTGTACTTTGGTTTATTTATCATCTTGGTGACATCTCGGGGAAGTTTCTAGTAAAAAAATGCTGATACTTCTCCAATATTAGGACATTACCTTGGAGCTGCAAAAATCCAAAGAGTTAATGTTTTCTGTAGCTTTTTCCTGCCATCTAATGGTCATCCATATTTTTGCAACACATATAGTTCAGCCCATTAATTATTATGCTGATAGGCTATAGATGAGCAATTATAATCTAAAACAGGTGATACAGTAGCTTTTTTAATTTACTACTGTTAGAATAGTATGGATTTAATAGGTAAGTCTTTATCATGTGTTCAGCCAGCCATTGATCAATCGATCATTTCTGATCCAGAGTATAATAGCTGTGTCCTGGAGTGTGTATGCTATTTTCTACAGTCCTGGAAACAATGACTCCTTACAAGTCAGACTTGTTAAAAGAGGCTCCTTCTGGTCTAATAAATGAATCTAGTATTCATCAATATGCCACTCAAAGGAGTGAGAGAGAGAGACTTGTTAAAAAGGGACTCTTGCTTCCCATTGAAGCCTCCTCAATTTATATTATTCAACCATTGAGGTCTCCAAGCATCTTTCTTCCTTTTCATCATTGTTTCTTCCGCTCTGCTTTCTTACAGTGAAGGAGTTTCTTGTAAAAGCCAAAGAAGAATTCCTTAAGAAATGGGAGAATCCGTCACAGGTATGGTGATACCCTTGCATTTCTCATAGCCAATTCTTCTTTTTTCTTAGGAATAATGAAATGAAAATTTTTCTTTAAATGGGTCTTTAAAGAATGTCATTCTTTAAAATGACAACAGGTGTGTAAAGGGAACCACAAACTGGACTGAAACTGCATTTAAACAAGTTTGTCAAGAATTCTAATGTTGTCTTGTAAAATGCTGGCACACCTAAAAACCAGTGCCATGATGGAGATGTGCAGTTTGATGAAGAGTTACTCATGTTCTTTCAGATATTTTGAATCTTTGCATTATTTTTATGAGAGCTTCATATGGGTCCAACGGATATACAAAGAAACAAAACCCACCAAAGTTTGGAAATTGTTTCATTTATTTCATAACAGAATCATCCAACGTGTAATATTGTCAGCATGAAAATATAACCATCCTACCCCCATCAGTTAGTTCAGCTGAAAGCATACCAGTATGTATTTCAAGTTGCTGGTGGTTACCTATTTTAAAAAACCCTTCCTGGCTTGGGGCCAGGCTACTTACCGGCACATCTCTCTCCACTGGGGCCTATGCATCCTGTTAGATTTAGCAAGAGAGGCATATTCTGGGTTCCATCCATGAGAAAATGCCATCTGTTGGGACCCAGAAGAAGTGCTTTGGGATTCATTCCTTGGAATATCACCCACTCAGAAATAATCCTCCTGGCCTTTCACAAGTCACTAAAAACACAGTTTTGTTATTAAGCCTGGGGCCCTGATAAATATAGGTAAGCCTGTTTTGTGGTTATGCTGAGTGTTTAGGAGTGAGCCTGTTGTCTGGTTAGTCTGAGAGTTCTTGGCTGCTGTTTTATGCTATTTTGGTTATTATTTATTCCCACTGTTTTTATTCTGCTTTAATTGTTAGCTGTCCAGAATTGTGTATAAGAGATGGGTGATAGTATACATTTCCTAAATAAATAAACGCCTATATGGGACTGAGTACTACATTAAATAATTGAGGCTATTTGGGGGCAGCTCTGTCCAATATAAATCTGACAAACCTTGACTCCCATCACCCTATGAAGTTTTCACTACACAGATTTTAGAAATGCATAATAATATGCTCACAAATTCAAAATCCAAAATTCTCTGTAAAATGTAGTTATTTATTTATCCAACCAGTTTGGAAGAAGTTACAAAACCATTTTCAAACTCTGAAGTTTCACAAATTCACAGAAGGAATCATAGTCTTGAAGACTAGATTTGAGATAATAGCTAAATCTTACCAAGAGTTGAGTGCAAGATAAAGTCAGCAAGGTCATAAAAACGCCTAGAAGAACATTAAGGGGTTTAGAAGCTTCTCTCACTTGTCTAAAATTAGAGTTCATGGTTTCACCAGCAGAAAAGCACTAAGTACAAATGGGAATGTGACATAGCAGAAGCCATTGATCACTAAGAAGAACATCAGTCATTGCTTTAGTTTTGCCCCAAAAATCATTTGAATAACTATCCACACTTAATGGAGGAATGTTCTACGCACAAATGAGTCAAAAGTGAGATTTTTTGGGCTATTTAAGTGCTAGTAAGTATGGCGGTTACTATGCATTGCATTCATAATTATCTCATAACTCGCATGCCAACTGTCAGACCTAGAGTGGTAGAGTGGTTTGCAATATACTGTTGTTCCAGGACTAGGACAAATTGCCACCAGGAAGGAAGGAAGGATTCGGTTTCTATTTGAAAATTCCACATGAGAATAGAAGCTGAAAAATGAAATACAAATGGATCAGGAAGACTGTAATCCTACATACTTGCAAAGCAAGTATGCAAGTTAATGGATTGAAGGAGAACAAATTCAGTTTTAGAATGGCCAAAAAAAATACCCTAAATCTTATTGAACTGTTGTGACAACATTAAAATAAACATTTTATGCTAGAAAATCCTCTAATGTTGTTGAATAGAAGCATTTTGCTATGAAGAAATAAGCCCAGGAATGGGATACCCTTAATGACCAGAAACATTTGAATGCAGTTATGGAAATTAAAGATATTGTTACACAGTTATTGAATGTAGGACATTGATTATTTTTTCATACTGGTACTTAGCATGTTCTCCTAGGCGCTGCTTGGAGTGTCCAAACATGGGTTAACTTCAGCATGCTGCCCAAGGACTGAGTTCAAATCTTTGTGTAGCCACGCCTCCTGTTCCCCACAGACGCTCAGTTTTAAAAACTTAGTCGCCCTAAAAGGATGCAGTTGGAGAGTTCCAGTCCTTGAACAGCAAATTGGACTCTCCAAGTAGTTAGTGTAGCCTTTTTTCTTATTTTTGTGTTTATCATATAGTGTTAGGATTCTTTAAAAATTCACTGGATAAAGATTCATGGCTAATTAAAGCGCAGAACAGGTGCTCGGAACGCAGCTGATTTCCACGACCACTGCGGTTGAGGCACAACAGGGAGGCTCGTCAGCGGCTGCTGGCGAGCTCTGAGGGCAGATAGGCAGGTAGGGACCCCTCTGAGTTCGCTGCCAGCGCTTAAAATTTAGAATGGAGGCTCTACTGAGCTCTCCGAACTTCCGGCAGCTCCCCGGTGCGCTCTGTAGCTTGCAGTGGTCATTTTGGACAGAAAAAAAGCAGCGCACGTTATTTTCAAGCCGTTTGCTTTGCTGCAACCTGGTTTCCACAGCAGATCGCCACCTGGAGGTCTTCTTAATTTGGGATCTCGCTCTGGGTCTCCAGGCAGGTCTGCCCCTCCCCAGGAAGACTATTGAAAACGGCTGCAAGGAGTTTGGCTTCCTCGGGCCCTTCCTTGCTTTACCACTGTGTAGATCTGCAGCGCCTTGGAACTTCCATTTTGGCGCCAAAATATTGCTGACTGTTACTGATCCCGGCAAGGCCCTGTTTTTCTCAGAACTTGGACTGAATTAAAGGGGCATACTTCCAGAACTATTGCATTACTGGGATTTTCACATCTATAGCTCTGACTGGGAAAGAAGTGTACCATGGCCGGCAAGAACATCTCTGAAGCCAGGGATTAAACTGAACCTCCTGCTAACAAACGCGGCAGGCCCAACCCTGCTGCTAAGGGGGATAGTGCAGGCTGCTCTGCAAAAGGGAAACAGCCCCAAGCCAAGAAAGTCTCGAAAGTTGAAGCAAGGTTGGCTGAAAGGAGACAGAAGGCCCTAAAGAAACAGTTTCAAAAGGCAGTTAGTGCCCAGGCACAAACTGTGCAAGCCAGGGAACCACCTCCACCACCAGTTTCTACAGACATTCCCTTGGTGGAGACTCCACGGGAGGGCTCCCCATCTCTGGCAGACGATGGGGATTTTGGATTCTCTCCCAACCCTTCCAGGGCTTCCCCCAGGTCTCTAATTTCCCCTCTGGAGGAGGTAGACATGGAAGAGGCCTGTTCTCTAATGGGGAAGAGGCTCCTCCCACTGGCCCTAATGCTGGGGAGGCTCCTGAGTTATCCCAAGCAATGTAGGAGGTGGTTCAAGAGCAATATCACAGGGGATTGCTAATGGCATCCAACAACTGGTTTTATCCTTGCCCCTCTTGAGCAAAGCCAAAGCCAGAGGGCAGAACACTAGAGTTCCCCCTCAACCCTCCGGGGCCTCCCCTCCTCCTTCCTCAGCGATTATGGAGGAGGTCTTGAAGCTTCTGCAAGTGGATGATCCCATAGTGGCACTGACCTCCAACTTGGCCCTTCCAGCTGACCTACTGGAAGGTCTGAAAGCGGAAGACAAAAAGGTGGAGAAGGCCTGTCATAAAACTCACATGGCCACTGCATGGGCCATGAAGGCCTCCTCTTCCTACTTCAGCAGGGCAGCACTATTTTGGCTTTGCAAGCTGTTAGCCAACCTCCCTGCTGGGGATACTAGGTCACGCCAAGATGTAAACAAGATCATTGCAGCGGTCGAATACTCGGCCGATGCTTCACTTAACGCAACAAATTTTCATCAAGGGATATGGCTTCAAATGTGACCACCCACTGCTTGCTGTGGCTATGTCACTGGCAGGCAGACATGAAGGCTAAGTGGAAGTTGGCCTCGGCACCCTTCAAGGGTGGCAAGCTATTTGGGGAGGACTTGGACTCTGTCCTGATTGAGTCCAAGGACAAACGGAAGATTTTACCAGCAGTCACCAAGAAACCAGACCGCAAAGGTCGGCCCTATTTTTGTAGGCAGTCCTTTCGGAACAATGATTCCCCTTCCACCTCGGGGAGCTTTGGCAGGTCTTATTCCCAATTACAGGACTGCACCCATGATAGGGCATCCTTCAGGGACAGACCCAGGCAGCAGGGGAACTGCAGGTCCTTTTGAGGGGGATTCTCCAACCGCTCCTTTTGCAGATTCAAGTGACCATCACCGGTCCCCTCCCATCGGGGGTCGGCTTCAGCTTTATGCCGACCAGTGGGAGGAGACAACAACAGACGCTTGGCTATTGAACACCATTCGTCACAGTCTCACCTTAGACTTCCTATCCCTTCCTCCTCGGTCCTTCATTCGTTGCCTCATCCCAAAGTCACCCCACAAGCGACAAATGATGCAGATCCAGCATCTACTGGACATAGCGGCCATAGAGCAGGTGCCCCAGGGTCAGGAAGGCAGGGGATTCTACTCAATCCTCTTTCTGGTTCCCAAAGCTTCGGGAGGGGTGAGAGCCATTCTGGACCTCAAGAAACTCAACATCCACATAGCGTACAAGGCGCTTCAAGATGCAGTCCCTCCAGACCATCTTGAGTTGCATCAGGCAGGGCGACTTCCTGACTTCAATCGACCTGAAGGAAGCATACCTGCATGTTCCCATTCATCCAGCGCATCGCAAGTTCCTGAGGTTCCAGTTTGCAAACCAACATTATCAATACAAGGCTCTCCCCTTCGGCCTGTCATCGGCCCCCAGAACTTTCACCAAGCTCCTGGCTGCTGTCACTGCACACCTCAGGACTCGTCTGATGAGGATCATCTGCTACCTGGAAGACATCCTGTTAATGTCTGTGTCCAGACAGGGCATGGGAGGATCTCGATGTCACCGTCCACGCACTACAGCAACACTGGTTCTCAGTCAATCTGGAGAAGAGCCATTTGGAACCTACCTCCAGGATTCAACACCTGGGCACTGTGATTAACTCCAGGGTCTTCCTCATGCAGGAGCGAAGGGACAGCATCACATCCCTAATACGTCAGGTCAGGAAATCCAGGTCAGCACCTCTAGTGACTCTGTCTCGGCTGCTGGGGAAGCTGATCTCGTGTATCACTGTTGTTCCATGGGCGCAGCTGCATGCATGGAAACTTCAGTGGTTCCTTCTCCCCATACAGCGACGCAAGGCCAGCAACTCCAAGAGGGTGGTCACCGTTCCCCCAAGAGTGGTTTGGTCGTTCGGGTGGTGGCAATCCCCAGCACTAGCGAGGGGATCCCTCTTCAAGGAACCAGAGCGCCTGGTCATAACAACAGACGCCAGCTTATACGGCTGGGGCACTCACCTACATGTGACACAGACCAGGTGGTCGCAGTCGGAGCTCGCCCACAACATAAACTGGCTGGACCTCAGAGCCGCCAGACTTGCCCTGCGCCACTTCCGTCGATTCATCGAGGGCCATCATGTCCTCATTCTGACGGACAACATCGCCACCAAAGCTTACATCAATAATCAGGGTGACACTCGATTGACGGCCCTGATGTCAGAGGCAGAAGCGTTGGGGTGTTGGGCAGAATGCCACCTCGAGTCCTTGAGGGTGGACCACATCTCCGGGGAGAACAAGGTGACGGCGGACTGGCTGAGCAGAACGACCATCAGCAACTCGGAGTGGCAGCTTCATCCATCTCTGTTCCACAGCTGACGTAGAGGTTCAGTCTCCCAGTTCTGCCAGTCCCGAGAATGCTCAGCTCCCCCGGTTTATTTCAAGGTTCCACTGCCCCGACGCGGAAGGGACGGATGCTCTTCGGTGCCGCTGGCCCCGGGACTGCTATACGCATTTCCGCCCCTCCCACTGATACCCCAGGTGATCAGGAAGATCCTACTGGAGGGGGCCAAGGTACTGCTCGTAGCTCTGCACTGGCGACGGAGGTCCTGGTTCGCCGACCTTGTCAGTCTGTCAGTGACCGAGCATTGGCGCATTCCTCAGGAGCAGATTTCCCTCTACTAGGGGGCCATTGCTCACCCGGACCCTTGATGGCTTCAATTGCCTGTGTGGCATTTGAGGGGGAGCTCCTGAGGCAGGACAACTTCTCTGGCAGAGTCATCCATGCTATCCAGGTGTCCAGGAGACCTTCCACTGTGCCGATCTATGACAGAACATGGACCAGTTTCTCTTCTTGGTGTCACTCCCATCAAATCATCGCCACGGCTGCGACAATTCCACAAATCCTGGATTTTCTACAGGACAGCTTAGACAAGGGTCTTGCTCCCAATACACTTCGGAGACAGATTGCAGCCCTGGCCACCATCTTGTCCAGAGACGATTCTCAACTGCTCAGCAAACACCCAAGGGTTCGCAGCTTCCTGAAGGGGACTACCAACTTACGCCCCCCCGACGGTGCACCGTTACCTGACTTGGGACTTTTCTATAGTCTTGCAGACCCTAACATCACCGCCAATCGAACCTATTCGCTCAGCTAGTCTACGACATTTGTCGCTCAAAACTGCCTTCCTCATAGCCATTACTTCGGCGCGCAGAATGTCAGAGCTAATAGGGAGGACCTTTGAATCATACATTTGGACAGGGTCATTCTGTGATTGGAGTTGGACCCAGCCTTTTTATCAAAAATTAACAGCTTATTCCACAGAATGCAGGAGGTGATCTTCCCTGACTTTTGCCTGCACCCTAGCCATCCGAGGTGGTGCAGTGGTTAAATGCAGCACTGCAGGCTACTTCAGCTGACTGCAGTTCTGCAGTTCGGCTGTTCAAATCTCACCGGCTCAGGGTTGACTCAGCGTTCCATCCTTCCAAGGTGGGTAAAATGAGGACCCGGATTGTTGTTGGGGGCAATATGCTGACTCTGTAAACCACTTAGAGAGGGCTGAAAGCCCTATGAAGCGGTATATAAGTCTAACTGCTATTGCTATCCCAGGGAGCGGGTCTGGCACAAGCTAGATGTGCGCTGCGTTGTGCGGGTATACAAAAAGAGGACAGCCTCCTTTCACAAGTCGGAATCGTTCTTTGTTTCATTCCAACCTACTTCAATGGGCAGGAAGGTGTCATCTTCCACCATAGGTCACTGGCTGCGCACATGCATAAAGTTGGCCTACAAACAACAAGCCAGGCCTGTTCCTCCTTGTACAACAGCACACTCTACGACGACGGCCACCTGGGCCACCCAAGCACTCATTGAGGAGATCTGTCAGGCGGCCACTTGGTCCTCGGCGTCTCCGTTCATTCGAAACTACAGACTTTGCCTCGGCTGAGGCTTCGTTTGGAAGGAGGGTCTTACAGCGGTCCTTGCAGCCACTGTTAACCAGGACGTTCCTTCTTCCCAACCTAGGACCACATAGCTTGGGTATGTCCCATGTTTGGACACTCCAAGGAGCGCCTAGGAGAATGACCGTTGGCTTACCTGAATGGTCGTTCTCTAGGCGCTGTGGAAGTGTCCAACCCCGCCCTGGGTTTTTTTTCTTGGATCAGTATATGACCTTGCACCATAAGACACGGACTTTTCTATACAGCAACCTTTGGATCGGATACCTTCGTTTTTAAAACTGAGCTTCTGTGGGGAACAGGAGCCGTGGCTACACAAAGATTTGAACTCAGTCCTTGGGCAACAAACTGAAGTTAACTCATGCTTGGACACTCCCGCAGCGCCTAGAGAACGACCATTCAGGTAAGCCAACGGTCATTTTCAGAAAATCTGAAAGGTGGCAAATAGTTTTTTACAAAATTAAAAATGTAGAGGTATGAAAACTTTTTGCTTTGACTCTTTAACTCTGGCCATTGTTGTTTTCAAAGAGCTCGTCTTTGAAAGTGCTCGTCAGAAACCTGTCCTCTGTCACTAGTACTTACCCCAGATGCAAATATTTTGATGTTAATATGAATTAGAATTAGAGATTCTGAGGGGAGGGGAAGTTTAGGTTTCAGTTTGTTTCAGATTTGCTATTTTTATGGAAATGAATTGAAAAACTTTATTTCAGTAATTAACCAATGCAGGAAATGATCTGAATACTGATTATAGCTGAAGCATGAGAGAGCAGACCATGGGGTATAAACTGAAAACATAAAGTTCAAAAGCAGGAAAACCAGCTTTGAATCAGTGTTAAATGTTCAATCTCACTATTATATAATTAGAAATATACCCATGGTTCAGTTTCCTGCTCTTGTGATTTAAAGTTTATTTAGTGTTTTATATGTAAATAATCTTGAAATATATAACACCTTTTTTCTCTTTGAAGGACATTACTTTCCATAAATTTAGTTTGTGGAAGCTATCTGTCACTAAAGATCAGCAGTGTTTATCCGGATGGTTGTATGTCCCAGGAGTGGACAAATGATACAAACTGTTCAAAAATATTCAGTCGCCCGCAGACCATGTTCTAAGTAGCAAAATGTAGTTCTCAACCTTAGAGTCTAAGATAGGCAGTATTTTTTTCTCTCTGTGTTCCACTATCTGCTTTATGCCTGGTTGTCTAACTAGCTCATTGGGGATTTATTACGCTGTTAGACTACAAACTTCAGGCTTTGGTGGTGTTATTTTACTATTTGATAGGTGTCGTTGGCTAGAGATAAAATATATATTAATCTACTCTTGGTGGATTAAGTTTGCTTTTACTGTATGTGCTACTAGCCTACTGAAAGGATTTATATCTTGTGCCCTCTAGTGGTGGAATCCTAACTCTTTCAAATCCTACATAAGATATTGATAATAGACGAAATTAATAGTTGAACGCTTGGCCCAAACATAATATAGCAAAGGAAGAGGGCTGTCAATCAGACAAAACCTAATCATCCCACAACTTGAAGCTTTGTCTCTCCAAATGTAATAGCTATAGCCTGTTATATGAAGCCATTTCCCCCATTTTCTTTCTCCTTTTGCAGAACACATCCAGTTTGGATCATTTCGACCGGCTCAAGACCCTGGGTACAGGCTCTTTCGGGAGGGTGATGCTTGTGAAGCACAAGGACTCTGGAAATTATTTTGCCATGAAAATCCTTGATAAGCAGAAAGTAAGTCTGGACATGTTGATGATCTTTGGTTTGCAAATAAAGTTTAAAGAGGAAGTTGTATCTGACTTGATCTCCTTTCTGTATTGTAGGTTGTTAAACTGAAGCAGATTGAGCACACCCTCAATGAAAAACGCATTCTTCAGGCTGTGAACTTCCCATTTCTTGTCAGGCTAGAGTATTCTTTCAAGGTAGGTAATGTCAAGGAAAAGTCTTTCTCTCTCACCTGCTGGATTCCTAATTCTCTGAACTTCTGTTGCTCCAAAGTGGTCGGAAATTTTGGCTCCAAAGAAGAATTTTCCTTTCTAGAGATAATGAGCAAATGAACAGAGAGTATCTTCATATAGTGTCCTTTGCAATTAAAACACATACAAACACTTAGCAAAACTTTCTCATCATACATTTTCTGCATGTACTAGAAGGGAATGAATAGCTCTCAGTGTTGAAGTGCCAGTCCTGGAAATAGATCTGCCTCTGAAATGAATATGTAACATTCTGAATGTGTTTAAAATGTCTTAGTGACAATTTCATAGGGGGAGCCTAGAAAAAAATACTTTGAAATGATCAATATGAAACTGCCATAGTGAGTACATAGGTTTAGTATATGTAACACGAGATCATATGCTTTAAAGACTTGATCATTCCAAATGCTGGTGTCAAACTTGATCACGTCACGTGATGTATCGTGATGTTTTCTACCTTTGCGGAGCTGGGGTGGGTGTGGCCTCTGCGTGATGCATCCGGGCTGCCAGTTTGACAGACCTGCTCTAAGGGTTTCTGTTAGTTAACCCACCTGTCAGACCAGATTATAAAAAGCCATTATGCTCAACCTATCTTTGCTATAAAGTGCAAAATGAATTTTAAAATCCTTCTGGTATTTTCCATGTTTATAACATAAGATGAGCTAAGCTGTGTTGATATTGTGTCTGGGTTTTGCTAAAAAAACCTTGAGGTCCACCAGATGCAGAAGAATAGATCTAACATGAAAGACTTATGAGTCCAAGAATGTGTTCTGAGCACTGGAATAACAAGCGAATGGCCTTTCCACTCAAAAATCCTCTCTGGGTTAATAACTTCCTGTGTCCAAACTTTGTTTTATTCTAATAGTTTAATTTATGATTGAAGGAGAGTTGTTACTGTTGTTAAACATCTAGGAGCGACAAGTCATCTTTATTGGAAATTACCAAAAGGCTTACCAGAACATGCTGATCTACCTTCTGCCCAACCTTGACCTAAGATTATGAGCTTAATACTTGTCTGAAAACATGCCCAGTTGAGATCTGTGCTAGGTATTTCCCCAAGCATTGCAGTCCTTGACAATAAAATACCAGTGTTAATGACTCAATCTGCCTGAAATGTTGTACGTAGTTTATGCAGTATCAGAACTGTACAACTTGTAGAGTGGAAAGGGTAAATTGATAAATTAAACTCTAAAGGAATTATCATCCTGCCAATCTGTATTTTCCATAGCTAACAAAGTGCTGGAGGCGGTGAGAAAGCTTAGAGATGCTTGGGAGTGCATATTTTGGGGCAGTGGGTAATAGTGTATTTATTACTTTGTTAAAAACACCCTCCAAGTGCACAAATCTCCTTGGTGAGACACATGATGTGCAAACCTTGTATATTGTATAACATCTGTTGACTCTAGAGATAAGGATTGAAAGTTAATTCTAAACAATTGTTTATTTAGTAATTAGTCACTTTTAAATTTATGGCAGTGACTTCCTAACAGCAATATTTAGGACTGAAATCTTATGTTAAAACATATCTGCGCATATCTAATTTGTTCCATTGCGAGTGAGAATAATGTGTAGAACTGAAATAGAGGTGGTAATCAATGGGTTTTTATGTTACTTCTTAAGGTTGCAATAGCATTAAGGACATAGAATATAGGTAGTCTTCAACTTACAACCACAATTGACCAAAATTTCCATCCCTAAGCAAGATAAGTGAATTTTGCCCTATTTTATAAACTTTCTCGCCATGGTTGTTGAGTGAATCACTTCAGTTATTAAGTTAGTAGCATGTTTATTAAGTGAATCTGGCTTCCCCATTGACTTTGCTTGTCAGAATGTTGCAAACATGACCTAGGGATTCCACAACTGTTATAAACAAAAGGCAGTTGCCAAACATCTAAATTTTGATCATGTGACCATGGGGATGCTTCATAAGTGTGAAAAATGGTCATAAGTCACTTTTCTAAGTGCCATTGAAATTTCAAATGGTCACTGAAGGAACAGTTATAAGTTGAGGACTACCTGTAGTTATCAAGCCAAGATCTATTCTAGTCCAATATTCTCCTTTTTCATAATGACCTCCAGATATCGCTGGTGTGACATAGACAATTGAGAGTGACATATCCCTCTTCCTCCAATGTTCTCCTACAACTCGTATTTGATAGCCCATACTAGATTTGTGGTCTATTTATTTGTGTTCCTGGTGGCCATGATCATGTCTTATAATATTTAATTCCACCGTTCAATTGATCAAAAAAAGTGTTTCGTTTGTCCGTTCTAGTCACTAAATCAGCTTTGTTAGATTACCTCTGGCTCTAGCGTTTTGAGAATATGAGGAAAAGAAAGCTTGTCTGCTTTGCCCATGCCATGCCTGATTTTATGTAGTCTAATATAGTTGTTTTTCTTTTCAATTGATTCTAGCCTTTGAAGGGAAGATATTTGAATTCTCTGATCATTTTGTTATCCTCATTTGTATTTATTCCAACTCTTATATCACTTTTTTAAACATAGCAATTGTAATTGTAAGGTATAATATTACTATTTTTGACTCCTAGCAATATCCCAATAGTTGATAATTTTATTTTCAGTCTCATTTCTAATGATTCCTAGTAGAAAATTTGCATTTTTCACAGCTGCCACAGACTTAGCTGACCTTCATTTATCTGCAACCTCTAGAGTCTTTTTGTTTTTTGTTAGTTGCATGAAGCTCAGACCCAATTTCTGTATAAGAAAATTTGCTGGGTTTGGGGGTAATGCAGACCACTTTACACTACTTAAATAGAACTGAACTGTTTGCCATTTGGTTAATTAGTTACTCATTTTAAAGAGCTTCTTCTAGAACTCTTGTAATAGTATGAAAATACCTTTCATAGAAAATGAAGGTAAAATGTCTGCTTTTAAATACAATCTGCTGTCAAGCCAGAATTTACATTTGTGCACATATGTGGTATAAATGAATAAGGATGAAGAGCAGTTTGCAGGGCTGCTGTGAAGCGTATTCTAAGCATCCAATGGGTGAAGTTGCTTGCTCTAAGTTGAATTCTAGTAGTACAGTTCTTATGGAATTGACTATGCCATGATCTGACTGTGTGATTTGGGAAGAGATTGAGCCTGTTGGTCCCAAGAAAGTGGACAGAATCCTCAAGACTGTAAGCTTGGCCACCTATGTATTAACATCTGTGTCATTCCTAGGTGGCCATGGCTGCTTGAAGGTGATGTGTTGTTATCCAGCTGCTGGTTTGCATCCATGGGATGAAGTAGATGGTGGTTCATGTGCCATTAAAGAGGCAGTTGCCTGCCGCCTTCTCAAGAAACAATCATTGGGCCCAATGATACTTTCATCTTGTTTCCAATTTTCCCTTTTTAGGCAAGGTTGTGGAGACGGTAGTTAGGCTGCAACTTCAGAGAATTTTGGATAATACAGATTCAGGTCCTGTTTCAAATCTGAGTTTAATACAGAGATGGCATTGATCAAACTTGTAAATAACTTCTGGAGGGATGGGGATAGTGCAGTCATTCTGACCTTCCTTAATCTCTTAGAAGCTTTGGATACCATCTGTCATGATATCCTTTTAGACAGACTTAAGTTACTGTGATCCTCCTTCTTTCCCCAAGATTGATTCTAGTGCCCTAGTCTCCTGTTCTGTGGAGTCTTGCTCCTATTTAACATCTACATTAATTTACTGGCCAAAGACATCTGCTGGCATGGAATAAGATCACCATATCCGTATACTGATCATACTCGGTTATTCATCTCTACCTCTGGTCAACAAGTGATGCTATCAAGGTTTGACTCAGCATGAGAAGTTACAGTGGTCTGGATAGGAAGAAACAGGCTTTGGTTTAACTCCAATTAGATTCAGTGGCTAGCCGTTTTATGCAGATTTTCCATCTTTCATTATGGGTGGCGTAGCATTCCCCCAGGCAGAAGTGATGTGCAGTTTAAGAACTCTCATTTTCTCCTGGAAGAGCAAGTGGCAACTGTGGACAGGAGAATCTTTGTGAATTTTATTTTATGACTCAGATGTGCTAATTCCTGGATTGGGATACCTCCCAATCCAGGAATCAGCACAACTGAGGCATAAGATAACTTTAGTCCCTCATGGCTTGGAGTACTGTAATATACTCTACATGGGGCTGTTCTTGAACTGTATTTGGAAGCTGCAACTGGTTCATATTTTGGATAGCAGATAATTACAGACTGGACATGTCCCAATGTATCCATATTACACTACCATATGCAAACTACATTGGGCTCCAGAGGCTTCTGGGACAATTCAAAGTACTGGTTATTACTCTGAAAGCTCTTCATGGCACAAGATATTTGTGGACTACCTATCTGTTATTAGTTATGTTCAACCCACCAGATCCAACAAAATTGACATGCTCTGGATGCCTTCCATCAAGCAATGGCAACTAATGAAATCCAGGAAGAATGCTTTATCTGATATGGTACCTGCCCTATGGAACAGCATGTCTCCCCCTTCCCACCCCAACTCCCAAAATTGGATAGACCTATTGGCTTTTATAAAGGTTATGGAAAAACTGTACATGATGGACCAGTGTTGAATGAATCCATCTCTTAAGGCACGGTAGTATATTGATTGGTATCCTCTGGCAATTTTTTTCTGTTTCCCCCATGCATTTTTATTATTGTTTTTAAGTTGTTTGTAAGTTGCCCAGTTGTTGAATTGTATGGCTATATAAATAAAATAAACAAAGAAATGTTTTTTGTGGTTGTGTGTGTGTGTGTATTTCAGGTTTTCAAGTATAGACATTGCTGGTGGGGAAGGAACAATGCACTTATGCACATCAATTCCCTTTGTGTATAAAAGGAATAGATGGAAATAAGTAAAGTAAAATTAAATTAGTATAAAGATTGGAGAAAAGTAAACAATGCAAAATGTTCCACTTTTGGAACAATTTGCTATTCCAACAGCAAAATGAAGGTTGGAGTATTCTGTAAACTAACATGGAGTGTTTCTGGTAAAATTGGATCGATCTAGTTCATGAATTGGAACATTTGTAAGATTGAATTGTTTGTCATATCTCTGGTAAATTAGCCATGACAAAAGAGGTAAAACATTGATATTGAATTCTAAGCAGTAAAATCTTCTCTGTAGCCAGCTCAGATCCATAGGCATTGTAAAAATAATGGAGTGTGGATTCCTTTGCAATTATAAAGCAAGATACTTGGATTAATTTCTTGCACTAGTTTGCAAGATAACTAATTCTGTTTACAAGAAAATCTTCCTTCCTTCCTCTTTCTGCACATTACTGCATTACTTTAGAAAGGCAGTTGTCTTTTTGTAATGATTAGTTTTATACCTGGAATCATCAGAGGTGAAGGGGAGAACAAAGTGCTTCTTGTTATTGTTACTCTTAGTTTATTTCTGCATTCAATTACAGGATAATTCAAATCTGTACATGGTGATGGAATACGTCCCAGGTGGTGAGATGTTCTCCCACCTACGACGGATTGGCAGGTTCAGGTAGGTGTGTTCCCTCATCACTGCAAGGATGCGATTATGTTAGTGGGAATAGAGGAACTGGTATTGTAGTTCTTATATTTGATTCCCAGGTTTTAAAGGAAGGAGCAAACCCAATAATCATTTTTCCAGTTTCTTTCATTTTCTACTTAAGTACAGTATATCTAGGGAAAATCCATACATTTTTTTCCATACCCTGTCCTGTTAATCTCTGATACAGAGTTATGCATTTTGAGATAAAGTCAAAAGATAGGATGGAAACTGTTTTATGGCTAGATGGCCAAGCCTGGTAGGGTCACTGGAGCTTAACACTTTTCATCAAATGACTATTGATTGATTTGGGCATAACATTAGCAAAATCAGAGTAAGAAAAAAGCTTCAGTACAGGTTTAGTCTAGAGTTGCTCTTATAAGACAGTTGATAGAAAAGTTAAGTTGAAAAGTTGAAAAAGGAGAAAGAAACATCTGGCTCCTTGCTAGTGCCCGGTGAACAGTGTAAAATGAAAGCCTAATTGACATTGTTTGGAAATCGGTAGTAAAAATGTTTTTCTCTGTTTTCCTGTTGTTGTTTTTTACAGTGAACCTCATGCCCGGTTCTATGCCGCTCAGATTGTGTTGACTTTTGAGTACCTGCACTCATTAGATCTTATCTACCGAGACTTGAAGCCTGAAAATCTCCTCATTGACCAGCAGGGATATATTGAGGTAGCACTATTTCTAGCAATTTCATACTCATATTCAGCACTCTTAAGAATCGCTATCCATGTCAGTAGTCTGGCACAGTGAACATTGTGTGCAAATCTGACCACTAGATTATATTAATGGGCCATGACTGAACATGACTAGCCATGTGCGAGCAGGCGGCAGTATAAATTTTTAAAATTAAAATAAATAAATAATAAAATAAACTGTCTCCGCATATGTGAACTAAGCTCCTGCATCTGACTATTTGGGGTTTTAGGTAGTGTGCTTGCTTAATAACATCACAGTGGAAGGGGTTAATCAATTAAACACAGATCCCACCTTGCCCCCATCCTGCTGCCACCCTCCCCATCTTTTAATTGGGCTGCTCTATGTGCTTTATTTTATATGTATTTTACTTATGCTTTTATATTTATAGAGTTTTATTTTTTTTATGATTGTAAGCCATCCCGAGGTACCCTGAGGTAACTCAGGGTATTGGGCAACCAATAAATTTTCTTTAAAAATAAATAAATAACTCCAATTGGGATAAGTAACCTTATTGCTAAGTGAAGGGGTTTCTAAGTGGGAAATCGTGTGCCTGCAAGAGTCCTTTCTTGCTGGAAAGAGACAGGACTACTACCCAAAAGTTTTACATTTTTTGGTTTGGTTTGCCTCCAAACCATCCCCTGTCCTTTGGGATGCTCAAGTGCCTGCTTATTGTCTTGTATGCATTGAAAGGAATGCAGTCATGCCACAGCCTGGGACTGGCAACTGTGGGCAGGCTAGAGTACTCTCTTTAATTTTCTCCTTCTCTCTAACCTCCTTGTTTGATGAAGGGGATGGGGAGGAAAAAAAGCAAGTGATTTCTGTAGGCAATGTCTCCTTTGCCTAATCTTTTCCTGTTGTTTGATAGCAAGATTGCAAGAAAGTAAACTGTTTGCTCTTCTACACATCAACAGCAATGTGATCACACTGGAAGCAGGGAAGGATCAGGCAAAGGGCATATTACTACAAAAACCACTTGCTCTTTTTCTCCTACCACCACGTCACAGAGCAGAATCGCTTCCTTTCTTCAAAACCCTTTCTCTCCAAACAAGCAAGGGGGAAAGAGAAAAAAAAAACATCAGGCACAGGACATGCAGTGATTGTGATTGTGGGAAGGAAAAGTAGTGGCAGAACCACAGATGGTATTCAGCCAGTTCGAACCAGTTGTCCCAAACCGGTAGTGGAAATCTCAGGTGGGCCTGTCCACTCACCCCGCCTCTATGCCGTCATATTTATCTATGCATGTTTTCAAGCTAAAGTGCATGTACGGAAGGCTGAGCGCATGCATGGACAGGGCGAGTGCGAGTGTAGCGAGTTCTCATATTTGCGAACCAGTAGGGAAAATCAGTGAATTCCTGCGCAGAACCTGGGGGCAGAGTCAAAAGAGGAATCAGCCTAGAATCTATGTAACCACAATGGACTAAGTCCAACTTCTCTTGAATTCTGCTTACCCTTATCTAACACCTAAATAGTGCTAGTTAATTGAGTAGATTACTATACCTAGGCATGAGTAGTAATAAATCAGTTTAATTGAAACTTCAAATGTGGTCCTGGTCTTTCCAGCTGACAGAGACAACTATAAAAGTTTAAATGAACTGTAAAATTATTTTTTCACAATTGTCGTCACACCAAGCAGTCTCTCAATAGTCAGTAAGCAGGAACTACTGTATAAGTAAATGAATATTACTATACATAAGCAATTTTGTATGAATGTTATAGAATTGCTGGCAAAAAACAGATACATCTGTTTCCAATTATTCCAATTATTGTATTAGAAATATATCAGTCCAACAACAGTCTGTCTAATTAAATGTACTCTGAATAATACTGTACAACATTTTTCTTATCTTGGAAAATACTGCAAATCTTGGTATTGTTCTTAAGAGATCTTTGCAAAACAAATCTCCTTAATCTATCTATTCTGGCCTTAAATATTCCCTTTACCTAGGTTGGATTTGTGTTTAACATGCATTCCCATCACCTTTATTGTTGACAATTCTCATTTTAAAAATTGACCTTCAGGTCACAGATTTTGGCTTTGCCAAACGAGTGAAAGGCCGAACATGGACCCTTTGCGGGACTCCAGAATATTTGGCTCCTGAAATCATTTTGAGTAAGGTGAGTGATCTGCATTCTCCATGGACAGTATGTTGTGGTTCTATGTCTGGTCAACTTGGGGGATATTCCGCTTCTTCTGGTTGTGATCTGAGTTTTTATTCCTGATGCAGGGTTATAACAAAGCAGTGGATTGGTGGGCTCTTGGTGTCCTCATCTACGAGATGGCAGCTGGTTATCCTCCATTCTTTGCAGACCAGCCCATTCAGATTTATGAGAAAATTGTCTCTGGGAAGGTAATATTTCAGCAGATGCCTTATTTGCTGCATGCAAGATATTACACCTGCCTGTTGTACATTATTGGTCTTTTTTTTATAGAATACAAATTCAGACTTTACCTTGAGTACACATTAAATAAAAACATTTATACAGGTAATCCTCCCTCTGGAATGAGCTGCCCCCGGAGCTTCACATAATCCCTGCCCTCCGGTCCTTCCGACGCGCCCTAAAAAGTTGGTTTTTCCAGCAAGCCGGCCTGGCCTGAATAGAATAAAATATAGGATTAATTTGGTTGTTAATTTTAATTTAATTTTTTAAATTTTTATTGTAAATATTAATTGGGGATTTTTTTGGATACTTTATTTAATGTCCCCTTTAATTTTTGTAATATGTGCTTTCTTTTATGTTGTACGCCACCCTGAGTCCTTGGGAGAAGGGCGGCATATAAATCCAATAAACCTAAACCTAACCTAACCTCGGGTTATGAGCGTTCACTTAGTGATCGTTCAAAGTTATGCAATAAGCAACCCCTAGCATCTATGAATAAATCCCAAAATATGAATCTTGCAGCACCACGGCAGTTGTTCTTGCCCTTATGATTGCCCTTATGAACAATCACAGAGGCTCTGCAACATTCATGCTACACGTTGCCAGGCAAAATGTAGGTTTGGAGGGACAGATCTTCCACTGTGACACTCTGTTTGGACTCCGCAGACCTCACCCAGCACGTTGCAGACCTAAATGGAGCTCCGGAAGGATGCTCCATTTGGACCTCCACAGGACTCCCCCAGCACATTGCAGGCCAAAATAAAGCTCCATTCGGGCCTCCGCAGGCCTCCCCTGGCACATTGCAGGCTGAAATGGAGCTCCGGAGGGGAAGATTTACCCTTCCAATGCTCCGTTTCGGCCTGCAACATCCTGGGGGAGAACTCTGGAGGCCTGAATGGAACATCAGAAGGGCGCACATGGCTGAGAAGCTGGAGATGAGACTGCTTGCTATATCTTTGCACAGTAAGTGATCCGGCGCGACAGGTTGGGTACAGGGGAAAGCAATTGTAGGGAGCATGAGGTATTTCAGTGGGTCGGGGAAGCCTTGAGTGGTCTTAGGCAGGTGGCCTGTTCCATCACTGGGCCCCCAATGGCCTTCCCCACCCTGAAATACCTCATGTCCACTTAATGAGCGTCACATTTGATTAGCAGATGTGTGGGCGAAATGAGGGAATGATCCTGTTCAAGGTACAAGATTCACTCCCACAAATCCTCGGGTTACGAATGGAATGGCCTGGCGCCATTACTCATAACTCAAGGACTACCTGTAATACTCACTAAAACTTGGATATAACTTTACTCGGCCAAGTAAATGCTAGAGTAATTGTAGTTCTGTAGATTGCAAGTGGACACCTTTAAATTATTCTTTTGACAACATTTTGAACTTACCTTTTTGCCATTACTCACAGCTTTCACTGTAGTAACAAAATCTATGGAAATTTTCATGGCTCCTCTTTTTCTGCATAATGTTTAAGAGAATAAAAAAAGAGTAGTCTTACTGTACTGTAACCATGAAGGTGTGAGTTTTCAGGATCTCATTTGAGAAAGAATAAATAGAAAAGAAACTCCAAATCCAGGCAAAAATCTATACTCCCAACAAAATTCATAAGCTAATTTTTCATTCATCTGCCTCTTTTTTGTCTTCTCTCTCCTTTACTACTTTCCTGAAAAAGTTTCAAGGGGTCCTGCTTATGCACATTGTTCTAAAAAAATATCCTCTGATACCACCTGCTGCATGAGGCAGAATATATGCAAAAAGTTAAACTGTTTCAACCTTTCCGTACAAATCTTACTATAAGGAAACTTACCTTTATTAATAAACAATCAAGGATAATATTTTATAGCTTCATTTAGTATAGACCATTGTCTTGATTTGCTTTTGATTTGAAATTCATGCAGGTTTAACAAGTTCCTACAATGTCATTCAGCAAAGCAGTGTCCTAAATTTTAGCAATAGTTTCAATAGTTTTTCCCAATAACAACATTAACATTGTGGCTAGACATGTGATATTATTTTTAACTTGTTGGGTTAATATAAAATATATCAGAACTTTGTGCTGTACTTTTGAACTGAAACAGCTCAATTTAATTAGTGAAAGAGTTTCTTATTTATGTTAGAATCTCCTATCTGTCATCTCCTCTGAATTGCATTTTATAGTCCCAATTTAAAAAAATATTTTGGAGAAACTGCAGATGTGCAGTAGGTGGTGCATATGATGTAAAGCAGTCTTATCTTTCAATAGCTTGTTTGTCAACATTCTCCTCTCATTTCTTGCCACAACCTGTCAGTTGAATTTTTGGTTAAGTCTCTCAATTGGAAAAAAACCCTTTTTATTCTGCTCAGATACTTATGTTTGACACCTTAATTTATTGCAGGGGCAAATTAAGTTAAATGAACCAAGTAACCAATTTCTGCAAGTATTTCTTAAAAATATTCCAGCTATATGCATTAGGCAAATACTTAATTTAATGACTTGTATACATTAGGTTTGGCTTAAGACAGTTGCTTTCTAGCCTTGGTGCAACTTTTTCTCCATTAGAGTCTGTCCACTTGAAAAAGTGAAAAGATGTGCCAAACTCAAATCTAAAGGATCTACTTTTGCTTTATCTTGTTTTACTTTTCTGGAATCTAAGATCTAAATGCTAAAAACACACATTTACATTTTAAAACCCTGAATTCAAAATATTTATTTTCTTTTATTTTTGAATATTACTACTTAACAGACCTTGTATAGTTTCAGGCAAATAAATTATTTTTTTCAGTAGTATAATGTTAGACTATTATTATCAGTCAGTTGGGAGTCAGGAATAATGCAAGCCACACAATTTGCCCTCTGCGTACCCTGAGGGAAAGTTAAATGCTAAATTCTACTCTGAAAAGTAGTTTGGCAATCTATAAGTTTTATTCAGGAATATTTTTGTTAGGGTTTTTTTTTAATCCTCATGCTTCTCTTGTGTCAGTAATTCTTATTATACCATCTGTACTTTTCCCATCTTCAAGTTCTCGAGAGGCAGACATCCTTGTAAAAATAAGATCTTGGGAATTCAAATATAAGATGTACTGGAAAAACGACGTGGAACTGTAGTTATGTGGTAAATGTTCTAATTTCAAAAGTGTGTTAATAGAATGCTCTCCACCAGCCTAGTCATTCCAAATATTCCTGGAGGGTACAAATTTGGGAATAGATTGCTATAGTATATGAGACATCCTACTGCCTATCCTATTCCTATAGTTTTGAGATTTCTTTCTGGAGACAGAAAAAAATATTGGGTTTTTTGCATCCAGGTCCGCTTCCCATCCCACTTCAGCTCAGATCTAAAGGACCTGTTGCGTAACCTGCTACAGGTAGACCTCACCAAACGCTTTGGCAACCTCAAAAATGGAGTCAACGACATCAAGAATCACAAGTGGTTTGCAACCACCGATTGGATTGCCATCTACCAACGGAAGGTAAACAACTGCAGCCAACAGGCTTTTTAAAAATAAAGAGTACATTAATGTCAATTGCCTACTAGGCTTAAGACTGCCATTTGCTCATATACAAAAGGGGATTCATTGAGCAGCTTCTTAAAGCACCAAGTTAGCAACAGCACAAGTGCTTCCATAGTACTTCACAAAAAGGGAATCTTGTTCTAGACCAGCAAATGTTAAACTTTATTTTTACTTATTTACAGTTATGGCTTTCTGAGTTGTCTAAATTGCGATGTTCAAATGGGTTGTTTGTGGTTTCTTGGCTTGCTTGTATGCCTTGATAAAGCCTCTGATCAGTCTTTAGAGACACCAGGCACAAGAGCAGGAGAGGGAAAACAACCAAGGAACAGGCTAAACAATTAATGATTGTTCATCTTCATATCTGAGTTTAGTTTCCTCCACAAATTGCCACTTAGGACATAGAAGGCAGTCTTTTGGCAGCAGGGCCTGCACAATTTCTGACTACTTGTCAATCACTAAAGGGCCAAAAGAAGGAAGTCAGTGGCATGATTCCAATGCTGAGAGAGTGGGGACCAAACTTCTGACTCTTTTTATCTTCAATGTTTAGGAGTTTAGAGACTTAATGCAAATAAGTTGCTGCGATTTTAAAATGAACATATTTGTAGGATTTGGAGTAGGACTCATAATACAGCTTGTATTATAATCCTCATAATATAATTTTCATTACTACCATGGATGTGGTAATACAACAAAATCATTATCCTTTTGTTTAGGAAATACAGATGTGAATCAGCTTTTTCTGAATTTGTATTTGCAGTAAATTATATTAATTGTGCATGATTTGGACTAGGTCAGTTGCGCAAAGTTGTTAGTGCTATATCATGTTATATCAACTAGCTACTATGAGACTTGCCCTTCGTCAATTTGACAGAAAATTTTAAGCATGCAGCTAAATTATTTATTGTTATGTGTTGGTGAACCTATGGCACACATGTCAAGGGTGACAGACCACAACGTTTTGAGTGAAACACCAGAATTCACTTGATAACTATGGTATTCTTGGAAGCATAACCTATTCTGTGTTTTTCAGGGGCTGCAAATGTTATGTGAGGGGACCATGCTCTTGCATGGCCTTCATAGCCTCCAAAACTCATGTAAAAATGGGACATGTTTTTGTGTGATTTCTGGAGGCTGTGAGGTTGTGCAAGAATGGATTGTGCTTCGGTGTGGCCTCCACGTCTTCTGGAAGTCACATAAGAGGGCTCTGCTCTTGTGTTGCTTCCGGAGCCTCCAAAAATTGCCTGAGGACAGGGCATGCTTTCCTATGTTTTTGGGAGACCACAGAAATGCAGAAGAGCATTCTCTCAAGTTACTTCAGAGTGAACGCTTCGTGAACCCAGAGCAGCTTCAAGTAGGCTCCAAAGCCTGTCAAAAGAGAACACTGCCTAGTAGGATATGGCAGATCCTGGGAAGCACTGGGCTGCGGGGACAATTGTGCTATTCCCCAAGGCTCGCTTTCATTGGAGAATGGCATGAGATGGCCTTTTTGAGTGGCAACAGAGACCATGGGACTGAAGTCGAAGCCCAGGCCTCTATTTAGAAACCGCCTCAGTGCAGCCCCTGAATGCCACAGTTCAGGATGACCTAAATGGGAGCCAGTTTGGTCTAGTGGCTAAGGCACCAAGCTAGAAGCTGGGGACCATGACTTTTAGTCCAACTTTATCCACCAAATCCAGCTGGGCCAGTCACACACTCTTAGTCTAACACACCTCACAAGGTTGTGGCTGTGGGGAAAATAGGAGGAGGAAGGTGTGTTGGATATGTTCACAAACTTGAGTTATTTGTAAAAATCATAAAAGCAGGATACAAATAGATAAAGATATAGAGAATTGTTTCCCTTTTATTTGGGGGGGACATGATATGCCAGCAGAGTCAAATTAGGCCATATTCCAAATTTTTGATATGCCAAGCCCAAAAGATTCGCCATCACTGCTCTATGTTGTATGGTTATTTATGTGAAATGAATTATTTGAAGGAAAGGAGAATAATGGAAGCAGTGACAATGATTCCCCTTTTGAAAACTGTTTACCAAACAATTATCACTGGTTATTCTAGTGATGTAAAATGGAGCTGGAAGGTTCTAAATGTGGTATAAGACACAACAAGATCATGAAACAAGGTGAACTATTTTAGATACAGAGGGATAGAATCAAGATCATGTGAAGTATTAATACCACTTTATAATGCCTTGGTAAGGCCACACTTGGAATTCTGCATCCAGTTTTGGTTGCCACGATGTAAAAAAGATGTGGAGACTCTAGAAAGAGTGCAGAGAAGAGCAACAAGAATTATTAAGGGACTGGAGGCTAAAACATATGAAGAATGGCTGCAGGAACTGGGTATGTCTAGTTTAATAAAAAGAAGGACTAGGGGTGACATGATAGCAGTGTTCCATTATCTCAGGGGCTGTCACAAAGAAGAGGGAGTCAAACTATTCTTCAAAGCATCTGAGGGCAAGACAAGAAGCAATGGGTGGAAACTAATCAAGGAGAAAAGCAATTTAGAACTAAGGAGAAATTTCCTGACAGAACAATCAATGGAATAATTTGCCTCCAGAAGTTGGGAATGCTCCAACACTGGAAGTTTTAAAAAAGATATTGTCTGAAGTGGTGTAGGGTTTCCTGCCTAAGCAGGGGGTTGGACTAGAAGACCTCCAAGGTACCTTCCAACTCTTATTATTCTGTTTTCTACTGGGTTGATTTATAAACAATGACTTGGTTTTATACATTGTGTTAGATCAGAGCTTTCTAAGCAAGACATAGTAGCCTATTTTGCTTTATTGATTTTTTTTACATTAAATTAACCCAAACCTACGGTTTACCATCACAATATCTTAATCAGCATATTGTGGTTAGTTAAAACAAAGCATATACATCAAGTAATTCTGAATAATTTTTAATTTGACTTTTCCTAAATTAAAAACAAGAAACAGGAGACTCAGCTGATAAACCTCTATTTTGGAAGAAATGGCTAAGTAGCAGACATGGAAGGAAGTAGGTAGAGCTCTGATTGAGCTGAAACAAAATAATGATGCACTTGTTTGTGGAGAATTCTTACCGCTTTACCTGATTAAGAAAGCCATTAAATCATATCCTTACGTGAGTGTGTGTGCAGGAGCTACGTTAAGCAAATTTTCCCAGTCCTGTGTTAATATTAGAAGTGAGCTAGCCTAAGCGGAAATAGCTTTAAGCAGCTGTGTGTTTTATTCTCTTCTATATAGAGAAGCAGGGCCTCTTTAGCCCCACTTTATAGATAAACAGGTAAACATTTTTGTTGGATCTATACATTTAATCCAGTATTCATTGGATTCATCTGAGTGTAAAAGTTGTTAAGACCTGTTGTTGAGGATCTGACACTCACCATGCCAACCGAATTGACTTGGTGATGCACTTTCTCTCATCAGGACCACTATGTCCTTTATGTTCCTGTTTAAAGAGGGTGAAAATGAGCAAATTACTTAGATTAATAACCAAACTGGTAGCCTTATTTCATGCCTCATGTTATAATTAATCAATTGATTATAAACACATGATGAGTGTCCCCATATTATAACTTAACAGTGCTATCTCCTCCACAGGTGGAAGCTCCTTTTATACCAAAGTGCAAAGGACCTGGCGACACAAGTAACTTTGATGACTATGAGGAAGAGGAGATCCGGGTGTCTATCACTGAAAAATGCGCCAAGGAGTTTACAGAATTTTAGGGCCAGCCCCCTTTGCTTTGTGTGCCCAGGAAAAGAAAGGGCTGGATTTGATCAGCCTCAAGGGCCAGAGTTCCTTGCCTATTTGTTAATTTTGGGAGGTGGGAGAGTGTTGGGGTTCACCTGGATCTGTTTGGGCAGAAGAGAGAAAAGGGGAATTCATTTGAAGCTGTGGAAAAGACAGTAGTCTGAATGTCATCCATCCACCATCCACTGCAAGCTATAAGGTGGCTCCCAGCCACTCTCAGGCAGTTTTTAAAACAAATTCCCTTCCTGCTCACATTGACTCCAATCGATAACACAAACCCTAATTGGACAGTCCCTGGATTTTTGGTGGCTTTTTATTTTTAAGGGAAAGGGAATACTTTGTAATTCATCACCATCTCTAATGATTTGGTTCATGGGGCTTTGCAAAAAAGGGGGGGGAAGGGAATTGGGGGGAAGGCAGAAAGTAAACACATCCACAACGGCACTTTGGTGTTTAGACCAGCATTAAATGGGTTCCTACCCAATTGTCTCGCCTCCCATTGTGAGACAACCCCTATCCTTTTATCAATAGCCCTTTCCTCCCCTATCCCTTTCCAAGGCTCATTTTATTAACTTTAAAGAAAAAGTTTAAAGACATAGTTGACTGGCTTTAAAAAAAGGTTTTAACAGTCTAGGTGGGGGCAATGCTTTTATATGCTCTGTTTCCAGCCCAGTTAAATGAAATTCAGCAGGAATTTTAATTCTGTAAAAACAGCTGGATTTTAGCATGAAGAATATGTGGTTTCTTTTCTTTCTTTCTACACTTGATTTCATATCTTTGTCCCTAGTTTTGGGAAAGAAAGAGGCAATAATATTCACACTTGCAGAAGGGGGACAATGACTGGCTGCAGCTGGAGCAGGAATACTATGGGAAGAAACACTATTTGAATGTGTATTTCCAAAACCCATTCTTTTTGCTTCTCAGCTACCCTCACCCCCTCCAAAATGTATCTCAAGATCAGTTCTATTGCATAAGGTAACTGCTGGAATATTTGAATGGATGAGAAACAAGCAGGATTTGTGAAAGATGAGAATCTAGCTGTCACTGTCTGAAGAGTTTGTCCCCTTTAGTAGCAATTAAAATGGGGAAAAGTAGATGTGTAGTGAAAGATGTTGGCAAGACACATTGGCTGGATATGATTTTTCCTATTCCAGCCCAAACCTCAATGTTGGTGATACATGGACCTGTGGGTGTGGACTCTCCATTACTCCAGTCCTTAAGATCTCTATACACCTGCTCTGGTTTTATGCTGAGATAACAAGAGAAGGATGGCAAACCTAACCCTGATAATAAAGATGGTGAGATTTACAAACAAAATAGACAAAACCCATTCACTTGTGCCATGCAGACAAGGGAGTGACCAGTTTTGGTCTGTTGTTGAGATTGGAAATACAAAGTGGCATCTGTTTAGAGTCTTTTCTCTGAAAAGACGGAAGCAGTCGGAGTTGGACTCCAACAATGTGGAGGGAAGGCAGCTTGTTGTTTTGTCCTAAATTTTTCTGATACTCCCCTTCAACTTTCCAATGCAATGCCTCCTTGTATTCTGTCTTCACCTACCCGACTCCAAATACACTCTTTCTAAATTCACAGTTTAAGTTTCTTCTGTTCTCCTTCCATGGCTGGAGAGCAGAGCAAGTATCTTTGGATTGATAGATGTATTCTGCACAGAAGTGCTATTAGGATCAGACAAGCTTTATTTACCTCCACCCCAACTTCTCATCATCCCTTCCCACCAAGAAGCTCCTTAGTCCCATTTTTGTGAAGTTGGGGAGGAGTAGACTTAAAAGTCATCTGCTCCCAGTCTTGGAAGAAACAAAAACCACTTCTGTGTAATCCAACAAAACTTGTTTCACTGAGAAAAAACAAACCCTACTTCCTCTTTAACAGTGTGCTTTGTTGTAAACATATTTGAAACTATTACCAATAAAGTTTTGTTTAAAAAAATAAAGTTTAATTCCTAAAATTTAGTATAAGATGGGAAACAGCAGTAAGGAGTTTGAGTAATGATGGCCGGTGCTAAAAGATAACATGAAATAAAAAAGGTATGGAACTTTTAGGAATTCACAATGCAGTTTTCGTTAACTATTGATACAGCCTACCCTTTGTATAAAGCTTTAAAACTGACATATAACTGAAGATATGTGAATTGAATGCTCTGTGTTTTAATTTGAAGTTGTCACTCAATGAAAAGTATTAGCTTTTTGAAAAACAAATGCATTTGTTTTCTAATCAAATATACGTTATATTTTGAAGCTTTTAAATTATATCTAGAGAGTATTGATAATGGAAGGGGCAATTTATCAAATGACTGTGAAATCAACATGTCAATTATCTAAAATTTATGTGAGCAACCCAGAATTGTCAGATTCTTGAGTTTCTATATTAGAATTTCATACACACTGTCATGTTAATGTGCATGGAAAGCTCTTCCACTGTTTGTATTTTTTAAAAAACTTATACAGAGCAAATAAAGGCATGTATCTAGTTACATAATGTTCTATGACAGCTTTCCCCAACTCAATACCCTCTAAATATGTTGGACTACTATTCCTATAATATCTTGAGAGTGGTGGCCCAATGCATCTGGCAGGCACCATCTTAAGATGCTGTTGTGCAATGTATTCAAACACTAAATAAGACCACTCAAACTCTTTTGAGATTAGGCAGAAAAAATGGAAATCACTTTTCAAAACAAAAATAATTGAGTTCCTTTGGGTTAGTAGCAAAAACTGTTTATAAGAAAATCCACAACCATCATTGGAAATACAACTCTATTACAAGGTCTTTGAACATCTGCATTTAAGGTTCTGATTGTATTTGAAGAGCTCTTCTTTCCATAAAAGAAGGCATTATCATTGCTTAAGTTATCTCAATAATAAAATTATAAAAAAATCATAACATATTGAGGGCTAAAAAGTATATACTAAATAATTTAATTTTGTAACATGTATATACATCATTACAACCTGTAAATCCAATTTTACCATATTGGTTTAGAGGGGACTTTTCAATAGGACAGAATGAGGTGTACTGAAAAGCTGAGTGCACTACTTCTTTCAGTGTACCTCAGCCAGTAAATGCAACAAGCTGGCTGTTTATATAGAAGAGTTACCAGAGAAAATAATAGGTTCTTCACAGTTCCTTCATTTTTTTTTAAAAAAAATTAAACTAGAAAATTGGTTTCCCCAAACTCTGGAAAACAAATCCTGCTTTGCTTCTAAAACTGTATTATTTTAAAAAGACACAAAAATAATGTAATAGAAGTTGACACATGCCAACTTTTCTGAGCCTAGTGACTTACAGATTTTGGAAACTGACTGTGCTAATTTGGAAGCTACATCCCAACACATTTTGTTGATGCCACATTCAAGAGCACCATCCTATGTCTGGAAATTGAAGTATTTCTTACACTTAATTCTGTTGCTGTTTAGACCCTGTCAGAGCTGGGCTACAGTATAGAATAGACTAGAGAATGACGCCTTAGTCCAATGATTGCGCAAAAAGAAAAAGATGGATTGTTCTTAATAACGATCAAAAAATTACAAAGAAAGGCAGTGATGCCGGCATTGTAAACCAAGAAACTACACAGCATTCCAGCAGCTTTTCCAAGCTACTGATGATCTCATAGATTATATCTAGATTTCAGGCCTTTTTGAGAACTTGAGTGTTTTGTTTCTTTTCCTATTTTGTAACATGAGCTAAGAGGGACAGCTTCTAAGAAATGTATGTCCAAATTACAATATCACAATTGTCAAAAAATTTATAATAGGGGTTGTGTGTGTGTTGTGAACAAGACTTTGAGTTGAACTTTTTTATTTATATTTAAACAAATTTGAACATTATATTAGAAGAATGTGAAATTGTTTATATTTGGAAAACTTTTACTGCTAACAAATATTTAGGTATGTATCTGAGATTTAAAGAAAAATTTAAAATTAGAAATGGTGGTATTAGAATAGCAAAAAATTCCTACAACACCCTTTCAGAACAATTGCTGTTAATGTCAAATTCAGTTGATATTTTGATAATTTAAACATAAAAATGTATTTATCCCCATCTTTGAAAAGAAAAAAAATACTGAAAGGCAGTGCACTCTTGACCACTTCCTGCCACTGAAACAGCTTTTGAATATGAACCTATTTCCTTTTCCTGTGCATAAGTGGATATAACTACTGTTGTTCACAGCCCTCATAACTGCTAAATCCTGACCTGACTGTCTAATATAATTCAACTTCTAGTAGTATATATTAAAATTATTGTGGAAATTTTAGTGTACCACAGAATCCATATTTCAAAAAGCAAACTTTGGATCTGCTTTTTAACTTAACCCAAAATAATCTAGTAGTGAAGAAATCCAGGTTCTTCTTCTCTCTCAGGTAAGAAAGATTGCAAGATAACATTGAGTTAATCATTGTTTCACAGCCCTAGCTTGGGAAATAATAATAATAAAAAATCATCCTGCACTGGACAAGCTCAGTGTGGGTTTATAACTTTCACTGAAGAAGCCATTCATCCTGCAGTGGATATATTTGGTGATAATCATGTAGCAAAGGAACCTTTTATATTCCTAAGTATCACAAAATGTCAACTTATTTCCGGCATGAAATCAAATTATTTAAATTATCTTATTATTTTCTGCTAGTCATAATTTATTGGTAGTAAAGTGAGACACATTCAGAAAATAAATATAAAATGTTTCATTATAGGTAGTCCTTTAGCAACCACAATTCAGACTGGCAACTTGGTTGTTAAGCAAAGCTTTTGCTAATCAAAACCATGACTCTATACTCTTCAACAAAGCTACTTTTTCATTATTACTGAAATGAATGGTTGCTAAATGAGACAGTTCCTAAACAAAGACTACCTGTATGGCATTGCTTTAATTTACTGTAGGCTGGTGGCGTTTTGGATCTGCAATTCCGTCCGAATTCCAATTTTTGCAGTTTTCACCTGTTTGCTAAAGCTTGGTCATGTTAAAAAGTTGCCAGCAAACTCTAGTTCAGTGCCGGCGCTTTAGCCCAACCCAGAATCTAAATAATGACCCTAAGTCTTTATATTCAGTTTACGAGCAATTCTGGATATACTAAAAGATGAGCCACCTATATCATGTGAAGTTTGAACAACTGATACTTGTGAATTTCCCTCCCCCCCAAGTGCTAACATAACTTGATCAGTGTTAGATACTATATAATTTGATGAGAAGGAACAGCAATTCTACCTCTGACTAACCTGGGGGGGGGGGGGATTGCTAGCTACAAAGAAATATAGACTGAATACAGAGTTAATACATGAAAGTCTCAATTGTTCTTGTGTATCCAATCTGATATGTCAAATGATTGCATGTTCAACTTTCTGTGGCTAATATGAAAATATTAATTCAAATCTCTCAATATCTTAATTTTGTTTCTGTCACCAATTATGTATAGGTTTCTTATTTGAAGATGTTGTGATGATAGGTAGAATAGATGTATATCTGACAAATGCAGCAGCTATAAAGTCTTTATATAATATAGTTTCACTTCTGTGATACACTAAACCTCTACTCTTTGACTGTGCCCACACACTACACTGAATCTGTCAACCATATTTTATCTTAATTTATTGTAGGGTTCCCAACTAGTATGGTTAGTTTATACTTCAGTAACTCTTAATTCATTAAGCCATGGTTAAATCAATAATGGGGGAGCACATATTTTTTCAAGCTAGAAGCTAGTAGCAGGATATGAAATTCAGCACCATAGTAAAATCCATATTTTTACAGAAACCTTTCTTTTATTGATCGTATTTGTAATCAGAAAAAAATCACTGCTTTTATTTGTTCCTCTTCATACCAGGCATCTAGGCCTTGGTCCTAAGGAAAAGTAATCCGAATGCAAGATAGAAAATATGCTTCAGATCTAGAAAATGAAGGCCACGTTCACCAGAGAGGAAAATGCAAACTTAAGGCAGCAGATCTTTCTGTAAAGGATAGGCAGTTCCCCGCCTCAAGTGTTCCGACCTCTTAAGTCCAGTCTTTGTCTACGGCATTTACTCCAAACTCAATCTCATTACATCCAGCGGTGGACTCTTTTGGGCATCACAGAAGAGAAACTTCCGTGGAATAGGAAGTAACTATGACAGTAAGACGACATCAGGGCTGCCGAATCGGTTGGCTGTGGAGGAGGCGGGGGCTAGATTTGTGATTTGTTATTTGGACTAATGAAGAAGGGCGTGGGACGAGAAAGCAAAGCACTGCAGAATAACGGCTAGGAGGAAAACTTCCCTTCTACTTGCCCGCTGGAGGACGCGGTGCAAACTCCTGCTGCTATAAATAGAACAGACTTGGATCTCTCCCGTAGGATTGGGATTGACTTTTGACGGAGGCGGCCTGCGAGCGCCTTTTCCCTCCGTGCGGCCGCTAAGGAAGCCCGAGAATTCTCCTGCTCCACCTTAAGTCGCCAAGTGTAGGGAGACTACGGGAGGCAACAGCGCCTCCTTAAGCGGCTGCGGGTCCCGCTCGGGCGGTGTTGGAGGCGGCGGCGCGTGCGGCTGGGGGAAGGGGAGGGAGGAGCTCGCGCTGCCCGGAGCAGCCCGCGCGCCGCCGCTTCCAGCAAGCAGCAGCGCCTGCCGGGTGGAGGGTCCAGTTCGCGCCGCGCGGACAAGGGCTGAGGCCAAGGCGGAGCGGCGCACGGGGGCAGCAAAGCCCCGGGGGAGGCGGCAACACCATGGCCGGCCCCCCGCCGCCGCCCCCGGGCCAAGAGGCGCCCCGCTACCAAGAGTGGATCTTAGACACCATCGACTCGCTGCGCTCGCGCAAGGCGCGCCCGGACCTGGAGCGCATCTGCCGCATGGTGCGCCGGCGGCACGGCCCGGAGCCGGAGCGCACCCGCGCCGAGCTGGAAAAGCTCATCCAGCAACGCGCCGTGCTCCGAGTCAGCTACAAGGGAAGCATCTCGTACCGCAACGCTGCGCGGGTCCAGCCTCCCCGGCGAGGTGGAGCGCCCGCCGCCAGTCCGGCGGCCCCGCAGCGACCGGCCCGCACTTCCCCGCCCAGCGCTCCCGCCGCCACCGCGACGCCCCGGTCCTCCCAGCGTGCTGCGCCTCGCGCGGAGCCAGTCGCGCCGCCGCCTCCACTGCCGCCGCCGCCTCCGCCTCGTCGGACCGGACGGGAGCGACCGCCGCCGCCCGCAGCCCAGGAGGAATCCTCCCCCGTTAGTCTGCGAGAGATTGTGCGCTACTTGGGCGGGGACGGCGCCGCGCCGGGGGGCGGCCGAGTGACTCGAGGCCGAGCACAGGGGCTGCTTCAGGAGGAGAGGCTGGAAAGAACCCGCTTGGGTGGCGGCGGCGGTGGCGGCGGCAGCAGCAGCAACAGCGTCGCTTTGCCCAGGGCGGAGAGAGGCGCGCAGGCCCGGGCCCCCAACGCCAGACCATACAGGAACAAGGTGAGGAGACGCCGGGCGCGCTCTGGGGGGATGGGTTGGCAACAGTGGGTGGCGGTGGCGGCAGGGTCTGGCGTGGGGCGAAGGGGACGCACCGGCTGAGAACAGGTGAGGCTCCCCAGGAAGGAAACGGACCGATTGGAGTGCGCGCGCAGGGAGGGGTGCCCGAATGCTGGGGGGGGGAGGGGAGGGGCGCCAGTGGGCGCCAGAGAGCCGCCAGTTTGGGGGCGGGCGGGCGGCGCCCAACCCCCAGATGTTGTCAGTGGGCTCTCGTGCAGGTGTGCGTGTGTCTGGAAGGAAGAGTTGAGGGCAGCACCCAATCAAATCGTGTCGCACTGGAGGGGGCGCTAGGATTGGTGCGTGGTTTTAAACGGGGCAATATTCCCTCGTATGTTTCCGAAGTATTTTGGCAAGGCTAGGAAGGCGGACTCTGGCTGGTTTTTGGCGCCCAGAGAACTTCAAGGTCGACTCTCTGGAGGGGGGAGGGGGGACGGGCGACGCTCTCCCAACATAGGAGGGTGCTTTCTTAGCTCACCTCTGTGTGTTTGTGTGTGTGTGGTCCTTCCATAAGGTTAGTTTATCTGCCATCGGTGTGCATTGGGCCCAGAACAGCGCCCCCTTCTACCCCCACTCCAGTCGTACCAGGCTCCATCTAAACACAGAACAAAGAGTCAGTTTGTGTTTGACCTAAAGAATTTGGTAACCTCCAATAAAGTCAAGAGGTGGTGGGAGCAGTGGTGAATGAACGCTTGAGTAGGGGGAGGAAAATATCATGCAGTGTGGGTCGGGAAGTAATCGCCTCAGAAATGATACCCAGTTCAGTTAGCAGCCTTGAAATTACCCAGGAGGGATTAGCAGTAGGTGGGGGGGAGGAATCCTGCCCCCTTTTTTATTCTTTCATTATTTTTGCAATCTTTAATTGATGAGAATGATCGCAGATTTTCATAGAAGCTGCGGGTGGAAGATGGAGGAGGCAGTGGTTTAGTAGCACAAAATTCTCCCTGGATAAAAAGTTTCCTGTTCCTGCTTCAAGGAGCTTTTAAGCGCATTGCTAGAGCAGTGGAGACATTTAAGAAGTTTCCCATCCCAGCACCACTTAGTCTGATTGCATCAACTGCCCTCAGAGATATCCGAGTGTATTACAAATAAGGGAAAGGGAAAAAAAATGGCTCAGAAACTGCCTAGGTTTGGGACATGAGATGTCTTATCCAAAGTAACTAACAGTGCAATGACATGTCTCAAAAGTAGTTGTGCTTGCTCCCATGTGTGACTACTTGCCTTCACAATAGATGAAATCCCAATAAGTCATAAGAATGCCAAATTAAAATGTGTTTGCTGTTCTTTATTTATTCTCTGTGATATTAATAGAAGACAGGGGAGGAGATCAAAGGTGAAGAAGACGAGGACGAAGACGAAGAAGAGGATGAAGTCTCCACTATGTCTGAAGGCTCAGAAGTGGCACAAGATTTTGAGGCCAGCAATTACAGCAGACCTGGGACAGGCCAGGTGAATGGTGACTGTAAGGACAGCAAGCATGGTGGGAAAGAGGTCCCACTCAGCAGTGCCACCCCCAGAGACCTGCCCTCCCTAGAGGAAGCCTCTTTGAACAAAGGATTGGAGCATTCTCAGCATGAAGGAAATGAGCAATGTCACACAAAGGCCTCTTGGCCTGGAGAAAGTGCCTGTCACCATCTGGGAGGCAGCAAGAAAGATGGCAGTGCCTATCAGCAACCAGACAGAGCAGGTACGGGTTAGGCAGGGAGAAGTAGCAGAAGACAGGGAATCAGTGGCTTAACTTGGCTTTTCTGGGAAACGTAGTAGATAGTAAGGCAAAAGATCTGGTCATTTAAATGCTAATACATGGATTGAATGATATTTAATGCATGCATGCTTGCATTGTATGTCGATGTATATGTGTATACAATAATATGGAGCTCTCAGTAGGTGGAACTAGAGCTGGGGCAAGTGAAAGGCAAGAATCTGGTTAGTGGTATTGACTATCTTGAAAATTAAAATGTTCTTTTGATAACAATATTTTTTCATTGCTTTTAAAGAACCCCAAGCACAGTATACTGTCCAGTTCCAGTTATACTGATACAGAAAAAAGACATATCTCTGTTTGTTTCTCTGCTTTTTCTCCAGTGTCACCAAGCTGTTGCAGGGGCTGATCCCTCTGTGCCCTCATCTCCTGGGAGACCTGGCATCCAGGCAGATGGGAGACCATTCAGTTGTGTGTAAGTTTTGTGCAGAGATCACAACCTGTTCTTCCAATTATACCTGGTTTATTATGATGGAAAAAAGTAGTTACATTTGACCCCATCTTCTGCTACTATCACTTGTCTTTGGAGTCTAGAGCAGTGTTTTCAGCAATTAATGTAGGTTGAAGATCTCTCAGGGAGCTTGGTCATATCTCACTTGCTGTGTACTTTTATGATGGTCCCTGCCATACTGCCAACACACATTGACTGGTTCTAATGGCAACAGCACCAAGGATCTAATATGCCCTGCCTTGGGAAAGGAACTGTTGTAGAAGAAAAAGATAGCCTGAAGAGGAGAAGGGCTATAAGTATTCTTTGGCTACCGTCTCCGTAATGGTTGCTAGAGGAAGTGAGCCGCCTCTTCCTTTTAGATTGCAAATAAGAGCTGTGGGGGTTGAAATATCCACATTGGGGTTGTTTTGTTTGTTATCCTTAAAGTGTCACATACCATGCTAGAACTCTTGGTGTGGTGGTTGCTTCCAGTTTTGGGAGGAGACTCATGACTATCCTGGCTTCTGTTCTCTGTGCCTGGCCTATTGGTTTTGATGACCTCTATATTGGATTGGCTTTGCTTGCTGTTTGGAAACAGCATTTAATGCAAACCCCAGCTGCAAACTACCAAGCATGGCTGGATGTTAACTATTGTAATATGCCTGTACAATGCCGGCTATTTTATGCATTACCTTTTAGATATCATTAGAGCTAAGAACCAGAGTATTTGGCCACTCCGCCTCATATATACTTAACTTCTCATTGCCTCCTTTAGGTAGCAGTAATGTAAAATGAAAAGTTGTCATTCCAGTTGTAGAGCATTGACCTGAGAGGAGAATTGTCTTACACCTCCTTTCAGCTTCAGGCCAATAACTTTGTATATTCCCAATGTTTTTAAGGCCATTATATTTAGTTGTCAGTTTTGTGATATTCTTTACAATTTTCTGGATGTGTGGTATTTAATTTTCTTAATTTTTTTTAAGTTTTAAGTTGTAATCTCTCCTGACAGTGTGATTGAAAATATGTATTACGTTGGTGCATTTTTCTACTGCCTGCAGTAGAAGCTTTAAGGCAGATTTAAACTTCTACAGAAAGATGCTATACAATTCACTTGTGATGAATTCTTTCGGTGCAGTTTGAGTGTACATGCATAAGTACGCATGAACAATATCCCTGATCTGGTGCTGATGAGGAATCCCTCGATTGGAGAAGAAGCTGTGCAATGCCTCTGATCTCAATTTCACTTTCTCTCCCCCTCCTCCAGTTCAGTGAAAGAGAAGCCTTCTGGACCCTGTGGAATGGACTGTCAGTGACGTTGTGGATTATTTCACAGAAGCTGGGTTTGCTGAGCAAGCTTCGGCTTTTCAGGAGCAGGTGAGAATCTTGGGGATCCCCAGAAAAAGGATTGGAGGATTATATTTCAGCTATAAAGTGCTTGTGAAATAGGTCCTAAAAGTCTTGGTCTCTTATTTTGATGGAGGATGTGCTGGAACTCTGTCTTTATTTTGGGTCCCATTTGACTGAGACAATTGCTTTAAAAATCTGGGTAAAGCTATATCAGTTGTTATATGGCTTTCTTTCATGTAGTGCTTTCTTACCCTTGTGATTCTCAATGCCATTCCAGTCTCTTGGTAGTTCAAGAGAACAATCTGCTTAAAAGAATTATATACTGCGTGATCACTGGTTTATTTCGGTAACAATATATGTTCTACGTTTCATTAAAAATACTCCCTTTAAAACTTGGTAAACTGAGATGAGAAAGCAGCCCCTCACTGGATGTCATTTGACATTTGTGGTCCTCCTTTTCATGACTAGTTTTCTTGAGCTCAGGCTGTGACAAGATTTTGGTACCTCTCACTAAAACATGTTTTCAGAAAGATCTCCCCCATCTTTCTTTTGCCTCCTGATGATTTCAGTCACCCGCAGCCATGCTCCATAATTCTTCACTATGGCCTGTGCTCTTTGTTGGCTTCTTCAAAAGTGCAAATTTTACTTTTCAGTAAAGGCTTATTGCATACATTTAAATTTTATTGCATAAATAAAAACTTTTGGGCTTTCTGAAAGCTTAGATTTTAAATCTTTTAGATCTTATTTCCATCTCAAATTTAGGTGTTTGGGCAATTAAACCATTCTGATGCCTAGGAATCGTAGATGTACATCTGAATTCCATTTTGACAAGCCAACTGATTATTGAATTTTACTTCCCCACTGGCAAAATCTGCCGGCACATCTGTGGTGCCTGGTTACTTTAAGAGGGTAGGAATAGAATGACAAGCACCAACAAGCAGCTAGGGAGTCTGTTGGGCCCCAGTCACCTGCCTTACTTTGCCTAATGGTGGATTGGCCAAGCCAATTCAATTGGATTGGTTGTTTTTAGTTTTATTATAAATGTGTTTGAAATTAGTAAGTAAATAAAATGTAAATGTAAATACCTGTAAATACAGGTATAATTTTCACTTAGCAGCCATTTGCAGTTACGACAGAGATAAAAGTAACTAAGATTTCATTGACAATATTTTCAGATCTGTAAAGCAAAAGGAAGTTTGAAATGGTAAGATCATAAGCAGAGTCATAGTTTGCTTAGCAACTGGCTTTGTTTAACGAAAAGAAGTAACTGGTCCCAGTTGTGGTCACTAAAGAAGGATTAATAAAAGTAATATAAAAATCTAATAAGAATACCTGTATTGTTGAGAGACTAGTTGCAGCTGTATCTATTTCTAGAACACATTTCTTTAGTAGATCCCTGTGCTAAGCAGAGTAATGGACTAGATGTCTTATACAGTCCTTTCCAATAAGGCAGTGGTGATTCTGTAATGGCCTTTTCAGCTCACAGACTGGTGAGAGGTAACGTATATATGGCAGTGCATGGGTGTGTGTATGCATGCGTGATGGATGCCTCAGTGTTGTTTTTAATCAACTAGAACTTGGAACTCTTTCCTGCTTTATAGAAAGGAAGAAACCTCTTCCTAGTGTGCTGCTGGTGCACTTGTCTCATGATGTTCTTTTTTTGTGTATTCCTCCCCAGGAGATTGATGGGAAATCTCTGCTGCTAATGCAGCGCACTGATTTGCTTACTGGCCCTCTCTATTCGCCTGGGACCGGCCCTCAGATCTATGAGTATCACATCAAGGTCCTCCAGCAGTGCCACTTCGAAGAAGACGAGGGCGACTCCTTCATGGGCTGAGGAGAACGGGCCAAGCCAGTGAGGGGGAGGGAGAGAACAGGGACTCTGTCAACGCTACGTGTCTCAGCCATTTCAGCCTTCCTTTGCCTCTGAAAACAAGACAACATTGTGGGGAAGGGCAAGGGCTTGGACCATATCTGGTGAGAGGAGGGAGGCAGAAATGATGACCCAGCTTTTGTGGCATCCCTCTCCTGGTTATCTGGTGACCCAAAAGACTGGCTCAGAGGGCTAAAAGCTCACTTCCTTCTCTCATCTTGTCTATTTGACCCGATCCCAAGCTTTTCACTCACCATAGTGCATTGTCAGTTTGGGGGAAAGATGAGGCAATATGGTTTTCCCCCTACTTCCCAATCTTCATCTGAGCTGAAATAATTTATGTTCAGCACCCAAATGGCTTCTCCTTTCCCTTTCCCCACAGTAGCATTTGATAGCCCTGATGGCTCCTCCTTTCTTTTGGTGATTGGCAAGAAAAAATAGCTTGCTGGAAGTGCCAGGAGGTTTTAATCAAATAGCTTTTTATTCTCTTTTCTGTTCAGGTAGCCTTTTTCGTTCCAATTTTCATGATTGTTGCCCAAAGTCGATTGCTTTTTATTATTATTATTATTTTTTCTTCCCTGTTTTTTAAAAATATAACTATTTAACTGGAAAAAAATGATTTAGTATTCCCAGGTACCTTAGCCCTCTACAAAGGGGTAATGGAACAGCTGAAATGACTGTATGTTAAGGGCAAAAGTGTGCAAGAGGGACTCCAGATTTTGGGTTCTGCTCTAGAGAGAAGTGTCATCTGGTAATCAGTTTTGGAAAGAAGAAAGCAAATGGGAGTAGATGATCTTCTGTCTAGTCCTAGATGGAAATAGACTTTAAGAGTTCCCACCTTAATTTTCAGTATTGTAATCCGTGGGATAAACGCGCGGTACCTTTACATAATCACCAAAAAAGTCTAAAATAAATGTAGGATTTATAGACGGGCTCTTTCCAGTGGGCAGAGAGTTATAACTATGTCTGTGCGTGTGGTATGTTTTCATTAGCAGTGAGTGTTCTTATATAAGGACTATATGGACCATACCACCAATATTAATGCTTTGGGGACATAGAAACGATAGGGAATGGAATTGGGTCAGAACCATTTTTTTTTTCTATCAAAAACCCAGGTGATGGTTTTCCTGTCCTTAGGATTGGCTTCTTCCTGTTTACAGCAGGCTAAATTGCTAAAAGATTGCAATGCCAGAGGACACCGTACATATTAAGAATTATTCTTGGTAAACTTGAAAAAATCAGGTGATGGAGGCATTATGGTGGGCACGGTTATACAACATTCTAGGTTCTCAGTGGTTTTGCAGACCCATTGTACTTAATGTTGGCTAGGAAACATCTGTTCACAATTGGAAGTCAGTTTCGGTTTTTGCATTAAAAACAATGGGAACTTTATGGAGGATGCGGACAACTCTTTAGGATAGAATCTTAGACTGTATACAGAACATCATTTCCAAAACTCCTCATTGGAGAATCATGACAGATCACTTCAACGGGTATAAATTAGGAATGTAAAGGGATCTTACTGAAAGTGACAAAATTTCTATCTACTCTGTTTAGCTGTGCAGAAACTATATACTGTATTTTTGGGAGTATAAGATGGTTTTGAAGAGGTAAATTAAAAAAGTTTTTGCACTCTGCAAACCTCCCCAAAACAGCCCGTTTTTCTCAAAAATTGGCCCGTTTCCCCCCTCCCAAAAAAGGCATGAATAGCCTTTAGGGGGCTTGCAGAGTGTTCCTGGGGGGTGTGGCAAAAATGAGCAAAAAATGGCCCTTTTTTTGGTTAAAAAAAAACGAGGCATGGATAGCCTTTAGGAAGCTTATAGAGTGTTCCTGGGGGCTGGGGAGCAGAGTAAAATTGAGCAAAAATGGGCTCTCTAAAGTTTCCTAGAGGCTCTGCACGGCCATTTTGGTGAAGGGGCGGGGTTTCGGGAGGCAAAAAATACTGTATTCAGTGTATAAGACGCACCCATATTTTCAGCCTCTTTTTTTTTAGGGAAAAAGGTGTGTCTTATACTCCGAAAATATGGTAACTGCGAAGAGAGAAGGAAACTTCAATTTTTTAAAAGGAAGAATGCAGATATGAGCACATTGGATTTTATGTTCTCAACATTTTCCTTTGACCCATGATGGCTAGAAACTTATACTTTGAACTTTAATAACACAGGTTCTTGGTGTTTTAGCACAGAAGTGCCTCAGGGGCTTACATACTGGCGACACATTCCTCTCTATTGCACTAGGCCCTATTTTTGTCCAGAGCTGGGAATAAAAAAACCAAAATTTTTAAGTTCTAACCAGTCTTAACCCCTTGTATTTTGTCTATTAGAAACTTGCTGTGTGCAAGAAATAATACACAATACAGTGTAGAACCACTGTGGCTGATCCAGCAACAGCTGGAGGGCTTTTGATCCTGCTCATTCCTTTTGGTAATAGATATGGAGCTCTTGGTTCACTATTACTTGTTTCAGTCAATGTGTGTGTGTGTCTTATCCCACACACACACATATATATATGTTGTATTTGTGCTGATAAATAAATAAAGGGAGACTAGTATAGATCTATTTCAAGCTATTTAGCTCTCATCAGCTAGCCATACCCTTACTGGGATTCGAACCTGTGCTGTATTGCATCTTAGGCAGATGTCTTAACCATTGAGCCACAGGTGCTCCTCCTTATCAGCTGAAGCCAGGGAGGTAGGTATATATTTAGTGTCACAACCCCTGGTATGCCCCAATGAGAGCTAAATAGCTTGAAATAGATCCATATTAGTCTCCCTTTATTTATTTATCAGCACAAATGTAACAAAGGCAACAGTAAAAATATTGGGTTTCTGTCGTGATGGACTCTTGTGACGAGCCGATAGACAGATAATGGAAGCAGTTAGCTTCCTCCCATAATTGGGGCATACCAGGGGTTGTGACACTAAATTATACACACACACACACACACCTCCAAATTGAAGTGAGTATTGTACTGGTGTATCTTAAATGTTTTAAGTAGCAGGTTAAGGCATATCTTTGCAATGAAACATTAAAAAGCTGATAGCAGCTTTGTGTTGATACATGAATTTTTCTCAGACAAGACTAGTATGTAATACAATCATCATACACTGATGAAAATTTATTTTTTAAAATATATGTGTGTACATGATAAATTACTTTCGTTTCATCATGTGCCCAAATCATAAAAAATCTTCAAAATATGATAGTGTTGACCAAAGATCTGTTACTGATTTGTGAGTTGGGCATGTGTTGACATTTTCACTCATTTCATCCACTTTTTCCCAGAGGAAGCTACTTTATGATATATGCAAATCTTTATTATAGCACCTTTGAAGGCATAGTAAACACTAGCAGAAAATTATAAATGCAATTTACCTGCTGAAAAACCTACGAAGGTTGCTTCCCTGCATTGGCTAAGTCTCAGGTCAGCACAATTGCATCTAAATTATTTTCATTTCAGGGTAATGCTCAAAGAGGTATTTGGGGAGTGGTGGTTGTGTGGTGGTGGTCATCTTTGATATGTGAATCTTGGCCGTGGCACGACAAAACCACAGTCCACTACAGCGCGCCCAATTAAAGCGCGTCGCTGACGTCATCAGAAGCGCGACAACAGCGACCGTGGAGAAAAAAGGGCGCTTTAAAAAGTGCTTTGAAAGCAAGCCGATTCACGTTAAGGTAAGGGTTAGGGTTAGGTTAAGGGTTAGGGTTAGGTTAAGGGTTAGCGTTAGGTTAAGCGTTAGGTTAAGGGTTAGGTTTAGGGGTTAATTTTAGCTTTAGCGCTCACAGCGTGCTTTTTTCGTCGCGCTGTGATGACGTCAGGTACGCGGCTTCGTCGAGCGCGCTTTAGTCGACCGCTGTTTTGTGGTGGAACCAATCTTGGCTACCTTAGTCGAATGTGACTACTCATAGTGAAGCCACAATGCCACCCAAGCACACTTTCCTACACAAAAGTGGATGGTGGCTCTTTAGGAACATGAACCTAACAAACTGCACCTGTGCTTAAGATCAATTTCTGAATAAGATATTCCATGTGCAAATAACAAGGGCTGGAATTGACTTAGGACCATCTACTTGTTGCATTCCCCCCTCCCCCGATAATCTCAGGTTTAGTAGAATTTATTCCCATATAGGTGGGCATGGGTCTAGTCTTAAATATTTCTCTCTCTAGTTCATCTGGGTGTTCCTGTTAAGTGTGCACCTTTGGTCCCACCTAAGACGCTGATCTTGTCAATCAGAAAGGTCAGCAGTTTGGCGGTTCAAATCCCTAGAACTGCATAACAGAGTGAGCTCCCTTTACTTGTCCCAGCTTCTGCCAACCTAGCAGTTCAAAAGCATGTAAAAAATGCAAGTAGAAAAATAGGGACCACTTTGGTGGGAAGGTAGCAGTGTTTTGTGCACCTTTGGCATTTAGTCATGCCGGCCACATGACCACGGAGACGTCTTCAGACAGCACGGGCTCTTCGGCTTTGAAACGGAGATGAGCACCACCCCCTAGAGTCAGGAATGACTAGCACATATGTGCAATGGGAACCTTTACCTTACAGAAAATCAGATGCTGGTGTCATTGTGTATAAATGCAGAACTAGAAGTTATCCCAATTACTATATTTACTTTTTATTTCAGCAAGAATATTTTGGGTATATAGTAATTGATTTAGGGGTTCTATGAGATGTCCCTGCATCATGCTATGCCTTATTACAAAAACAGTTAAGTATCCAACTTGAGGTGGAAGCATTGCAATTTTTTATTGAACTGGAGAAGCACAAACATTGTTAATTCTCTCTGGGATGGGGAAAAATGGACACTTCCCTCCGAATTACTCAGGGGCATCTAATTGTAATGATGGACAGTCCTGTGCTGTTCAGAACTATTTTATCATGTGCTACAATGAATTGGTTGAATTTCCTTTCCTAAATGTGCCACCTTTAGAGAGACTAGGACTCTCCCTTGCTATTAGCCCCATGATAACTTGAAAAAGAATTTCCAACTTGGAAGCAGAACATGGATGTTGAGGGCGAGATGGGAGTTTGTCTTGGAGCATTGCCTGCACAAATAGGATGCTGATTTGGGCATAGCTACAATATAATCCAGCAGAACTCTTTAATGTTCTTTTTCAATATTTTTCAATGTGGACAATCATAGGGCTGATACCATCTCTTGCAAAGATTTCCAATAAATACCTTCGCTGTGCTCCAAAGGTAAACTCCATTTCAAACATATACCTTTCAACTCATCTCACATGCCTGCTAAGCTTCCATAGGAAATCAGCTTCAGGTGTAGGGTTGTGTTTGCAGCCATTTTGAGAAATTGCCTTCAAGTGTTTGAACAGTTCACAATTAACAATGCTTAATCTTGATTTAGTGAAGAAGAAGAAGAAGAAAAAAAGGCAAGGAATAGGAAAACATGATACAACTTCCTATTTTGTTATGGAGAGCTTTTCCCTGAGAATGACCAATGACTAAAAGACTACGTAGTAAGCATGCATAGCACATTACATGCTTTAAAGAGACATTTTGGAAACCGAGCACAAACTTAGTAGCAGAACATGTAAAAATACTTAGGTTTTGCAAGCTACATGTGAATATCGCCCATTTTATGATTTATACGTATGGAAGGCTGAAAACTCTTCTAGGCCCCAGGCAAAGGTTTACCACAATTAGTTTAGTACAGGAAAGTAGATAGCAAAGATCAGAATATTCGATACAGATAGTACTGTATTTAACAACCATAATGGAGTCTGCCCATTAAGAGTCATAAGTTGTAATGATTGTAAAGCAATTCACCCATGACATCAACCCCATCTTTTTTTGTGGTGGTGGTGAAGCAAACTTATTGTTCACCAACTGGACATTTTTGCCAAAACCCAGAAATAAAGCCCCCTTTTATGGCAAAAAAGGAAATTGTAGCCATCTGTAGTGAACATGGGGCACTGCAAACATCTGTAAAGATGGATCAGTTGCCAAAATGCGATCACGTGGCAGGGCACTGGAACGTCGGAACTGGTTTATATCTGCTGTAACTTCAAAAGGTTGCAAGTCAAGGACTACCGCTACTGTCCCTTCCTCCTGCAGTTCGAGATTCTCATTTTCTATCAGCAGGCTGAGGTTGAGATGCTGTATCAAGTTTAGTGTGATTGGTATAATCTTTTAAACTCACCCTTACTCTGATTTATTGACTAATCCCAGTTAAAGAATTAGAACTACCTCAGCTACTTTTGCTCTACAAGTGACATTTGTTACAATTGTACAGCAGCTTAAGTGAAAAGGGCTAGAGAGAGATTTCCGCCATGGAAGAAGACTTAATGCCACATGTCTATGCAATCATGAGTACCTACAGGTGAAACTCGAAAAATTAGAATATCGTGCAAAAGTTCATTTATTTCAGTAATGCAACTTAAAAGGTGAAACTAATACATGAGATAAACTCATTACATGCAAAGCAAGATAGTTCAAGCCGTGATTTGTCATAATTGTCATGATTATGGCTTACAGCTCATGAAAACCCCAAATCCACAATCTCAGAAAATTAGAACATTACATGCAATCAATAAAATAAGGATGGTACATAGAACAATATCGGACCTCTGAAATGCATATGTACTCAGTACTTGGTTTGGGCCCCTTTTGCAGCAATTACTGCCTCAATGCGGCGTGGCATGAAAGCTATCAGCCTGTGGCACTGCTGAGGTGTTATGGAAGACCAGGATGCTTCAATAGCGGCCTTCAGCTCTTCTGCATTGTTCGGTCTCATGTCTCTCATTTTTCTCTTGGCAATGCCCCATAGATTATCTAGGGGGTTCAGATAGGTGAGTTTGCTGCCAATCAAGCACAGTAATCCCACGGTCAATGAACCAGGTTTTGGTGCTTTTGGCAGTGTGGGAAGGTGCCACGTCTTGCTGGAAAATGAAGTCAGCATCCCCATAAAGCTCGTCTGCAGAAGGAAGCATGAAGTGCTCCAAAATCTGGTAGACGGCTGCATTGACCCTGGACTTAATGAAGCACAATGGACCAACACCAGCAATGACATGGGCTTCCCCAAAACACAAACTGGAAACTTCACACTGGACTTCAAGTCTCTTGCACTGTGTGCCTCTCCATTCTTCCTCCATACTCTGGGTTCTTGGTTTCCAAATGAGATGCAAAAGTTGCTCTCATCAGAAAAGAGGATTTTGGACCACAGAGCAACAGACCCAGGTCTGTTTTTCTTTAGCCAAGTAAGACGCTTCTGACGTCGTTTGTTGTTCAGGAGCGGCTTTACAAGAGGAATACGACACTTGAAGCCCATATCCAGGATCCGTCTGTGTGTGGTGGCTCTTGATGCACCCAGCCTCAGTCCACTCCTTGTGAAAGTCCCCAACACACTTGAATGGCCTTTTCCTGACAATCCTCTCCAGGCTGCGGTCATCCCTGCTGCTTGTGCACCTTTTTCTTCCACGCTTTTTCCCTTCTACATTACTTTCTATTAATGTGCTTTGATACAGCACTTTGGGAACATCCAACTTCTTTTGCAATTACCTTTTGAGGCTTTCCCTCCTTATGGAGGGTGTCAGTGATGGTTTTATGCACAACTGTCAGGTCAGCAGTCTTTCCCATGATTGTGATTCCTACTGAACCAGACTGAGAGACCATTTAAAGCAGTGGGTCTCAACCTTCCAATGCCGTGACCCTTTAATACAGTTCCTCATGTTGTGGTGACCCCCAACCATAAAATTATGTTTTCCGTATTTTTTTGAAAATGTGTTTTCTGATGGTCTTAGGCGATCCCTGTGAAAGGATCCTTCGACCCCCAAAGGAGTCCTGACCCACAGGTTGAGAACCACTGATTTAAAGGCTCAGGAACCCTTTGCAGGTGTTATGGCTTAATTAGCTGATCAGAATGGGACACTTTGAGCCTAGAACATTGCACCTTTTCACAATATTCTAATTTTCTGAGATTGTGAATTTGGGGTTTTTATGAGCTGTAAGTCATAATCATCACAATTATGACAAATCACAGCTTGAACTATCTTGCTTTGCATTTAATGAGTCTATCTCATATATTAGTTTCATCTTTTAAGTTGCATTACTGGAATAAATGAACTTTTGCACGATATTCTAATTTTTTGAGTTTCACCTGTAGTATTGAAAATTCAGATTGTGAACTTCTTTGAGCCTACCTAGAATTTTAATAAATTTAAAGCACAGTTACAGCCATGGCAGTTTAGTCATTTGTTATCTACACAAAAGCAGACCTGGCCTGTATCTTTTAACAAGGCTCTGGTTCGGCAGAAGAACTTTAATCTGCAGAGTGGCTTCTCAAGAATTAGTCAAGTAATCAACTACCTTATTTTAGATAGACTCAAGAGGCCCTGAGCCATTAAAAATGTACCCAATTTTTGCACTGCATTCTGACTAAAAACCAAATGATTTTCAAAGAGGGACACTAGAATAACCTCAAATTTATTTTTATTTCAAAAATCTACTATAATTTATCACACTTTTCTACGTTACAAAAAAAAGTTGCACACATTAATACTTTGTTACAGACAATAAGGCTCCATATCAATGTTAATTAGTGGAACTACTGGGAAGGCAGGTATAGGAAGATGGCAGAGTTACTGAGATGAACATTTTTAAAAACACATTTCACATTCAGTTTTTAGGAGAGCAGCAGTATTGCAACAGATTAGCTTCATGAGTACAGTACCTCTTTTTAATATGGCAATTAGAAAAAGCTTTTTCACATTGTTTATCTGGTAGTGGGTTAGAAGGGCAGACTAACTTAGAGATCTCTGCTCTGAATTTAGGCAGTTTAATGTCGACTCTCAAATGTGGTACCAACAAAAAAATATAGCAGGGCAAAAGGGAACCATTAAGCAATTGCTGTTGTGTGATTGGAGTCTGTTTATCTATTCATGCTGCTGGACATCATCCTGTAGCTGCTGTGCAGTTTCATACTACTCTTACTAACAAATGCCAGAGCAAAATTAGCATGGTTTCACTGCCAATCTATGACTCTCTAGGTGCTACTGAAAAATGTCTTAATGTTGAACAGTTAAACAAATTGACAAGAGGCAGCTTGGAATTGTAATTCACAAATCTCCCCTTTGGAAAGAGTTGTGCCAGACATTCCTCATCCCACCACTGCATTGGCCCCGATCAAGCCCCTCACAATGACACACACACAGCTCTACTTGGGCAAGCATACCCCCTGTCACAAAGACAAAAAAAAATGGAGTTACCTACAGCTACATAACATGGAGCTTGGGCTAGAACAAATATAAGAATCTCTTGCATCAAAATGAAACTTGGTCCCTACATTTTCTAAACTTTTCCATTTCAGATAAGAAGTTCAAGTGGTCTGAAAATTGTATCTGAAAAAAAATTCCAAAACCGATTCTTTAGCAGCTTTTTCTTACCTAGTCTTGTTTAGGATGCTAAAGTGCATCTCCCTTTGAATCCAAAGAATCTTCCAGCCCCTGTATAGATTGCATATGTTGAGGAGTTGTCCACTTCATAGAAGTAGACAAGAGTGATCACATTCTAAATAGTAGATACAACAATCATTCAAAAACACTTAAGATGTCCTCATTTGTAAATTTCTCTTCCATGCTGGCTACATTCACACAACCCATTTAAGCTACTTTTTGAATTAATCCATGTCCTTGTACCAAACAGATTGTGCAAATCCAGGCTGTTTGATAATATACAAATTCATCTGTTGGGTCTCATCCTAAGTGTATTGTGTGATGCTCCTTTCTTTAAAAAAAAACTCTCAAGGTAAAACATCTTTGCCAGGAAATTTGCTTTTGAAAGTTTGCTATGACAAAAAAAAATCAAATATTAGCAGCCTGGCACTTATCAAAGTATATGGGGGAGGGAGCTTTATTTTTATCATGTTTGACAGATGGTGATATCAATAATTGGCACAATCACATGTTATGACTAAAAAAGGTGGGCCTTACCCTCTGGAAATAAATGTATGCCCTGGAAGTCCCAAACATGAAAAGTTGGTCATTCTACTGAACCAAAAACAATCTAAGGCCTAAAACTGCCAGGGGCAAAAATAATTATGATTCACAAGTGCTTAACTACTCCTACCATTAGCTGCTGAAGACTAAGGGGAGAGCAGTATCTCCAGTCAGCTAATACTTGACCCTTCCTGGACATTTAATAGATACACTTGGATGAAAAGTAGTGGTTCGCCTACAAAAAAAAATGCCTTATATATAACTTGCGAGGGGGAGGGGGGAAATAATCAGTGGAAGGTTTCTACCTCTACCACAGTCCAATCCCCATGGGGGGATGACATGTCCTCTGGGGAGAAGCTTGTCACAGAAGTGATGCTGGCTCGAGATTCTTCCAAAGGGGAGATCAGTTCTGTCCATTTGCCAATCTCTGCTTCGCTGTTCATGGCCCCCTTCCCACTGACAGCCCCAGGAGGTGCTTCTGTTGGGAAGAGCAGGGCTCGGCTGATTAGCTGCTGTACGACTGTAGCCTGGATGTTTCCTAGCTGAAGAGCCTGTTCTCGGGAGGTGGCACGCAAGCAACGGCTCCCATCCTCTTCATCTGGGCCAGGTGTTTCAGCACCACTTTCTACTTCATAGATAGTGGAGAGGATCTCTGGTGGACATGGATCCCAGGGGAAGGGCAAGCCAGCCCCATTGTCACCTACAAATAGGGCAAGGAGCTTGGGTTGGAAAGGATGGCCCTCAGGATTGGTAGCGGTCACAACAGACACAAAGGAAGTGACAGACAAGAACAAAAAAGAAAAGGGAAAGTGGAAAGAGACTAGATTTTAAAGGGGGGAAAAAAGGAGATGCTTCTCAGATTTGCAAGAAATACATTCCATTGCAGTTATAGTGCCAATGCTCGGCTGATAAATGTTGTGGTCCCAACTAATTCATTTTAAAATGGGTTCAGAGATTGTATTGGGGCATGTCTCCAGTACAATTTTTGCATGCTTGCGTACTGCTAGTTGGCTCCACTGGCTATGAATGGGATCTGCTAGGACTAACTTTTTGGAAGACCTATATATATATATATATATATATATATATATATATATATATATATATATATATATATATATATATATATATATATATATATATATATATATAATATATATATATATATATATATATATATATATATATATATATACCATATTTTTCAAACTATAAGACACACTTTCCCCCCCTAAAAAAGTGGGTGGAAATGTCTGTGCGTCTTATAGACCGAATGCGGCCCTGTTTTTAGCTTCCCAACTCCCCCGCCCTGCATGTCCTGTGTTTTCACCAAAAATGGGCCCATTTTCAGTGAAAACAGGATGCGTGAAGGCTTTGGGAGGCCTGCAGAGTGCTCCTGGGGACTGGGGGGGCACAAACATGATGCATGGGGGGGGTTGGGAGGCTGAAAGCAGGCCAATTTTTGGCAAAAACAGGACAGAGGGTTTTGGAGCCCTGCAGAGTGCTACTGGGGGCTGAGGAGGGCAAAAACCAGACGCGTGAAGGCCAAAAACTATTTTTTTCTTGTTTTCCTCTCCAAAATCTAGGTGCGTCTTATACTCTGGTGTGTCTTACAGTCCAAAAAAATACGGTATATATAAAATCAGCAACCCTTTACTTCCTGAATCGCTTCCCCCCCTAGGAACTGTTCACAACAATCACCTCAAACTTTGTCAGAATCAGAGAGATGCAAAGGTTCTCAGGACTGATTAAAACTTCATTTTACCAGGATCTAATTTATCTATAGACTGCTTGGTTCCAGGTTCTACCAACCAGCAATAATGAAGCAAAGAGAAGTTGAAGGACTTGAGGATTTAATTTGTTTCTCAGCTTCTATTAGCAAACCAATTAGTCTGAAATTATTTATCTTATTATGAATACTAAAGTAGATATCAAAGCTGAATCATTTTTGCATCCACAAACATGCTATGACAGGAAATTACAATGTGAGTTTTCCTCAATGGCCTTCCTGCTATTCCAGTACATCTATGGCCTGAAAAGATCTAGATGCAATTTATCTCCTGTAGAATAATTGTGATTGTTTACTACATTTAAAGACTGAGATTTCATTAAAGGAAATTTGCCTTGGTTAATTAGCAAGGGACTTTTAAGCTAATCAACCTTTTGTTCATTCCAGTAAAGCAGGGTATTCTTAACAAATGGTTGTCTAGACTTCCTGTGATAGAAACATGATAGTTTCAATGATTTGCTTCTTATGTTCAGCTCTTTTTGTTGTGGGGATTTTTTTTCTTAACATTCAATCAAAAATCTATTAAATTTAGCCCTGATTTCTAGGGTATAGACAATAAATGTGCTTTTTATGGCTGGGTTTGTGTTCTCCTAAATGTCAATATGGCATGTTTGGTTTTGGCTTAGTATGTTAATGAATCCACCCAAGGTTAGGATATTTGCCTACTAAAAACAGAAATGTGCATGATTCCAGAGGAATGGTAGGTTCAGGCTGCTGGACAACTTAAATCAAATTAATTGTGAGCCCCATAAAACATCTAACAGCCCAAGCATTTTGTGGAACTCTTAACACTATTATGTTGCTTAGTCCCTGCTCTGCTCTCTAAATCAGAGGTCTCCAACCTTGGCAACTTTAATCCTGGAGGACTTCAACTCCCAGAATTCCCCAGCCAGCTTTGCTGAGAGTTGAATTCTGGAAGTTGAAGCCCTCCAGGCTTATAGTTGCTAAGGTTGGAGATCTCTGCTCTAAATGTTCTCGGAGCCTAATGCACCAAAAGATGCAAAATCCAATGGCATGAAGAAATTGCAAAAAAGAACCTTTATCAAAGGATAATTAAAGAAGTCATCCCCCAGGAGCTCATGGCTGCTGAGCAGGACGAGGACCTCAGGCTATTCCGATGGATCAAACTTTCCTGATACTTATTCATATATTCTAAATAAAGTTTGCTTCTCCCACATGCCACTCATGTATTTTTCCAGTTCATATATAGCAAAATGTTTGCATTCTAGATGCTATTTGTTATTTTCTTTCTTATACCCACAACATCTTGGTGGGACTTCAGAGACAAATCATTACAGCTATTTTATTTGGCACCCTTCTTTCCAAGTTAAAAACTGCAAGTGGTATGGACGGGTAGGTGGAGAAGACAGATTCCCTGGAAAAACAATACAGGCCACATCAGATAGACAAAGTGATGCTTTATTTTACATATTGAAAGGCTAAGAAGAAGTTTATTCCCACCATTACCACCACCACTAAGAAAAGCACTAAAATATACACAACTTTTCCAAAAGAAGTCTGTAAGAAGTTGAGAGAAAAGATTTTAAGACACACAAAAACAAGAAAATGCCCATTTGGCTAGAGACATAGATGGAACAGATACACAAGGAGGAAGGAAGTCATCTCCCTTCCCTACAGGATACTATTGCACATTAACATACCACAGGTTGGCCCATCCAACACAGACAGGGCAGGATTTCTATACATTACCTGCAGCCAGACTATGAGCGGCAGGGAAAGGCTGTGACGACTCTTCTTCATGCCCTCCAGTCTTCAAGGGCGTTGGGGTGAGATGCAAGTGTTGCTCCCAATCCATGGGGATCTTGCCACAGGTCTCCTTGGCGCCCTCAGTGGAATGCTCTTCGCTGTCCAGGGAAGAGAGCCCAGGACTTTTGCCACAGCTGTCAGTTGAATGGAGATGGAAGGCACCGAAAACATCACAGGAAGCTGCAGAGTTGGTCGAGGCTGGGGTTTCTGTGCCAGCATCACCAGAACCTGGTTCATCTGACTCATCTACCGAATGGGGCAAATGGGACTTGGTTGGGAGAGGTGACGTCAAGAGGCATACTGTTTTGGGAAAGCCTGCTTCCTTCAGAAGATCTGCGTCCAGTTCCGCTTCCTCCTCGGAGGACACAGTGGGTTCAGTAGGTGGGTCTCCAAGGACTTCATCTGCTGGCAGGGTCTCTGCCTCATCATCTCCCTTTTCCATGTGGATGCCCAGATCAAGCTCACCAGGAAGGTCCTCCAAGGGACTCAGGAGCTGATGACAAGTTTGTTCCAGTTTCTCATCTGACTTGGACTCCACTCCAGAGCTACTGTCATACTCCCGCAGCTCTTCAGGTGTGCTAGTTTCACTGCTGCTCTTACCTGCCAGATCAGGCCCACTTAAGGTGCTGGATTTGGAAGATGAGCCCCCCTTCTCCGGGGACAGAGCTTTCAGCCCTGTGCTACTTAAGAGCAACTCTGGCATTTCAGTCAACTCAGTTGGGTATTCTTGTAACAACTCCAAGCTCTTCAAAGGCAAGCTCTGAGGTTTGTGCATTGACAGCTGAGCAGTACCACTATTTGGTGAGAGCTCCCCTGAAGGATGAAACAAGAAGTCTGGAGTTTCGTATTGGGTGGCCTCTTCTTGCTTCATGTTACTCATGCATTCTTCTGGAATGACTGCATCGTCCTCAAGTTCTCCAATGGTGGGATATTCATCTAAGCTGCTAGACTGATCATCATAGCCTGCAAAGGGCTCTCCAGGCAACTGTGTAGGAATTGAGGTTGCTGCCACAAACACAGGGAGACGGGTTTGGTACTGATTAGCTGCTCCCATTATTAAATGATCTGCTACTTGGAGAACTTCCATTAGCTCTTCATTTTCAGCATGAGTGGGGACACAATGCACATCATCCACCTGCTGAGAAGGGGCTATTTTCTGTGCAAACTCACTATCTTTAGTTGCAAGATCTAGGGGGCTCTTCAGTCTTGCATTTCCTACCTCTAGAGATGCCACTTCCTTCTGCAGTTCTTCCTCTGAGTTCTGACCCAAATTCAATACCCTGTTCATCATTTCCACCAATTCAGTGCTGTCATTGTGGCCGGCTGCTAGAGATTCTGTTACAGTTTTTAAGGTAGGGTCAAACTGGCTAACTGAGAGAGAGTGCTCTGCTGAAAGACTGGACTCCTCCTGTGGCTCTGCCAGAACTACTAGCTTTATAGTTTGAGTCTCTTCAAGCAACTCAGACTCTAAGGTCAAGGATTCAGAAGAAGGAGATCGCTCAAGCATAGGAATGGACTCGTGTATTAAAATCTGGGAATCCTCAGCTGGAAAGGATGTTGTTGAAATATCATGTACATCAAGAGAAGATGTGTCAGGGCTGTGCAAGAAATGGGGCGGCTCAATAGCCACTGGAGCATCGAAATGAGATGCTTGTTTTCTGAGATGCTCAGAGTCCATGCCTCCTTCTTCATGCCATAAGGTTTCTGCTGGAAAAGTTTGGTGAGAGAGCTCCAACTGAATGGGAGAAAATATTTCACAAGGGAGTTCTGGCTCTAAATTATGTGTTTCATCACTACTACCACAACATACCTCCAGGACATCAGCAGTGGACAAGTGAGGCATCTCACTAACAGAGGATATACCGATAATTTGTGGTTCAGGGCAAACCAGAGGTGCTTCAAGGGGTGTTGGAGGCAGCCCTTCTGAAGCATTTATGTTTGTCTGTTCAGCTCTGCCTTCTTCTGAGTCTCCTGCTTCCATCTGCTCCGTCCCCACTGCTGTTATGCAACAGTTTGCAGTCTCCTGGGAGAGTGGCTGGTCAACAGTTTCTTCTGCTGCTGCTGATTCCAACTTTTCTAGAAACTTTGTATCCTTGTTCAAAGCACTTTCTGCTTCCTTGGTGGTTTTCTTGCCATTCCCTTCCTTGGCAATGGTCTCTTGAGGCTTCTTTTGCGGGGATACTTGCTCACGACTGGAAGGAGTATCTTTCTTCAGAAGCTTCTTGCCTGAAGGAGACAGAGGTTTGGGAGAAGAAGCAACAGCTCTTGGAAGAGTGGTTGGATGGAGACTCCCACCAGTTGCCTTGGCTGGAATTTGGGGCTTACCGGGGTCTGAAATCTTCTTTGTTGCAAGCCTGCTTTTCATAGGTGCAGCCACGTTTCTCTCTCCGAGATTTTGCTCAGATTGTGATTTGGAGGCCGAGTGTTTGGGATGCTTTAAGGTAGGTGTCATCTTCCCAGAGGATTTGGAGCTTGAAACCTTGGCCTTTAAAACTGTGGCAGCTCTAGAGGCATCTGGAGTAAGAAAAGACATTTTACATATTTGTTTGGACTCGAAAAGCTTTACACGTAATCTATGCAGAATGCCTGAAAGCCCTCCAGTAGCCTAAGGCTTGTTTCTAACTACAGCTGCCCTCCTGCTTCAAGGTTCATATTCCCTTGCAACTGAACATGACCTTCCATTTTAGAACTGATTTGTTCATAAAAATAATATAGTGGCCATGCTTCAGTGGTCATTGTCCCTTTCTCAATGGGCTTACCGATGGATGTCATTTTTCGCTCCTTGTACTTGGCAGGCCCCAAGTCCGTTTTGGAATAAGCTGCACTTTTTAAAGTATTTAATGCTGAGTGTGACCTCCCTAACTTATCCAGATGTGGAATATTAACTATTCCACATCACTTGTGGTTTTGCTAGCCAATTGTTATGGCAGTTAGAATTCAGCACGATCTCTTCGGAAGTCACACCAACAAAAGCTGCTACGTGCCCCCCTCAAAAAAGCCACAATGATTGGAAATTATGGAAGCTGAAGTAAAAAACATTGGAAAGCATTAGAGGAAAATGATGAAATGGGAACATAGTTCTAATTATCTAAGGGGTGGGAAAACCCTGCCAAGAACTTACTAGCAGAGGTGGTACTTAGCAGGTTCTGACCGGTTCTGGAGAATCAGTAACGGAGGTTTTGAGTAGTTTGGAGAACCGGTAAATATCACCTCTGACTGCTCCTGCCCCCATCTATTCTCTGCCTCCCAAGTCCCAGCTGATCGGGAGGAAATGGGGATTTTGCAGTATCCTTCCCCTGCCACGCTCACCATGCCATGCCAGTCCAACCAAGCTACACCCACAGAACTGGTAGTAAAAAATTTGAATCCCACCACTGCTTACTAGGTGTTCTTAGCGAAGCTACCCTTTGCCTCCCTGATACTCCATTTGCAACGTAGATTGATCTTAGAGAGTTATGATCCTTGAATTGTATGTTTTGAAAACAAACATCACTGTAAAAGTATTGAAATAACATTTATATAATGACCTGCCTTTAGCCTGATCACTCCCAGTTACATGTAGTATCTAATATTTCTGTGAAATAAGACCTTTCCCATTTAGACGGTGCAAAGTTCAGGTTTTGGTAAAGCATTTGTGTTGGGACCACAGGCTACATACCTCTCTGTGTTGCCAGTGGGTTTTTCTGCTGCTGCGCTGACGTGGCCTGACCAGCAGATGGTGGTGTCGGCTTATGTTTGCCCAGGTTCTTATCATTAGTGGCAGTTCTGTTTAAAGAGGATGCAGTTGAATTCTTTGTTCCTGGCAACCAAGTCCTGAAACAGACAGCAAACAATTATGCACAGCAGAAAACCTTGTCCAAACCCTTAGAAAACATAGAAGGCACAATTGTCTCAGCAATCTGGTGCCTCAATACAAATGCACTCGAAGCTTTTGCCAGTTCAGAGTCTATGAGCCAAGTTTATCCTGAAAGTACCAGCTTTTATCGCTTGCAGTAAAAAGAAAAGGACTACAGTTTTTTTTAAAAAAAAAACCTTCAATTATCTCAGACATTAGATTAAGAACCAGATGGGGTGTTTCCATGTTGGTTAACAGCTTGAAATATACTCCTTCTAGCTGCCCACCTACCTCTTGCATCGGATGGCATCTTCCAGTATTCAAATAAACTGGGGCAAGGGAGAAAAAAACACAAAATAGCAATGGAGCCATTTCCTCCAATTATTTTCAGTATCTGAACTGGAGTCATTTCAGATTCCCTGCATCTGGCATATATTCTAACCTACTCTTATCGCTTTACTGTTCACCCATCTCCTCTCAATCTTTGCTGAGGCTAAAAAATGTGAGGTTGCAGCAATATAATCGGAGTGCATATTCAATTATCTTTAATTTGGAGCAATTAGAATTTCAGAATGTTTGATCTCTGCCCAAACCTTTGTTTCCAACTACATTCTCCGAGACTGGCATTTAAGGCTGGACTGAGATTTCTCTTTCAGAAAACCACCTCACTTCTACACAACTAGCACAACCCCCAATACAGTTCAGGGTGTGGTTTAATCGAGTCTTTCTTAACCTGATGCCCTTTAGATGTGTTAATTACCACTCCAGTTTTGCATACTGATTGAGAATTCTCAGCTATAGTCAAAAACATTTCTGAAAGGCACCAAGTTGCAGGAAGGCTGAATTAGCTAATCTGGTGGGCTTCTCTAAGGAATCCAAATGTGACAAAATTACATATTCCTTCTTTATCAGAATGACTGTAATGCGTTAGAGACTATGAGGCTAAATACTGTACCACTAAGTTAGTGTTTCGCCATTTATTTCATTTATATCTCACTTCAATCCAATTAAGATCTCACACAGATATACATATATATGATTAAATCTTTCAAAGTAAAAAAATAACATAATAGAAAAACAAATATAAACAAAAGTAACTATCAATGGTGTTGGATCTTCAAACATTATATGAAAAAGCTCTGTTTTAACCTGTTTGCAGAAGTCTGTTATAGAGAGAGCTAATCGAATTCTAACCAGGATGCCATTTCAATAGGCTGGGGCTGAGAAGCATTGTGTAAGAGAAGGAGTGGCAGAATATGGGAGCAGAATCAAAAGAGAAATCAGTCTAGATCAGTGGTTCTCAACCTGTGGGTCAGGACCCCTTTGGGGGTCAAACGGCCCTTTCACAGGGGCTGCTTAAGACCATTGGAAAACACATATTTTCAAAAAATATGGAAAGCATAAAATAATCTTATGGTTGGAGGTCACCACAACATGAGGAACTGTATTAAAGGGTCGCGGCATTAGGAAGGTTGAGACCCACCGCTCTAGAGATTCTAGATAGCCACAAACTAAATCCAACTTCCCTTGAATCCCATTAATTTTTATCTACTCTAGGGCCAAAATCGTGCTAATTTTTAGTTGAGTAGATTCCTGTGCATAGGCACAAGCAAAAAATCAGTTTAATTGGAACTTCACATGTGGTCCTGGTGTAATCCTGGTCTTCCTGCCTGACACACTGCCTCCTGACCCCAGCCCTTCTTTCTCACCCCCCTTTCAAACTACTGGCAGCCCCACGTCCCTAATAATGTTGACCACCTCCTAGATTCACATAAGCACCTCTTCCCCAGTCACAGATGCAGGTAGGACAAGGAGCCAGCCCCCAAGAGGCAGAGGCTATGCCCTGGAAAGCATCCTATCCACTTTATTGTCACAGGCCAAAAGGAGTCTCAACTAACATGGCAAGACCACAATATAATCCAAAAGGGTGACTGCCAATTTCATTTGGTCCAGGATGTGATCTAATCATGGCTAAGGGATAATAGAAATTCCCTCTACATATGGACGTCTGCTTTGAGGTCAAACAAGGGCTACCGTATCTGTCCTTCTGCATGTGTAGGGCCTAGAATTTCCCAGGATAACTTCATGATTGCCATGGCCTCCTGGTCACAGAAGTGAAGTTCTTCAGCACTGATGGGTGAAAGAACTCTCCATCATAAGCCTAAGAACAAATCCAGGAGCCCAGCACAGGATTTTGGTGGCAGCACAGTAGCTGGTACATCAGCAACCAATCCAATCTAAATCATAGGCATTCACACCCCACTATCTGAGGAATATGAACTCAGTTTATGTATAAGGTCTCAAGACATCAACACCAGCTTTTCTTTCCAACCATGGGCCCAAAATCCACCAAGGCAGATTTAAGATAGGGTGGCACTGCAGCCTTTGCCTAACCAATCGGAGTTATTAACCAGATATGCCTGTTCATTGGTGGGTTCCGAATCCCGGTGCAACCGGTACAGTGCAGCGGGCCGGGTGTCCACCACATGCACAGGCTCAGCATGCACATGCGTACTTACTACCTGCGATGGCTCCGCGATGCTCCAGCTGCTCGATGGAGCATCACGCAGGTACTGTATGCTCCGTGTGTGTGCGCAGAAGCCCTGATTGTCTCAAATACAGGTAAGGAAGGTGGGCAGGTGGGTGGGCCCTCCGGAGCACCACCAGAAGGGTACCTGGTGCTCCCATCAGGCACCGGTACACCCGTACTAGGGCGTACCGGTTGTACCCTACCCCTGTGCCTGTTGGTCCACCACTAAGTCATGAAGATAACATTAGACTTAGCCTAGATCAGCAGCACTCCAGGCCAGGAACACAACAGTCCAGCTATCTGGGCTCAGGACAGTGGATCCCACCAAACGGAAGCCCTTGCACTGGAACAGCTTATTTAATACTTTTATCCACTGATTGTGGATAGTTAGAGCCCCTCATTAGATTTACAACTGCATCAATGATAGTATGCAATAGTATGTACACTTGTATACTAGACAATTAAGTGGTTTGCCTTGTTATAGAGGTGTCCCTTGGCTTTAACATCAATAAGCTGGCAGCCCTCCATTCGGCTACTAATATGATTTACTCTTACTACATTACTGATCTAAATAAGCTTGTGCACTGTTTGCGATATTCCCTTCTTTATTTCTAATGCTTTTAATTGGGGTCATATCACATTGCTTTGATGTCAAGAGAGACAGTGGTGCCATGGGCAGAGTGGCCCTGCAAAAATCCAGGCTTCTAACAAGATACAGACACGACACTCATATGCTACAAGGACTGATTTAATAGGACACGTGCGTATGCTTTCATATATGCAACCTGACCTGTCTGAAGGAATACATTATATTGATGTACAAACAATTGCTCCCACCATAATTTCACAACTATTCCCTCCACCAAGACTCTGCTTTAAACTTCAAAGTGTACTCCGCAAATTAGCCCAACCGTACAGAACATTTAAAGTCCCAACTCTTTGACTGGTGCATCTGAAACTGATACCCAAAGCCGATACCTGGAAGTTTTAGTCTGTTCAGCTCTGCTGGGCTTTGTTGGAAGTGCTGATGGGAGAAGAAAAAAAAAGGCAACAGCTTTAACAACTGACAAATTGCAATGAACGCATGCAAGGGTTATCTAATGAATGTAGGACAAGGGAGGCTTCCTTTTTCACAGGGTTAAACAGTATCACGTGGCTTTTAGAGAAACATCAGAGAAAATAGGAAGATTCCGCATCCTCAGAATTTAGTCTACCACAGTTTAATGCCGGGAATACTGCTTGCCTGATTACAAGTTAAAAAAGTATCTAGAGATCTAGGAAAAGAGATCTTGCATTCTTCCCAACAGTTAATACTAGATGGCTCTCAATGCTTTTTTCTGAATTAAAAAAAAATCATTAACTTTGGAACATTTAGTACACTTTGAAAAACAGGACTAAAGCCATCCTCAAAAGATGCAGGAATGAACCAAGTCCAGGATTAATTACCCCATGCTGAAAAACAGGCAAAGCATACCTGTGGGCTGTGTGGTCACCTTTGGGGGTTTCGGCTGCACTTCCTTCTCCGCAGCTGTCTTTTCCGAAGGCTTCAGTCCACTCGCCTTGTCCCCTGTTGTCTTTTTCATTGTCGCTCTAGCAGACAAGTTGTCAACGTTACTACTAGTCTTGGATGCCGGCTGCTTTGGCTGCTGCATGTTGGCCTTCCGAGCAGGTCCATTTCCAAGTGTTCTGGAAGCTCCACTAGGAACCGAAGGAAGAGCAGCTACAGGGGCTGCTGGCTGCTTCTTGCTGGGAACCCTGTTTGGTGGCTGGGGGGGCTTGCTGCCCTTTTGCTTGGCAGCAGGGGGACAAGCAGTTGCCACCCCACTGGTCTGCGAAACTGAGGTTCCGCTAGCAGCTCTGCCACCGTCATCCATCTTCACATTCACAGGCTCCAGGCGGGTGGGATGTGTCTGAATGGCTTGGCAGGTTGTAGTTTTCACTTTGGTCCTGAAAAAGAGGAGCACTACCAAGGTGACACAAACCATACCTACTGCTGGACCCCCAAGACAACTCATTATATAAATAGAGAGAGAGAGAGAGAGAGGGAGGGAGGGAGGGGAGGGGGGAGGGAGGGGAGGGAGGGAGGGAGGGGAGAGAGAGAGAGAGAGAGAGAGAGAGAGAGAGAGAGGGAGGGAGGGAGGGGGGGGAGGGAGGGAGGGGGGAGGGAGGGGGAGGGAGGGGGGAGGGAGGGGGAGGGAGGGAGAGGAAGGGAGGGAGAGAGAGAGAGAGAGAGAGGGAGGGAGAGGGAGAGAGAGAGAGGGGGGGGGAGAGAGAGAGAGAGAGAGACTGTGACTATCCTCCTTACCAATTCTGGAAGATGACACTGGATGCAAATGGGATTGAAGTCTGTACTGACAAAACACACAAGGAAATCCAAATACGCCGTCATCTGTTCACTGATACTACTACCCTCACTTTATTGTCAAAGGCTTTTACAACAATATTCATGTCTGAAAGGACGTACAATAATAATAGCTAGGGTGTCACAAAACTCACCTTTTAGGGAGCCCACGTCAAGAGCAAAGCAACTTGCTGTGGCCAAGGTAAACCACCTCATTCAAACCGCACACTGCCAGCAGCTGCATTCCAAAGAAAACCAGATGGACCCAGATCAAGGTACAGTTTAAAAGAGTGAAATTAGATTCCTATACACACTGTTGATTCATTTTCATCTAAAGCATATTCACACTTCTGCTCTCCTCTAAGTATTACTGCCTATAAAAAGAATATGGCAAAAGAAATTGACCCAGCAGTCCTACGATATATACAAACACCAGTGTGTGTGTGTATGGGGCGGTGGGAGGGAGGCAGAAGCAATTAGCTTTCTGAATAAGGAGGCTTTGCCCTTCCAGAATCTACAATGTGATAAAGGAGATTCTGAATGGGAAATGGGAGCTTTTCTTCTCTCTAATTGTTACCCCAGAAAGCATCGATGCATATTTATCTGTGAGAGGTATACAAATTTAATAACTGGCACACAACACAGGTTCCTTAGATTAGTGTTGATCTTACTTATGCCCCTATTATCTCTGCCAATTTGTGAATTGTTATCTATGAAACATCAACTAATTACAACAAGAATCAGAATCAGCAACTATTAGATTCAGGCTACATTGAATGCAGAAAGGAGTCCAAGCCACTAACAGTATATGCATATACACTGCTTGGAACTACTACTACTCATAGAGAGACAGAGGCATCCCTGCAAAACTTACAATAATACATCACATTTACCATATATCCTATCTTTCCTTTCAACACAAATCACTCCAAGAGACGGTTTAGGAGGACAAGTTTCCTTATTAGTCTCTAATCTAATTTGGTTTGAGGATATAATAAGCAAGGCAGCAGTTATCCAACACGGAAGGTCAGGTTTGGAAGAGACCACCCTTATCCCATGCAGTCTCTCATCCAATGCATGAATTAACAACGACAATATCCCCAACAGGAGATTATCCAGCCCTTCCCTTGCTTAGCAGCTTAGGAAATTTTTCTTGACCAAAATCTATTCCCATATAATTTAAACCATTCTCTTGTGCCATGTCTTCTGGACCAACTTTACCTGTTCCATATTCTATGTGACTGGCATTCAGATATATATTTCTATGTACTCTGTCATCCTTCACTATACTCCAATTTCCCCATCCTGTTTCCCTGAAAATAAGACCTCCCCGGATAATAAGCCCAATCGGGCTTTTGACCGCATGCGCTAAAATAAACTCTCCCCTGAAAATAAGCCCTCCCCAAAAATATTGCAACACAGCAGCACCCATGAGGTGACCACGCTTGCTGCCTCCTGCACCTCAAAAATAATAAGGCGGCCAAGCACTTATTTCAGGGGTCAAAAGAAAATAAGACCCTGTCTTATTTTCAGGGAAACACAGTACCTAAGTGTAACACTTTTCATTCGCATTGCATGGCATGGAGCCTGGATATTTGAGAGACCACTTATCTCCAAGTTTCGGCCTGTCCAATGCAATGAAGCAGAGCAGGAGCACTCAGGTCTCCTCCATTAAATATGGTTATCTTGTGAGACTTACGAAGTGGGCCTTCTCTGTTACAGCCCCCATCTACTGGAACAGCATTCTCCTGCCCTCCCTCCCAAGAGACAAGGATGGTTTTCTCTCTCTCCTGGGAGTCTGGAAAGCCTTAAAATCCTGGCTCTGGTCCCAGGCCTGGGGTTGACAGTTCTCATTGTTAATGGCTCCTCTTTTGTTTTGTGGGTTTTGCTTTGTGAATATTCTATCCTGGGCTGCCTTTTGATTTAACATTTCTCACCGTTTATGATTTTTAAATTTTGTATGTTGCCCAGACTCCACTAGAGTTGCGCAGCCAATAAATTTAAATAAATGTGTTTCTACTGAAATTTATTTTTTGGATTTCGCCCAATGTTCCATTGTACTAGATCCCATTCAGTCTTGAAATTGTCCTCCAAAGACTTTGCAACCCCCTAATATCATCTGCAAAGATAATAACATTTTAAAACAGTCATTAAATTATGAATATATTCAATAGCAAGGTGCCTAAAACAGAGCCCTTTGGTATGCCACTCAGTACTTTCTTTGATGTGTAAATGTTCAACATCTCTAGTATCCATTAAACCATAACATGGTCCAACCCATATTGTCACCTTCTCTCCTAGTTCATGGGAAATTGTGTTGAATAAAGTTGTCTGGTTTTACCAGAATATCTCTGGGCTCCTTTGGCCCATCATCCTAGTAAAATCTTTTTCAAAAAAGAATACAAAGGGTTGCTAACTACTAATATGTGATCTAGTAATTGCCATGCCAAAGCAAGTACCCAAAGTCAACCTGGTAACCCAAGGGCAACACTTATACATCTAGGACTATCCACAGGAGAACTACACCACCCCTGGTTTTCTTTATTTTCCCCAATTCTTATCTGAGTGATCAGCCTCATGGTCTTGTCAGCCTGCGTACCCAAGCATTTTGAGATCATTAATAGCAACTGTTAGTACACCACACAAGACGATTTCCTGATGTTCATGTTGTGTAGTTAGATGTGTTTGTAATGCACCTTTCACTGTTTCCAGCCAACCTGGCTACCTCTAGAGAAAGGATGTGCCGAGGCTGAAGAAAGCTGCTGTGTGAAAAGGCATCTGGCGAATGTACCAGTGGCTGAAGGAAACCGGTTATGTAGTTAGAAGGTAGAAATTTAAGAAAATTCACAGGAGAGCCTCCTCGGTGTACAGGATGTACATGTAGAAGTTAGAGAACATCACATGGAAATGCAATTTTAATTCACATAATAAAGCTTTTTATACACATAGTAAACCAGGATCACAAAATCCCATCCCTTCCCCCTTGCTTGATCAAGAATGTATTTTATTCCCTCCTCTGCCCAGCTGTTGAAATAGTTTACTTAGCTATCCCCTTCAACCATGACCTTTTTGCAGGAGAGGCCCTTGTAGCTTAGAGTTGTGAAGGATAACAGAGATAATAGAATGCATGGGAATAAAAAGGGAGGCAGCTGTTGTGGTTCCATGTGCAGCTGGAGTTGGAGGAGGAAAAGACACTCATGATTGTTCTGCCCATTACTGAACAAGATAACGGGGAGCTGACAGACAATTTCCGTAGGAAAGAGATAAGCTGAGAACAAGTTAATTGTAGGTTCCTATTAACAGTTATGGTGAGAACAAAGGGGCAGTAAAACAAACATCACTGTGGTCAAAGACCTAATTTATGGCATTTTATTTTGTTTCTATAGTCTGTGGAGAGTCTCAAGACACCCAGGTCATGGTTGTGTCTCAAAGATGCTTTTTCAAAAAGCAACTGGACTTTTTTTCTCCTCTTGAGGAACAACAAAATGTTTTGTTTCTCATCCAAGAAACCTCATCAGTAGTGATGATGGTGCTGGAGGGGAATGGAAGGATAGGTATGATTTCTATACCCATCCTATTTTTATAGTCTCAACAACTTCAGAATTGAAGAAGCTTGTTGGATGAGAAGCAAAATGTCTTCAAGAGGGAAAACAAAGGAAGTCCAGTTGCCTCTTGGAAAAAAGCAGCTTTGGGACAACCATGACCTGGATGATTGAGAATCTCCATAGATGTAGTCTCAACAAGTGACTCTGGGCAGCACACACCACAAAAAAAATTAAAAACAATTCCACTGGAGGCCCCAGGCTTGGCATACAGCCAAGGCTTCAAGGCCAGCATGGACAGACAGGCTTATCCTAATCTCAAAGGGGAGAATGGGGCTGCAGTAGAGAAGACAAATCTCCCGGGACCCATAACAGATTGAGCTGGACAGAAACCAATCACTGGGAGAAGATGGACCTTTAGGTAACCCATTCCCAAGCCATGAAGGGCTTTAAAATAAATGATTTTATTTGTGCAAATAAAGTGTGCAAATAAAGTATTGTTTGTTAGCTCCCAGTTATCTATCCCAAAACCTTGAATTGCACCTGGAAGCAGACTGGCAGTCAATGTGGCCCAAGTAGCAGGGGTGTGTTACATATGTTGAATATCTGACACCATTCGCTACCCATGCAACTGCATTCTGCGCCACCTGGGAGCTTCTACATCCTCTTCAAGGTCAGCCCTATGGAGAGCACATTGCAGTAATCCAGATGAGAGGCCACACAGGCATGGGTGTCTGTGAACAAAGCTGTACAGGGAAAAAAATTGTTTTAATTTTGTTTCCTTGCAAGAATCCATCCTAAGCTTATCCAAGGCTTAGAACATTGTTTCTCAACCTTGGCAACTTGAAGATGTCCGGACTTCAACTCCCAGAATTCCCCAGCCAGCATTCGCATTCGCTGGCTGGGGAATTCTGGGAGTTGAAGTCCAGACATCTTCAAGTTGCCAAGGTTGAGAAACACTGGCTTAGAGTGTACGTGCTTTGGAACATTTTTTTCCTGCCACACTTTATTTGCACAAATAAAGTCATTTAATCTCTAGTCTGTGTTAATTGGCTTTGCAAACTGGGTCCAAAAGCCCACTTGGGAGAACACAGCTACTCAACGCCATGATGGAACAAGGGCATTTGCTCGTCTTCAGTTGCCTCTACTAAAGAGTCAGCTGAATCATCTCATCCATTTGTTTGGTTCTTGCAGTGGAAACAACTCCCAAGCATTAGCTCTTGTCTTTTTTTTTAGGGGGAGGGTGGAAGTGGAGCAGATGCGAAACAGAGCCAGAGTGCATTTAGTGGATCTCTGCATCATTTCCTCACACTTCCAAGTCACAATCAATTGCAATATCTGTGTTGAACTAAGTTTTATAACCTTTCACATCATCTGTTGCCAGCAGCTGCACTTGGAAACCATTTTCTCTTTTCTACCACTATCTAAAATCAATTGTTTGAACACTGCGTCTCTTTTCCATTTGCCCATCTTCTTGACCTCATCAACGCTTTTTTAAAATCATCCAGTTTCTTTGGCAACAAAAGTTAGGGCAGCTTTCCCCAACCCAGTGCCCTCTAGAAGTGCCAGCTGGAAAATGGGAGGTTAAACATCTATCCCCAAAAAGCATCCATTTCTCTTAACCATCAAAAAAAAAAAATTGTTTTAGAACAGCTCACTTCATTTTAAAAACTGCTAATTCATCAAGAGCCTCATTTTGCTTCAATTCTACTCAGCGTGCCATTATTATTACTACCACAGCTTAGCTGCCCTTACTCCATCTCAGAAGAACAGGGGCTCTTTATCTTTATTTTTAATACAAAATGTTCACATTTCCCCAGCTTTAATGGCAATTTTAAGACTAGAAGAGCCTTTATATATTTCTCTCCCAGAAGACCACAACCCCTTTGTTTAATGGAAGCTGCAAGAGCCCATGTGAAGATTTTTAAAAAAAATCAATTGGCTGTTGGTGAATGAGCAAATAACAATTTCGCTCAGCTTGTTTTTTTTTAACTGTGGGAATATACATATATATGTATGAGATTTACTCAAAAGGAGAGGAACAAAAAATAACTATTCTATCCAACAAAGCAGCATAGGGGCGAGGCTGCCGCCCATTACCACCGCGTAGACCCCTCCCTTAACAAAGAAAAGGGACCGGCGACCGCGCCTCTAACCCCCCCCCCCTCCCAGACTCTCAATGGAGACACTTCGAGAGATGGGGACTGTTCCGGCGGTCCGGCTGCTTTTATTTCTCCGCCAAGAGTCTTCCCACCGACCTCCATTCCCCTTTCAGCACTTATCGTCTGAATCCCGTTTCCTAAAAATTACCCCGGATCCATCCAACAAACCAGCCACAAACGCAGATGGCAAACAGAGACAAGCCTCCTTTTTAAGTTCAGCAGGGCAGCAACCAAGGCAGGCAAAGGCGGGATGGAAACTGACGGGGTTAAAACGCGATTCTTCCCACCCCCATCCACCCACCCACCCACCGGGGTAGCCACAAAGGAAAGCGGGGTTCGTGGCCAGAAGAGACTCCGGCTCCTTTTCCTGACTTTCCTTTCGGCCGGAAGGCAAAGAAGCCGTGCAAAAACTGCCCGGTTTAACAAAGCCAACAGCCCACCCCACCCACCCAAACGAGGCGCGGCTCGGGCTCTCGCTGCACCTGCAGGCGAGTCGCCTCTAGACGCGCGGCCGCCGCCGCCGCCTAATTCCCTCAGCCACGCCACCCGCCCGTTCCCCCCGCTTCCCACAAGCGACTCCCCGAAAGCACCAAGCCAGGGGGAGACAGAAGGAGTCACCCAGCGTCCTTCCGTCCCCCCCCCCCCCACTCGTGCTTGCAGTTCCTTCGGCCCCGGGAACCGCCTCGCCAGCCCCGCAGTGTTTCGGCATCGTCCCCCAGCCCCAGTGCATGTGTGGACGGCTCTTTACCTCGCTCGCCTTGCGCCGGGGAGCAGCGCTAACCGTCCGTGCAGCGCAGACCGAGCGCAAACTCTAGAATAAGAGGCCGGTCGGTGCCGCTTGCTGGTGCCGGCGGCCGCTCGTACAGGGCGTGTGTAGAGGACGAGCAACAGCGCCACCGCCGCAAAGTAGGCAATGGGCGTGAGGGCGGGGAGGGGGGGGAGCAGAAATGCCCAGCTCAGTTACCTGGCCAGCCAATGGCAGTTGCCGGTTGGTATTTGGAAGGGATGATGTCACTCCCGCGAAGAGGCCGGGGCTGAGCTGATCGATTGTCTCCGGCTGCAAGAGGCAGCTATTGTACCCCTTGCCCCACCCCCACCCCACCCCAACTAATGTGGCAGCTGGTTAATAGATCAATTCAGCCGGAGGGGGGGAGGAGGGAGGGGGAGAAGAAGCGAGGGAGTGAATTAACCCTTTCGCTGCCGCCGTTCTATGAGGCGACCTCTGAAGACCCCTTAACCTAACTCGCGTAGGAAATATAGGTCGGGTTCACGCACCCCGGGGGACGTTCGCGGCGGTCTGTGGCTAGGAGTGTGAAAAGGATTCCTTGCAAAGGACCGGAGGCGAGGAGGGAGGGGGTGCCCCTGTTTCGCAAGTCCCAAGAATAAACCAGCTTCAGGGGTTCAACAGGGGCAGAGCTGCGTGAGGAGGCTCTACTTTTCCGGAGGGGGAGTTGAGGCTCGGCCAAAGAGCTCATCTGATAGGCCGGGCGGGATCCTAGGTGAATCTGTATCCAGGCCCTCAGGATATTGCGGGCGCCCTCACGCCTAACCATTGCTCTTTTTTCTTAGTATATATTTATCTAAGTTATTTCTCTAATTTAAAATTCCCTCATGAGAAAAGTGAGGTGCCCAAAACAACTCCCACCCCCAAAGACATTCCACCGAAAGTAATTCTTTATTAAAGGGGCTTTATTAAAGCCCATAAAATACCTTTATGGGTATTTACTACAATCCTGTTGTTGTATGCATAAGTCCTAACTTGCCTGGTTACCATTTGATTGGTTATTTGCCATCAAGTCGTTGTTGACTCTTAGCAACCACAATAGATAGTCTCCCAGAGGATTTGTCTCTTACCTGGTCTTTTAAGTCTTCCAACAGTGATGAGTATGAAAGATTGCCTACCTTTAATTGGTAAAACCCAAAGTATTCCCTCCAGCCGAAAGGCAGCTTTAGCTTTCAACAGCTTTTAGTCTTTGAGAGTTCTAGGAAAGAATCTGGGAAGAACAGCTGTACTTGATTATTTTCATAAGTCAATAGCTTCCTGTACAGACTAAGCTACTGTCATTTGGAAAGAGAGTTGTGTTGTCTTCCATTTCCCCCTTCCTGTATTTTTTTTTGGAATTAGCACAAGATAGAAACCCATGATGAAGCAAATGTAATGACTTAAAATTAACCATTTTAATCAGCTAGAAATTTTGTCTGTTGTTACTAAAATGTTGCCTTTAACTTGTAGGAAGTTAAAACCCACCCCTCTATTAGAAAATGAAATATCTTAGGAAATATTAAAAGGGCAGAATATTTCCTCTAAAATGGAGGCAGAAACTCAGCTCTCCCTTCCCCACCTTTGTCAATGGGCCATTAAGGCCTGAGCCAGTCTATTCTACATAACAAAGATCTATCCTTTCAGGCAGACCCATCTAGCAAACAGAAACTCATCATAAGGCACCTGGGAAAATTACATCAGCCAGCAAGGCAAACAAGCTTGGGTCTCAGGATAGCCTACAAAGTTAGCTAAGACACCCCCCCCCTGTCCCCTGGGAGTCTGACAACCAATCAGAATACATTTCTTCCACAGGAAGGGGAAGCTCTGGGGTGGGACCCAGAGAGGGCATAAAATCAGGGCACTCTCAGCAGCTCTTGCTTTTCTGTTTAGAAGCTCAAGCCATGTGATTCTGTCCACCATTAAACCATCTTTCCAAGCAGCCTCCATGTTTCCAGTGTCTTTTTCCCCACTTGGAACTGAACCCAGAAGGACTTTTCTTCCAACAGACTGAAACTCGAATCTTGGTGACTCTGTGAACATGAATGACCATATAATGTTCTTGGCAACAGGAGACAGAAATGTTCACCAGTACCTTCTTCCAAGTATTTTATTTTCAGCTTCCAAGTCTAGTCTCTGACTGAGATTCATGGTAGCCTCTCATCCCTGCTGTTCTGATCTAATCAAATTTGGCTAAGAACTGCTACCTGTTGTTACCTTTTTAAAGGCAAAGGTAAATAATGCTAATTCTGAAATGGCAAGTCTACATTTACTTACTCATATATATATAGAGAGAGAATTTTTCACTTCTGAAAATGCATGTTCTCTGTGAGCTTTCCAGGGCATTTTACTGATTTCAGGTGGGCTTTCAAAGCAGATGTCCTGCAGCCATCTTTTCTTTTGGGTCTTTGGCCTGACACACTTTCTATTATTCTGCTATGCATTTTCTATTGTGGGAAAATGGGAGGGGGGATTGCAAGGAGTCACATATTATGTAGTCACAACAAAATTCTTTCTAGAAAGCCAAGGTCATCCTTTGTCTCTGCACCGCTGCATCTGACCGGAATTGATTGGGTGGAACTGCCAGCACGGCAATGGGAGTGGAAATGGGAGTGGCAGTGGGAGATTGGACCATGGGATGGACTTGTGGATGTGGGGGCAAGATCTTGAACTTTCAACTGGGTGGGGAAAACCGGGAAGCTTTCAGGTTTGGGTTTTCCCAGATGTGCGAACATGGCTCTCTTAATAAATTGGAACTTTGAGCAATATGTTTCCTTGGACTCTGATTTACTTTTGGATGCTATTTGGAATCCTGACAGCAAAACTTGAATTTTATCAGATTTAATACTATTTCTCAAGAATTACACACAAGGCTAATTATATCAACAGTGCCAAATTCAACTGTTCTAAAACGTTCCAAGTTTATTTTTACTTATATTGCCTATGTTTCATTTTTCACAGATATTTTTAATGTGGTGTTTTTTTCCCCACTGCAAACATTTACATAAGAGAGAAGGGAAATATATGAATGAGCAGAAATAGAGGCAGATATGAAACCAGAAGATAACAGAAAACATGTTAACTATTGACAGAATATGAGTGAAATTACGCATCTTAGTAACCCAGAAACTAAGATGATTCTCTTTCTTTAAAGTTAGCAGAAAGGAAGACATGCCAGGGATGTCAAACTCTCATCATGGCAGTGTCACGTGATGTATCGGGACTTTTCCCACCTTCACTAAACCGGGCATGGCCAATTGCTTATTTATCTTAGAAAATATCCTGATCTTCTTTTATAAATAATATATATTTATATATATATATCAATATTTAATAATATTTATATGTAATATAGAAATAATATATAAAAATATTTATTTTTGTTGAAATGGCAAAATAGAAGAGTTAATGAAAATATCTTTCAAAATTGCTTCTTAAAATTATCTCACTGTTTGGAAGAAGGTCTAAAGCATAATATACATTATATCAATATAACATTATAATATCTGACTGTCCTTCAACCTCACCTAAAAATCTGTCAACTCTTGCAGCCTATTGGAAGAAGAGAATCGTTGAGATATTGCCTCTACAAGGACAGGACAGGGAGCAATATCCCAGGAAGTGAAGCCCCAGGATTTGTATAACAGGGTATATAATACTATAATTACTATAATATAACAGATGTGTTTTATGCTATAATTCCTGTTGTAATTGGAGAAGGGAGGGCGGTTATGGGAAGAAATGGTCTGCATGCAAAGTCAGGACATAGAAAGTTGGGGCCTCTATGTTATGATAGGTGAAACCGCCTACTAAAACACAGAGAAAACTTTGCCTTTCGTTTGTTTTATTCCCTCTTTATGATTCTTGAGATAGTTTTGATAGCAAAAAAATAGTTTTCACAAGTTCTATTAGCACTCTTAACCAGATCTCAGTCCTAGAGTGAATAAATAAAAGTTGTCTTTCCTGAATGATCATGGAGATCAACACGCAATATCATAAATATAGCTTAGATAAAGAACTCAGCAAAGGACAGTGTTTGGGATCATAGACTGAAAATCCTTGGAGATCTGCTGTTCAATTGAAACCAGAACTTTTCATGTTGGGACTAATGGGCAGATAATTAGAGTTTTTTTTAAAGGTTGCTTTTACATACAATCACTGCTAGAAGATTATTATATGCACAAAAATGGAAAGACTGAAATATTCACAATACAGGAATGGCTAACGAGGATGACAAACTTATGAGATCAAGAAATTTAGTTGCCTGACTAGGGAAGGGACAATAAGTATATTTATTTGTGACTGGAAACCACTTATTGGCTTTTTGTTGAAACAAGAAAAAATGAAGTAGTGATTTATGGATTTGATGATTGGAAAAGGTAGACTATAGAAAGAAGCAAATTTTGCTGTAATCAGAATTCTCTCTATACCTTCTCTATAGAGAAAAGGTATAAAGGTATTTGCAATGGCTGTTAAGAAAATCAGAAACATCTTCTTTATAACTTTCCTTTGTCTTCTCTCTCTCTTTCTTTCTTTGTACATTTTCACATTATTTTTCTTCATTTTTTTTCTCAAAATTTGAGTTGTTTTTATTGTTTTAAAAAGCCTTTAGTAAAAATTATATATATATATTATATAATATAATCATTTATGCCATCTTTCCCTATCTCTTCCTAATCCAAGAAGTAAAGGAAAATTTAAAATTTAAAATTCATAAATGATTTACCCATGTAAACATTATCTATTTATACATGTCGGTTTCTATGTTGCATTTAGTAAGTAGGATTGCTCTGAAATTATCTTCACAACATCTCTTTGAGGTGAAGATAATATTATTCACCCAACCTCTATCTTTATCCAACAGTTTAATCATTATACTAAATGAACAATGAGGGACAACAGAAACATTGATCTCTGTAGATTTTATCAGAAAATAATCCTGCTGTGATTTTTTTTTTTAAAAGATGTCGGGTATAACCTCAACTCATTCCTATGTTTTTATTATGTTGACTGGAATTGACGGGATCTTGAGTCAACAAAATTTGCCAGATGACATCTTTTCCAGCCTAGTATTTTTCAATTATTTTTCCACAATTGAGAAAATATTAAAGAACTTTGGTAATTGTAACACAGTAGGGACTATATACAGCTGGTATTAATAGTGTTGGGTGGGGGTGTGCTCCATTATTATTGATCCTTCTAATCTCAGGCTAACTGTGTTAGGACATACCAGTAACTATGTTTTCTTAGAAATAGGGTTTGTGGGTCTAATTTACTAGCACATGTGTATATGTGCATGTCTGCATTCTGCTAAGTACAAAGCACAGCCTACCTACAGAAATGCAGCAAAATGAATCCTACAAACTGAGGGCTGAACTAAAAAAAAATATTGTTGAACCTGCATCCCTGATGCAAACACATTTAAATCTGACTTCCAAAAGCACAGGGTTTGGCTGAATACTATGCAAAGTTGCCTTTGAATATTCCAACTCATGAGGATGCTTTACTTGGCAATACTCATCAGCAGGTTTGTTTGTTTTTCCAAATGGGCATTGTTTCAACAATTATGCTTCTGCCTTCTGCTGCTGTGCTCCCAAATGCTGAGGGATTGCTCAGTTAATTATTCAATACCTGTTGATGCTTTCTGTAAAACGAGGGGTGTGAGGAGTTTATCTGGAAGGAATCAGGAATTCCTTGCTCTGCTCCAGATATTCAGAAGTATTTTACTTCTCTCAATGTTCTTCTTTAAGGGGTTGTATATCTTCCACCAAAAGGGCAGGGGGAGGGACTTGACAATGGATGGGCTCCAGCAGGAGTCTAAAAGCTTGAAAGACTAAAACTCTGGTCACAGTGACCGACTCAGATTGGATCCTACAACATTATCCTGGGACACTTAAATCTGCCTTCATTAGTGGACATGACAATGTACAGAATTATAGCCATATTCATTGAAACAAAGGATCAGCATAGCTTTGAATAAAATATATTTTAAAATAGCAGAAGCATTCCAAATAAGGCAGGTCCTGCCTGTTCCCTTACAGAGTTGGGGGTGGGGGAATCCAAAGTACAATTTCAATGCAAGTAGCATAGCAATGTTCATTCCTAACAAGCCCAAGAATAGTCAGCTACTTGTACTATAACCATCTCTAAAGTCATTTTGAGAGAGTTGCAGATCATCAGAATTGATGGTTCCAAGAATCAAAAACATGCTGGTGCCTTCCAAGTGACTCTCATTTTTTCCTTAATTTTAAGCCCTACAACGAAAGGTGGGGTTGTTTTTTTTTGAGGACTGACACATAAGCCACAGATCAGCCATGTGATGCCTGCACTCACCATGGTATGTGACTCCTGCTCCTAACACACATAGTCCATGGGACTAAACTAAATAAAAATTAGTTTTAATCTTAAAATAAAAGGCCAAAATAAAGAATGTCAAAGTTTCAGGTTGTCAGCAATAACACCCTTTCACAAGGTTTTGTAATCTCACTAGATTTGAGCTGTGCGTATATGTTCATGTGTATACCTTACAGCCCATCCTGGAGGACCATTGGTGGCTCCACAATCTCTTGTGCTATTCATTTTGACTCGTAATTATGATGGAATACATTTAGTGGGCATCATATACCTACAAGTGATCAAGCGAAATCAAAATCCATAAGATGCATCCATTCCATTGTCTATCTCTGGCCTAAGATTGTTTTGGAAGCATTACATCAAGCCCATTTTGAATATCATTTTGAAAGGGAATTATCCTGTTGTTTTTTTCTGCTACAAAGCCTTCTATCAAGCAGGAAGGGTCATAAAACAAGAGACTAAAATGAGAAACACTGAACTATCACTGTAGCAACTCTTAAGATAAAATAGGAATAAAAGCCTTGCATACAGAAGGTAATGCACAGAAGGCTTCATTATGAAGCTATAATAGCCATCACTCCAATCTATCGTTGAAGCTTTTCTTTATGCAAAACAAACAAAATTAAAAAAAATCCATAAAATAATCTTCAGAGCAGAGTACTTTGCTGCACGTATAAATATAGGTTTTCCTAACTGTCCCAAAATATCTCAAGTGCCTTCTAATACTGTGCCCTGATTTGTTTTCTTTCAGCCTTCCTTTTGCTGTTCACCAGGAACAGAATGGGAATAGGATGTTTGTTTTTAAAAAAGTGCTTTTGGTAAAGGGCAGCCCAACACATAATTCTTTGTGCAACTATCATCTTTGTACAAACTTTCAAAAGCAGAGAGTAGAGTGGCTGCACATATGGAACAATCCTCTTTCAACTCTACTTCAACTCATTTTAAAACGTGCCCATAAAGTAATTTCTTTTGTCCTCTCTTTGAGATTCATGAAGCTTAAAATCTAGACTGGCAACAACAGCCTGGTAGCCTAACAGAGTGCAAACTAGAGAGGACTGAAGAAGGTGGACCATGGATGAGCAGTGTCTTTATACGGATTTCCCTTCCTGCTGAGTCATTGCGTGTGGCTCCTTCCTGGAAACATCTTGCCATTAGGGGGCACTGTGGGCAGTCAGGAAGGCAGCCTTTGGATGTAAAGATGGGCAAACTAGCAAGCCGGTTTCAAGCTAAAGGACAAGGAGGAAGCAAACCAAGGAGCAGAAGAAAACAATAGTGAGATAAGGGAGAGAAAGACCCAACCGCATCTCTTTCCGGCCAGTGGGTCAGAAAAGTCACAGGAGGCTGGAAGGGCGGAGGCAGGGCAGGGCAGGGAATACATGCTGTGTTATCTGAGTTTTGTTTCTCATCTCCTTTTAATTTCTTATCCATTAAGTTGCTTTAAGGTTTTATTGCCAGATCTCAAACTCATCAGAATTGTGGTCCTTTTGAGAGACAACTTATTCCACCATAGTTGATTCTTATCTAACTTAAAATGTACTATTTCCCCCGAATTCTGGGATCTTGAATCTGTCAAAACTGCCCAATTTGGGATTTAGCAACCTGAACCACAGCCCCCACCCCATCCCCAGCTACCGATAGTGCATAATGCTGTGCTTCCTCAACCTTTCCAGCATGAGAGCCAAGAAATCCAAAAAATAAAATAAAATCAGAAGTCTTTGATCTTCTACTACTATAGTAGCATGAGAGACTCAGTCCCAGCCTGAGCCTGGCTGGACTGAATTGAGAGACTGAAATCAGTGCCACGCGATCCGTTCCCAGTCACTGGATAGCCATACTCCCAACATAGCCCAATGCATTTTCCAAATACCGAAGGGTTAGGCCAATTCCAAATGCCGTCTTGTCTTCCGGATTTGCATTCAGGGAAGCAGAGCAACTACAGCATGTCTTAGCTTCATAGATCAAGCAGGGGGCCTGGATCGTGATCCAAAGTCATTTGGGAACTCCGTCAGAGCCATCAGCAGAGAGGTCGGCATGCCCCATCATTCCAGGAATTTGTGAATGTCCCCATTCAGCTGATACCGGGGGCCCATGGCAGCTTCACTCAGCAGCGGGCAGTGAGCTGCCCCACACTGGCAAGTATGGATCATCATGACCTTCTTGGTGAAAGTGCTCCCATCAGGACAACGGAAGGGTACATTTAGTGTACGAGTGTGCAGGGGTACACAGCAGTGGCCATCCAGGCAGGACCCACAGAAACTTGGCTGGTAACGACGTGGGCTCTTGCAACCGGCATGACTGAATCTCACCGGCTCTTGCACTTTGTGTGTCCTCAGACATTTCTTGCCTTTCTATTTAAAAAAAAAAAGGGGGGGGGGAGAAAGCATTTAATGCTACCCATCTAGTCCTCTCTTGGGTCCAGACTGCTATGAATTAGTACAGCTTTCCCCAGGGTAGTGCACTGCGGCAACCCATCCAAAACTCCCTGCAAACATGGACAGTAAAACTCTGGAGATATTGTCCCAAATATCCCTGAAGAAAATCAAAGTACAGAACATTTAATTAGGGTGCCTGAAGTGAGAACCACAGATCAGCGTTAGTTAGGGAATGCTGACTTCTATTATTGGACACCCCATTCCTTACCCAGAACTCTTCAATACCTGCCTGCATGAAACGCATTTTTTTTTAAATTAACATATACATTCCCATTATGATTTCCAGAAACTGGGTTATAATTGTAAGGTCTCTTCCCCATTTGGACTGCAACTCTTGTCAACTGCACGCAGCACAATCTATGGCTAGGATCAGGGGTGGGTTTCAACCGGTTCGCGGCGGTCCCTGCGAACCGGTTGGTTGGCGAACCCGGACGTAAGTAATTTCTGGGAACGGCGAAGGGCCCACCCGCCCGCCCGCGCTCCTTACCCGGTTTTGACGAGTTCTGCGCTTCCACGCATGCGCAGGACGCATACAGTGCCTGCGCGATCCTCCAGGAGCAGCTGGAGCATCGCACAGACGCTAGTACGCATGCATGCACCGCGCGTGTGCACGAGGACGCCGCCGGCCCCGTTCCAACCGGTTCGCGAGAAACCCACCCCTGGCTAGGATCAATAGGGAAGGCTGCTATAACCCAACACTAGCCCACCTTTTCTTTTGGTTCCACCATCTCACCTTTAGCTTTGAAAAATCAGGCTGCTCACAGGGCCTGACCTGACACAATCGGGTTTCTTTGATCAGCTTGCATTGGGGATTGTTGCTGTTGATGCGGGTAGAGATGCCAAAACCACAACTCTTAGAGCACGGCGACCAGGGTGTGGTCTGGGCCAAGCATTTGCGCTCTTGCTTGGTCTCCTGATCCTGGAAGAATGGTCTCCATGCTGAAGAGAGAGATAGAAAATTACTTCACCATCATAGGGATCCCAAGGGAGACTTGAGCAAAACAACATCCCAACAACTGGAATGACTGCAGACAACAAGATGCTGTTGATGGACCAGTAGTGAGCAGCTATTAGTGCACTGCTAGTGAGTAGCTCAGGGCTGGGCACTTTCGGAAACTGAGGAATTAATTATTTAGATACTCAGATTTGTCCAGCAAAGTTCTTCTTCTGCCAAGAAGAGCCTCTGTGGCAGTTCTGCTACTCCACTGGGTATTTCATGAAGAGGTCAAAGCAAACCATGCATCAGATGGTTATAGCATAGAAAACTGAAGAAGAAAGCAAAATTGAGTTCTGGGGTTCGGGTACCAACTTTTCTGTGTTTAAAATTTTGGTGACTGAGCAATGTCTCAGGTCAGTGGGGCTCACCTCATATCTGCCTTCCTCTTCCATACTCTTGTAATGTTAAGAATGTCTGGGTGGTACCCATGAAAGGAAGATTAGAAACCCTTTTGGATTATATATAAAGGTTAATAATAATAATAATAATAATAATAATAATAATAATAATAATAATAATAATAATGAATTAAGTTAGATTTACTCAAGTCTTGATTACTAGGGGGAAAATGATATGATGCAGGATATAGTCAAATAAAGGAGGGATAATGATGACAACCTATATATATGTATGGGTACAATATAAGGAAATGAGATGTGAATTGTAAACAGCGATTTGGAAAGAAGGATAGAAAACTTTGTTGTTAAATATTATGGATGTTTAGCTAGCATAGGACATAAGGATTTAGTGTCATTGGAGGATTTTAGAAATAGTAAATGAAATGCCAGTATGTGGTTATGTATTAAATCTCGGTATATTTTATGATGAAGGATGTTTAAACAATTGTAGTCAAATGAAAATGGAGGTATGATGACGGTAACCTGTATAAATATCTGAGTTAAAATACTTGAGTTAATATAAATTATGCTTGATGACTGTGGAAGAGATGCATGAACGTTTTTTGTAACCAACTGATACACTTTCTACAGTATGTAAAAAAGGAAGATTTTATGTGTTGTGTTTGTTTTGAAAATTAAAAATAAAAAAAACTTTAATTAAAAAAAAAGAATGTCTGGGGACATTTCTTATTCTATTTTGCATGGAAAATTAAACAAGAGTCAGGGCTGACTCTTACAGCCATGTTTTTTTTTCCTGCTGTCCTTCTGCTGGGAAGAAGTTATATTGAGGTAAATTGTGTTACTCCCACCAACTACGGTATCTTCACCATGACTCAGCAACATGAGTGGAGAATGATGCTCCCTCCTGCAACTTTCAACACAAAGTAGTTTCAGGATAGTGACTGCTGGATTTCTTGCTAGTTTTTCCAGAAGGAGAATCAGCCACCTATCAGTCTTCTGAACATGTGCAGAGTGCACTGATAAATCAACATCTAATTTTTATCATTTACTACATGGTTCTGACAAACATCAAACTCCCAGGAAATACACAATCCTCTATAAAGCCTGCGATGATCCAAATAACCACTAGATGGCAGTATCTATGAAACCATTATAGAGCGCTAATTAAAAATACATTCTAGCCTACATCAAAGAATTTGTGTCTTCCCACCCAAAAAGTCTGTCTAAAAGATCATAGGAGCTCATTGGAAGTGCAGAAATGCCTGAACCAGAAAGAACTCAATGCTATTGTGCCTTTACAATATTTGCCTCTAGATTTTTTTTTTAAACTTCCCCCCTCTAAAGAATATTTCCTCTGCAAATCATTTTTGATCAAGTAAAATATCTTTTCTCCCTCCCATTCCCTGACGGTCTATGTGCCTCTTAGGCTTTTTATATATATTTTCTATATTTATTTACAATCTTCTCAAAACACACACACACACACTGTACACTCATACCAGATAGCAAGATTCCTGTTTGAAGATCTATAGGTGTCCTGGGAATCCAATATTGTAAAGATAAAAAGACCAGGTTGCAGCCAAAACCAAAATACTCATGTAAAGTGCCCGACAATTAATGGGGAGAGGTGTTCCTATGGCTGACCTGCTGAGCCAATTGGAATTGAGCAGGCAATGTCCCTGACCAACCCACTCCAAGAACCGCCCCAAACTCAATGGCAGAAAATACGACTTCAGCAACAGAGTAATCAACGCCTGGAATGCTCTACCTGACTCTGTTGTTACATCCTCAAACCCCCACAGCTTCAACCTTAAACTGTCTACCATGGACCTTACCCCATTCCTAAGAGGTCTGTAAAGGGGGCGTGCATAAGCGCACCAGCGTGCCTAATGTCCCTGTCCTACTATCCCGATTTATTTGTATTCATTTTTTTCATATATATCCATGTTTATATTTATATCTGCTATCTTGTACATGTTTGACAAATTAACAAATGCAAATACAATATTACATAAGAAGGTTTGCACTCGGAAAGGAAACAATTCTTCCAACTAAGAATGGGTTGCCTCAGTTATGGGATGAGAAGGAAGTAATGCTGTTAGGATCTGCCCCACCAAAACAATCAGACATCTTTGTGCTGCATCAAGCAGGATGTGAGACTGAACCCCCAGAATTATCTTGCAATCCCCTGAGATCTTGAGAAAGGTTACATTCTGGACATCAGGTGGCATCCATCTGATGTCCATATGGATGCAGTGCTTTCTGACTCCACCCTCACCACAGTCATGTTCAATACAAATAGCAGCTGGAAACCAAAGCAAAATGCAAATAAAAGTATCACATTTCATGACCCTGAGAAGCATCAGATTTAGAACCCAAAAGGGCAACAGGCTACTGCCATTCTTACCCCTATTTTTGTTTGGTGTTCCCATGCTACTTAGGATCACCTCCCAATGCAGGGTTAGCTTTTTTATCTCTTGTTGTTGAAACAAAACTATTTCAAGATCAGCTCATTATATCCTATGCACATCTTCTTGTTTGTATCTACATTGAGAGCTTTTGCACCGGACACAAATTCCTTGTGTGTCCGTTCAATCACACTTGGCCAATAAAGAATTCTATTCTATGCTACCCTCTCAAAGCACAAATGTTTGAGAGTGCACAGATTGCACATAGGCAGTAAAAGCAAGATTGCAAGACTCAACCTCAACCAGAAAATTTTAACAGACAACAAATTTAGGAGGCTGCCTTGGCCATTGACTTCACACCCAGTCACATTTAAGATTACATTGCTGCAGTTTTCTATGTACTGCCCCTGTAAACCTAATTCGAATAAGACCTACTGTAGGCCTATGAAGTATTATTTCCATTATATAATCGTAAAAGAAAGTATCGCTATGAACTACTTTAAGAACAATAAGTTTGTCCTGAAGCAGTAGCCCCATGCAGAGAGCCTATGGCAGTGTTGGTAAACCTTTTTGGCACCAAGTGCTGAAATGGACGCACACCAGGGGTGGGTTCCTGCCAGTTCTAACCTCTTCTACAGAAGAGGTTCCACAAATCTACAGTGCCGTTTAGAACCAGTTCCAGCTCCCTCCCCCTGTCCGTCTGCACATCATCAAGATGAAGAGCGAGAGGAGGAATTCTGGGAGTTGAAGTCCACAAGTCTTAAAGCTGTCAAGTTTGAACACCCCTGGGGTTTTTTTCCCCTAAAGGGTTAGGGGTGCAAGGGTCTTGTAACTTGACAGCTTTAAGACTTGTGTTCTTCAAATGCCAGTTTCTGAGCCAACATTTTGGTTGCTAAGCAAGAGCATTGTTAAGTGAGTTTCACCACATTTTACAAGTTGGCCACTCCCACTTGGTCACATGACTGGCAAGCCACTCCCACCCAGTCACATGGCCAGCAAGGCACTCCCACAAAGCAGGCCACACCTACAGAAGAGGTTCTAAAAAATTTTCAAACCTACCACTGGTGCACACACGTGTGGGAGCACCAGAAACCGGAAGAACAGTTTCCCGGTGCACATGCGCATGCCAGCAAGCTGATCTTCTGGTTTCCTGCGTGCATGCGCACCAACTTCTCTTCTGGTTTCCGGTGCTTCTATTTCTGGCGCATGTGCCTTAGGTTCGCCATCATGGGTCTATGACATTGCAGCCTTAAAAAAGAGGATGACTAGTGGATATCCTGGTACCCACAGAAGCTGTTCCTCAGAAGAAGAATACTGACCGATGCAACTCTGTGATCTTATAGTTACCCCTATCTAGACCTTTGAAGCAATTATAAGTAGCAAAATTCTCTTTCCCTATGATTTCTTCCCAACTTTACCAAGATAAATATTTCTTTCAGTTGAATAAGGGCAGTACTTAAAGCCCCTAACTGAACATACCCACTAACCCTGCTGGGCCTTCAGTAACTCAAGTTTGCTGAGTTTCTGTCTTCTGCCCACTCACCTGGGAGGTTCTTCCAGTGTCCGCCTTTGCCCACATAGATGATTTCATTGCTACTGGCCTCTCCATTTGAGTTGTGGTCAAAGGTGACACCTTTGTACTTCTTGGGTCCTTTGCTGCACACAAATTTCTTGCAGCATTGACCAGGTACTTTAAGGAGCCGGGGACTGGGACAGCCTAGTGAAGTCAGAGGCAGTTCCAGTGGGCAAAGAGGCTGGCAACCCACGGCTCCATCAATGCAAGTGCATTGATGTTTGCAACTAGGCTGGAAGTTCTCTCCATTTTGGTAAATACGGCCGTTGTATTCACAGGTCCGACCTTCTTGCTTTGCTGGGGAAGGGAAGAAAAAAGACGCTCCACTTTAGTAGTTGTGTGTTTAAAGGTGTAATCATATATAACGTACACATTTATAAGAGAGGATCCTGTTAGAAGTTACAAATTGCATGGACTACCAAGGTACTGTGTTGGAGCAAGCTATCACTAATCATCCTCTCCCCCAAACTAGGTAGTTTCTTATTAATCTGTTTCCAAACAAACATACATACAATCCTTTGAAATAGCTGCAGAAAGAAGTCATTAATCATCCTGAACTTCAGCACGAAGATTTCCCAACCTGCATCTAATTAAGATTCCACCTTCATAGTCACCAGGGAACACTGTTCACACAAACAGACCAGAAAAATAACCAAGAGGTACTGAGAAGACTTCAAGGTCACATCCCACTGGTCTGCGCTAACATACAACTTCAGTTGAAGCTGGGAGTGGTACCTGAAACCTCGGAGTTAGATTACGCAGAAGTGAAAAACACAGCAAGTCCCTGGCTATCACCATTAGAAGTCAGATGAAAATATTTATCTGCAGAACTGGGTTTTTAGGGGCCATGTCAACAAGAGGCGAGTGTTCTGAGCTTTAAATAGACATGTAAAAACAGGATGTGAAAAGCACACACAACCTCGGATCAGGTTACAGTGGCTTGGGACAGGGCTGGAAGCCTTCTGCTGGAGGGGCTGGTGAGAAGAATTCTAGCATAAAAGGACGGGGTCTTCACCTCCATGCTCTGCAACAAGTTGTTCTCTTTTTTACTTGTTCTATATGTGCTTATAAGGTTTTCTTTTATTTCCTGTATATTTTTCCACTGGGTGTGTGAAGCTTTGGCTAGATCAGGGGTATCAAACTCAAGGCCCTCGGGCTGGATCTGGCTCATGGGATGCTTAGATCTGGCCCAAGGGCCCACCCTAGAAACAGCAAAGGACCAATCCAAAGTGGCTCTGACAATGAAAATGGACCTTGGGAGGGCTATTGGTGGCCCTCCTGGGCTCCATTCCGGCCACGATGGCCTCCTGCAGCCCTCTGCCAGCTAAAACGAAGCCCAAGCAGGCTGAACGTGGCCTCTCTGACTTCCGTTTTCACTGGCAGAGGACTGCAGGAGGCCATCATGCCTGAAAACGGAACCTGGGAAGGTTGTCTCAGCCAAAAACGGAGTCTTGATGAGTGACATTGAGATGGCCACACCCACCTCGGCCACCCCGAGGTCAAACTCTGATGCAGCCCTCAATGAAATCGAGTTTGACATCCCTGGGCTAGATCATCTGGAAGTCAGTTTTTAAAGCAAGTCTGCTCATATATGTACATCCTGGAAGTCTTACCTGTGGAAATAAAAAGTTTCATCTGCTCTGCTTATTAAGAAGCAAACCTCCTTCGGTTATGCAATCTGGTTTTCTATGTGCATTCTTTCTACTTTCACTTCGGCATAAATGTCTCTTTTCTCAAATCTCTGGATTTATATCACTGCCCCGATCTCTTTCTATACTACTCTACTATTGAGTACAGAAGTTACAAGGTACTACAGAGTGATCTTATTTGCCAGCAATCTAGAGGAAGCTGGGATAAGACACAGTACTTTGGAAATTTACTGTAAGGTCGAAACCCAGAGACAAGACACTGATATCCAATCAAGTCCAACGCTTTATTTGCTTGCACCTAATGGGCAGGCTCTTGCCAAACTAAAGCTGTAACTTTCTAAGCTAATAGATGTATCCTGAGAGATTCTAGGGTGTGATTATCCTGAACCACTTTCCCCTTTCTGCATCCAGCTCACGACTGTGCAGTCTCTTAATCTGGGCCTTTTTCTGGGAAAGCTCTTTGTTGCCGTGCCCCCCCCCCCCATTGCTCCTCCAGGTGTACATTCCATCACACAAGTTATCTTCATTAGCTCTGAATGATCTCCCTATTTCCAATAATTCACCTAACATATCACTGGGCATCAAAATCAGTCCAGCTCACATTTATATGACAAATAGCCTGAACAGACAGACTTGCCTTCTGTTAAACCATTGGTCCATCTAGCCAAATATGTCTACACACATTGATGAGCAGTGGTGCTATAAGCCTGCCACCAGCCATCCAGCATATTGTGACCTTTGGTTTGCAAAGATTGTGCCCTATCAAATCAGCCACAAAGCACTGAATGAAGGCAGCTTTCTAAGACAGATGGATTTGGATCCATTCCCTGCTACCCAAATAAAATGCTGCTTCTTGTGAAACTCAGGGTAACTAATCCGTTGTTCACTATCTCAAGCATTTTTCAGTCAAGCATTAATCACCTAGAAACTTCACTGGGGTGGACACTGTCTATTATGAGCCAGAACCATTTAAAACTTCACTGCAAATTCTTAATTATTAACACAGGTATTCTAATAGGACAAACATGCAGGAATCCCAGTATAAAAGCTTACACAATTGTTTTATCTGACTTTTTAAAAGTTTGCTAAAAATAATCCACTGATACTTCTCTCCCAGCAGTAGATTTTTAGACATACAACTCCTGCCTGGAACTCCAACCTTCTGCCATTCAGAGGGCCACTTCTGGGCTGCTCTGACCTAGAGGTGGAGCTCTCAACGGGGAGGTTGTGAGTTCGATCCTCGGTAGAGGCAGATGTAGGGTCTCCTGCTTGGGCAGGGGGATGGACTAGATGTCCTGCAAGGTCCCTTCCAACTCTGTTAATCTGTTGACCCCCTCTTCCAGCATGGTACCGTCTATGGTCGCTGGGAATGGAGGAAGCTGCCACCCACCTCATCTAGAAGCACCCAATTAGCAACGCCTCCTCCAGCTCCAGGTCATATGCTGAGCTAAGGCTATCGTGCCGCTCTTACCCCAACAGATGCCCCGGTTCGCAAAGGGGTCGGCCCCAAAATTGCACTCCAGGCCTTTATGAGGATCGCAGGGCGACAGCTTATCGCAGTCCTCGTTGAGCTGGCGGGCGCATACTTGGCAGCAGCCACAGTCGTCGAAAACCGAGCTGACACCCGGACGGCAGCGAAGGGGACGCGGCGCGCAGCGGCATGGGAAAGGGCAGCGGCCCGCGACCTGCAAAAGAGCGAGAGCGGCCGGGAAAGGCGACTTCTTTCGGCAGCCGCGGGAGGAAAACATCCAGCTAAACGACTCCCAGCAGCCTCCAAGCTCGGAAGGAAACCACGAATCCCCTTCGTACCTTTGGCTCTTCAGGAGCGAAGGCTTTCGCCTTCCCACTCATTGCTTCCACCCACCTACCCACCCCTTTTAAAGGCGACACCGTTTCCTAGAGGGCGCTGCGTGCCGCGCAATCCCGGCATTCTCCCCTCGCCCTCCCCAGCCCCCTCCACCAACCGCGCCGAGGTCTCCATCCCGTCGACCTCGCGGGGATATCGTTCTGGAGACAAATCAAAGCGTCCGGCCACAGTGACAAGCGGAGGCCATGCGACCCGCACCTCTGGAACTCGGCGGAGGCGGAAAACAAAAGCGCTGCGCACCCTCGACGGGCTGCTGCTATTCCCGATCTCGCCCGACGTGGAGCTGCCGGATTTAAGCAAGCGGTGACGTTTGGCCGGATCCCCTCCTGGTGCGTTGCGGAACACCCTCAGCAAGAGCTCGGACGTCAAATGGTGTAGTGGAGCTTCCTGCCTGAGCTTGGGGTTGGACTAGACGACCTCCAAAGTCCCTTCCAATTCGGTCGTTCTGTTACTCTGTCAAGCCGAATTCGGTGGCCAGATGAAGCCGGAACACGAATGGAAGTACACCTGTCACCTGGTTATGTTCCGAGTCAGGCAAATTTCCGGGCAGGGAAGGTGAGCGTTAGGGGCTAAACAAGCTAGAAGCTGCTACTGGGCATTTAATGAGAATTTCCACCCTTCCGAGGTGGGTAAAATGAGGACCCAGATTGTTGGGGGCAATATGCTGACTCTGTAAACCGCTTAGATAGGACTGTAAAGCACTGTGAAGCGGTATACAAGTGTTATTGCTATTTGACCCAAACCCATTATGATTTCCGCTGTTTGACAGCTAGTCATTGTTTACTATCATATTGACAATAACGTGGCACCCCCAATTCAGTTATCGAAGTAGAGGGGAAAGGGCTAGTCTAGCTGATTACTCACCTGAGAGAAACCCAGCAGGAAAGCCACGAGAGTCAGGGCAGCCGCTCTCATTCCTGTTCGATGAGAAAAGATGGCCAGGAGGAGGGTGACTATTGCTGAAGGAGAGAATCAAAAGCACCAGGGAAGCAAACTCCTGAAGGATGAAGGATCGGGATGAGCCAGAATTGAGAGCTGATGCAAAATTGTCTCCCAGCCCCTTGCCTCTATAAAGTCTCTGGACCCTGGCACACCCCCTTTTATGCTACTTTCAGTACCTACAGTGCAATTCCCTTCTTTCTGTATTTATATTTTCCCCAGGCCCTCCCACCTACCGGGCTGAGGGCCAATAGGAACCTCCTGTCAGCCAATAGCAACGGTGGCGCACTTCCAAACATTCCAGGGGTGGGACTTGGGAAAGGTAGGAGGGGCCGCATGAATAGAGTCATTCATAAAATTAGAAAGCCAGTGCATTCCGAGGCGATGTGCATTTAGTCTCGCGCGGGCCAAGCTGTTCCGCTAGCAGAGAAGCACTTTTTATGCAAACTGTTGAATTAAGGTTCTTGCTCTCATGGGGCACATCACGCCGCATAGGCAATCCAGTGTGAGGAGTAGCCACAAACATTCCTGACCTGCAAAAAAACAAATTGGGCAGAAGGAAAACCTCATGGAAGAAGAAAAAATAAACGGAAGGAGGCCAACGCTGCCTTTCGCAGAGCGAATCTCTGATCTGATTCTCAGGTAGATTCAAAGGCTCTAGGAATCGGGAACATCAGATGCCTGAAATACCTATGGATAATCTGAATGGAATGGTGCCTGGGAGATGTTCTGTGCAGTTTTGGGAGAATGCATAAGTGTCAGATCAGGCTGAATTTATACCAATGAATCTGATTTAATCTTAAATGCACATAGACAGCACCAGAAAGAATGAGGGCTAAGTACTGCAAAACACAATTATGAAGCGGAGAAGACTGGCATCTATTCTGCTCGCAACTCCTCGGAGGAAGAAAAACAATTCCTAGGGTTACCTGCATACTGTGGTTTAATTTATCAACTTTCATTTTTTATGAAGCCATATGGCAATCTTTGCGGTCCTGTTTCATGCAGATACATCTCATGCTGAGGGATGAAGGGCCTTTCAATAGGCCCACCTTTGGAATTATGAAATATGTTCTTTGCTGTTTTAACCACAAGCAGGATGGCTTTGTTTTTCATTATATTGGAATGTGTGTGTATATATATATAGCTCTTATATTGCATAACTTTGGATTGTAAGATAATAAATCTCTAAACTAAGGAAATAAAATCATAAACTAATTTAAAAACAACCTTTGCCACTTCCATAAAATGTAGAATGATTTTGCTACAACAATTTCTCAGAAGAAAATAAAACACAGCACATTCCGTTATCTGCAAATGTTTAAAAAACTTTAAGATAACAAACTTAGATTTTATTGGCTATACAGAGTAGTTGCCTGGGTGAACAATTGGCACAGTCCTGGGGGTTATTCCTAGCTTCGATCCTCTCAAAATACAATTTTCCCCATGCATCCCCGCATGTTGACCTATTTTTCCACATACCCAGAAATGGGTATCCATTAATATCTTTGCAAAGGGCAGACTAGAATTAGAATGACAAAAGTGCCTGCCCTCGGGACCTCAACTGAGTCCAGCAGAGGCCTGGGTCGAGTGGATCTTAATTTTGTTCTTTTGTGAGCCAGGTTTAGACTTTTCTCAACCAAAGATGAGTATCTGGCTTCCAATAATCATGACTGTGCCAGCTTCTATGTTAACCAAATGTTAGATGGAGGCTGCATATGAGAGCATTCTTTTAATAGCTGAAATAGTGTCACAAATAAGGTCAGGATCTCTGATTCATCATTCCATAACATAAGACATGGAATAACGGCCTTAAGTTAAGTTGCAGGAAGAGAGAATCCAACTGGATGTTAGAAAAAGCTTCCTAATTTAAGAGCAGTTTAACAGGGGAGGCAATTAGCCAGAGAAGTAAAAGAAGTCTTCCCCCTCCCATCACCATAAGTAAAAGCTGCACAGCCATTGAGTGGTTTTAATTTAGTTCCTTGCTTTTAGCAAGGGACTTGCTTGATGGCTCCTTCCCATTCTATGATTCTGTGAAGTGAGTCCAACCTGTCACTTTTTACTGAAGCTTTGGGACAGGTTTTAAACATGGATTTAGAATTACTTAACACTTGATGAATAAGGAAATGTATTAGTTTACTTGCACTAAGGAGCATATTTTTGTCACCTTGCAATCAGTGTTTGGTGACTTATGCGTATTGTGTCCTTCTCTTATAATCTTCCTTCTTGTAATCTATGCTCAGCTCAGCAGCTGTTGCCTAGTCTTCTGAAACATGCCAAATCAACATCTCACAACACTTGCAAGTTGCTTGCACAGCACTGCAAACAAAATAACACGAAGCTAGACTCTTTCATCTTGGCTCATGCTGCTTTATAGCTTCCCAAGGAAAACAAGAGGCTATTATAACATGCACCTGAGAAGATAAGAAGAGCCCATCAGGAATCCAGCACCAACTAGTTTGGACAGCTCCTCCCAGCTGCCATGCCTGGGTACTGAGAGTGGATAGACCAGGGGTCAGCAACCCACAGTTCCGGAGCCACAGGTGGCTCTTTTATCCCTCTGTTGCGGCTCCCTGTCACTCAACATATATGTCACAACCGCCAATGTGTCGCACCTGCCAGCACGTGATTTACTGAGCTTTTCAACTCTCGGTAGGCCAACCATGGATAAATCCAAGAAAATAAAAGTTTCAGACGAAAACAGAACATTTAATTCAACTACATATGCTAGTTTTGTGGCCACTCCAGAAATAGTCAGGCACCGGAAGGGTTTTGTGGCCCAATGTGTTTTCTGTGGGAAATGGGTCAAAATGGCTCTTTGGGTGTTTAAGGTTGCTGACCCCTGGGATAGACTCTGGCCGTGTACCATGTCTATGGGACCAAAATGGTTTCTAAATTCTGAAGAGATTCTGTTTCATAATCTCCCTCTTTCCCCCCCTCCCCCGTCTCTCACTGCAAAAGGCATTTCAAGCTAAAATAAATGTATACCTTCCTTTTTTGTCTACAGTTCTAAGGCTTATACCATTTTCTGTTTTCAGATATTTCTTTCTGGCTATTCTGATTTCATGGAATTACTCCACATCCACTCAAAGTTCTTCGTCCAAAGCAATTCTATGGAGCACATGCCTAGGCAGCCAGAGATCCAGGGAGGCCTTCCTGAGCTTTCACAAGTGCTATTTTTTGGCCTCCAATTTATCCTCTCAAATACCCTTCCTTTCCCAACAACTTTGATTTCACCCCAGGATATTCTGGTTTGTTTCTGCTTTTCTCAAATCTCCCAGCCTTTGAACATGGCTTTGAAGACTGGACCTTTTATCAAAGATATGCCTTCTTCCTACATTTTTGGGATAAAAGAGGTCTATTTTTTAAACTCCTTTATTTTATAATATGTCTCCAAGAGATAAAGAGCCTTCTGCTAATAAAATTGTCACAGTGGCGCAGTGGTTAGAGTGCAGTACTGCAGGCTATTTCTGCTGACTGTCAGCTGCCTGCAATTTGGCAGATCGAATCTCACCAGGCTGAAGGTTGACTCAGCCTTCTAGCCTTCTGAGGTAGGTAAAATGAGGACCCAAATTGTTGGGACAATATGTTGACTCTGTAAACCGCTTAGAGAGGGCTGTAAAGCACTGTAAAGTGGTACATAAATCTAAGTGCTACTGCTATTACTATTGTAATTATATTGCTCTCAGTTCTATATATTAGCCTACACTCTGAGTTTAGTGAGAGTGAGGGTGAAAAGGAAGGTGTCCATGTCTAAAACTTTACATTTATTAAAACTCATCAGAGAGACATAGAGTTGTTAGAATAATTCAAGTTATGATCTGTCGTTTCCTACTTTCTCATTGCCATCCCAGAGACATTGGGCCTCCACAGATCACTCCATATGTCAGTTTTCTTTCTTATAGATCATAATATTTGCCTTGGAATTGGGCACACACCACTCAGTTATGATGAAATAGTCCATCCCCGAGCATAGAACTTCCTGGATATGCCCAGAACATTATACTACAAATACATCTTGTGATTTACTTGTGTACAGTTCCTTAACCTCTTTAAAACTTTACTCTACCATGATCACCCAAACTCAAAGAATGTATGCTCTGCAACTTGACATTCACACATCTTAAAGTTGCAAAGGTTGAGAAAACACTGGCCTTACCAATTGTTCTGTTTACTGTTTCCAGTAAGTTGTTGGCTGTTGCTATGGTATGCTGAACTTTAAGGAACAAGGAAATGTTGGGTGATCTATCTCTGAAAAGTGAACAAGTCAAAAAATGTTGTAGGGGGTGGAGCAGGGAGAGACTGGGAAATAGGGAGAATGATTTGGAACTGCTGAGAGCAGATAAAGCTAGAATTGTCTTGCCAATGTATAAAGGTTCCCCTCCCACATATGTGCTAGTCGTTCCCGACTCTAGGGGGCGGTGCTCATCTCTGTTTCTAAGCCAAAGCGCTATCCGAAGGCTTCTCTGTGGTCATGTGGCCGGCATGACTAAACTCCAAAGGTGCATGAAACACTGTTACCTTCCCACCAATACCTTCCCTGTTTTTCTACTTGCATTTTTTACGTGCTTTCAAACTGCTAGGTTGGCAGAAGCTGGGACAAGTACCGGGAGCTCACTCCATTATGCAGCGCTATGGATTCGAACTGCCAACCTTTCTGATCAACAAGCCCACTGAGCGACCGCATCCCTCTGCCAATGTATATCCTGTGTGCAAATAAAAGCTCTCAGGGAAACACCCCTGACCCACAAGTCCCTCCACCCCATGCCACGATTGCTACAGCTAGGCTGCATGCTTCTCACCTGGAGAACAGACACCTATATCTAACCTGGATCTGCATTCTGTGGAATGGTGTGATCCTGTCTGAAAAAATGAAGATAGATAGATAGATAGATAGATAGATAGATAGATAGATAGATAGATAGATAGATAGATGATAGATAGATAGATAGATAGATAGATTGATAGATGATAGATAGATAGATAGATAGATAGATAGATAGATAGATAGATGGATGGATAGATAGATAGATACACACACACACACTCACACACACAAATGGAGGCCACCCTAACCTTCCTTCTTGCTGCTTACCTATCCATGCATCCATCAGCCTGTGTGCTCTGTAGATTCCGGGAATGCTTGTGGAACCTTCAGGCAGTTTCCTTTTGGCAAACCTCCTTGTAGGACAAAGAATCCTGTGTGCAAGCAGCTCTCTTTGCATCGGCCGTGCAGTTCCTTCACACACACACACACACACACACACACACACACACACACACACACACCCTGTGGAAGGGTCCAGGTGCACGTACCATACATGTGCACCCCCAGAATTCTGAAGAATGGAAAGGTGGTATGTTGCTGCTCAGAGTGCTGGATTGTCACTCAGGAAACCATAGCAAAACCGGTGGATGTTCGCTTTGGGGGAGTGCAACAGATGGAAATCAGCATAAACATCTGAGAGGCGGGTTGTGCATTCCTAGGTGCAGATCTTGGACTGGTGGTTTGTGTACCGCAACAGGAGGCTGCCACGGAATGAGACAACAGGGCGAGAGCTATTACACAGCCGGAGCTAGAAACTCTATGAAATGGGATGGCACTATTTTTTCCCTTTCATCTGAGCTCTCATTCCGGCTACCAAAACAGTTTAAGGACCAGGAACTGGGTGAGGTTTCGAGCTGCGGATCAGTCATAGGCAACAATCCAGAAACATGGCAATCATACGGGTGGCTGTTCTAAAAGAAGATCCGCTGAAGTCAGGGGACTTGCTTCAAATAAATAGGAATAGGATTGCTCCCTTAGCGACATTCTTAACAGAGCTTGTAAACATGGCCCTTTGCCAACTTCTATTTTTCCCTCCCCCAGCTTGGGTTTCAATAACTATTGTAAACAAAGGGTTTGTGTGTGTGGAGATTTCCTACAAACAGGATAAAAATGGAGCATATGGAAAATTTAGGCTAAGGCTCCCATTATAAGCCCCTTGGGATTAAGTGGCCCATCGGCAGAGCCAGATCACCAGCTCCCTATACCTGCGAAAGCGAGACTGATAAACACGCTGCCTATTAATAACAGTGTGGCAAACACTTTTTAATAGTGTTGGCCCACAACACTTTTCTCTTATCGAAATCCTGTATCTTAAATCCATCTGATTTTCAATTCTTACTAGTTTTTTATGTGCTCAGATTTGGAGATCTGTCAGTCTCTCCATCAGGGACTTGCAAGAGACATTGCTCTTCTGTAAAAAAAAAATATGGGGCACTATAATCAGCCACTGTGATTTGGATCCACTTAATTCTGTGCTATCTATGCAGCCTTTGGTGAGGAAGAGGATTCACTTCTCTGCATGCTACGTAGGATCAGAAAAAAACGAAGAATATTTTTTTTAGCCTGGGGAAAAGAACTTTCCTAAGGGGGGAAAAACACACACACACACACACACACACACACACACACACACACACACACAGACAAACGGGGGGGGGGGAGGGAGCACTTAACTGGATCGCGTCTCCTTGTCTCCACCTTGTGGCTATTTTTATTTAGCAATAAAAATGCAACTGAAGGCAAAATAGAAGCACAAAAAAAGTTAAAAGAAAGATGACATTTGAAGTTTAAAAGTACTACTAGGAGAAGATTCTAGAGCATAGTATAGGCCTTTAGTGAAAATATTTATGGGATTAACTTCTACTTAGAAGCTATTATTTCTGTATTTATAAATAAATGAATGAATAAATAAATATTAACTGGTCTGTTAGATGTTGCAGGAGTTTTAATTTAACACACGAGACAACCAACTTGGGAAAGCTACTAGGCATATTTACTCAAAATCAAATCGATTTAATAGACTTCACTTATGAATTCTGTGACAAATGTGCACGCTGCAGAGTTTGAAATAAAATTTGAATGCAGAATTACATTTGATGGTAAGTGTTATATAGATTCTCCGGATTGATCAGAGCTTCGCAACACATGGGGTCTTTCTTGTGAATCCTTATGTGTAGCATATCAGGGATAGGAAGACATTGGTTTCTCTACGATTCTGCTGGTCACATAATTGAATGCAAGTGGATTTAGTCAAACCATACCAGACTTCAGTTCCCTCTCCCACTTTTGGCATCTGCTTTCCAAGGAGAATGGAATGCAGTGAATTACTTAATGGCTTAATTGCTCTACTACTTCAAGGTTAACTATCTCCCTGCTTGCTTCTGCCAATATGGCAGTGTGCCTATACTAAGCTATTGCTAAAAATATGGATATTATTAAATTCTCCAGAAAACCAGTCAAGGGTTTTCAATTAAACTTAAATCATCTATTACATCTATGACACATTGATCTCCCTCCCCCCCCCCCATGCCTTTGGGTTCTTGCATCTCTCTGGGTATCAGTGCTAGGTAGACAGATTCCCTGCTGATTCCTTCTCTCTCTGACATAGGAATTCTGCTTTGGTGGTCTTGAATCATTCTGTATCCTGCATCTTTTGGCAATCCGAGATCGCCTAATTCAGTGTTTGCCTTCTATCTGTTCTTCCTCTTCTACATGGTCCAGTTTCAAGACTACTAACTTCCTTTCCGTTCCTTGGCCCATTACAACCTCCTCTCCTTATTGAAGACCTTGGGTGCAAATCCCTTCTCTGGGTCTTTTCCAGCCTCAGGTTATTACTGGTATCAAAGGTAAAGGGTTCACCTCACACTTATGTGCTAATCATTCCCGATTCTTGGGGGCAGTGCTCATCTCCGTTTCAAAGCTGAAGAGCCAGCGTTGTCTGAAGGCGTCTCCGTGGCATATGGCCGGCATGACTAAACACCGAAGGAGCATGGAATGCTGTTACCTTCCCACCAAAGGTGATTACTATTTTTCTACTTGCATATTTACATGCTTTCGAACTGCTAGGTTGGCAGAAGCCAGGAAAGTAACGGGAGCTCACTCCATTACGCGGCACTAGGTATTCGAACCACTGAACTGCCAACCTTTCTGATCGATAAGCTCAGTGTCTGGTTACCGGTATTACAGGTACAGTTTTTCTCCCTGTGGGATTACCTGGAGGTTAGAAGACAGAGTTTGCCATCTCCATTCTGTAACAGAAGGCGAAACTAGCCTGGAATAATGGGATTTTTAAAATCAAGCATCCTATATATTTACTTGACGAGTAAATCTCCTTTGACTCAGGCATCCTTCTGGACCAACGTGTATTCCACATAGATTGTGGTATGCTTTACAGATAGTTCTCGATTTGTAATCACAATTAACTGAGACATTTGTTAAGTGAGTTTTGCCCCATTTCTTGTAAAAATGCAGCTTTGGGTTTTAAATGACTTAGTTTACTAAAATGTGTTTACTCTTGAAAAGACACCTATAGCTTTTAGCAGTCCAGGAAACCACTAAAAATGACATACTATAAAACTGAGTCAAGACTGAAGTAAAAAAGTAATGTTTATACAACTGAGGCCACATTAGACATGAACACACCCACCCATACAATTAAAATTCCCAAATAGAATAAAAAGAAAGAAGGAGTTTTAGAAAGTATTTTTAGAGCAAATTTGAAAAATATATTTAAAAAAAATAACCAGAAAAAAAGGAAAACAATAAAAATAAGAGAGGAGAAAGTAAAGCAACTAGAAAAACATAGATTCCCAGAATGGAAATGCCAAAAGTACAGTATAAACCTCCTCACCCCAATTTCCAACAAAAACAAATACAAAAATAGTAAATACTAGACAGCTCATGCCCCATTGAATCATCGTTTCAGAAATATTTTTCTATCTAAACAAAGAAACAGAATAACCAAGACCAAAAAAAAAACAAAAAACAGTGGGAGCAGGATAAACCTCCTGCCAGTTTCCCCATTGAGTTTCCTTGTGATAATCTGGCAGGGTGTGTTGGAACTTTCCTTTCCTTTCTCTTCCCTTCCCTTCCCTTCCCAGGAGACAGGTAAGCAGCTGCTGGTGGTTGGGGGAGGGAGCAAGGGATTGTAAGACTGCCTGGGAAACTGTCACACAACATTGAAAATGAAGATCATATGACTGCAGCAGTAGCCTAGCACAACCAATAGGTGAGATGGCCAAAAATTCCCCAAATTTAATTTCTTAAGTAGTTGTGATCCAGATTTTGGCCACATTCTGTAAGTTAGCCCAATTGTATTTCCTTTCCTTTCCTTTCCTTTCCTTTCCTTTCCTTTCCTTTCCTTTCCTTTCCTTCCCTTCCCTTCCCTTCCCTTCCTTTCCCTTCCTTTCCCTTCCCAGCAGATAGGTAAGTGACTGCTGCTGGTTGGGGGAGGGAGCAAGGGATTGCAAGACTGGCTGGGAAACTGTCACACAATATTGAAAATGAAGATCATGTGACTGAAGCAGCAGCCAGCACAACCAATAGGTGATGTGGCCAAAAGTTCCCCAAATTTCATTTCCTAAGGTGTCCCAGATTTTGGCCACATTCTGTGTTAGCCCAATTGTAGTACCTTAGTTCAAAAATTGTTGCTGTATGTTGCCTAGTTAAAAGGTATTGACAGCGAGAGTTTTAGAAATATATAATGAAAAAAACAAATCATTTTTTTCTTTTCCTCTTCTGATCTCAACTAAACAAATCTGTCTGAAGTTTCCATTCAATTTCCTCTTTCAAAATCCCAGACCAAGAAAATTAGATATTTAAAAGGTAAAAAAAAAATCATCCTCTTTTATCTTGCAGCTAAATGGGCTCCATTAGAGATATCATTTGTAGTACATGTGTCACAATATAAGTATAATGTAAAGAAATGTCCTCATATTTCAAAGAAGAAATGATGTAGGTTGCTTTCAGAAGAAACTGTCATAATTAGGAAAAGATGGAGGATGGAAGACTTTAAGTAACAAGAGTATGTATTATGTAAAAACATTATATGAATGCAAACTTCTTACATTAAGCAAAAAGAGACAACGATAAATATCTTAGTCAATAATGTCTACAATATTCTAGTGAAATATAAAAAGAAAGGAGGAAAGGAAAGCTTTTTAAGATCAAAGAAATTACAGAGAAACTTACAAGTTTTATTTATTTGTATCAGAGGTAGTATTCAGCAGGTTCTGACCAGTTCTGGAGAACCGGTATCGGAAATTTTGAGTAGTTCAGAGAACCGGCAAATACCACCTCGGACTGGCCCTGCCCCCTTCTATTCTCTGCCTCCTGGGAGGGAATGGGGATTTTGCAGCAACCTTCCCCTGGAGTGGGATGGGAATGGAGATTTTACAGTATCCCTCCCCTGCCACGCCAACCAAACCATGCCCACCAAACTAAGTCACACAGTCACACCCACAAAATCACGCCCACGGAACCGGTAGTAAAAAAAAAATTGAATACCACTACTGATTTGTATCCCTCCTTTATTATATTTACAAACCAGCCAAGGTGCCAAACATATCCAATACATCTTCCTCTTATTTCCCCCATAATAAAAAATCCTTGAGTTGGGCTGAGAAAGAATGACTGGCCCAAGGCCCCCCAGCTGGCTTTCATGGGCTGGGCGTCCACCACAGGCACACGCATTGCACATGCATGCACACCCACTGCCCTGCAATGCTCTAGCTGCTCGGTGGAGCATCACGCAGGCGATGCACACTGTGTGTGTGTGTGTGCAAATCACCCGGTTGGCTTAAATACAGGTAAGGAACATGGGCAGGCAGGTGGGCCTCCAAAAACACCGTTCCAGTACAGTGGCTGCTGCTCCCAGCGGCCACTGGTACACCCATACCAGGCATACCGGCCGGAACCCATCACAGGTTCTGTTAGATCAGACCTCTGGCCCATCTGGCCCAGCAGTATGTTCTCACAGTGAACAACTAACTGTCCAAGGAATTCTACTAGTCGCCCAACAGATGGACTTTCCTTTGCCCACAAGGTCCAAGGAAGAGACTTTAGTATATAACAGTCCTAGTTTTTACCGAGAATTTGTTGTTAGTTGCGAAGTCATGTCCAACCCATCACAACCCCATGGACAACGTTCCTTCAGGCCTTCCTGGAGTCCATTTAAGCTCAGGCCTACTGCTTCAGTGACTCCATCCAGCCACCTCATTCTCTGTCGTCCCCTTCTTTTGTCCAGAATATTAGCCTATATTTAGCTTAATATTACTGACAACCACAACTTTTCAGAGATTAAGACAGGGGTATAGTCTTTCTTCACCAAAATCTTTTGCATGTATGGAAAGTGCTTTACCACTGTTTTGCTACGGCTCATCTGTAGAGTGAGAACAAGGGATAGTGAGAGGTGATGACTCTCAAAGTGTCCAGTATCACCCTTAGGGGACTACAGATTGGGTCTTCAGTCTCCTAAAATTTTTTTAATTGCTTTTCTCTAATCTTTAGAAGTACACTGACAACGTCTCCCCTCTTCTTCTCTGTTTGCCCTTCTGTGTGCCTTCTTCTTTTTCTTCTCGCTTTGCTATTTCATATTCATGTAACTTTTTTCCAATGCTCTTTCTGTTTTGTTATCTGTTATTACCTTATTATTTTCAAGAAAATAAGATGTAGTAATTAGGGCCCACAGTGCAAATCCACGCATAATTAGGTACATAAGCCTAGCAGATTACTTTGCTCTTCTACCAGCTCTAACAGAATAATTACTGGTGATATACGACATCTTGGCAAGTTCTTGTTGTTCTGGTTCACGAATGTACTCCAAAACATCACATCTGGGTAACTATGTGCCTGCTTGATGCCCCTATCCATTTTCATCCATATTGTCTTGGCAGTATGGCAACAAGGTTGGTTGCTATTAAACCTTCATTAGTTATGTGACTAATTACGATGCTGCGTCACTTATACCTTCTCTCATTGGTTTCCATGACACTCACATTGCAGTGAATGATGTGAAAGTATAAAGTAAAAAAGCCTTGGCTTTAGGCCATTGCAAGCGGGGAGGAGGGCAATCAGAAAAGGAGGAATAAGCATCAGAAGGATGAAACATGACAACCAAAAACAGAGGTGGGGAAAAGCACTTGGCTGGAGGGGATGGGTAGTAGCAGGAGGTGGGAAACACCTTCCATGAAGATTCTTCCCTGATGTCAACACTTCTTTAGGAAATTGCTCTCCAGCACTTGGAACACTTTCAACACCCTCCCTTCCTTTCGGAGGAATAACACATGAGAAAGTAATGATTCCAGGAAATCCTTGATTGAATCTCCCAGGAGCTGCTGGCTGCATCCACCCCTCACCTCTTAGGGAAAGTGGGAAGAAGGCAAATGTTGCTGCTGCTTCTTCAAGATCCTCCAAAAAGCATTTCTTTGGGGGTTTTCCTCTCTTTCATCTTTCCTTTCAGAATGGTGGAGGAAATGAACCCCAGTAGAAGAGGAGCAGATACAAAACCTGATGGTCCAGATATAACTTGCAAGCTGAAGTTACTTTTCTCTGCTTTAAATGTCCATGGAGATTCTCAGTCATACACAGAACTGAAGGAGCTTCTTGGATGAGAAGTGAAACGTCTTCAAGTCAAAACAAGAAGAAAATCCAGTTGCCTTTTGAAAAAAGCACCTTTGCAAGAACTCTGCTTTAAATCTTAATCCTGGTCAGAAAGGGGGACTCCAAGGCTGCCCTTTAGTCTTGTCCTGTATGGGGAGGATGTTGTCAGCTGCACTCAGATTTTACCCTGGAATAGGTTGGGGCAGTGGTGGGGACAATTGCCCTAGAATCGATATGTGGAGGTGTCACCATTGCTCCAGAGGTGGGTTCCTACCAGTTCGCACTTATTCGGTAGAACCGGTTCGTCAAATCTACCGAACTGGTTAGAAGAGGTTCCACCAGTGGACCCGGAAAGCAGGCCACACCTACAGAAGAGGTTCCAAAATTTTATGAAACCCACCACTGGTCCTTGGATATGATTATTCTACACTATCATGCTCATATTTATAAAACTCAGTGCCTCTGTGAAAGGTAAGGATGACTACTGCGTTTGTGGTGCAATCAGAACATTGCATGTGTTGAAGTTGTTTTGACGCAAACCAAAGATGCCTTTTAAAAAACAAGTTTATATCATATTCTTATGCATGCCAGTGCTGTGTGTGAGGTAATTTAAGGTGGTTCTGACAAGTGTCGTCGGCATTTTCATGTCCGGTCACATGGGCGGCAAGCCATTCCCATCCGGTCACATGGGCGGCAAGCCACTCCCACAAAGAGGCCACACCCACAGAGTAGGTTCGAACAATTTTTGAAACCCACCACGGCATTGCTCCTTATTCAATGTGCCTAGATGGATCAATATTTTTCATTCAGGGCAGCTAAAACATAGCCTCTCAGGAGTTATTTCAGTATTCTGCATTTGCAATCTTTGCATTTGCAATCTTTAGGACTTCTGTTTGCAGGACCACTGACTTCAATTCATTTCAAAAATGGCAACAGAAGTATGAAGGAATTTGGGCATGTCTCAAATTAACATTCTGCCCCAGGCCTCTTAGAAGGGCTGATCTGAGGAATACCGCTGTTTTCTACCTGTTGCATTTTCTGTTGAAGGAATGCCAGTTTCACTTGAAATTAAGGAAAAGGCTCCAATTCAAAAACTTACTTTCTAAACGAAGAAGCATCACTGAAACCACCGATTATAAGTATTTCTGAATGCTGGAAGAAAGGTCCTTCTGGGTTCAGTTCCAAGTGGGGGGAAAAGACACTGAAAACATGGTGGCTGTTTGCAAAGATGTTTTTTTTTTTTAATAGTGGACAGGACCACATGTTTTGAGGTCCTGGGGGGAAAAGGAGTCACATGCCTTGAAGATCCTGAAGAAAAAAGGGCAGAGATGCTGAGAGTCCCTGGGTTTTATGCCCTCTCTGGGCTTTCAACTTCCTGGGGCACAGGAAGAGTATCCTGATTGGATGCTGTCAGAGGTCATAGCTGGCTCTGTAGGTTGTCTGTGTGCTAAGTTTGGTTGAAACTTGGTGGGTGGTACAACGAAGGGCAATCAAATGGCTCTGCCTGAAGGGGATAGACCTTTGTTATGTAGAATAAACTGGCCCAGGCCTTAATGACCCATTAACAAAAGCATGACCCGACAAAAGCGCTCACGACAAAAGCGTGCCGACAAAACCGCGTTGCTAAAACCGCGACATCATCAACGTGCTAACAGCGCGGCAACAACAATGCGGTGATAGAAGGGCGATTTACAACAGCACGTCGATTTAAGTTAAGGTAAGGGTTAGGTTTAGGGTTAAGTTTAGGGTTAGGTTTAGGTTTAGGGTTAGGTTTAGGGTTAGCGTTACGTTTAGGGTTAGGTTTAGGGTTAGGTTGAGGTTTACAGCGTGCTTCTATCGCCGCGGTTCAGCGCTCATTTGTCGGAGCGCTTTAGAACTCGCGGTTTTGTCACCGTGTTTTAGTCAGGCCTGCTTTTGTCATTCACCCTTTTGTCTGTGAACCTAACAAAGGTGGGGTGGGGGCTGAGTTTCTGCCTCTCTGAGTTTCTACTTCTCTTTTTAGGGGAAATATTCTTCCTTTTTAATATTTCCTAAAATATCTCATTTTCCTAGGAGAGGGGTAGGTGCTAACTTCCTACATGAGGAAGTTGTTACTATGAACCAGGAAGAATGTTTGAGAGGCACCTTGGAGAAGAAAAGCTTAGCTATACATGCTACGAATTTGTCAATATTGGGTGGGGGGAGAAGGCCTTCTCATCATCCATATAGAAACACAGGGGGATCTTATACTTGCACAGAACTGCATTCTTAAACCTTAAATCTGGTTTCCTTCATCTGCTGTTGATTGAGTGAATAATAAACAAACAGTGAGCTCAGGCTGCAAACCTATGAACATTTACACAGGAGTAAACACCACTTAAAACTAATGAGACCTAAAGGTAAAGGTTCCCCTTGCACATATGTGCTAGTCGTTCCCGACTCTAGGGGGCGGTCTTCATCTCCATTTCAAAGCCAGTGCTGTCCAAAGACAAGTCTCTGTGGTCATGTCGCCGGCATGATTAAGTGCCGACGGTGTATAGAACACTGTTACCTTCCCACCAAAGGTGGTTCTTATTTTTCTACTTGCATTTTTACATGCTTTCGAACTGCTACGTTGGCAGAAGCTGGAACAAATAACAGGGAGCTCATTCTGTTATGTGGTGCTAGGGATTCTAACCACCGAACTGCCGACCTCTCTGATTGACAAGCTCAGCATCTTAGCCACTGAGCCACCACGTCTGAGACCAACTTCTGAGTAAATGTGCAGGGACAGAATCGGGACTTGAATTTGAGTAAACATGGAGTATCAGGTTGTGTATTTCAGCTCCACTGTGGGAAAATTGTCATCATGAAACGCCAGGTAAAGTAATACTTAAGCCACACAAAGGTTATAAAAGAAACAAGGAACCAGTAGCAAATTTTTACATTTATCAGCCATCTAGAGTTTGGATATCAGGTCAGCTTATTTTCATTCCTTGGTTGCTTCCAGATTCTGTGTCATGGGCCACAACACACAGCTGTACTGTTTCAGTCCTTGGGGGGAGGGGGGGGGAATTGGCAACGTCACCAAGCCCTGGTCCCAGGCCCACACACATATTGCTGACAAGAAGAAATGGTCTGTTTTGACCGGAAAACTGCAAAAAACACCATGGACAACCTGAGCATGTTTGTTTAGAGAAGTAAGTCTGGGTCGGTTGAATTTCACCAAGTCAATGAAAGGCTTTGAGGCCGTTCAGAGAACTAATGATCAGTTTTCTTGAGAACATAATAAGGGCTTTTTATAGGTCACTTGCCTTCAGTCACCCAGTGCAGAGTTTAGCCCAGGATTCGCCTATGCAAGCATGCAACAAACATTTTGTATAATGGCTGTAGAGAGGGGATTATTTTAACTTGCTTTTGCCCCAGGTCTGCAAGGAGGTTGCTCAATACCTCATCCCAGAGGCAGCTGCCTTTCAGCAGCACTAAATGGTATCAGGGTAGCCAGAGTCACAAGCAGCCTCCCAAAGGAGCCTCAGTTCTGATTAATGCTGCTTAGTGTCTTTGTACAGTGACACTGAAAGACTGTGAGCCTACACCACGGCTGGCCATGGGGGAAATGGGATTTGTCTTGAAACAGAAATGTCTGTAAGTCCTCCAGCTGGAAATCAAAACTCTAGAACAGGGGTGTCAAGGCCCAGGGGCTGGATCCAGCCCACAGGGTGCTTAGATCTGCCCTGTGGGGCCACCCTGGAAATAGCAAGGGACCAGCCTGTGGTGCCTCTGCCCGGTGGCAGAGGGTTGCAGGAGACTGTCGCAGCTGGAAACGAAGCTTGGAGGCCGTTTTCACTGGCAGAGCGCTCAGGCTGCCACAGGCACCGCTGCCACGAGTGACATTGAGGTGGCCAGGCTTACCCTAGCCACACCCACCCCAGCCCCCCAAGGTTAAACACCAGCCTTGTATGGCCCTCAATGAAATCAAGTTTAATATCCCTGCTCTAGAAGGATTTCAGGAGGTTGGCTTTAAAAGGTAAACAATCTTGACAAGGCTTACAGACGTGGCACCGGTGATGGCTATCTGTTCTATGTGCTGAAAAATGTACCACTCTCTAACAGAAAGTGCCCTTGATCTCCTCCCCCCCCCACCTTAGTTGCATGCCAGCAATGCCTGTTTGGTTACACCTGAATCACTGAGATAAGCAAAGCTTGTCTTAGCCTGGCACCAGAATGCACAGCAACACTTTTGCTGGATAATGTCCACATTTGCATGGTAAAGGTGTTCTCCGGGGCAAAATCTCCTAACTTAAAAAAAGGTCTTTGTGTCACACTCATTATGCATAAAGATATCACCTGAAAGCCCGCATGCTTTTGTAACATTCTGGTTGGCAGTTATACAAGTGGTGATAACTTTGCATTTGGGATTTTTTTTTCTTATAGAAACATAGAAAACTGACAGCAGAAAAAGACCTAATGGTCCATCGAGTTTGCCCTTTGTTTTTTTGTTTTCTTTTAATTTATTCTTTTGAGTTATTATTTTTGTTTTTTATTTTGATGTAAAATGTATCTGTGCATGAAGGAGAGATCATATATTTGTTCATCTACCAGCTTGTTGCATTTATAACAGACTTAATATGCAAACTTCCAGAAGTGCCCCATTCGGCACAGTCAGTCTTTATTCCTGTAACAGATCCATATTAGAACTTGTGAAAGCTTAGTGAAGGTAGAACATATCCAAACACATATAATTATTTATTAACTTTTTGCTGCTCAACTCACCTTGAGGTGACACATGCACAGTATAAACATTACTACGAATATTTTATCCATCATTCATAGGATGCTTAAATTTGGGACTATCCTAAAATGACAAGGACTATACGGGGATTTCCCTGCCATGAATATTTCAGCTAACTGGGCTTTATCACCTCTGAGTAATGTGAGTCCAATCATATATATTTGGAAGTGAAAGCCTTTGAGTCAATGGGCTTAACTTCCAATTTAGGCAAGTTTATTTCTCAACAGCACCCATGTTAATATTTCACATTAAGGACTACATGAAATGAAACATGTTAGAAAAAGTCCAATAAGTTCTGTTGTTTTTTTAAAAAAAATCATTATTGCAGGTTACATAAGTTAGTGATTGTAGCTGGTAAAGCTAAGTATGCACCTATTTAATTTTCTACTGCCAACGCAGGAGACCAAGACTGCATTTAAGACTGGGAGGAGGTTGAGAGTGCAAAGAGAAGGAGTTAATTAGAAATGCAAGCATGACTAAGTATGAGCTAGTTTCTTTTTCTTTTTAGCAATGATAAGTTAAAGCTACTGTTTTCTTTTGCTTCCCAGCTGAAAGGGAGTTTTGAGAGCTACGTAAGATTCTATGAACCTCCTCTATTTTATTGGATTCAGCTCATATAAAGACACTGTTAAATAATTATAAATCTACCGGTAGTTCCAATAATCAGAGAAGAATCCAGGGGAAGTTTATTGTCTGGTATCTAAGCGTCAAGTCATGGATCACCTCTATACAATATGTCCAATCATTTCCCAAAGACCAAATGTCAAGAAGTGCAAGTTTAAAATAATTCCAGACATAATACTTTTTGTGGCAATTGTAAACTTGCCCTTTACATAACCCAGAACTAGTCACCCAGTTAGAGCACCTTACATGCTTGTGTGAGCAGAGGAATTCTGCATATTTACTTCACAGTGTTATTACATCTGGAGAAGCATAATGTGTGTGCTTGGGTTTACAGCTTTCAGGTTATTTTTTACCAACCACAAAGCCGTCCCGAGAACAATGCCCAAGAACCAACTGTAGAGCTTCCAGCTAACTCACCCCACCTTCTTAGGATGTCTCTGAGGTTTTAAGCAGCATACAATGTTTTGACACCTTTGCATCATTAGCACCCAAAAAAATCCGAAGGAGTGTGGCAGCCTTGTTTCTGATGACTATCACATTTATATAAAGGTGTATATACCTTTTTTCACCAGCTATGACTGACTGTTAAGACAGGTTCAACTACCTTAATTTGTTAGTTGGAAAAGATGATGTTACCAGACTCCTTAGGATCTGGGGCCACCATACGCAAACAGGGCTCTGCTCCAGCCTGCTCCCAGGGGTGGGGATGCTGCTTCTGCTTAGACCAGTGAGTAGAGTTCACTTTTTGAGTAAAGTAAGAATTATATGTGTGTGTGTGGAGGGGGGGGGGGAGAATCAGGATTTTAGAGATGCTTAGGTGATGGCCAAAAAGAGGTTGGGAACCACTGGCTTAGACAGTAAAAGAGATGGAAGGCATCTACCTCATGTTCGGATTTACTGGCCCTTGCGCTTGGTGCACAAGGCAAAGGACTCCACCCTCCTCCTTCAGCAGCTCCTTTGCCACCAAGTGCCGCGGAAAAGAGTTCCAGCCTGGCGTGGCCTGGGCTGGAGAGGCCCTTCCCTAGGGTGGTTCCCGGCTGGCAGCCCGTCTCAGGTAGTTCCTCGTTACTTGCGTGGGTTGTCGGGCGGCTTCCTCCCAGTTGCTCCTCGGCGGCAGCGCCCTACAGTAGGTCGCCTCCCTCCCTAAAGTCACTTTAGAGCAATGGGGAGAGAGGCGGGATCGCCAAGCGCCTGGGGAGGAAGAGGCGCCCCACTGGAGGCGGGCGCAGAGGAGGCGGCGGCGGCTTGCACAGGGCGACTCTGCAGCCGGGGAAAGCAGCTAAAGGGAGGAACGGCTGCCCAGAGCAGGTGGCCACAGCGGGAGAGCCGGATCAGGATTCCCCGACCTACCAGGACCAGAGACCACCGACCTCAGGCAAGTGGCTGGGATCCCGCGTGCCATGATCCCCCCAGCAGGGCGCCCTCTGACACCGCTCTCACGTCTGTGGCCGCGCCGGCTGGGAGCGATGCAAGTGCTAACCTCGAGCGGCCGAAGGGCAGCAGCGACTCGGAGAAGGAAGGTTGGCGTCGAGGGGGCTGATGGAGGGGGGGAGAGAGAGAAGACAAGGGACGGCACGAATATGGGAAAAAGGGGCACGGGAAGGAGTAAAGGCGGTTAGAAAAAAGCGTAACCCGGCGCGTCCGATTCCCTCGTCCGAGTAAGGGAGGCGGCAAAGGGGAGGATCGACCCAGGAAAGTTGGTTAAGTTGGACCAAAGTCGTCCCGCGCCAAGTGGCTCCCCGCTTCTTTGCCAGTTCGTTCCCCCAAACATCCGGCCGTGGTGGGAAGAACGTACGAAGCAGAAAGGCATCCCCGCCCCTTCCAAAGCGGAATGGGTTTATTTCAGCCCTGGAGACCCCTGAAGTGTCCTCGAATCCCCGGGGTCAGAGACCACCTCTCCCCACAGGCGAGCACGTCTGTCTTGTCGGAGGAGGGCTGGGGTGGAAGGCGAGAGACTTCTGGCGCCTTCAGTTTCGGGGGACAAAACTGCTGAAGGCCTCTACTTTCCGTAAAGCAAAGGCAGGAGCCGCTCCTGATCCGTTTCGGGCACCTCGGGGCTTCGAGGTAGTGGCCCCGCCCCGGTGAGGGCAAGTGAGGCCAACAACAGCCTCCAGTCTTCCCACAGTCTGAAAAGCCCTTTTGGGGTCCAAAGCTCCTGAGTTCTGATGGGAGCAATGGCGGATTAAAGCTCACTGGTGCCCTGAGCACTAACAAATCTTGGTGCCCCCCCCCTCCTTTGTACATACTGTACAAATCTTCATTGGTTTTGTTTGTTCTTTCTCAACTTTGTGGTGCCTCCTTGGGCCTGGTGCCCTAAGCACGTCCTTAGTCTGCTTAATGGTTAATACACCACTGGCTGGGAGGACTCAGCATGCTCGCGCTTGGAAAGGTGGTATAAGGAGTTGTGCTGCTGACCCTGGCTATGGATAAAATAGGCCTAGTGAACTTTAGTAGATAAATGGTTCCAAAAAGCAACCCAGGCCAAGGGACCCTGTTCAATTAAGTTGGGGGGGAGGGAGGAGGGAGGAAGGTAGAGAATCCAATTAAATGGAACTTGAGAATGCATGCTGCTTTCAATTAGTTGTAAGCCAGCTGGCTGAGTTGCTCTCCCAGTAATATGTTCTCTCTCCAGTTTAATCAGGCTGGAATCGGTGTACCCTAAGCCAGTGTTTTTCAACCTTTTTTGTGCAAAGGCACACTTTTTTCATGAAAAAAATCACAAGGCACACCACCATTAGAAAATGTTAAATTTTTTAAACTCTGTGCCTATATTGACTATAGGCGGGTGTTTTTCCCACGGCATACCTTACACTATGTCACGGCACACTAGTGTGCCACGGCACAGTGGTTGAAAAACACTGCCCTAAGCCACTGTTTTTCAATGATGGTGCCTTTTCAGTTGTATGGACTTCATCTGCCAGAATTCCCTGGCCAACATGTACTTCTGCTACTCTCTCTCCATCCAGGAAGTTTCAGAACTATTACACCCCCTGGAATTCTCCAGTCAGGAGAAAAGGGAATGTATTTAGCTATGCTGGGGTTACAACAGCTACCACTTATCTGGAAATTATCGTAGGTCAGTGTTTCTCAAGGTGATAACTTTGAAATGGGTGGATTTCAATTTGCAAATTCCCCAGCCACCATGCTGACTGAGGAATTCTGAGACTTGAAGGCCACACAACTTAAAAGTTGCCAATATTGAGAAACAATGTTTTAGGAAATGTGATTTCCAGCCTGAGTAAACTCAATAGAATAGGATTGACCAGCATAGGGACACTTACCCACCATGGGCATCTAGACACATAGAGGAAAATCACAAGTCTTAACTGAAGGGTAATAGAGCTCTTCTTTTGGTGTATCCCAGCAGCCTGTATCTAAGACCTGCTGCCTGTGATTCAGGGGGTGGTAAAAACTAGAAGTTATTGTTAGCTTGATTCTTCATAAACCTGACAAGTCCTTTTGAAAACCACCCAAGTTGGCTGCCCTGACCACACCTGTTAGCAGCAAATTCCACAGATTTCTTAAGCCCGGTGAAGAAATTTCCTTTTATTGACCCCGAATTGTAATGCAAAATAGCAGTTTGTTTGTTTTTTTAAATAGAAGTTGAAGACTACAAACCAGATTATCTAGGGATCTGATTTGCTGGCCAGTTTGGCTAAATTAGGCAGGTCCTTGTCAGTTTACTTGGGATTACTTCCATTATTTAGGCAGAATGGGCCTTTCAGGGGTGGCAACCTGAGCTGAGAAAGCCCATTGTTTAAAGGAGGTGGAATGTTGATGTAATCAGACTGATTGAGGATGGAAGACTAGTCTTTTTCTCTGTTGCAATTTCTTTATAAAGGCTGCCCTTGGGCCAATCTGGTTTTGATAGGATTAGGGCCAGACAAAGAAAGGAACTTAATTTGACCCTGACTCCATCTAAAAGACAGACAAAAAAAGGGTGCACTGTCCATTTTGTTTGTTAGGTTTATTTTCTCCATTACTGGGTATATCTGCCCTTTGTAAGGAGCCGAACTGCTATAGTGTTGTTTGGAAGGATGCTATTCCAGCCTTCGAACCATGTTGGTAGCTCTTTTCTGCATTCTCTGTAGCTCTTTAATATCCTTTTTTAAGGTGTGAGCAGAATTATACAAATATTCCAAGTACAGTCTTGCAACGGGTTATAAAAATACATTGTTCTATTGTTCTTTCTGATGACTTCAAATATGGAATAGACTTTTTATTGAACCTGCACCCTTAATTATCTTTGTATTTATAAAGTCCCATGCCTGGTTAGTCATTTGCCCACTGAAATCCCATTAATACACAGATAGTGTTTGGGCTTTTTTTAAAAAAAATATATCCATCATTTTACACTGAACTGCAGTTGCATTTGTCTTTATGAACTCTGTTTGCCATTTTGAAACCTATTCACTCAATATTGACAATCTTCCCAATTTTTGTTTGATTTTAACACCTTGTTTGGCATCAATAATTCATGGCTCACGTCTAAGTCCAGGGTCACTGTGCAAAACCAAATTTTGTGGTTACTTTATGGCTGTGTAGTTACCTTCACCTCACCATGCCTGCAGATTGCTGTAAAATGTCTTTAGCAGGTTGTAGTATAGTCTCTAGTTAGGTATGGTAATGATGCATTCTTAAATGTAAGATAAAATTGTAGAACCTATCCTCATGGAACATAATTAGCCATGTGCTACAGGATGTTACACTTTAGAAACAATGATTTTTTAGGGAGTTTTATTTTTAAACACATTGTTTTCCTACAGGAACAATTCTCTGATTGTAATATTTCTCCAGGGACCATCGTTGTAAAAGCTTTTTCTACATACCAGGAGGATGCTGAATAAAGTGCAAAATGTTTTTAGGTTCCGGCTTCATAATATACTTTCTACCAGAGAATCTATGGGACTGTAGGAAGTTGGAACCCACCCCTCTCCTAGAAAAATGAGATATTTTAGGAAATATTAAAAGGGAAGAATATTTCCCCTAAAAGGGAGGCAGAAACTCATCCCCCCACCTTTGTCAATGGGCCATTAAGCCAGTCTATTCTACATAACAAAGATCTACCTCCTTCAGGCAGAGCCATAGTAGGAATTGCCCATTGCATTACATGGCACCTGGGAAGATTACATCATCCAGCAAGACTGGGAGACAGACAGCCTATAGTTAGCTAAGTTCCCGGCCCCCTGGGAGTCTGACCACCAATCAGAATATGTTTCTTACACAGGAACAGGAAGCTCCAAGGTGGGCCCAAGAGAGGATATAAAACTCAGGCTCTCTCAGCATCTCTTTCCTTTTTCCTTCTTCAAGATCTTCAAGGCATGTGATCCCTCCTCCCCCCCCCCCCCGAGGACCTCAAACCATATGGTCCTGTCTACCATTAAAACCACCTTTCCAAACAGCCTCCATGTTTCCAGTGCCTTTCTTCCCACTTGGAACTGAATGGACATTTCTTCCAATAGGACTTTGCATGACCTGCTCTCTTATTAAGGTGTTACCTGAATTGTGGTGGAATCTTTGTACTTTTGGAGACCCATCCATTCTGGCAAAAATGGAGATTTAGGGAAAGAGGGCAGGGTTTTCCACTCTCCCCCACCCCACTTTCACAAATAAGAAACTGAGCTTGCTTATTCAACCTAGATTATCAGCACTTGTATGCACCAGAAGTCCAGTTCTGTTTGAAATAAACTTGACTTTCAGATATCAACAGGAACCTCTCTACAGAAAGGAGAAACTGGAGGCCACAATACTTTCGATTTATAAAACATTTTTATAAAGCTGCTTTATAAATCATTTATGGATTGTGGTTTCAAAAGCCAAGTGGAGCAAGAGATCTCCCCTCCCCCCCAAACCTCATTAAATTCTTCTGAATTTCAAAATACACTTTTGGATTTGATGGGCAAAACTTGCTTGGGAGAAAATTTTGTGGTAGCTAATGATTTATTTTTTAACACATTCTATATATTTTTTTAAAAAAATTAAAATTTATTTACAAACATGTAAAATACACACACACACACAAAACTTAGACATACACCACATTTACACAATACAATAAGAACAGGAGCTTCCTGTTCTTTCTTATAGCAATTGCCAATTGATATCGCTTACCTTATATTGTTTCCCCTTCTATTATATTTCATTTGCATTTCACCATTCTTAACCGTCTTATCTTACTCCTCTATCTGCTATATTGGCTGATTACCTCTAGTAAGTTTAAACCACTTGGATACATATATATGTGTTAATTCTCCTTAACTACTATTTTTGGACTTTGTTGTCTTCCTTCATTGATCCTTGTTTCTTTCCTCCATCCACCTATAGTATTTATCCCATATCTGGTAGCATTCTGTTTCTTCTTTTCCCTGGATTTCTTTTGTTAATTTGTCCATTTTAGCACAGTCCATAACCTTTCTTATTATTTCATCTTCGCTTGGAATTAAAATATTTATTATATTCTAATCAGTCCAAAAGTGTTGTAATCCATCTAGATCAGTGGGTCTCAACCTTACTAATGCCGCGACCCTTTAATACAGTTCCCCTTGTTGTGGTGACCCCCAACCATAAAATTATTTCATGTTGTCATATTTTTTTGAAAATATGTGTTTTCCGATGGTCTTAGGTGACCCCTGTGAAAGGGTCGTTCAACCCCCAAAGGGGCCCCGACTCACAGGTTGAGAACCACTGATCTAGATTCACTATGAGCATGTAAGCAGCCATATAAATTTCCTAAATAAATAAAATACTGTACAGTAATTGAAGTTCTCTGGGAAAATTACAGTGTAGCAAATACTATTAAGTGTTTCTATAACAATAATCCACCCACTGTTCAAAACAATGTGTTTTAGTGAAGAAGAAACCGAAAGATGTCATTTTGTTTGCCTATATTTTCATTTATCTTCTTGCTACCTCCCAAAGTCAGATGTGCTTTTATATCAAAGAGGTTACATTAAAAAAAGTGAAAAGGAAATAAGGCGTCTCTGAGAACTAAGTGGATGTCATTCAGAAGTATGAGATGGTAGATAGGATTCTTGATTTCCATAACTTTAAGGGAAAGCAAAGCAAATTAGAACAGAAAAATCTTTATATTCATTTACGAATTTATTTGCCCACTTGCGATAGAATTGAATAGAATAGCATAGGAATAGGAATAGAATAGAATAACAGTTAGAGATCTTCTAGGGTTCTAGTCTAACCCCCTGTTTAGGCAGGGAACCCGATACATTTCAGATAAATGGCTGTCCAATCTCTTCTTAAAACCTTCCAGTGTTGGAGCATTCACAACTTCTGGAGGCAGGTTGTTCCACTGATTAATTGTTCTAACTGTCACGAAATTTCTCCTCAGTTCTAAGTTGCTTCTCTCTTAGGTTGCTCCAGTAAGAAGATTCTGATAGCGTTAATATTTTAAATTTCTTTCCCCCCCAGTGTATTAGGAGATCTAGAGGAGAAAAGTTGATAGCTAAGGTTTCTGGAAGTCTTCCGAAATGGAAAATGCTATTTCAACACAATAGGAAAGGAACTTTTCCAGGAGAATAACACAAGTAATCTATACTCTCTGTAGTGGGCAGTACCTTTAGGTAACCCTCACTTACTGTAGCTAGTAACTAACCGACGAAGCCAATTCTATTATTCTTGAAAAACAGAAGAGGCTAATGGAAAAACCTATATAATAAGAGAAAAGGCTGAAGGAATTTTAAAGTATCTATCACAATCAATCTATTTTTGTGTGTTTCTCCATCACTTTTGATTAGGCTAAGCCCCAATTTGTCATTAAAAAAAATAGTCCATAGGATGAAGCTACAGCGTTTGAGTTTATATCAGTATCACTCTTCTCTCTTACACACTGCAATGTGCTTTTCTATTTGATCCGGACACACATCTGTGTGGGAATTGTTTCAGTACTTCAGCATTTTGGGTGTCAACTAATTCACACAAGCATGACCTTATGATGATATTAAGTCTCATATTCCTGAGTAACCTGTTGCATACATATTATTTGGGACATCTCTGACCAGGCCGGTGTAATGGGAACATAGTTACTATAGCAACCAGAATCTGAAAAACACACCCCATTCTAAATTGACCCTACAGGCAAGAATATAGCTGAAAGGTTACATGTATAATTCTTTAGGACTGTTGTCCAGATATCCATATAACGCCTGACTTAGTCTTACTGCTTTTCCATCTTAAGCTAAAGAGAAAGATGATGACAGAACTTGGCATAGGTTATAAGAAATAAAATCATTTCTGCAATCTATCCAAGGACTAGATTTTCAGCTGATGACTAGAAATCAACCCCATTTTCAAAATGGTTACTATTATAGTTGGCTGAGTGACTAGTCCTTTTGTTACCAAGTAAAGAAGGATGGAATATACACATTTAGCTGTAGTAAACCTTGGATCAGCTGAGGCAGTGTCAAAAGTAGCTATAGCGATCATTGTATATATATATACATATATATATATGTGTTTTTTTTAAATTTGTGCTGATAAATAAACAAAGGGAGACTATTTATCAGCACAAATAAAAAAAAACACAAATATAACAAAGGCAACAGTAAAAATATTGGGTTTCTGTCATGATGGACTCTTGTGACGAGGCGAAGGACAGATGATGGAAGCAGTTAGCTTCCTCCCATAATTGGGGCTTACCAGGGGTTGTAAAAAATCTAATATATATATATATATATATATATATATATATATATATATATATATATATATATATATATATATATATATATATATAAATAATATTCTCTTCTTTCAATATGTTGGACTAGGACTGGAGAGAGACAAGTTCAAATCCTTCCTTAATTGTAGAAAACTCCCTGGGTGATTGTGGGAAAAAGGAAGAGTGGGATATTAAACTAAACAACAACAATAGTATCTTCTAAGGTTTGTAGTTCTTGGGTTGACAATTCCACCCCGAGATGTGATCCTGGATGTACACAGATATCCTCAAAGCCTACAAAACATTTGATCATTGCCTGGCATTGAGAATTTTTGGAAATCTAATTACCATTCTGAGATTTTCAGGGTTGACAGGAAATGCTGAATTTTTAAAAAGGATTTTATTTACTGTATATCCTGCCTTTTTTTCCACTATGGAACTCAAGGCTATGTATACAAGGTCCCAAAGCAGCTCACCAACAGGTTCGGCTGAACCGGTAGTAGTTTGGCAGCCTGAGTGGCTGGAACCAGCAGCGACCCAAGCCTGCCATGCCCTGAATTGGTTCTCCGGGTGGCGCAGTAGGCACGCCATCTGCAGCACAATTTTTATTGTACTGCGCACACACGCGTGGCACAGCCACAAGTGAACCAGCAGTAGTCACTGCCAGAACCCACCCCTGCTCACCAAGGTATTAACCAAATCTAGATGTGATTAGCTGTAGCATCACTCAAGGAGTTTTTTCATTTAGTGTTAACTTCAGAATTAGGAATCGAAATAAGTAATATTTGGTTTCCTCTATTTGATCATTCAACGTATTAAAAAAAAGTTAAAATATGAAGCATTTCAAAACATTAAAATATATTAAAATATGTTATATAAAATATATTGAAATATGTTAAAATATAAAATATGTTAAAACTGGCAAATATCTGTAAGGAACTGTGCTCTAATGGTAGTTGAAAGCTAGGGCTTTCCTGCTCTTTTGAAGCTTTGGATCGTATTCTGCCACGATCTCCAAACAAGGCTTCCAAAAGTGCTGAACTTCAGTTCAGTCAGAATGGCCTAAGATAGCAGATTGGCGAAGGCTGCACTGCTCATTCCGAGATGTGAGGATCATGTGCATTGAAACTTTATTAGGACTTTTAATAGGAATAAATGCTTGTGCGAATAATGGCTAAGTGTCAAATGAGAGACCTTTCATTGGCTTGTTTTTATATCCAGATTAACAGTAGTTAGGAAAAAGATTTAGAGCACCTTCCTTTTTGTGTATGCTTGAGTAACAGCCTTAAATCCACAGATAATTTTTATGTTCCAGACATGCCTCAGGTGTACAAGAAGAGATGATTATAGCTCCTGCATCGAGCCTTGAATTAAACTTCAGATTCAATTTAGCATTCCTGAAACGGAGACTTTTAACAACTGCGCAACTTATTCTTTCCTCCCTTTTCTTTCTTCTTTTCTTCTTTCTTTTGTATGGGATATGCATGGTATATGTATGTGATTGAGTGAATGTTCCCACTTTTTATTACTTATCATTGTTGTATTTTTTGTGTTTTTAATTACTACGTGGGGATACTCTCGCCCACAGTCCGGTGGAGACTCTGGTTGCTGCCTGGCACTCGGCAGCATCGGAGACCCTTGACTGGATTGCGCCACTACGGCCCCTCCGAGGCGGCGGATCCCGGAGGCCTCCTTGGTTCACCGAGGAGCTCCGGGAGATGAAGCGCCGGAGGAGACGCCTAGAGCACCTATGGAGGTCCAATAAATCCGAATCGAACCGAGCAATCCTAACAACCAGCACCAAGGAGTACATCAGGGCACTTAGGGCAGCAAAAAGATCTCACATTGCCACCTTGGTTGCGTCCGCTGAGTCCCGCCCAGCCGCCCTGTTTAGGATAACCCGTTCCCTCCTAAATAGGAGGGATACGGGGGAACCCTTGCAGGGTAGAGCTGAGGATTATGCCCAATTCTTAGCGGACAAAATTGCGCGGTTTCGGTTGGATTTGGACTCCATCCCTGCAGTTCCAGCCGAGGCACAAGAGGATGAATTGGTAGACCACCTCTGGGTTGAGTTTCAGGATGTTGCCTCTGGGGATGTGGACAAGGCCATGAGAGCTGTGAGTGCCTCCACCTGTGTACTGGACCCGTGTCCCTCATGGCTGGTTGCTAACAGCAGTGAGGTGACACGAGGCTGGATCCAGGCGGTTGTTACCGCCTCTCTTCGGGAGGGGCACTTCCCCGCCGCACTTAAAGCGGCGGTGGTGAGACCCCTCCTGAAGAAGCCATCTTTGGATCCAGCTGTCCTTAACAACTACCATCCAGTCTCCAACCTCCCATTTGTTGGGAAGGTTGTCGAGAAGGTGGTGGCCTTCCAGCTTCAACGGTCCTTGGAGGAAGCAAGCTATCTCGACCCCTTCCAGTCAGGCTTCAGATCCGGTTACAGCACAGAAACCGCTTTGGTCGCACTGACCGATGATCTTTGGAGAGCCAGAGATGGAGGCCATGCCTCCATCCTGGTTCTCCTCGACCTCTCGGCGGCTTTCGATACCATCGACCATGGTATCCTTCTGCGACGACTGCGGGAGGTGGGGGTGGGAGGCACTGTGTTACGGTGGTTGTCCTCCTACCTCTCGGACAGGTCGCAGTCGGTGTTAGTGGGGGGGCAGAGATCGACCCCTATGCCCCTAACATATGGGGTGCCGCAGGGTTCGGTCTTATCCCCCCTACTATTTAACATCTACATGAAACCGCTGGGTGAGATCATTCGGAGGCACGGGATAAGATACCATCAATACGCGGACGATACTCAATTGTATCTGTCCGCCCCGTGCCAACTCAATGAAGCGGTGGACGTGATGAACCGAGGTCTTGAGGCCGTTATGGACTGGATGAGGGCTAACAAGCTTGTACTCAACCCGGAGAAGACCGAGTGGCTGTTGTGCTTTCCTCCCAATAATTAGATCGGTGTTCAATCGCTCAGGCTGGGGAGTCAAATTTTATACCCCTCAGAGAGGGTTCGCAACTTGGGAGTCCTCCTGGATCCACAGCTGACTTTTGACCACCATTTGACGGCTGTGACCAGGGGGGCATTTGCCCAGGTTCGCCTGGTGCGCCAGTTGCAACCCTACCTGAACCAGGAGGCCCTCACAACAGTCACTCGGGCCCTTTAGACCTCTAGGCTGGAATACTGCAATGTGCTCTACATGGGGCTGCCCTTGAAGAGCATCCGGTGACTTCAGCTAGTCCAGAACGCAGCCGCGCGAGTGATTGTGGGTGCACCTCGGTTCACCCACATAACACCTATCCTCCGCGAGCTGCGCTGGCTACCTGTTGATCTCCGGGTGCGCTTCAAGGTGCTACTTGTCACTCATAAAGCCCTTCATGGTAGTGGGTCTGCGTACTTGAGAGACCGCCTCCTGCCAATTACCTCCCTGCGACCAATTAGATCACATAGATTAGGCCTCCTCCGAGTTCCATCTGCCAGTCAGTGCCGACTGGCAACTACACGGAGGAGAGCCTTTTCAGTAGTAGCTCCGACCCTTTGGAACGATCTCCCCGTGGAGATTCGTACCCTCACCACCGTCCAGACCTTCCGCACAGCCCTTAAGACCTGGCTAGCCCGTCAGGCCTGGGGACAAAGATAACTGTCCCCACCCGAATGATGAATGAATGTTGCTTACTATTTTACTTCTATGTATTGTTTGTGTCTATTGTCTGTATACCCCCCCCCTCATTTTTTCCCCTCAGGGAAAAGGGCGGCCTATAAGCATTAATAAATACAAATAATAAATACAAATACAAATATTCTACCTTCTTGTCTTTTTTTTTATGGCAGGCAGTATGATTCCAGTGGCTGAATTCAAGCATTTCACAGACCAGCAGCCTGCTTTCAAAGTTCTCAAGCCTTGGTGGGATGTGTTAGCTGAGTACATCACCATAGTCATGCTGATGATAGGCGTTTTCGGCTGCACTCTGCAAGTGAGTGAGTATGGAAGTAGACTATACAATTCCAGAACAAGATCATGGAGTCGCTGATTGAAATTGCAGAACAGAATACTCATGACAGAAAAGGCTTTGGAAGTTGATTACATATACTGGGATGGGTTTATGTTTTGATCCTGAGAAAGGGTAAAACAATTTTCAGCCTAGGGAGATTAGAAATCATGTAGAAACATGTTGGGCAATCTTTTCTTCCCTAGTGACTTCTTATATTGCAACAGGATTAGAAGCCTACATGCATACGCATACACACTCTCATGAATTATTTACATATAACAAATGAGTCAAACATATCTAACTCCTCTCCCTTCCCCTCGTGATCGTGATCAAAACAAACAAGTAATTTAAAGAACAAATGAATGCAAAGTTCTCAGTCAAAATGTAAAAAAGCCAGGCTGAAATTATGGTTTTGGACACATTATGGAAAGACTTAATTCTCTTTGAGAAGTCTATACAATAATGGTGAGGAAGGCGAAAGAAAAGAGAAAAAGGACCACTGGCAGTAACAGGAATGGGCTCAGTTACAGTGGCATTTGGGTGCATTGTGGAGCTGGTCTAGCAATATGCTTAAGAGATAACACCAACTTAATGGCACACAATCAGTCAATACCTTACTGACAGATGTGTCACCTGTATGAAAATCAGAGATGGTGTTAAGTTGGATACACTGAACTCGGTGGTAAAATTCATTTTTTTTACTACCAGTTGTGTGGGTGTGGCTTGGTGGGCGTGGTGTGGCTTGGTGGGCGTGGCAGGGGAAGGCTACTGCAAAACCTCCATTCCCACCCCACTCTGGGGCCAGCCAGGGGTGGCATTTGCCATTTCTCTGAACTACTCAAAATTTCCACTACCGGTTCTCTGGATTTCACCCCTGACTGAACTAATTCAGCACTATAGAAAAGGTGAGAGCTGGTATAGTAAAAAGGCATATAGAAAAACAGCATATACTGGGTGATGCAACAGACACAATGAAGGGACTTTTGTATCCCTCTATTATATATATCTACTCAACTTGCTGTCAGCTGCGACTTCATTTAGTAATCAGGAAAGACACCACTCAACTCCGTTTGTTTGAAATCAAGTGTACTTTTACTAATTATAAACGAACAGTAGCAAAGCCAAGATGAATCTCGTTAATTAGGTGCGAAAGCGAATAATATCATGTATAATTCAATCCCCTCCCCTTGGCACCCCAATCCATAGTCCAATTATAATGCACCCAACTGTCAGGTGGGAGATAGCTTCAAAAGACATCACCAGGATGGAATGCTGGACAGTTAACCTTGGTGGGAAACTCCCTTCCTCCACATGCGCAGTAAGATGGTCAGGTCAGCATCTAGAATCTTCCTCTAGCACATCATGATTCCCCTCCCAAATACCATGCCCCCCCTCCCCGTTTCAATGGCAGCCGAAGCAGCAGCAAAGCAGAGGCTGACACTTGCATTCTACTAAAAAAGTCCATTGGAAAGACGCCCGCCTTAAAGGATTAAGGGACTTATTAAAATGTTTCTAGAATTCATCAAATCACAATTGGTTATTAAAACACTGCTGGCATAAAGTCACACATACAGGCCAAAGAGCTATGGATGCTCATTTGCTGCACAGGGAGTTCCAGTCCCAGATTACTGCAGGATTCATCCCATCCCAGGAGATTAAAAAAAAGAAAAAAAGAAAATCTGATAATACATTTTAGGCCTGTTTCGGCTATATGTCCAGAAGGATAGAATAATTACTGTGACAGTATTTCAGAGCAAATAACATTTGGAGAAATGCCCATCACTAAAGATCTAGACTAGCTTATTCACTGTTGCGCTATTTTTCTCTTTGTAGGATTTTTAAAAAAATATATTAAAAGGAAATTGTAGCGCTTGGACCTTGAAATGGTCAACTCTAATCAACTCCTCTGGGAATCTACCAGATCATTATTATGTGATGTAAACTGTTGTATCATATGGTTTCTGATATATCATGTTTCTTTTCCTCACTTATATGTTGTGGCAGGTGATACATGACAAGATTATCTGCCTTCCAAATCATGTTCCCAGTGGTACAGCTTTTACTGATTTAACTTGTGAAGATTTCACCAAGAAGACAATCAATAACTCTGAACCAATCAAGTCTTCTGTCCGTCAGGAAATGAGTGGATTACGGAACAACTTAGACCTCCAACAATACAGCTACATCAATCAGATGTGCTATGAGACAGCCCTTCATTGGTATGCTAAGTACTTTCCTTATCTTGTTGTTATCCATACACTGATGTTCATGGTGTGTACCTCTTTCTGGTTCAAATTTCCTGGTACCAGTTCAAAGATTGAACATTTTATCTCCATTATGAGCAAATGTTTTGACTCACCTTGGACTACTCGAACCATCTCAGAGGTTTCTGAGGAGGAGAATACAAGCTCAGGAAAGGTGAATCGGATCAGGAAAAGTAATGTTCCCAGTGAACTGATTGAACTTTCTCCTACAGGAGGCTCTGTTTCAGGAAAGAAAGTTGCAGAGTCCCCTTCCAGTAGCATGTTGGGCAAAAAGGAAGGTGAGGAAGCCAAGGCTTTGTTTGAAAAGGTGAAAAAATTCCGACTCCATGTCGAAAAAGGAGACATCCTTTACACAATGTACATCCGCCAAACTATTCTCAAAGTTTGCAAATTTCTAGTTATTATTGTCTACAATGCAGTCCTTGTTCACAATATTAAGTTCGTAGTGCCCTGTAGTGTTAAAATGGAGGACATGACAGGTTATGACCATTTCTGTTGCAATCATACCAAAGCCTGTCTCTTTTTTAAGCTGGCTATGTGCTACCTCTGTTTCCTTGGAGTGTATGGTCTGACCTGCCTCTATACACTTTATTGGCTCTTTCACCGGCCACTTAAAGAGTACTCATTTCGCGTTGCCCGTGAGGATACTGGCATCAAGGACATCCCTGATGTTAAAAATGATTTTGCTTTCATGCTCCATCTCATAGACCAGTATGACTCCCTTTACTCCAAGCGCTTTGCTATATTCCTCTCTGAGGACAGTGAGTTCAAACTTAAACAGCTCAACCTCAATCATGAGTGGACACATGATAAGTTGCAGCAGAAACTGCAGACGAACCCTAGTGGGCGCCTAGAACTCCATCTCTTCATGCTGCCTGGGTTGCCTGACACTACTTTTGAGATGATTGAATTGGAAGCTCTAAAACTGGAATTGCTCCAAGACGTCACTTTCCCGGTCTCAGTAACTCAACTGATCAATCTCCAAGAGCTAGTGCTGATCAACTGTCCTGCTAAGCTGTCCTTTACCTCCCTTAAGTTCTTCCGTGAACAGCTGAAGGTGATGATGGTCAATTTTGATGACATAAAAGATATACCTGTGTGGATCTATAACTTGAGAGCTTTGGAAGAGTTGTACATATCAGGATTTTTCAACCATGAGATGCGCCGGACAGGAACTCTAGAAAGCTTACGTGAGCTAAAGAACCTAAAGGTTTTGACACTGCACAGCAACATCTCAAAACTGCCACCCAGTGTGGCTGATCTGGCCACTCACCTGCAAAAACTCAGGATACATAATGATGGGACTAAGTTGGTAGCCCTTAACTATCTCAAGAAGCTCTTCTCGGTGCAGGAGCTAAAACTGATAAACTGTAACCTGGAACGGATCCCCCATGCTATCTTTAGCCTTGTAAACTTGCAAGAGTTGGACTTGAAGAATAATAGGTTGATTTCCATAGAGGAAGTCATTAGTTTCCAGCATTGCCGAAAGTTGATATGTCTCAAACTTTGGCACAACCAGATTGTCACCATCCCTGAACATATCCGCAAACTCAAGACCTTGGAGCAACTTGACCTCAGCCATAATCACATCGAAACTCTCCCTTCCCAACTCTTCATGTGCACCAGGCTACATTATTTGGATCTTTCCTACAATAAAATTCAGATCATCCCTTCTGGAATGGGAGTTTTACAAAGCCTTCAATATTTCTCTATTTCGCACAATTGCTTGGAGACATTGCCTAATGAAATTTACTTCTGCAAGAAACTCAAAATTCTCAAAGCAGAACACAACAAACTCCGGCGCATCTCAGAGCGCATAAGCTGGCTTCCTTTGCTGTCCAGGATAGAGCTGAAAGGGAACCAGCTTGAAGCCCTACCCTTGGAGATTGGTCAGTGCAAATTCCTCAAGCGTAGTGGTCTCGTGGTGGAGAGCAATCTTTATGAGACATTGCCTTTAGAAATAAGGGTAAAAATGGAGGACGAATGATGGATGTAAACAGTAGCAAGGACAGTGTAATTTCTCAAGTGCCAACTGTGTAGGCATAGAACCAGAATACGTAAGAGTCTGGCTCTATTCATCCCAGATGCTCTCCCAGTAAGTCCCAACCTTTTTTCCATGTCACCATGGAATGGATGTGATAAGTCTTAGTCTAGCAAATCTGTATCTCAGGATGAAATCAGGAAGGAGCTGACAGCATCAACCCTACAAAGAGGGGTGGAAATGGGAAGACCCAGCAAAAAGAAGTAGAAAGTGACATTTCGTTTTTGTTTCATTTTTGTTTTTCTGAAAAACACCAATTTTCAGAACAGTTAAGTAGAACAAATAATTTATAAGAAAAAGGACTGTATCAGACCAAATAATCATTGTATTTAATTTTTTGTGTCTATTTATGTACATATTTTTGAACTGCTCTGACACTTTGCTAGCTACTCTTCAAGTGGATTCATTTGTCTACTCTTAAGCTGCAGCTATTTGTTGCCATGTTTGGGAGACATTGCCTAATTTTATCAAAAGTGATTTTGGGTGATGCTGTGCCTATTTATTGCAATAGGTGAGAATTAGTTAGGGACTAGGAATCTTGCATAATTATCAAGATGACTTAGCTCTCTTTATTCTGTTCTTTGTTAGATTAAGAATTGTGTTCTGAAATGTTGAAGAGCCAAACCACAAAGCATTTGCTTTGATCAATAAGAATTCATCATGTAATGTAACTTCTAATTTTTCTATGTCAGTTAGCCTAAATCCTATCCAGCATTCTGCAAATGGGCGCATCTCTGCAGTGCAGTTTCTCTCATGGAGGTTGTCCATGTACTTAGCAGAGTGGAAGTAACTTCCATGCATAGCAAGTGCTGGGAAATATTGAGGTGATTCTCCTAATTTCTTCCTAAGTCTATTGGATGAGAAATATAGGAGATATGCAGTGTAAATCTTACATCTTATTAATGTGACTGTATACCCTTAGATGAATACCCATTGGAGGAGTCTTAAAGGATGACTCAACTTTCAATCCTACTATCTTCTGTCTATAGAATGGAAATCATAATTGTTGTCATGCACTCTTAAAGACTTTTGACAAAGACCTTCAAAAAAGAGTCTTGAACAAGCTGCTGCAGTCATGAGATTAAAAACAGGCTCTCTTAGTAATTAGTAAGTAATAAATCAGTAAGAGAACATGAAGTAGTAATATGTCCCATGCAGACAGAAAACTTACGTTGATATAAACTATCACTTCTTGAAATGCAGGGTTTTCAGGAATCTACAATTGAGGGTTTTTCTGTTGATTTATTTGAAGAAAGCGTTAGATTTCTGCCTTAGGTTCCTGTCCTGTTTGTACCTCTGACAAGTGCCTTGCTTCTAATCAGAGCAAATGGCATTCCATTGAGGTAGCATCAAGCAAATGCTTTGGTGGGAATATTAGGTTATAACTGGGAAGGCTTCAAAAGATTCTTAGATAAGAAACAATCTCGTTTTTCTAGATTGTGGATATCAGTGCCACTCATCTCCAATGGGATTTTCATTATTTTGTAATAATATGCTAAAACAGTGCTTAAACAGTTAAAGACAACAGTGCAAATGGAGAAACATGTATAAAGAGATTTCAAAAGTAACTGTAAAAGATCTGTGAAGACCCAATCATTATTATTTATCTTCATTTAGTATGAATGGTCAACATTTACCAGTAATTTAACTGGTTAGTTGATTGATATGGCAATTTATTTAATGGTAAACCACTAGCATTCTATACATGGTGTATCAGGTTCACCTCCAGTTGAAAGAATGAATAGCTGGTGATAGAAGCGATTTGGTATAAAGGTCTAATTCATGAGGGACTCTAAGCCTAATGTATTTTTAGATTTGACACCAGCCCTAAGTACCAACATTATATGTATGTATGTATGTATGTATGTATGTATGTATGCATGTATGCATGTATGCATGTATGTATATACAGTATGTATGTATGTATGTACAATATGTATGTATATACAGTATGTATGTATATACAGTATGCATGTATGTATATACAGTATGTATGTATGTATGTATGTATGTATGTATGCATGTATGTATGTATGCTGTTTGCAATTACAACCAGTGTCAAGAGTTATATTTTTGTCAATAAAATAGAGTCAAGAGCCATTTAGAAACAGTCTCTTACATCTTGTTGCCACCTAGTGGTTGATGTTAATTAAGGAACGCCAGGGGGGAAAAAACCTAATTTCCTTCCTTTATCTAAGATAAAATGTGAAGGTTCACAATATCCTAACCATGTTTTTTTTTAAGGTAAGGCAGATAACTAATTAGTTAGACCTCACTGGAAAATATGCACAGATGAAGCTTTAATTCTGCATGTTACCAATTTGTTGTGAGCTATCTTTAGGAAAGGAACGCAGCATATTATATCTTGAAAACCCAGTCAAGAAACAGACTGCCTTTGTATGAGAAGTCAACCTTTCTGGAATTTTTTTCATAGCTTTCCAATGACAAGCAACCTCATCTATGTGCCAGGTGCATAGAGCTGTTTTTTTGAAGTGATTTGTTCTTGTATTGCAGAGTAAAACTGCAACCTTAAATGTACGCTAAGCAAATCAATAAATGAGGCTTTCACTTAACATGGTTGCAGGTCTGAAAGAATAGACAGATGTGGTAATATGGATTGTTAGGGCTAGAAAAGTTGAAAAAAATTCCAAAAAGTGAATAGCATGCAATTTCTGTATTGTTGCCAAGAAAGGTCCATACATGTGTCCCTGAAGTCATCAGTAATTGAGCTTTATTGTAAGAAATCGTTATCTTTTAAGATAGCTGTCAATCAGCACATCAACACATTGGAACAGAAATTGAAGGCCTCACTTAGCAGAATGAACAGAGACTTTTAGGCTGTTTTACTCTAGTTTTACTCTATTACAAAACAAGGAAAATGTGCACATTTACATGAACAAAATCTCCCTCGTCTTAAGAATATTAAAACAGAGTCCAAAATATCTGAAATAAATTCATTTAAGCATGCTGTTCATTTGAGCGCTGGTGGCAGAATGAGATGGAGTTATGATTGTGATGGTAGCCTAGATGGAAATTCTAGCCACTCATTTTCAAATGAACCTAAATTGAGAGGGGAGAGCCTCTTTGCTGTCATCTAGTGGACATCAGGAGTACTAGCAAGACAACCCTAACTCAAACCCAACCTGTTTTCCTGGAATTATGCTATAGGTATCATCTACAGCCACACAATGTTAGGAGTGGACGCATCTATTTTGGAGAAATTGCATAATTGCTAAATGGGAGTTTGTAAACAAAGACTACCTGTGTGTGTAACTTTTTGTGCTTTCCTCCCCAACATTTTTTTGGCTTTGAAGCCAAAATGTTACTGAGTCCTAGTGTTAAATAATTTAGATTATGGTAGGTATGTGGTAAGCCTTCAGAAAGCCTAAAAATGTAAAGTACATTTATCTCATCTTTTTAGGACAAAGTGAAATTAAGGCCAGCAGAAAAAGTTGGGAGCTAGTCCCTATACACCCCACTTAGCTACAAGCCTGGGAGTAAAATATTTGAGCTGTGGATGCCCATGGTTTTTTAAGAGCATGTCATAGGCTTTGTCATAAAACGGCCTCCTTGGGAAGGTGTTGTCTGCAAAAGATGCCAGAACTAGCCATAAAACATGCACCAAGAGACAAGGTGATGAAATAGTTCCCCAAATCTTTATTCCCTCTAATGATTTCTATTATTCCACTTTATCTTTTGAGTGATGGTTTTTCCTAATTAGTGGGGCACATTTCTAAACAAAAGCACAGGGCTCTAATCACACATAACTTTAAAACTGGCTAGGAGGCAAATGCTTTATAGACAGCCTTCTGTGCTGCACAACTCAAAAGAGTAGAGAAAGGACGTTGGTCTTACCTGAACGTCTATTTTCAGAAGGGGGAGGGAATGGTCACACGTGGGTTGTTGTCAAAGCCTGATTGGTCCAAGACTGAGAGAAAACGCTTAAATACTGGTGCCTTCCATTCCTATCCCAGTTTCCTCGAAGGCGAACGGTAGAACTGAAAAGACAAAAAACAACACACAACAAAACCCCCGGGAACCACCCGGGCCCTCCCCTTGGCCCCGACGGAAAGGTCTCAGGGCGGGTTGTGACCATTCCCTCCCCCTTCTGAAAATAGACGTTCAGGTAAGACCAACGTCCTTTTTCCAGAAGAGGGGGAGGGAATGGTCACACGTGGGACATACCCAAGCTACCGTCCCAGGGAGGGAGAACGAGAATCACCAGGGCCCAAGGGGAGCCTCAACCGCCACCCCCAGAGGGTCCTGCCACCAAGGACACACTCGCATCTGCAAAGCTCCCAGACCATAGCGCCGGAGGAAGAAGCCGGGGAAACCAGAGGCCGCGCGACAGACGGCCTCAACTGGCCCCCCCCCGCGGCCCCCGAGGCCACGCTCGTGTCGCTCCTAATAGGCTGGGCCGTGAACTCTGACGGGACTGGCCCGTCGACCCGAAACCCCGAGGGCTTCCGCAATGGCCCGGCACAGCCAACGTCAACGGTGGCTGAAGACACGCTCGAACCCAGCGACCCCCGGCTGGAGGATCCGTCCACAAGGGCTCGACCTACGGACCCCTCCGTCCGCTGGCGATGGAGCCGCAGGGCGCGGTGCGCGCCCAACCAATGCCAGAGCTTAGCGAAGGAAGTGGCCACCTACGGGAAGAAGGCACGAGCAAGGCGAAGCCTCGCCCCGCCCCTTAGAGGCGACGGGAACGACCTCAGAGCAGGGTGCCCAACTCCACGTACCCGGGCGGAGACAACCGCCACAAGGGAGCCAGCCGACGAGCATACCGAAGATTCGAAGAAGCCCCCCCTGATCACAAGGGGGAAGAACACACGGGGAACCCGTGGACCGAGGGAAACCCAGAAGCCGCCCCCTACCGAGAAGCTCGATCAGGGGGACCTGAGAGAGGGAGAATCCCCACCCCCTCCAGGGCTGAAAAAAATTCCGCCACCAGGCGGCACAATCTTGTGGGTTTCCGAAGTCAGGCCCCTCCTGCAGGAACTCCTGACGTTTGAGAGAAAGGTGCCCTGCCAGGCGAAGCCAGGGGAGGCCAGGCGGATAACACCGCCGGACGATACCCAGGTGGAACCGCAGCCGCGGTTCGTAAGGCCCCCAGGCATCCCTAGTCGAGAGTGACCCCGTTGGCTAGACCAGCCTCCAACAGCTGCCGGACAAGAGTCATGGGCCGGATGCGACCCCAGGGACCAGGCGAAGCAGGACCACCACCCCCCGCTGCCAGGCCAACCCTTCCCGCGGCGTCTCCGCGGAGGGCCACCGACAGCTGGACGAGGTCCGCAAACCAAGGCCCCTAGGTCCTAATGGCCCACCCCCACGATCAGGGTCCCCATGCCACCCCCCTCCGGGGAGACCTGGAACCAGGGGGACGGGAGGCCCCATACCGAGACCGCAGGCCACCTCCTTTCGAGGGCGCTTGCGCCCTCCACAGATCAGGATAGGAAATGGGAGAAACCCCAGGGAGGAATAGAACACGCGGCGAGCAAGGGAGTGTCGAACTGTCGACAGATCCGCCAAAAAAGAAGAACCGACGACTGAGGGAGTAGGCCCGCTCCCCTGGTCAGGGCCGCCCGATGCTGCCGAGCCGCCCGGAGACAGGAGAGCCCGGGGAGATTCTCGACTCTGGGGGCAACAGAGGCCCCACCGCCCAGACGTCCAGTCCCGAGCATTCCGGTCGAGGGCTGGAGAAGACCCCCCCCCTGACAGATGAGGGCCTGAGCGGTCCCCGTGCCAACGGGAGGTCACGCGATGCCCAGCTACGGGGCCCAAGGGAAGCGCAGAGCCCAGCGGGACAGCACTAGTGCCATTCCAGTGACGAAGGGAAAGCCCCGAAAGCGACCACCTGCCGAGAGCGAACCGGGAGCCCCCTAACCAGGACGAGGCTCCCCAGGAGAGTCCAAGGGTCCGGCGGGCGGGACTATCCCTGCTCAAGAAACATCTCGCCCGATCTGATAGAGGGAGGTTGAAACCGAACAACATCCCTAAGGCCCTACGCCAGCGGGCATAGGCCGAGGTGGAGCTCCTGGACAGACTCACCCCCTCCCCTGACATGGAGCCTATGACCGACACCAGGCAAGCGGAAAGGGAAGAGGTGGACGCCGGAGAAGCCAGCCGAGGAACAGGACGGGCTCCGAGCTCCTAGAACAGGCGCTAAATAACCGAAGACCTGAATAGGCTAGCCCGCCAAGGAATCAGAGCCCCCAGGATGGGGCGCGGACAGCCGCCCGGGCCGCCAGGCCTTAGTGAAATCCGGAGAACGGAGACCAGACCAAGGGAAAAGCCCCGGGGGGGGAACCCCAGGGACCCGCTATGACCGGCCAGAGCCGAGGAACGAAGATAAGCCCCCCGAAGAGCCACCAGGCCAGGGGCCTCCTGTCTGAAACCCCGAAGGACCGAAAGGGGGGAGAACGCTCTCCCTGCCTGTGCACTAGAGCGGTGCAGAAACGAGAGGGCCCGCTAAGCCTTCCGGCCACCCGTCCGAACCGCAGACAGATGCGAGAGGCGCTCCAGGCCCTGGTTATCCGGAGGAGTCATCTGCACTCCCTGAAGGCCGAAGAGAACGGATCAAGTAGGGAGGAACATAGCCCAACGATGGGCGCGGCCCAGACCTCCATGTCTAGAAGGGGCGGAGAACCATCTAATCCTCCGTACCACCATAGGCAAAACCAGGCCCCGGGAGAGCCTACCTGCGCACGGGTTAAGACCCTCGACTCACCACCACCCCCTGGACCCCCTGAGTGGGGGAGGGAGAGAGGGACCCCACTCTACCTGGAAGGAAGGGGAAACCTGCCTGGGAACCCCAGGGCAGGAAAACCAACCCTTAGGAGTGATTTGGGGGGAAAAAGGCCTGAGGCGGGACCAACCCCAGACCCTGGGATAAGGTCAAAGGCTCATACATGTAGATCTGATGCAAGTCCCCAGAAATGTGCACGGCCCTCTGTTGGGCCCCACAGAACAACAGTTCCCAAATGGCTAACCTCTGAAGGAGGAAGGCAGAGCCAACCCAGAGTAGGCCCGGGTAGAATCCCCGGGCACCAGTAGCAAAAGGAAGACTAATATTGCAAGCCCTTAAGTTCTCATCTGCTAGTCATCCCTTACTGGCATTGAATTAAGCACAGTTGTGAAGTGCGTTTGTACATATATGTATGTATATATATATATATATATGTTTGTATTTGAGCTGATAAACAAATAAGGGAGACTCGTATAGTCTATTACAATCCATTTAGCTCTCATCAGCTAGCCTTATAATAAAGGGAGACTAGTATAGGTCTATTTCAAACTATTTAGACCTTATGTTAATTGCAATGTGAAACCTCCGAGCCACAATACTGTTCCTGCACAATGCCGCCCCTGACCTTCTCCCACGAGAAGGACTTCAGGGCAGAGGAAGACATGGGGGGGGGGGAACACCCTCCCCCTCCCCCTGCAAGGGCTTTCTCACCTGCCGCCAGGTCTGCCACCTGGCCCTGGGGAAACTCCAAGCCCCCCCTCCATTTCCCCACTTACGCGTCCAGCCGGAAGGAATGGAGGATTCCAAGCCACTGTAGGCCCCACCGGGACCTGGGCCTGCTTTCTCTGCTGCCTGCCATGCCAAGGAAGAGACCGCACCAGCCAATGGACCTGGGTCGAGGCCCGGTCCTCGCACACGTGGCGACCGAGCCAACATGGCCGCCGGAACTTTCATTTTCGATCTGCGGCTCCTATGGCCCATTGAAAGGCCGTGCTGAGGCAGGCAAGGACGGGGGAGGCCACGCGGCTCTCAGGCACGCTCCCCCTCCCCCAGGAATGCTCGTAGCAGTCCGAGCCGATTCTCTTGCCTCTCCTGGCTATTTAAAGGAGAAGGCAGCCTCTCCAGCAGCTGAAAGGAGATCTGGCACCCCCGCACCCGGGGACGGGCTGAGACTCTGGGCCTGCGGGGGGGAGGCAGCATGCCCCACTGGGCCCTCCCCCACCGCCCGGGGCAGTAAACTGTCCCTTGGGGCCGCAGCTGCTGAATTTAGTAATTTAGAAATCTTTTAAATGCCCAATTAAACCAAATAAGACCAAATTGAATAAGTAATCCTACCAGTAATTCTCAACAGTTCTTGGACCAGAAAAGACTGAGAGGAAACTGGGATAGGAATGGAAGGCACCAGTATTTAAGCGTTTTCTCTCAGTCTTGGACCAATCAGGCTTTGACAACAACCCACGTGTGACCATTCCCTCCCCCTCTTCTGGAAAATGTGCAAGCAAACCAAGATGGTTGTGGGTATTGCACATAAAAATCCACATTTTTTATGGATAGCCATCTAGTTTTTCCAGACAGATTACACAATATATAAAAATATATATTAAACAGAAGAGACACTCTTCCCATTTAAAGCTCCTTGGGCAATTTCTAGGTATTTTTAGTAGTCTACCAGATGGTTCCCCACTATCCTGTCAGAGCTGAAGAAGCTTCGTGGATGAGAAGTGAAATGTCTTCAAAAGAAAAAACAAAGTCCAGTTGCCTCCTGAAAAAGCACCTTTGGGCCAACCATGACTTGGATGACTGAAAATCTCTCCAGATCTCCCAGATCAAGCTAATTATTGCCTCTGCAGATGGCAACAGTGAGCTCTCTGACTTTAAGCAGACTCTAAGGCCCCTTAGATAATATTTAGTTGGGAAACCTGAAACTTCCAGAGCAAATGGCTAGAATCTAGAGACCAGCAACCAAGAACACTTTGTGGACGCTTTCTTCAAACCTAAGCACAATTCCGGTATGTTTCTACCCAAGATTGTCATGAGAATCAAAATATGGAAGAGCCACCAACGCTTCCTTAAATTTCTGAGTAGGAACCTGCTTAAAGCATCCAGGGAATGGGACACCATAGAGTCCTCCACACACACATGCACACCAGTGGTGGGATTAATTTTTTTTTACTACTGGTTCTATGTGCATGGCTTGGTGGGTGTGGCAGGGGAAGGTTACTGCAAAATCCCCATTTCCTCCTGATCAGCTGGGACTCGGGAGGCAGAGAATAGATGGGGACAGGGCCAATGAGAGCTAATATTTACCAGTTCACCGAACTACCCAAAATTTCCACTACCGGTTCTCCAAAACTGGTCAGAACCTGCTGAGTGCCACCTCTGACATGCACACCTATCATCCCTTTCACTGCCATACAGGGAGTCTTCGACTTACAAATGTTCGTTTAATGTTCGAAGTTACAACAGCACTGAAAAAAGTGACATGACCATGTTTCACACTTATGATTCGCACCCCTCCCCCCATGGTCACATGATTGATATTTGGATGCTTGACAGCTGACTCACATTTATGATGGTTGCAGGGTCCCGGAGTCACGTGATTCCCTTCTGCAACCTTCTGAAGTCAGTGGGGAAACCAGATTCACTTAACAACTGTGCTAGTAATTTAACAACCGCAGCAATTTGCTTAACAAATGCAGCAAAAAAAATTGTAAAATGGGACAAAGCTCAGTTAACAAATTTCTCATTTAACAACATAAAGTTTGGGCTCAATTGTGGCTGTAAGTTGAGGACTACCTGTATTCAACTTTAGTCCACCCCCCCACCCCCCCTTTGGCAATTGTCCTTATCTGCTGTGTTCCACTTTAATCTGCATTGTTAAAAACAAGTTTTCTTTGGCATGGTGAAATTTAAAAGTTTGGATTAAAGACTGTTTCCATCTCCTGGTGTGAGAGTTTGGCCTCTGTAATTTTAATAGTGGGACACCACTATTAAACTGTGTGTAGGTGTCAGCTGGCCTTATTCGGCGTTGCTGGAAGAATACACATTTTTTAAAAAAAATAAATTCTCTTAATCTGTGATTTAACACGTTTAGTGATTTTTGCAGTTTTTAAAATTTCTTTTTCTCCTTCGTGTTTTGCTGTTTGCATTTCAAGAGAGGGCAATCATGCTGAAAGCAAATGAGTCCTTCTGGCTAGGTCACACTAGCTTTGTTCTTACACCCCCCCCCTCCCCTTCCAGTCCTTTCCTCCCGCATTCAGCTGCCATGGAGATGAAATAAAGCCTCTTGTGCTGTGGAGGGTTGCCCTGAGAAATCATAGGCAATCACAAGATAAAGGACAGAAGATTTGGGAACGGGTATCCTCCTGGATAGGAAAAAAGGAAGAGAAGATTGTCTGCAGAAAGGACCGGCTTCCTGCAGGTGAGAAGCTAATGCTGGACAGAGGAAGCGAAAGAATAAGGGAGGGAAGGCAGATTCATGGGGCTTGTGGTCTGTAGTGGTTAATGTGGGCAAACAGATGGGCGGTATTTGTTTTGTCACATGGCACACTGAACTATAAATTAAAGTTTACAATCACATCAATCAGGCTGTATAACACTCTAAAACAAAAGACCAACTCAGCTAGTGAATGACATACTTTGTCTAAAAACTTTAATAGACTAGCAGCTGCCATTGGTCTTAAGGCAGTTTGTAAAACGTAACTGTAATAAAATGAGTTAAACTGTAAGAAACCTCACTTGAATTAATACTGCAAGGGTTCCCCCCCCCCCAAGGCTTACTTGGGAAAAACAGCACACAGGGTCATCCACTCAGGAGACCACCAATAGCGTTTTTATTTATTAAGATTTTACATTCAGTAAAAGATAATCATTTGAAATATATTTGATCTTTTGCTTCTCTGATAATATAGGTTGAATATTATACTGCAGATAGTTCTCAATTTACAATTAGCCATTTAACAGCCATTCAGAGTTACAGTAGCCTTGGAAAGGATGCTTTAGAGCCCATAAAGCACTTCTGGTTGTTGCAAAATCTCATGCTGCTCACCTTCCCCACGGTGACATGACAGTATTTCGGGTGCTTGGCAACCAGTTCACATTTATGACTGGTGGCAGTGTCTTGCAGTCCTGTGACTGATTTGAAATGTTTTTGCTGGTTTCCAGCAAAAAAAACCCCATTCATTTAAGAGAATGGGTTTGCCCTTACGACCATGTGATTTGTTCAGTGATTTGTGATTCAGAGTTATGATCACCTGATTCGCTTCATGGCTGCCATAAAATTAAGTCTGAGCATGTGGGTGCCTCAATTTACAATTATCACAACTTATGACTAAAATTATGATCCCAATTGTAGTCGTGAGTGGAGGATTACCTACACTTCTCTCTACAGTAGATGGGACAATGTATTTCAATTCAATTTTGTTGTAGCCTAATTTGCATTTCAACCATTTTTTCAGCATTGTGCACTTCTGCACAATATAATTAGCAAAAGTCAAAATACCTTAGTGGGCACAATGTGTAAACCCAGTCAGTGAGACTTACTTCCAAAGAGATAGATGGATGGATGACAGACAGACAGAGACAGACATATAGACAGACCCAGACATGCACATAAACTGAAGTTAGGACAACAAATGCTCTAAAATCTTCGCTTGTTTTAGTGCACGGGTGTCAAACTTGTGGTGTCATGTTGCTGTCATGTGATGTTTTGCAACGTTTTCCCTCTTCATGGAGCTGGGGTGGGCATGGCCTGCGCATGACGCATCTGACCCACAGGTCCGGCACCCGTCTTAGTGCAAAAGCCAAACAAATTACTCATATTCCTATTAATTGTTTTTTCTAGTGATGTTTACCCTGTTAGAAGTCACTTTCTTCAATGACAGCCTTGCCCAGTTCCAGTCTTTAAAGCCTTGGTGGGATGTTCTGATGGACTATTTGGTACTAGCAATGCTGATGATTTCTCTTCTCTCAGGGACTCTATTAATCTCTGTTGATAAAATGACTTGCCTTCCTCTGAATAATAAGCTAAATGAGACTTCAGCAGTTGTATCCAAGCTTCGAGATGTGGATCAAATCATCAGTGAAGAGCTTCCTGTGGCAAACAGTCATCGCTCAATCAAGCTGGACTACCAACAGTATCTATACATCAGCTATATCTGTTATCAGAAAGTTCTGCCCTGGTTTTTGAAGTATTTCCCTTACTTTGCACTTGTCAATTCACTGTTCTTAATGGCAAGCAACAACTTCTGGTTCCGATATCCTAAGACTTCATCAAAGATTGAACACTTTTTGTCCATTCTGATAAAATGTTTTGAGTCACCTTGGACCATCAAGGCTCTCTCTGAAATAGGTTGCCAGAACTTCCTAGGCACGCGCACAAATAATGTTAAGATGGGGTATCTAGGACAATTCAAGTCTCCTTCCCCTTCTCCCATCCTAGATTCAAAAGATCGGGAACTTGGCCAGGCCCTTTTTGAGAAGATCCGTAGATTCAGGGCACACACTGAAGGTGGCAGGATGATTTATAGAATCTATTTGGGACAAACCATCTTCAAAACTGCAAAGGTTCTAACTGTGCTAGGTTATACCTTCAACTGTGTAGGATCCATTTCCTTCAAGCATCTTTGCCTGGCCGATGTACAAAACGTCATTGGCTACTCTTCATTCATCTGTACCCATAGCCTGGCTTTCATTCTGCAGAAATTGATAGCTACTTATATTTTTTTAGTATTCCTGTATGGAATTGTGGGGGTTTATTCATTCCTATGGCTTTTGTGGCAACCACTGCAGAAATATTCTTTTAAGCAAGCACATGAAGACTGTCGTGTCTTTGATATCCCAGATGGACAGAATGATTTTGCTTTTTTGCTACACATGGCTGACCAGTGTAATCAACTCTATTCATGGCGGCTTGCTAATTTCTTGTCAGCCATGCACAAGAATGACATGCTGGATGCAGTCTCCAGTGGTAAATTGGGAACAAAAGATAAGGCTGGTTCCCAGTATCCTCCCCTATCATCAAAATAAAACAGATATTCTTGTATGTAAGTGAATAAGCATTCTATTTTACTCCTTGCTAAACGTTACGCCTTACAAGAAGAGAAAGTTATTTTGGAAGCAAGTCATATGATAATATACCTAGAACGAAACATTTATCCCAAGAGAAAATAAGTTTAGGAATTGGTAAGTAGATAAATCACCAGGTCATACGTTGACTATAGTGGGCTTCGAGTATAAAATAAAAGACCTGGTCTGACAGTGGTTAACTTATGGCCAAGTCCCTCAGCTTAAAAAAAAAAAGATATCAGTGCTTCTTATTTTACAAACAAAAAAGGGAGCATCCTCCATAAATTGAGAACAGGAAATGGAAGAGGAGGAAGTAGAGGAATGCCAATCCTGCTCTTCCATAGGCAATAAGTGAAGAGAAACACACTGAACAAAATTCAGGCTAAATCATTGCAACCAATACTGTTATGGAAACTGGATGGACTACAACAAAAGGGTCAATTTCTCTGACTAAAAAACCAACATTGGAAAAGCATTTTCCCCCTTTCCTTTTAAGCATTCGAGATTTGTCAGTAAAATGAAGAACAAGTGATAAATATATATCAGAGGAATTTAAATGAATAACTCTTACCATGGGATCTGGTTTTATTTTTAATTACTAACATGATTACTATGAGAGATTATGGGAAGTGGGAAAGTCATGGAAGCAACATTGGATATAAAGCATCAAAAGATAAGAAAGAATTTGGTAATAAACAACAGCTAAGCCCAGACTGCAAAAGGCCTAGGAAGAAGAAATTGATGGTTCAAAGACACATAAATCTTAACTAATGCAAGAAGACTGGGAATTTGCTGCTATTTCCAAGATTCTCCAATTTACCTTCAGTCCTAACATTAAACACACTTTACAGAAGTCTATGTAATTCTTGCTTCGTTGTCTGTTCCTTGCTGGGAAGAGCTACATATCACCTGCTGAAAAGACACTAATAAAGGTTTGTTAGAAACTATGTGTTTCTACGTATGTGTTTGTTTCACCCCAATGTTTTTTGAGAGAGAATCAATATATACCAAAAGTAGGAAATTTGTGTTACTCACAATATTTTCCATTGGGGGGGGGGGGCAGAGGATCAGCTATCCTTGGCCTGATCCTAAGTAATAAAAAAGCTTTGTTGAGGAAGTAAAAGTAGCAAGAAAGATAATCACATAATTGCGAGAATTCTTAATGTTAAGGGTAACCAAAAAACGAGTTTACGGTAGTCAAGATACATCTTGGACTTTAAAAGGATTGATTTTAATACTGTAGATCAATATTCAATGGGATGTCATGGTAGGGGGACAACAGATGCAATGCTATTATAAAAAATGAGATTCATCCTACTCAAAAGACAAAAAGAATGGAGGATAGCTGCAGAAGCTAAGATGACGCTAGCTACAAAAAGTTTAGTGGAAACTGAGCAGGACACGGAGGAGGGGGAGGGCTGCCAGTTGCTAATGGTAATAGCTCAAACCTCATCACCCAGAGGAGATGGATTTTCTTTTTCCTTCACCTTCCCTGGATGTATTTGAGCAGAACACAAAGAAGCAGCAATCTCAGAGCACTGTGAGGCCCACAACCCTGAAGTATTTTTGTGCGTTGATAGAGAAGTATCTTGTCAGTCAAAAATGGAAGGGAGGGGAAAAAAGGATCATGGTGTGCCATTTTACCTACATTTATTCAATTAAAAAGAGTTCCTGCAAAGCTGCAACTTTTTTGTCATTTCTCTTTGGCTACTTAGGCTCTAGGGACAGTGCTGGTTGAGGCTGCCATGAATGTTGGCGCTGGCATGGGGTTGTGGCTCTTATGTGCAGAGTAGTTGGGAGTAGTGCAGTCACTGGCTCAATGGAGGAGCCCTGTTGAAAGATGTGGCATTCCACGGAGCCCTCACTCCTACCTTAGCCCCAGGTCATTGCCCTCAAACCTGACCCCCTTTGTGGGGCTTTCCTTCCAATGCAGTCAATATCTGGGCAAGGCTTTGCCAGTGGAGTCACACTCTGGGCATCTGCTCTCCTTCTGCCACCATTCCAGCAGCTCTTTCCTGTTAGTTTTAGAAACAGAAATATGGCTCCCTGTCTGGTCTGAGATCAGTATGTATATTCTCTGTTTAATTGTCCCAAAGGCGCTTTTTCAAGAGGCAATTGGGCTTTCTTTATTTTTCCTTGATGAGGTTTTGCTTCTCATCCAAGAAGCTTCTTCAGTTCTGGCAGTTCTGTTTAATTATTGCAAAGTTATATAAAGGAGAATATCTTCTTTGAGTTTGTTGTTTACTTTCAGATGTATCATTGCCAGGACTAGGTGACATCATCAGTATATTATATTATTAAGATCATAGTTGAAGCCATTTGAAATCAGAAGCCATACGCCAGGAATAGGAAAGCCCATGGGCAGCTTATGGTTTTGGCTCTACTTTGCACCCTCTCCTGAATACCTTCTGATGAGCTAATTGCAGTCCCCCACAGTAAATACTGAGTTGAAGGCACTCCTCAGTCCCCCAGCTATAGCAGTTAGACTTATATACCGCTTCATAGGGCTTTCAGCCCTCTCTAAGCGGTTTACAGAATCAGCATATCGCCCCCACAGTCTGGGTCCTCATTTCACCCACCTCGGAAGGATGGAAGGCTGAGTCAACCTTGAGCCGGTGAGATTAGAACCGCTGAACTGCAGATAACAGTCAGCTGAAGTGGCCTGCAGTACTGCACCCTAACCACTGCGCCACCTCGGCTCTTTTAGCTGGCAGGTGACTGAATCTAAATACTGCTCACAATTAAGCAATATTTCTTTAGTCTGCATTACTGTAAAGTGGTCCTTTTCCAGTTCTTGTATTGTTATGGTCTTTTCCAGTCTCCTGATTGTTAGAAGTTATGAATTTAAGTCCTAAGATGGCACAATCCAAATTTCATTACAGTAAATCTGTGGCCCTATTTGCTGCATTATAACTGTTTCCATGCATTTCCACTTTAGACTTCTCCTTAAGGCCAGATGATGGTACTGGCTATTCATGAGAAAACATGCACCTTTTGCAGTTCCTGTAAATGGTACAAGTGGTGGAGAAAATATGTTCACATAGGCCAGTAGTTCTGGTAGGCTTGAAGCAATTTGCTCCAGTCCTTTGTTGTTTCAAACAAGGCGTTCCTTTCCATCATAGCCATCTAAAGAATTGGAAGAAAGGTGCTTCAGGATTTCCAGACCCAGAATGGAATCTGGAAATCAAGAAATTCTCCAAGCAGGAGAATGTAGCAAATATATAAAGTGATGTCGGATGCCCTAATTTGGTGCCACTTGCACTGCATGTAATGGGGTATTCTCCAAAGAGAAATCTAGCTCCCTTACGCAGCCTATATTTCCAATTGCTGCCTGTTTACAGTGGACCTGCAAATTGTTAATGAATTAAAGGAGACAGAATAGTATCCTGTAGAATCATAGAATATAAAAGTTGATAGAGACCATTAAGATAATTTAATCCAATCTCCTGCTCAGTGCAAGAATCTACCACTATACCTTCCCCTGGTAGTCGTCCAGTTACATACTAAAACAAAATTGATTCTCCTAAAAGTCACATGGGTATCCTTAAGTAAACTTCCAGGGCTGTTGAATGAACATTAGTATTCAAGGTGAATCTTTGGTGTGATCGTTCTTGCCAATTTAAGAGTAACATTTCTTCCAAACTACTTTCTTCCAGATTTAGTATACTATGGTTTCCATAAATTATGCTTTCCCAAACATCCAGCTATCATCACTTGAAACTTTTTTGTGTGCCTGCCATCTCTAATTTTTAAATAAAAAAGATGTAGGAAGTTCTGGCTATTTTGCAGAAGTCTCTGGCTAGAACACGCGGACGACTTCACCGAAAGCAGCACCCCAAGCCAACTATGGTCAGGGATCATTACATATTAATGTCTCTTACAGCTCTATAATGCAACTCGGGGATGGTTTTCATTAGCAGATTAAGAGTACATAAATCAGTTCAATTCCTGTTTGGAATGATGGATGCATAGTTACACTAAGCTCTTTGATTTATCCCTTCCTTTTGCCTATACGCTCAGAAATAGTGACCATTCTGACTTATTTTTTAGCGCTAAAGGGATCAATTGGGAGATGATTTTCTTGGGCAAAATTGCTAATCCAACGCGCAAAATCTTTAAATAGGCAATACAGGATCTTAAGGTGTTAAGAGCGATATATGACACACAAATGATGCATTTTGGTTTTTCTTTGAATTTAATTTAAATATATTTATAATCATTCTCTATTCGTGTGTTTTAATAACCTTCCCTGTCATATTAACTTTAAGACCTGGACATCTGTGTTAAACCATGGTTCACTCATCCACAACAAGCCCCATAATTACAGGAAACCCCATTAACTAGATGAACTTGATACGTGAGCCACAACATACAAGTGGATAAGCGAGTCACAATTTGGCTTAGTCGAATATGAAAACGCAGCTTTGAAGCCTCGGATGGCCGCGATAAGAATCCTGAAGACAGATGGGCGGTTCGATCAAGCTCTCGGCAGGATCGCTTGGCAAAAGTTCACCGAGATCAGCAAGGGGCGCCACCCGCCAGACGCTGTCAAGACTCCCGTGGGTGCCGGGACAGGCACAGGGAAAGGGAAGCCGGTTTCAGCCTGCGCATGCGCGCGAGTCCTTCCTGCGAGGCAAAACAAGCGCAGGGCAAACCGGGGCCGGAGGAGGAAGGAGGAGGAGGTTGGAGTTACGGTGGCCTGGTTGGTTCGCACCGCGGCTGCGCGTTGCGGTGTTTGTGCATTCTGGCTGCGCGGCGGCGGCTCCGGGGGAGGGGGGGGGAAGATGGCAGCGTCCTCGTTGGAGCAGAAGCTGTCCCGCTTGGAGGCCAAGCTGAAACAGGAAGAACCGGGAAGCCCGCCGGCACATCGACCTCAACCTGGAGATCAGTCCGGCCCGGGCTCGGCCTAGTAAGGGAGGGGAAAGAGGGGCCCTGCTTGGCTATGGCCGGCCCAGCTTGGAAATGAACGGGTTGCGGGGGGTGGGTGGGGAAGGAGATGCCGCCAAGAGGGTGCGGGAGGGACGGACAGAAGGGAAGAGCTGAAGCCCCAGGCCTGTTTCCCTGAGCCTGGAAGGAAGGAAGGAAGGAAGGAAGCTGGGAAAAGGGAAGCCCAGGAACTGCGCCTCGAGTTGGGAAGGAAAATAAGGAAAAGAGTGGAAGGGGAAGGAGGAGTTGGTAGGAAGAGATGCGTAGGGTGAGTGGAAGCCCCTAAGGTGGGCATGTCCTGGATTAGTGGGGTCCTTGAAGCCCAATGTCAGAGTTGTTCACAGTAACCCTAAATACGAGGTATAAGGTAACAGGACTGGCTGAAGGGGGTATCAGCATGGACACATCCACCAAGTTGTTTAGTGGGTGTTGCCAAAGCCGTATTTGCAATATACAAGCTAAATGGGACACCTTGGGTGGTTTATGGTTATCTCACTGGAGAAGAGCTAATGCTGGGAAAGATTGAGGGCAAAAAGAAGGGGGGATGACAAAGAATGAGGTGGCTGCATGGAGTCACTGAAGCAGTAGGGCCTGAGCTTAAATTGACTCCAGAGGATGGTTAGAGGACAGGAAGACATGGAGGAACGTGGGTCCATGTGGTTGTGATGGGTTGGACATGCTTCGCAACTAACAACAACATGGTTGTCTAATTGGTTGTCTATAGTTGGTGAACACACGGATACAGGCTGCGTTCACAATCTGTAAAACATCAGTTGGGGCAAAGGAGAACCTAGAGATGTGCAGATGAATGGATGATGATGATGATGATGATGATTTAAAAAGGACTTTGAAAGAATCACACTAAGGCTGAACGGTCTTTTAATGTAGAGGAATGAAAGCACTGGACTGAGAATGCTTTCAAAGCTCAATTGTGTGCTTAAAAATATTTAGAGTGTCTCTGCAAGATTGGTGCCTGTGTATGTCTGAAAAGAGTGATATCCAAGTTCCAGGCTAAATATAGGATGTTTTGTATTACTTGCTTACAAGTAACAAGTCAGTTAAAGCCTTAGCTCTTATACTGCGTACTCACAAACCTTGGATATTGTTTTCCTCAAAATTTCATGTTGGTTTGGTTCTGAGTTGAAATGGTGATTCGTTGCATCACAGAAAATAGATGAGTTTATTAAGTAGGATAAACATTTTGATTGAATCCAGACAGTAATCAGATTAAGTATGATATCCAGGGCTTGTTCATTTAAGTTAAAACTGAAAGGTTGTTTCATATACATTCAGATTTATCTGTATTTTTATTCATTTCCAATGGCTGGACATTCTCCATTTCTTTTTGACATATTGTCCTTTCCTTGCCTAATTCTTTGTGGGCAATGCTGTTAAATATAGTATCCACACACCTGCTAATGATAGAACTGACTCAGAATATTAGAAGAATTATACACAATTACATGACTGCTCTACAGTATTTGTGTTTGGCCAGCCAGCCCAGATGCCTACAGAAAGGCCTATAAACTCTAAATTGCTTTTCTACTTTTTCATGTTGCATTTAAACATGTCCATCATGTTCTGTTTCTGATTTGAAAAGCTTCAGATCTTATAAGATTGGTTACAAATCCCTAATATGTTTGAAGTGGGCCAAAATGGCTTAACAATGGCAAATTACACAGTGCCATGTTCAGTTTTGAGGCTCATTTGAGGTAAATCCACCTAAAACCTGTTCAGAGAGAACAGGAGAATTGAGTATACAGAGAACTGAGATGGAATTGAGTATCCTGAGAGCAGAAGTGGTGAAACTGATTCAGTAGGTAAACTAAAATCACAGGTTTTTCTTCATTAGCCATACTGAGGATCCTATGAGAAAGATGATGGTTGGACCAATCTTGTGTGGAAGGATACTATGTTCATACAGTTTGTTGTGCAAATAAAATCTATCTATATATGTGACTGCCATATGAATGGCAGTTACATGAAATATATATCCATGGCTATCCCACATACCTAAGCAAATCCCATAGGAATCTTGGAATAGGAATTTTGCTCTTAGATATCAATTTTAGTTCCAGATTGACCTAATGCTTAGTTATTCCTGTTTAGGTTTGCTTCTGACATTCTAGAATCTTGTATGATTATCATTTGTGATAGCTTGTGTTGATAGGTGTCTTCAACAATGCCCTAATAATACTTCCAAAATTGGAACAGAGAAGCAAATTATGGCTCCTCTTCTACTGTGAGTTGTATTATAATTGTATTGTAATATAATGTAACATAGCTAATGGTATTATGAATAGCTTGGTCTCCTACCAGGCTAAAAGATTAGGTGATCTTCTTCTTTGCCCATTGCTGCACTAATATTTAACATGTTTCCCTGAGATGGAGCTTCAAAATCATTCTGATCAGCAGGGGCTCTGTGGGTTATTATTGGAATGATGGCAATTACAGTGCGTTCAAAAAGTATTCAGACCCCCTTCGTTTTTGTCAGTTTTGTTATGCTACAGCCTGATTCTATACTTGTTGAATTTAATTTTGTTCCTCATTAATCTACACTCAATACCCAATAATGAAAACATAATTTTAGAAATGTTTATACATTTATTAAAAACAAATAAACAGATATATCACATTGGTATACGTAAGTATTCAGATCTTTGCAATAACACATGAAATTTAGTTTGGTGCCTCCCATTTCTCTTGATCATTGCTCATATGTTTCTATACCTTGATAGGAGTCAATATGTGGTAAATTGATTGGGCATGATTTGGAAAGGCACACATCTCTCTATAGAAAGCCTCACAGCTGACAATGCATATTTTAGCAGAGAGAAAGCCATGAGGTCAAAGGAACTGCCTGCAAAACTCAAGAGATAGGATTATGCAAGGCACAGCTGTGGAGAAAGCTACAATAAAATTTTGGCTGCATTGAAGTTCCTAAGAGCACAATGGCATCCATAATTATTAAATGGATAAAGTTTGGCACAACCAAGACTCTTCCAAGAGCTGGTCGCCCAGTCAAACTGAGCAATTGAGAGAAGGGCCTTAGTAAGAAGGTGACCAAGAACCCAGTGGTTATTTTGACTGAGCTCCAGCGCTCCTGTGTGGAGATGGGACAGAGTTCCAGAAGGACAGCCACCACTGCAGCCTTCCACTGATCTGGGCTTTATGGCAGAGTGGCTGGACTGTAGCCTCTCTCCTCAGTGCAAAACACATGAAAGTCTGCTTGGTGTTTGCAAAAAAACACGTGAAGGATTCTCAGACAGTGAGGAACAAGATTTCTCTGGTATGATGAACTAAGATTGAACTTTTTGGCCTCAATTCTAAACATCATGTCTGGAGGAAACCAGGCACCATTCATCACCTACCCAATACCATCCCAACAGTGAAGCATGATGGTGGTAGCATCATGCTATAGGAGTGTATTTCAGCAGCAGGGACTGGGATATTGGTCAGGGTTGAGAAAAAGCTGAATAGAACAAAGTACAGGGATATCCTCAATGAAAACCTGTTCCACAACACTCAGGACCTCAGTGAGCCAAATGTTCACTTTCCAACATGACAACGATCCTAAGCACACAGCCAAGATAACACAGGAGTGGATTAGAGACAACTCTGTGAATGTCCTAGAGTGGCCCAACCAGAGCCCTGACTTGAACCTTACTGAACATCTCTGGAGTGATCTCAAAATGGCTGTCCATTGACAGTTGCCATCCGACCTGGCTGAGCTTGAGAGGATTTGCAAGGACGACTGGCAGAAAATCTCCCAATCCAGGTGTGCAAATTTTTGTGTCATACCCAAAAAAGTCTTGAGGCTGTAATTGCTGTCAACAGTATTTCAACAGAGTACTGAGTGAAGGATCTGAATATTTATGCCAATGTGATATTTCAGTTTTTTTTTCTTTCTAATAAATTTACAGACATTTCTAAAATTCTGTTTTCACTCAGTCATTATGGGATACTGAGTGTAGATTAATGAGAAAAAAATGAATTTCAATAACTGTAGAATCAGGCTGTAGCATAACAAAATGGACAAAAGTAAAGGGGTTTGAATACTTTCTGAATGCATTGTGTACAAAAAAGGATGGGACAAACTTTTTGCTTAGGTTGGGCAGCTTAAGGATGGGTATAGGAGCAGGAAATATCTGGGAACAACTCACATTTCTACTTTTAAAGTCCAAAGTTCATATTTCCAAAATGATTGAAAATGGAGCTACTGAGATTCAAGGACAAAATTTTAGGTTATTTTTTAAGGCCAGCAGCTCAGATATTTCTTATTTTTGACAAGAGACCCCCCAAAAACATAAAAAAGTCAAATTTCTGAACAAAATTCTAGTGGCCCAGCCTCTGGGTGCAGAAGATTACATGTGGATTATCCAGCCTATATAATTAATTCACTGAAAACCTAGAGATGGAAGAAGCCTTGTAGAATATAAGCAATAATAGATGCACCTAGGTTTTCTCAAATAAAATAGGACAAGAAGTATCTTACTTATGTTTGTTTATTAGATTTATAGTTTGAATTATTTCCATAGGGTTGCATTGACTTACACAGGGATTTTATTTCATTTTACCCCCACAAATCTGTGAAGGAGTTATTTATGAGAGAATGATTGGCTGAAAGTCACCCAAGGAATTTTTACTATTAAAATTGGTCTGGAACCTGGGTTTCCTTAGCCCTACTCCATTATCTTTTGAAGTGAGAACAGACTTTATTGACAAATAATATTTATGAGGTGTTTCATATTGAAGATACTAACTAGAACTGTGTATGCATTTCTGCCACATCATTTTATGGTATCGTATGGCATCTACTTCACATGCTTTGAAGCACATTTTCAATTTCAGTCTGAAGTAATTCATTTCCCTAATAACTACAGATAGTTAGAGAAATATGAACATCCTAGTTTGAAATTTCTTTGGAGTAATGGTTCTCAGTATGTAAAATAAACTGGATTCGTTGGGAATTTTCTTTCTTCTGGTTTTAGTTCTGTCAGACTTGTTTGTTTAGATCTGCAAAAGCAAAATGAAGCCATTATTTACTTGATGCATTTTCCTTGATTCTTTAGTTTTCAGTAGAGAATGTTGCATTCCGAATTTTGTTTATTATTTGTTGTCAGTCACGCACTGTATTTGTAAATGTGGATGATACTGCTACTCCTTTTAAAATCTGGTAATAAATTGCTTGTATCGTGTTTTCCTGAAAAAAACTGTTTCCCCGAAAATAAGATGGTCTTATTTTCTTTTGACCCCCGAAATAAGCGCTTGACATTATTTTTGGGGAGGCTCATTATTATTCTTATTATTTTTGAGGAGGTTCAGGAGACAGTGTGGTCACCTCATGGCTGCTGCTGTATTGCAATATTTTTGGGGAGGGCTTATTTTCGGGGGAGGGCTTATTTGTGTGCATGCGCCCAAAAGCCCGATTGGGCTTATTATCTGGCGTGGTCTTATTTTTGGTGAAACAGGGTATTACCTACCCCCAAAATAAGCACCAGCCTGTTTTATATGCACGTGCCTAATATAAGCCCTCCCGCAAAAGTAAGTTGGATGTGTCCAGCATAGGAGGCAGCCAGTGCATGTGGGCCAACGCTGTCTGACAGCAGCCACAGCCCGCGCAGCACAGGTGAGTTGAGTACCTGTGCAAGCAGCAGGCAGAGGTGTGTGTGGAGGGGAAGCAGGCAATTGGAACGCACTGCACGGGCAGCAGGAAAGCCAAGAGGTGGTGGACAGGAGCAGTGGCTGGCTGGGGAAGCTCGTCTTTGCATGGCAATAGCAGCTGCAGACCGAGACAGGTTGGGGGGAGGCAGATGATCCAGATGCACTGTGGGAAAGCTAAATGGCAGTGGGCTGGAGCATCAGGCAGCCATGGGAGGCTCATCTTCAAGCAGCAACACTGGCAGCAGGCAGATACAGAGATGCGGGTGGGAGGCAGGCCATCTAGCCACTCAGGCCTTGGGAAAGCCAAGTGGCAGTGGGCCGGAGCAGCGGCCAGCCGTGGGAGGATCATTTTGCACAGTGATACTGGTAGCAGGCAAAGGCATGGGAGGGAGGCAGGCGATCTGGACACATAGGCCATGGGAAAGCTGAGCGGTGGTGGGATGGAGTGACAGGCAGCTGCAGGAGGCTCATCTTCGTGTCTCTTAGTTTGCCTGGAGCCCACATTGTGCACCAGGAGTGCTTGCCTTCTGCTCTACGCCTTCCAATTTTTGCGCCGACTAAGGAACTGGCAGGCTGCTGCTGCTGCTGATACCGGAAGTCCCTGTGCACTTGCCAGCTCTTGTGGGGCGCTGGGGGCGGGGGCTCCCATCTGGGCTGATCACCCTGAAATCATGTTTCCTCAAAAATAAACCCGAATGATTTCGAATATACAGATCTATAAGAGAATGATTAAAGAAACTTTTGAACCAGCAATGTGAGAGGCTTATCACTAATTACAGGAAGCATTTCATTGAATCCAAGGAAGTGATTACTTTTTCATTGTTTGATTCATGATTTGTGAAATTTATGAAACAAAAACAAAATGTTAGTGTTATTTGTAGCTCACTCCATCCTCCTTTACATAGCAGTAGGAGCATAAGAAGCCCAGGTAATATTTTGAAGAAAAGAGGTGCAAAAATCCAGAAGGGCATAAGTATTTTTTTCATATCCTAGTGAAGTGGTAGAACATGTTGTTGATGAAGTTCTAATAAATAGGTTCTGTCTGGGAAGGAAATAAGACCATTAAAGGAATGTTACTGTGTTACTGTGTAGGGAGCCAAAATCCACAGAGCTTAATGGAACAGTATTCATAAATACCATGAAGAAATTGATCCTGCACGTGTTTGATTAAATTGTAGGGCAAGATTCTTCCCTTGTTTGATACATCTCATTTTCATCTTTCTGTCCCCTTTGTTGATTTCTCCCTACCTGAATTTCTTGAATTCCTTGTCCTGAAATTGATTTGAACATGAATTATTTTCATTTTGATGATTTGACTGTTTCTGTTGTGATTTATCGTGTTTTTTTCTTCCTTTTCCCAATCCAGTTATTGTGATCACTCTAAGCCCTGCTCCCGCTCCATCCCAACGTGCAGGTACCAGAACTTTTTATCATCGCAGCTTGGATTTCTTGCATCATTTATCTAATGCTTCTTTCAACTGCATAGAATTGCCACTTTTCTGCTTCTGTTCCAAATGTGTGTCTGATCCTGCTTCTTTCCCACTGTGGTATTTTTCCTTTACTACCTTTTATCTAGCCCTAACATCATCCTGACTGGCTAGACAAAGTGATGCATCAAGCCATGCATGAAAACGTGTTTGATTGTCCACAGCTGCATTTAGTTGCTTAGCACCTTCCTTTACTGATTATGTCAAAGCAATTTATGAAAACAGGTAATATTTAAATTATGTGCATTTTGGATATGTCTTACCAACCTTCTTTCTTAATCCTTGCCAAATGTCTCTGATGGAAAACAGCAGAAATACAGATACAGTGTATGTTAATATTTGGGGTAGAAAAAGCCACTACCTCTAGGAAAACTAAGTAAGACTTTTCTAGTGTAAGTGCAATTGTCTCAAAGGGAGAACATAGTAGCAAACTGCCATTGCTGCTGAGTTTGCTTAAGGGCAGAAAATCAAGATTGTATTTTTAATTAACCACAACTCTAGCCAAGATTTAAAATCGGAGCAGAGTACGCCAACCTTGGAACTTGGCAGAATATAAATTGCTTTAAGATTTCTAGGACAAGTTGAAGAAATCTGAGCTGAACAGTAGGCAGCATCTATAGCAATATATGAATAAGTTGTGCTTTTGGTATTGCCATTTGCATTATCTTTGAAGGACTTTCTTTCTCACAACCTGTGGCAACAACTACTACTAGTTTCCCAGATTGATTCCTGTCCAAATATTCCTTGATCCCAAACATTTTGCTCTGAGAGACCCAAGAATTTTGATAACACTCTTTGGACTTGCCTTCCCCAGTCCAATGCTTTCCAGGTGGTTCTGAATTCAAGTCTCAGGTTAAGAATTATGAAATTTGCAGTCTAATACATCTGGATAAAGATAGAAGTTGGGATGGGAGGTTTTAAGTGGAAATGATCCTCGCTTAACAAAAACAACACCTCTAGAAATCAGGCATGCATGTAATGCTACCTGCACAAACAATATTTCAGAATTTCAAAAGATGAAACTATTTTATTGGCAAAGAACTTTTTAAAAGAGTTAATGAAACTGAAGATTTCATGCCGTACTTACATAACTACAGCAGAAATTAGTAGTTGTCCTGAAGCAGAAATTAAAATCCAGTTTTTATTCATAGGCTTTCTGTGGTTTTGTATGTTGGTAGAATGTTCTACACCAGGGGTGCCAAACTCGTGGCCTGTGGGCCACATGTGTCACACTGTTCATGCCCACCTCCAGTTTAGCGAAGGGAAAGACGCAATATGTTACTTGACGACAATGTGATGCTGCAAATTTGACACCTCTGTTCTACCAAAGAACAACCCTTATTTGTTTTGTTTTCAGATTGACATTGTACTTTTAACAATGTTACAGTTGTGGTACCTTTTATTGAAAGTCCTGAGTTTACTTGTTCCTGCATTCTCTTATGTCTAAAGGACATGCTTTGGGAAATTACATTGTAATTGTTCAGCTATTCATCTTGATTCAACTAGTCTTGCCAAATATTCTCTTTGGTGTATGTAAAAGAACTTCTTCATTGTCTCCCTTGAGTTACTGTAGCTATGAATTGTGACTTAATTACTGTAGTTTTTCCTACCTGAAATGTAGCAGTCTTGCAGTGCTGAAAATACAGAAAGACTAGCATGTTTTGTCTTGGGGAAGCTTGCTTACTAATGCTTGGAAGCCCATCAGGCTGGGAATGTGTTTAAACAGATTATCATCCAGGCCGTCTCAATCTTTCTTTTCAGAAGCTCTTACTATGCCTTTTCTTTTTTGCTTTGCCAGCTGCTCTTTGCAGATATAATCCAGCAAATTTTAAAAACTCTTTGAATTGTAAAATAGATAATATATTAACTATTTTTCTGTAGGAGTATATTTTTAAAAAAGTATTAATGCAGAATAAGAAAAAAGGTAATATTCTTAAACACAATACAAAACTAGCCTTACATATTGATGTCATGGTGTACAATTACATTTTTAACATTTAAATAATATTATGTAACAGTAGGAAAAAATGGAATAATAAACATATAAATTAGTTTGCATAGTTCAAATTTCTTTGTTCAGATTAGTTTCCAAACAGGATTCCTGGTTGTAAAATTCTTTCCCAAATGTAAAAAGAGAGGTTCTAGAGTTCTCTACACCATTGAAAGAAAATGAGTGGCTTTCAAACTTTGTAATTTCAACTTTGTTTCATTACAAAAAAAAAATGTCATGCTCATTTCTTTTATCATCCTTTTTATTTCAAAGCCATTAATATATATGTGAGTGTGAAATGCATCTTTTAATCACCCCATCTCCAACAATTAGTTGAATCCAAATTCTTCCTACTTGTACAAGTTCACTGTCCATAAAGGATGGTTTTGTTGAATTGTATTTTTAAAGCCGTAGAAATGTGATATGAATGTATGTTCATGAACCAAACACTTTTGACCCTTTGACCCCCCTCTCTACATATATAAGTTTACATGTGCACTTGATTGGCTTAGAAACATTGTGGTTATCTAAAATAGATGTACTCAGGCGATTAAGTTCTGCCTAAGCCTAATTGTACTAGTTGAGCAGCTTATAGCAAGGTAGGTTCTTCTAACTTGAAGCTTCACCCCAGGTCAGGTAAAACCCAAATTCCTTGTTAGTTTCAGGTTTTGAACTCCTTTTATTTAATCATTATATTTTATTTATTGAAATACTTGATTTCCATTTTTTCCTAAATATGGGTGGGTGGAGAGACTTCATTAAAAAATACAACAACTTGTTATTGCAGAAATTTTTTGAAAATATAATGGCCTATTCTACACCCCCCCCCCCCCCAAGTAAAGGCAAAGAGTATCTTGTCAGTGAATTAATTTGCAAGCATATTGGTAGGGAAGGAAATCTTGCTTATACCACTAGGTGGAACTGGCAGAGTCACATTCATTTTATCTCAAGTATATTGCTAATCATTATCTTTACATTTGAACCTGGACTATCATATATAGGAAATCATACTTGAAATAGCATAGTTCTAAAAATTAGCCTTTCTTAATAGAGGATTGAATAGAGCAAACTGTATTTCCTATTTATAAAGGTATTAGGTTTTTGAGGCTTGATTGGATTACTTCTGCTTTGGATAAATACATCGTAATGAAACAGGTACAAGAAAACATTTCTTTGGATCCTTTTATTATTCTATGCCTACTTTTATAGAAATTCATTTGGGGCAAATTTGGCCAACTATGAAAAGTTAAACGGGATTACACCTAGTTAGCACTCAGATGGAAGATAATTGAGAAATGGTAGTAGGCTGCTGCACTTTATTGTCGAGAAAACTATATTGTGAGAAATGTGTAGTCTCACCAAGAGCTGAGTTTCATTCAAAGAAGGTTTTAAGTTTATTTATGCAGAATATTGTTACCTGAATACCAAAGGAATCAATAAGTACAATGATGAATAGCAATTTTTTGTGGATTAAAAATGTGCATTTTCTCTATTGCTGATACACATCAGTTGATGTCAGACATTTTTTTCAGTAGTCATTTTTTTAAAATACTGGTTCTTAAAAGTCTAAAATAAGATCTTGGTCCAAGCTGTTCTGGTGGTACCGCCAATATTCTGATGGTATTGCCAATGCTGTAAATTAGTAATGGAATAAAGATAGTTCTTAACTTATGACCATAATTCGAATTGGTAAGTTCATTGTTAAAACAGTGTGGTTGGTAAGTGAAGTATCATGTGACTGCATCAAATTTTACGATCTTTTTTTGCCATGGTTGTTAAGCAAATCATCAGGCTTGTTAATTGAGATACCACCTACAGTTGCAACAGTTTGTGACCTTCTCTACTGGCTTCTCCAATGACTTTGCTTGTTGGAAGCCGGTGATCACCTGATTACGGGACATTGCAACTGCTGTAAATGCAACCTGGTTACCAGCCACACCTGTATTAGGATCAAGTGACCATGGAGATGCTGTGATGATCATAAATGTGAGGACTGATTATAATTCACTTTTTCAGTGCTGTTGTAACTTCAAACAGTTGTTAACTTTTTCAGTGCTGTTGTAACTTCAAACAGTTGTTAACTTTTTCAGTGCTGTTGTAACTTCAAACAGTTGTTAAATGAATGGATGTAAGTTAAGGATTACCTGTATGGATTTTAGTTATCTGCAGACAAATATAACATTTTGATATAGAGTTATTGTTCTTTGAACTACAAAATGATACATTAAAATATTAATTGTCATACATCTTTTTATCTGTGACTACCGGTACTTTCATTTATTGTATCAAATAGCAATTGCTGATTGTTAATTGCATTCCATACATGCATTCCAAAAAAGAATAGGGCAGGAAAACTGTGGTATTAGTGTAAAGGAAGGAAGGCTACTTTTGCTTAGCAAAATTGCTTTTTAGAAATGTAAAGAGGCATAAATAGAAGGTTTGTTAGACCTCTGTCTGTAATGTTCTTCAGAAAGATCGTATTTGTAGTCTAGTCCTAGACTTGTGGCCACAGTTGAGACAGAACTTCTGTTGCTAAGTGATGTGTTCATTTAAATGACTTGTTCTGATTTTAGGAGATTTTTGCCATGGTGGTTAAGTGAATTGGCATGGTTGCTAAGTGAATTATGTGGTGGTTAAGCAAATCTGGCTTCCCCCATTGACTTTGCTTGTTGGAAATCCCTGGGAAGGTTAAAAAAATGACAATCATGTCATTTGACACTGCAGTTGTCTTAAGCACTTACTGGTTGGCAAGTACCCAAACTTTGATCATGTGACTATGGGATGTTGTGACAGTTGTAAGTGTAAGGATTAGTCATAACTTTTTTCAGTGTTTTGTAAATTTGAACAGTTGTTAAATAAATGGTTGTAAGTCAAGGACTACCTGTACACATTTTTGTTATCTGCAGTAAGTAGTTTGTTCCCATCTTTTAGGAGAACAGACAGAATTCGCATATAGGGAAGACAGCAGGAAAAGTACGGTGTTTTAGGAATTTTGGGATAAAAGTGAAGAAACAAGATGTAGTAGAGGTACAAACATTTATAAAGTTGTTTTGTTTTGTAATTTTGGCTGTTAACAGTCATTATCATTCAAATACGGGGCTACTTTTCATATTGCACCTTTATTCAGATGCTATTTGATTTTTGCTTAGAGAGACATTTAGATCATGACACTGACTAATTCTATAATTTTAAATAATCTATAACGGAGTCATAAGCTGTTTCCAAAATTATATTTGATAAATATATTAAAATATTTATCTAATTCAGCTCATTTAAATCCATACAAAAGTAATTGCAGAGTAAATTCCAAGTTCAACATCGTTCTAAGATACTGGATGTTTTCCATTTCTGTTTTTTTGTATAGTGATATCTTAAAATTTGTCATGTTTTATCAAGATTTTCAATAATAAAATGGCATTAGAAAGTGTGCCACCTGAAAGCATGCCCTGGGTCACAGGAGCAAATTCAGTGCAGTCATGAGTTATTGACCAATTTGCTTGAGGAATTCAACATTATACACTTCAGAGCATATTTTTCATGGAAGGGCCCGGCTTTTCTTGTTTTCTACTAGTAACCTATTTTCCCTGTAATACTCAGTGAACAATAAAATGTTTTATCTTTGCAGAAACCAACAAGGAAATGGAAAGTATACAACAATAATTAATTTATATTGTCCTGATTTTCAGAATTTCTTCATTTTTATCACTACATTTATAGTTCACTGTTCCTACAAAGGATAACAGCTGGTCCTTATAAAAATTATCCCATCACAGTGTCCTTGAAATGCAAATGTTGAGGGAAGTAACAGATCACAATTTTGGCTAGAGGTGAGAATAAAATTAAGCCTATGCTTAATATTTCCTGAAGCCTTATATTATTTTAAATAAATATTGATGGTAGGAATGAACTATGCAACAAACTGGCAAGAGGGAGAGGAATTTTTCAACTTATGATAAGAATAATTATCTCTACATAGGAATTCCTACAAACTCTAGGAAGGCAGATAATTCCGCAGCCTTCATCTCATTTTGAAAAGTTATCAATTTATATTCTCTTATGCAAGTGATTAGTCTTCTCTCTTCATCAGATGTGCTTTTTTAGAGCATTTAATTTTGTAGTCAGAGCTTGGTTCTGCAATGAAACACTATGATTGTAAGCTGCCCAGAGTTACCTTAAGGTAAGATGGGTGGCCAATAAATTTTATAAACCAACCAACCACCAAACAAATCTTAAGTACCAGGAAAGACCAGGTGAAAATCTTTGTCTCTAAATGTAGCAATAGGCACAGTTTGTGGAGCTTATTTTTATTTAATTCTAAATGTTCAGAAGTACTATGGATGCCAAGTATGCCAGTGGTAGTTGGTCATTGCAAGTTTATTTAGGTAATCTGATGGCGATCAGTCTCAGGCATAAATATAATTTTAAGTGAGCCCCTAACTTTAAGACAATGTCTTAAAGCATCATCTTCAGAAATATTAAAAAACTTCAAGAGCATTTATCCCATGAGTGATGAATAATAGTTTTAATAATGATGATGAGATGATGAAGATGATATGGTAAAAATGATATAGGAACTATGTTACTGTATTGCAAAACATTGAAAACCCATAGATTTCTCACTCAAATTAATTTTGTTAACTAATCTCAATGTTAATATTGATTCCCCCCCCTTTGGGTGCATACATGTCACTCAGGATACCTTTAATGTGACCTTATATGGTATTTCAGAAATACCTGTTCTCCAGAGTGCCAACTGAAGAATCCAAGTATCGGTTGATTTCTACCTTTCTGCCCAGAGACTGTGTTGAAAAGTTTTAGCCATGACTCCTCTGCTTGTCCGAGGTCCAGTTTTTCAACTCAGTCTTGCCCTAAAGAGATGAAAAACTTTGCCTCTGGTTCTTAACGGGCCAGAAGTTCTTCCAGACTTGGATTCTTCCATTGGTCACTCTCAGTGGGCTCGCGAACAGCAAGGAACTTGTCTTCGACATGGATTTCAAGGGAGCTAGGCTCCAATTCCTTGAGGGCTCCTCGAGATTTTAGCCACAGGTGAGTGCTCTGGTCCCCCCAGTCTGCTGGAACGACTGCCACCACCCTGAACTACCGGGCTTAGCCCTCCGGCTTCGTAGTCCCTACCTATACTGGTTGGGGAATACTTCATGAGGCGGTTTGCCATTTCCCGCTGAAAAGCGTGAGCCACGGGGGAGTGCGCTGATCACTGCCACCACCAAAATTCCCCACAATGGCTTTGGAGTGATCTGTTTCCATATGACTCAAAGCCTTTATATTTTGTCATATTTTTATATTAAGTTAACTTAAAGTAGCTATGCCCCATTATCCTAATGGTATGTCTTAATTTCTAATGTTGAAATTTACCCTTTCAAATATAGCAAATTATTTTTATGTGTTTTTTAAAAACAAATCTACTCAGCACAGGGATGAGCAATTTCTGTTTGTTGCCTCTCAATAGTCGCACAAAGAATGGCAAATTAGGGCAAATGACATGAATGGAATAGGCATGTTGAGACTTAAATTCTTTTGGCAAATAGTAATCATGGCCTTGGATTTCTGTGACTTGTATTGTTGCAATCCTAAGCATACTTACTAATGTATTCTTCCTGAATTTATCAGTATTACCTTTGGATAGATATATAGAGAATCACATTTGCAAGAAGTTGAACCTCACAGGTTTCTATTTTATTACCTGCTTCTACTTTTGAAAGACATTTTATTCTAACAATGTGATTATTTTTGTGACATAGATGTTTCATCGGACAGAAAAACTGGCTTTTAATCTGTCATCTGGGAATGGCATGGATTTAATTTTCCTTTCCTGGCTAGTTTTGGCATTGTCATTTTTTGAGCTAACACTTATTTAAAATCTCAGTAGCCCCTTCTTTGTTTACAGAAAGTCAACTATGATGACAATAATCTTAACTGATTTGTGAAAAATGCGAAATGGGCAGTACATCTGCCGTCGTTGTATGTGATTGACCATGATAATTCAAAGTAGGGCAGGTCTAAAAAGGCCATTCGAATTGTGTCACATGACTAGCTATGCCAATTAAAATGTTTTTGATGCATGCCCTGTATCTGAGTCCCCAGTGCTTGCTTGGATGTTTGCTTTGCTGTGCTTCCACTCTCCGTATTATATCTGCTTATGCCCATCAATGTAACTTCCCTTCTCTTTTTGCATTTGTTTGTTTGTTTATGTTGTTTTCTATCCTCCCTCACCATTGGTAATCTTTTCTTGAAATATACTGCAGTGAATGAATGACCTTTTCTTCAGCATGTTTTTCTCCTTTGCCGTGGATTTTGTTTTGACAGATCTGTTTGCATGATCAAACTTTGAACAGCATGCTTCTTGGATTGAGACTGTGAGTGTAGTGTGGTATAAGAAAGGGTTTGTAGTTTTCGGACCTTTATAATGTTTACCTGAATGCAAAAGGAAGTGAATAATAATAGAACGACATGGAAAATACCAGTTAGATTTGTTTGATTACGTTTCCACAGACATTAAAAATTTCTAGATTTTATGAATTAACGTTCAGAATATCTTCAGTGAGGGTCTAATTATATTTCCTCCCCGTGATCTGTACGTTATGCTTAACAGCCTTTTGCTTTTACTATGAGCGTGCTATCTGATGAACAGGACAAGAGGCAAACCTGTTGCGTCCCAGAGGGTTTCAGTCAAGATAATTCAGTTGAAACTTCCTCATATGGATTGTATTTGCTAGATAGGCTTAGTCATGATTATCTCAGGTTTATTCAACATAGTTTTCTGGATTGATATTGTGCATTGAATAATAACTTTATGAACTGGATTCACATTATATGCTGGGCTAAGATTGTGACTCTTGTGCTATGTGAACCTAAAAATATTGTTTCAAAATAAGGCATGTAAGAAAAAAACACTTTGAAAAAAAACCCACACTTTATTACATATATCTTGAACTTATAGCAACATTTAATTGTCTTTTGAATGGAGAGGCTAAATTAGAAATTGTTACTTATATTCTTTTCCATTTCAAGGTCTGATCTTGGTTCTATGAGCCATTTTTTTATGTTAAAAAGATAGAAGTAGTGAAGGTCAGTTACATTTCTACTATAATTTCATTTTTAGTGTAGTTAACACCATCTAATTGGTTTTACCCCCATGTTAGACATTCATGGACAACAAATAATTGCTTAAGAAGGAAATTGTTGCTTCTTAATTATAGGCACCAGCTAAGTTGACAATTCCTTATGTTATTGAAAATATGTGAAAGGGAATCAAGGAAGAGATGACTTTCCAAAGCATTGATCTTTTTGAGTGGGCAGGGTGGGGAATATTGTCTCCACTACATTCTTTTATAGGTTTTCAACAGGATTTTTCAATTTCTTTCAATAAACCCCACAAGACATAGATTACAAAAAAGAAAACAAAAATAATCTCTGTAAAATTTTATGTGCTGTGGTTTATAGTTCAATAATATAGAGGCTATAGGTCAGTGATAGTGAACAATTTCGGCACCGAGTGACCAAACTGGAACCCGCGCATCTGCGCATGTGTGCGTGCCTGGAGCAACAGAAACCTGAAGACCAGATGGCTGGTGTGCAAGTGCTGCCACACACCTGATCTTTTGGTTCTGGTGTGCGCATGCTCACTGGCCTGCTGGTCTTCATGTGCACCGGGAACCTGAAGACCAGGTGGCTGGTGCATGCTTGCCACCTGGTTTTCCAGTTTCTGGTGCTCCAGCATGCGCGAAGACTAGCTGACCAGCATGCATGCATGTGCCAGAAACCAGAAGAGCACCTGGCAATAGCACACATGCTCACAGAGTGGGTTCTGCGTGCCACCTCTGGCACGCCTGCCATAGGTTTGCCATCATGGCTATAGATACTTATCTTTCTTTAGAGCTAAAAAAAAAATCAATGTCTCTACAATGTCCTGATTGGGGTCTTCTTTTCTGATTTTTCTCAACTCTGTTCTTTTTGAGGTGTGGTGACTGGAACTTCCAATGTGCTCACATTTTAAAGTCATATTGGACTAACACAGTGGTTGGTTGCAAGTGGTACGCCCTGGGACAAGCATACCGGAGCCAGCCCGGAGCACTGGATACCGTTCTGGTACGGTGCTCTGGAGGGCCCAAGCCCTTACCTGTGTTTTAAGGCTTCTGGGTTTCCGCACATGTGCATGGCACATACAGCTCCTGTGTGATGCTCCGCAGAGCAGCTGGAGCATTGCTGAGATAATAAGATGAATGTACATGCGCTGCACGCGTCTATGAGGACGCCGCCGGGCCCATTCCAACCGTACCAGTTGGAACGGGATTTGAAACCCACCACTGGACTAACACTACATTGGCAGTATTTTCATTGAATATGAATAGGACTTTGAATGTTCACATGAAGAAAGTGGAAATTTAAGTAATAAGCAGATGGCAAGTAAAAAAGGTAGCTAACTAGGTAGCTAAGGTCAGAAAGGGGCATGCCAAGAGCAAGATTTTAATATGCTTATCCTTTGGCATTTATCTTTTCATTTTTATTTTTCTGATGTTAAAATAAAAGTTGTCCCTTGAATTTTAGTAGCATTCTGTTCCATTCGTTTATTTCCTTTATATAGACTTTTTAAATTTCAGGTTGAATTAATTCCTTCTCTTCATTGATAGAGATACATTTAGGTCTGTTAAGAGTTTTTGTATGTACATATTGAGCCAATGGACAAGTTCCTGCAGGTTTTTTTTTACAAGATTGCTTTCTTCCTACGGCTGAGAGGACGTGACTGGTCTCCCAACTGGCTTTGTGCCTAAGTCAGGACTAGAACTCACAGTCTCCTGGTTTCTACGACAACGTGTTAATTTCTATATCAAACTGGTGGTAATATTGAGCGTAGATGTATTTATTTGTTTTCTAGATATAAGGAACTTTCTCTAAAGTCATACTCACATCGTCACAGTGGCATCACGTGATGTATCAGGACTTTCCCCCCCTTTGCTAACCTGAGCGTGGGCGTGGCCAGGGCGTGGCGTATCCAGCCTGTGGGCTGGGAGTTTGACAGTCCTGCTCTAAATGTTTTAGCCATTTTAGCCAGGGAAGATTTCTTTCTGGAGTTAATTGAAATTGAATGATAATTCCTCAGTTATTTTGTCCTAATTTATTAGCTTTTTAAACACTTATGCACTCAAAAGTTTAGACTCCACCTCGCATTCCTTGAAATCCCCGTGGATGGGCTCTGGCGTGGCCGCGCAGAGTGTCACCACGGCTCCACACCGTAAAAAACATAAGTGCGCACGCACACGTACAATTAGCCTCAGAGACTTCAATGGAGGGAAAGTGTTCCTGTGAGGGTGGAAGGGGCTTAGGTCCTGCTCTGGGCTGTAATTGTGTGGAGAATGTGTGCGGCTATGTTTTCCACGCCGCTGCCAGGTACTTTTAACTATATCTAAATCCACAACTAGACCTGTCATCAAGAGCCAAGCTCAGGAGCCCGAATTGGTCCCATTCACACAATGAAAACCTGTTTGCTAAAAGTACCATAAACCATGCACTAAGGAAAAGAGCAAAAAAAAATGCAATGCAAGTAAACAATTTGAAAAATGATACAAAAAGAATTATTATTAGAAATAAAATGTAACAGAGAAAATGATATGTATGAAAATATAAAGTTGGGTTTCCTGAAATGCCACCCTGGGAACCCATCAGAGAAAGTAAATAAGCAAGGGCAACAATGGAAAGAAGGAAAGATGAGGAGGAAAAGGAATAAAGGGTAAAGCAGAGGGAGTAAAGGAGGGGAATCAAGAGTAGGAGAGAGGGTAAGAAGGAGGAAAATAGAGGAGGAGGGGAGGAAAGAGAGGGGAAGAAGGAGGAGGGAAAGGAAGAAAGGGTAAAAGCAGAGGAAATAAGGAAGGGGAATTAAGAGTAGGAGAGAGGGGGGACAGGAGGTGACGTTGCAATGACATGATGTGCGATCTTGGAGCTCCGCTGGACGGTCCTTTTGGACCTAAACCGTCCCAAAGAGATGGTGACAGAGAAGAGTATGTCTTGCTAGTCTCAGGGACATCACAAAGTCCCTGATTGAACCAAGAGAATCTCTTCTTGCCGGCGACAGAAGCTGCTGAAGTTGGGACAGCTCCGGAATGGGAGGAAAGCGGAAAGAGAAAGTGTGTCCATTTGGTGAGGAAATCTTATTGTTATAAAAGAGACTGCCCAAAATAATTAAAGCTAAATTAAATTTGGAAACAGAAGAAAATAAGCGGCAAAATTAAGCTACATTGGACAGTGTGTTATCCTTTTTAATTTTCTTTTATGGATGGAATTTTTGCAAATATTTCCTATTTTTTTAAAGTGAATGGTTTAGTTTTTCTTCTACCTCTTTTTTTACCTATGGATTAAAATCCTTCTCTTTATAATACTGGTTTGGATGGTTTTTTTTCTATTTTGCTTCACTTAAGAATTTGTTTCTTTTAAGCCTGGAATATAAAGAAGATATAAAAGAAATACAAAGAGGGTTGTAATATCAGAGGGAAAGGAAGTAACACTGCCACTTGGAGGCTGGAGGCTGGAGGCTTGAGTCCTGGAAACATTGCCCTTTTTTCCCCCACTTTGATCATTTTGACTTTGCACTTCAAGGTTCTTCAGCTTGTTTATAAGGAGAAGAGCATGGGTTGTTTATACAGGTGCACTTTGGGAGCTTCATTGGCAGCTGGAGAGACGTGAAAACAAAGCCTTGTTTTGAAAGATTATAAATGAATTTGCATCACATCTAATAAAAAGTTTTTGAATGCTAGAGTGGCAGTGTTTACCAGTTGGAAGAATGGCACAACATCAAAAAGAAACCTTAACATTGCAAAAGATTATGTTTAAAATTCAAAAATTATTAGAAGAGAGGAAATTGAGAAGCGATTGGAAAACATAGATTGTAAAACACTAAAAATTGATGGAAAAATAGAAGATGTTCATCAAAGGAAAAAGTGGAGGCTAGAGTCCTAAAAACTGAAGGGAAAAATGAACAAGAGACAAGATAATTGTTGATACCAACAGTGAACTGAGCGTGGTTGGAAATGGAAAGAGTGGAATACGGAAAGGGGAGATAGATGGACAGGAGCTCTACCCCAGATTTCAAGGTAAGAAAAAAGAGAAGAATTGATGGATCTAAGGAAAGAAATTTTGTCAGAAGCACTATTGATAACCAAAGATAAGCTGATTAAGGAAGCAAATGGAGGGTTTCAAGATTATATAAGATATGCGACAAGCAACAAGTTGCCAAGAGAAGTCCATACAAATTATTAAGGAAACATCCAGAAGACTATTCCCAATGGCAAAAGACATAAGATTGCATTATTACTGGAAAGACACAGCTTGATATAGAAAGCATATAATAAAAATTAGTCAAATTTAGTTAAATTTAGAGCATTTTGTAAAAAATGAAGTGATAATGGATATAGTTAGATAAATGAAGTGATAATGGATATAGTTAGGTAATTGATAATGATAACAATGTATACATATGTATTGGTTTGATAAGAGGAAATTGGATATAAATTGCAAATGGTGACTACTAGTAGTGACTACTACTAGGAAGTTTAGAAATTCTGTTATGTATGAAAGCTTATAATAAAAAAGTCAATTTTAGTTAAAAATAATGTGTATTATGTACTGGTTTGATAAAAGGAAATTGGATATAAATTGTAAACAATGATTAAAAAAGGAGGTCTAGAAACTTTGTTATTAATATAATCATTTTTTTATTTAGAACATGTCATAAAGATGTAATGTTACCAGATGATAATGGAAACAGTTAACGGAATGCCATTATGTGGTTTTCTTTAAATTTTGAAATATTTTATATAAAAGGATGTTAAAATAGTTATAGTCAAATGAAGTATGATGTAGTAATATATATATAATATTTGATTTCAAATATATAACTTGATATGAATTATAGGTGAACTGTGGAAGGGATGCACGAAAGTTTTTTGTAACCAATTTGACACACTTTCTACAATTTGTAATGGAAGATGGTTTTGTGGTGTTTTTTGGTTTTGTTTGTCTGTGTTTATTCAAAAATAAAAAAAATTATATTAAAAAAAGAGTAGGAGAGAGGGTAAGAGGGAGAAGAGAGGAGGAGGGAAGGAAAGAGGGGAAGAAGAAGGGAGGAAGGAGGAGGAGGAGGGAAAAGAAAGGGTAAAGCAGAGGAAGCAAAGGAGGGGAAGTAAGAGTAGGAGAGAGGGTAAGAAGGAGGAGGAGGAGAGGAAAGAGGGGAAGAAGAAGGCAGAGAAGGGAGGTAGAGAAGATGGAAGGAGCAAGGTTGTTGCAAAATAAAATGGAGTGGCAAGAAAGTGACCCAAATTGTATTCTATATATTGTAAGGAAATAATGATAAATGATTAATGATAATGATATAATTAATGGTAATTATAAGAGTGTATATTTGTGAATAAACTTGAAAGAAAAAAAAACTTTTTAAAAAAATTAAAAATAAACAATGCATGAGGTTTGCCCAATAAATTAAGGTTAAGCTTACCACCACCACCAAGGTTAAGAGCACTCCTGCAAACACCCCAAACCAGGTTGAAGATCCATCCAGGAGGGTAAGCAAGTTTGTGAATGCAGCTGCAGGCAACTTAGTTAAGGAGGCTGTGGGAATAAAGCCACTGTGTGTCTCTGTGTATGTGTGTGTATGGTTGTATAGCAGCCGAGGTTGTCCAGCCTCCAGGATGTGATTCTTTTCAGACCCAAAATTTACGAGCTGCCTCTAAAAAAGATGTGGAGACTCTAGTCTAGAAAAAGTGCAAAGAAGAGTAACCAAGATGATTAGGGGACTGGAAGCTCAAACATATGAAGAACAGTTGCATGAACTGGGTATGGGTTGAATGAAAAGAAGGACTTAAGGGTGATATGATAGCAGTCTTCCAATATCTGAGAGGCTGCCCCAAAGAAGACCAGGGGAAAAATGAGAGTAGAGAGTTTAATAGATAAAGATTACTTTGAAGTGTTAACATTTAGGCAAGAAAAAAACAAAAGTAAAAATATAGACTGGGTCAAACCAGCAATGTGCAGTGGCAGCCAAAAAAGCCAATGCAATCCTAAACTGCATTAACAGAGGGATAATCAAGACGAAGGGAGGTACTAACACCACTCTATACCAAAGTGAATGATTAAGTGAGTGAGTGAGTGAGTGAGTGAGAGACAGACAGACACACAGACACACAGAGTGAGAGAGATGGGGGAGGGAGGGAGAGACAGAGAGCGAGAGAGAGGGAAAGAGAGAAAGAGAAAGGAAAAATTGGCGGCTGTTTCGTTTTTTTCTTTCCTTTTTTCTTTTTAAAAGAAAGACACTCTTTCCACTTAGAACCAGAAGCCTGCTCTTAAACTTCCCAGAGGGAGTCCTGCCTTAAGTAACGGGGGACGACTGACTGGCAAAGTTGAGGGTCAGTCTTTTTATATTTGGTCTTTTTATATTCAGCTATGATTGATGTGAATACTGCCCCCTTGTGATAGCAACAGGTATGTAAAAAACAACAACACAGAGAATGGTAAATCATAGGAAACTTTAATGAACTGTATTGACTGAACTATGCCATGTATCATCTTTTGTATTATTTAAGCTATTGTTATATTATTTTCATTAGCAAACCATCCCATGACAGTGGATCGTGTGTAGAGAAAAACGTTAGGAAAAGAAAATGTAGTGAGGATTTTTACAGTATGGTTTTACCTCAATAAATACAATTGAGAAACCGCAATGTGTTATTTGTTGTGAAGTTCTATCAGCCGAATCTATGAAGCCGAACAAATGAAAATGCCATTTTGATAGCAAGCATCCGAGCTTTGCCAGCAAGGATACCAACTATTTTGGAAGCAAAGCTGATGGACTCAAGAAAGCCAGACTGACACTGGTGGCAAGCACCATAAACAAAATGTAGCAGCTGTTGAAGCTTCATATTTGGTGGCACAAAGAATCGCCAGAGCTATGAAACCTCACACCATTGCTGAGGATTTGCTGTTGCCAGTGGCCAAAGACATTGTTTGAGTTATGATCGGAGACAAATTTGTTACAAAATTGAGTGCAATTTCCTTATCTAACGACACTGTCCACAGAAGAATAGATTACATGTCTGCTGATATTCTTGATCAGGTAATCCAGGAAATTAAATCTGCTCCACTTCTAATATTTAGTATCCAGCTTGATGAATCTACAGACGTTGCAAACTGTTCACAGTTACTGGTTTACGTGAGGTATATTAATGATGGCGACTTTAAAGATGAGTTTCTTTTTTGCAAACCTCTTGAAACAACAACTACTGCACGTGATGTGTTTGACACAGTTGGTTCATTTCTAAAAGAGCATAAGATCTCTTGAGAAAAGGTTTGTGGTGTTTGCATAGATGGTGCTCCAGCTATGCTAGGATGTCGATCTGGATTTCAACGTTTGGTATTGAATGAGTCACCAAAAGTCATCGGAACTCACTGTATGATTCATTGACAAATATTAGCAACGAAGACGCTGCCACAAGAGTTACAAGAAGTAATGAAAAACATAAGTTGTGTCAATTTTGTAAAGGCGAGCAGTTTAAACAGTCAACTGTTTTCACAGCTGTGCAACGAGTTGGATGCGCCAAAAATGCTCTGCTATTTCACACTGAAGTGAGATGGTTGTCGAGCTTCGTGATAAACTCAAAATGTTTTTTGATCAAAAGCAAGACCGCAGTTCGAAGCACTTTTCAGTGATAAAAGTGAACTGCAGAAAATAGCTTACTTGAGATGGTTGTCGAGCTTCGTGATAAACTCAAAATGTTTTTTGATCAAAAGCAAGACCGCAGTTCGAAGCACTTTTCAGTGATAAAAGTGAACTGCAGAAAATAGCTTACTTGGTTGACATCTTTGCCATCTTGAATGAGTTAAATTTATCACTGCAAGGACCAAATGAACATGCCTCAATTTGTCTGAAAAGATTCAATCATTCCAAATGAAACTTCAGTTTTGGCCAAAAAAAAAATGGGATGAAAATAAAAATTTACATGTTGCCTGCCCTATCTGCTTTCTTTGAGGAACATGACATTGAACCAGACAAAAGGATTACGATGATAATTTCTGTGAAAGAACACTTGCACATCCTTGCGGACAAAATTTCATTGTACTTTCCAAATCTACCTAATACCCCATTTGCACTTGCCAGAAGCCCATTCACAGTCAAGGTTGAAGATATTCCTGAGATAGCACAAGAGGAGTTAATTGACCTTATTAACAGTGATGCAGCGAGAACTGATTTCTGATTTCTCTACAATGCCAGTTACAAAATTCTGGATCAAGTGTTTGCAGTCATATCCTGTTCTTTCTGAGATTGTGTTACGCCTCCTTCTTCCATTTCCAACAACATAGCTTTGTGAAACAGGGTTTTCCAGTTGGTTACCAAGTCTAAATATAGAAGTAGACTTGTTGTGGAAGATGATCTTCGTTGTGCTCTTGCAAAGACTGCCCCGAGAATTTCTGACCTAGTGAGAAAAAAGCAATCTCAACCTTTGCACTGAGCGTTGGCTTTTTATGCATACTGTCGCAAAATGTAGCAATGTAGTTTACTGTTGTTATATTAAGACTGTTACCTATGCTACACCATGCTTCAAGACAAAATTTCATTTATTTGTAATTAGAAATAAATATTTCACAATATATAATTACATATTGTTTTTGTGATTAATCACTATGCTTTAATTATGTTCAATTTATAGCAATAAAAATACATCCTGCATATCAGATATTTACATTACAATCATAACAGTAGCAAAAGTATAGTTATAGAGTAGCAACGAAAAAAAATTATGGTTGGTGGTCACCACAACATGAGGAATTATATTAAAGGGGTGGCATTAGGAAGGTTGAGAACCACTGGTCTAGGCCATGGGTGTCAAACTCGCGACTGCACATTGCTGTCACGTGATGTTTTGTAATGTTTTTTCCTTTCATAAGCTGGGATAGCTGTGGCCTGGGTGTGATGTAGATGGTCCATAGGCCACCAGTTTGATACCCCTGGTCTAGTTACATTTGTTTGTCCATCTTTCCACAAGGCAGGTCATGTGAGCTCATTATGTCAGCTTCTTGATTGATGCTTATCATCTCTACTCAATGCATTAGTTATGAGTGTCCCTCTGAGTTCATTTTGGGTGATGGTAATTACTTATAAGCCCTGAATGTGATTAGTTTGAGTAATTCAAGGGATTTTCTCTCCCTGATTGTGTCTGTCCAGCCCATCAGATCCAGCAAGACATTATTAAAGAATGTCATTAGGTGGAATTCAGAAGAGACCTTTTTCTGTCATTGTACTCACTTTTTGTAACATCATTTCCTGGGGATTAGATTAGTCCCAAACCTGGTGTTTTTTATACAGATCTGAAGACCAGATTATGCCACTGCACATGGAGTCAGAATTTGGGACAGAGTCTGTTGAATGGTTATGTGAATGGTTCAGATGACCATGGCTGCTGGTTACATATATGGTTGTTGTTTTTTTTCTCTCCTCCCAGAATATTGAATGGACAGCTTTATAGACATAACAAATACTGCGTGTGCGTGGTGTGTCTAAAAACATATCATTAAACCCTTACAATATCTACCCTTACCATATCTAAAAGCAATAGCACTTAGACTTATATACCGCTTTACCGTGCTTTACAGCTCTCTCAGCAGTTTACAGAGTCTGCCTATTGCCCCCAACAATCTGGGTCCACATTTTACCCACCGTGGAAGGATGAAAGACTGAGTCAACCTTGAGCTACTGAGATTTGAACTTCCGAACTGCAGCTGACGTAGCCTGCAGTACTGCACTCTAACCACTGCGCCACCGAGGCTATTGTTATTATTAAACTAGTGAGACCTGGTACAGCATACAGTATGGAAAAGAAAATGCCCCTCCCTCAAACCACTACAAAATCCCAATATGCAGAGACTTAAGTAGAAGTTTTTAGAATTAAATTTTGAACAATCATCCGTTTGCTTCAAAGGAAAAACAAAATCTGGAAGCAGATAATATAACGAATGCATTCATTGTTTACAATTATTTGCAATTAATATTTGGTCTGCCTGATTTGTGCAGCAGCATAGAAGAAAATCTTGACTAAGATAGAGCCCTTTTCACGATGATGTAGTTGAAATGTCCAGCTTGCACACATGGGTTTTACTGGGCAGAAGGAGCAATAGCATTTGATATTTAGAAATGACAATGTTAACCTGATAAGTGAGAAGTCAAGATAATAATACACTTCTAGGAATTCACACCCATTGCATCTTAACATGGCAAAATGATCCAGCCTAGGAATTCCTAGTGAGCTACTAACTCTTTGTCTAACTTTCTTCTTCTTTCTCAGCATTGCAGCTTCCCTTAGCCAACGATGGTAGCAGCCGTTCCCCCTCTTTGGAAAACTCACCCCAACATCACACACATCCATCACGCCCTCGAAATATCCTGGGCCTTTCTCCTCAGCCGCCATTCCTCATGCACAGGAGCATGGAGAGGTAAGCACAGTTGGAGTAAAGTAGCCAAATGGTAGTAGAACACTCACTTAATTTTTTCCATGTTTTTAAGAACTTTTGCCACACAGTTTCTAGGCTTATATTCAAACTAGAGGAGGGCAATTTACTAAGAAGGGATGGGGGTGGGGAAGCTGTTTATAGCACAGGTTTATACATACATACATACATACATACATACACACACACACACACACACACACACACACACACACACGTTTTTTTTTTTTGAAACAGCACAGCTTTTATATTGCTTTAATGTTTAATGAAATGGAAATGTATGTAACAAGTATGGCAGTATGCAGATGGTCTAACTATACCATATCAGAAGAATTTGCAATCATGTGCTATTATGATGTTCAGTAACAGCATATTGGAGTGGGGGCTGACCATTCATATATTTCAGCATTGTTGCTTATTGCTTGATTGCTGATGATTTGATTTGATTGCCCCTGAGTCACTCTTGACTCCTGGTAACTATTGTATGTGGACAAATCCATGTTTCTTTGGTAAATATTTTTTGTTGTCCTCTTCCTAGGGTTGAAAGTAATTTATTTTATATGTTGCTGCAGCCATTGCTGACTCCCTGTGTCTTACATATTCACCACTCATAAATGAGATTAGAACCAAACAAGTCATTACAAAACGTAATTTTTGCCATAGTCAGAATGCCATCATAGTGGGCAATGTGTACTGTAAGGACTTACGTTTGACAGAATGTAAAAAGCAGATCTTTCAAATTCATCTTAAGATGTTTTCAGTAAAGTATTTTTCCTATGCATTGAAATGCAGCTTATTGTATTTGGTGTAATATTTGCATTAGGCCCCAAGATGTTTAAAAGCATCTGTCCCTGAAAGGGTGTGTCAGTTTATTAACTGGGCCTGCTGCTTATTAAGTAAACATTCATGACCATCTGCATTCTTCTTACAGCTGGGAATGATTTAGAGTGCTTGTTGTAGAACTGGCTGATTTTGTCAAGAGGGTTGAATGCAAAACTACTTCTGATTTTTATAGAATTTTCCTTCTTTACATAATTATTCAGATACTGTTGCTGAGCATGGGAGCTTCATATTAGGACTTTGTATACTTCTTTGTAGTATTTGTTCCGCAGAGAGTGTGTGTTGATAAGTCCCATGTCAAGGATACAAGCTGCCATAAGCTCTTTAGCTTTTCTTTCTTTCCCTTCCTAGCATAGAGATTGATCAAAAACTGCAGGAGATCATGAAGCAAACCGGTTATTTGACCATTGGAGGTCAGGTAGGTTGAATTCATCTACCCTGCTCTAGACAAAGTATTCCAGCCCAGTAACTGATTAAAGCTGATCACATTTGGGGTTGGAAAATCGTGATAAGGAACTTCATAGTCTGATCTTATGTGACACAACCTGCATTCTTGGATATAGGATTTGTGGCTGTCCATCTTATTCTTTTTGTTTTCATGCAATATATTTATCAAGTTAATTTTAGCTTTCAGACAGGCATTTCAAAGTTCTGCTGTGAATTTCCACTTTAGATCGGCAAATTAATGTGGCTTATAAAGGATATTTTATAGGAAGAGATAAGAGATACACAGTAGATTAAAATACTTTGTGCCTGGACAACATAACAGTTGACTGCACTAAAAGTTGCCATAAAACAGTCTTTCCTTTTTCAATCTTCCCTATATTAATACTTGCTTGCGTCTAAGTTACATGTCCTCATTTCTCACAGAGATATCAAGCTGAAATCCATGACCTAGAAAACCTTGGTGAGATTGGTAGTGGGACGTGTGGACAAGTGTGGAAAATGCGCTTCAAGAAGACAGGACACATTATAGCTGTGAAGGTGAGGTAGATACACTTGAGTTTGGAAACTCAAAACTCTTGGAACACAAAACTCTTAAAAGAATAAGAAGTCAGGATTGAAATGGCAGGAATTTACTCACTTTGAATATAGCTTGTATGATTTGTTATTTTTGAGAAAGGAGAGATAGGTTGAAGAGATTTACAATAAACATCGTTTTTAGATAGAAAATAGTGATGATCATTGGATAAATAACAGAAGCGCTCACCATGAGGGATGGCGTTTACAGTACATTTTTTTTTTAAAGTTTTATCTACCCTCCTTGCTCAGGTGTGCCCATCCTTTTTTCCTCTCCTTAGCAAATGCGTCGTTCTGGTAACAAAGAAGAGAACAAACGTATCCTAATGGATCTGGATGTGGTGCTGAAGAGTCATGACTGTCCCTATATTGTTCAGTGCTTTGGGACTTTCATCACAAATGTAAGTGAACCCAGTGCTTCCGTCTACTCCATTTTAAAAATGCAATATGATTAACTTGATCAATATCTCCCTTCATTTCTCCCCTTTTTTGTCCCTAGACGGATGTTTTTATAGCCATGGAGCTAATGGGCACATGTGCAGAGAAGCTGAAGAAAACGCATTCAAGGACCCATCCCTGAGAGGATCTTGGGAAAGATGACTGTGGCGGTGAGTGTCGATAACCTCTGGTAAAAAAATTAAAATGTATGCTGCTTGTAAACGTAAGTGCAGGGGTTTGGGGAAAAAATATTTACAGGTCTCTAGATTTAATATTGTTAAAACTGTTTTGTGCCTCCTAATGATCCTGATACATTTTCCTTTGGAATTTAAAATATTCCTTGGTGCATGTGTGCATGTGCGGGGGCACCCACGCACCCATGAAGGCTGTATGAGCAGCTTAGAGGAAGTGCCAATTAATGAGTGGCAATATGGAAGTTGACAACTTAAAAAGTCAACCTAACATTGAGGGGGAAAAAACTGGTTTACGACAATTAAGTCTGCTTCAATGTTTAGGCTACAGTTGTCAATTTGAATGAGATTATTTAATCAGAATAAAACTGAATAAAATCAGTGTACGGAGATTGTTCATCTCTCCTACCAAGGAGAAATACTAAAGGTACAGTTTCACATATGTATCACACCTTTTTTAATAATAACTTTGACATTTGTTTTGTGATGTATCTGGATAAAAGATTATGCTATAATAAATTTCAGTGTATTAAGTTATGTAAGGGAAACACAGTATTCTACATAATGACATAATCTTCCAAGTGAGTGACTAACCTTTGCTTTCCAAATAGCAATATCTTCATAGATATTGAGTTTTGCTAATCCTAAACAAATGCAAACATTACTTTTTTTACAGTGAGTCATTTCTTCGGCACTGATTTTGATTCTTTTTCTTCTCCCTAGATTGTGAAAGCCCTCTATTATTTGAAAGAGAAGCATGGTGTCATTCATAGAGATGTGAAGCCTTCCAATATTTTGTTGGATGACAGGGGGCAAATCAAGTTGTGTGACTTTGGGATCAGTGGGAGGCTGGTAGATTCAAAAGCCAAAACCCGGAGTGCTGGTTGTGCAGCATATATGGCGGTAAGAATTAGAGAAGTGTTTAGGAAATATCTTCAGGGATCTTGCTGTAATTTTGTAATCTTAATACAATGTGCCCAATTTGTTTGCCATATCAATTCCTTAATGGGCTTTTTTTTCAACAGTATTCTGGGCCAGGCCCATTTAGATTATATCAGTATATCTCTGCCTGAGGATGTCCCTTTGGAATCAGAATCACACATCTGGTGTGTGATTCACAGGACATCTATATAGAGTTGCCATTAGAATATGGCCTAAGATTTTGAAAATGTACTGTACTATTATGCAATTGTAGTTTCAGTGTTTATTTTGTTTCTATAATTGAGGGTTATTTCCTAAGTGCAGGTAAGAAATATGCAATCAGTTGTTTTAATGGCTTTTTTATTGTTCTTAGCCTGAAAGAATAGATCTCCTGATCCCTCAAAACCCGATTATGATATCCGTGCAGATGTGTGGAGCCTGGGCATTTCCCTGGTAAGTTGAACACTCTTGACTGTTTTTTGATATGGCAAATGGGCAATCGATAGCTTGCAGGCTGCCCACATTCCTCAAAGATCTTCTCTGTAGCCCATTTAGATGCCAAAGCTTTAATTAAGCCTTGCTAGATTCTCAACATACTTAAATAATTTTTGACGTGCACAGTTATTATTATTTAGTAGATGGTAGCAGTTTTTAGAGTGCTTTATTTTCTCTTTCTAAAATAAAGAATGCAAAAGCGAAGTTAAAAATATCTTAGAAGAAAGCTGAACTTAAGACTAACATTACATAACACTTTTGTGACTTAGGATGGTTGTGATAGTATTATGAGATTCAGTGATATTGTGGGATTTCAGCCAGTTGGATAGAGGAGAGGCCTTAGTCGTCATGTGAAGATGATATACGATATCCCAGTGAAACAGCAAATGATATTTTTTTTTAAATACCTTATGACATAGTGTACTAAAACTGATTCTATTAAATGAAACTGCAAGAGAGGGTGATATTTTTTGCTAATTTGTTTTAACTTTTAATACTTGGCATTTCTTTTCACATCACATTCCAATTCAGGTTGAGTTAGCTACAGGGCAGTTTCCCTACAAGAACTGCAAAACAGATTTTGAGGTCCTCACCAAGGTTTTGCAGGAAGATCCTCCTCTTCTCCAAATAACACGGGATTTTCCGTGGATTTCCAGTCCTTTGTAAAAGACTGGTGAGTAGATTGTCTCAAAAACTTAAACAACTTACTGTGAGTAGTCAATAATTTCTGGAGGCAACGATTAGAATTAATAATATGTAGAAAATGGGCCCACTCCAGCCCTATCATGACCCAGGAAGTTTAAATTCTCTGTCATAGCACTGTCCTTTGGAATAGTAACCCACAGAGATCTGAATGATTCCCATCCTGGTGATATTCTAAAAGTCCTTGAGACCTGGTTCTGCTCCCAGGCCATGTGGTTGGGTGGTGTTTGAGCCCCTGTAGATTGTTTTTTGTCATTATGCATGTTTTTCTCTTCTGGACATCTATGTTAATTTTTATTGTTTCTTGCTTGTTGTACATCACCAAGAATTGTTTGGAATAGGGCAAACTTAATATATAATAAATCAATAAATCACTGACACGGTTTTATTTGGTCAGTCTGGTGATTTGCTTTTGTGAAAAGGTGAACTCAAGCATCTTTATCATTGTTTCATAAAATTAAATCTCATCCCAGCCTTCCAGCTCATTTTGCACAAATTTTGGGCCTTTCCACAAGTTTCTGCTCTCTTTCTCAACCTGTTCATGGCTCCTGCTCTTTTTTTCCCTTGGCCAGGGTCTTGGCTAATTGCAGAATAAGAAGGGACTCCTTCATTGAGCTGAAAACAACTACTAGAGGGTAGATGTGGAAATTGGGCTTCAGTTGTGCCAGGATAATGATGGATTTAATTATCTTAAGTAGCAAATTTAGAGGGGAATAACTTACATAAATAAGAAATATTGGTGCTCTTTAACTATTGTTAAGCAAAATTCAGTTGGAAAATGTGGTTTGAATGTGTGTTTTTATTATTCTAGCCTTACTAAAGATCACAGAAAGAGACCAAAGTACAACAAGCTACTTGTGAGTATACAACACTTTGTGTGAATATGAATGGTTATATAATAGCTGGGGTGGGTGGGCACTCTGTCAACTTTAATCTTAAAACAATTTGAACTTGTTGCAGAATTATGTGTGTGTGGATGTGTATCATTGTTATTATTATATACTTTATTCATTAAATGAAACTCAGTCAACTGAACATTCAAAAATGCATCACAAATACCAGTGACTGGTGCTAATGGTTGATATGGTTTGCTACCAGCATTCTAGGTATCAACCAAGTACCTTCTTAAAATATACGATGTTCCGAATAGTGCAGTTTTTTGCAGTTCTGCTGGTGTTATTGCAGGAAGCTGCAATTTGTTGATGTATCTTGTAAAATTCTTGGACATGGTACCAAGGTGGTTCCCCGCCCCCTCAAAGTCCCATTTAGAGTTGCTCTCCCAGGCTTTTAGGAACAGAAGGGGAAAAACTACATTCTGTTTCCTTGTTTACAGGAACACAACTTCATCAAGCGTTACGAGACACTGGAAGTGGATGTGGCATCCTGGTTCAAAGATGTCATGGCTAAGACAGAGTCACCCCGCACGAGCAGCATCCTCAGCCAGCATCACCTGCCCTTCTTCACCAGGTAGCCATGTAGTGTGGCTGCTGTATCAGAGAAGGGGTCCTTGGCTGCCAGATCTTAAAAGAGGGAGCACCACAACAAGCACCAGCCTTCACTAGAACAACTCTCCAGTGGCATGCATTATTTGCTTCACCTGCTCAGTCACCTGTGACCATTTTGTCTTCTTCAGTATTGCCAGGAAGAGATGGGTCCTAGTCTGGTCTTCCTGGAATGTGGTTAAGTTTCAGGGCCTTTGGCATTCCAGGCACCGCACCAGACAGCCCAGATGTACAACGCTTTGGATGAGAAAGTACTTCTTCAGCCTGTGCTTGTATGTTTCTGGGATTTGAGCATCCGCCATTGGGGTTGCCACCAGTGACAGCGTTGCTCCCTGCTAGTCTCTCTCTACTCTGACCAGAGACTTGAGGATATGCAACAGTGACGCTTGCTCACGCACTGTGAACAGACACAAAACACAAAAAGGAAAATAGAAAAGATATTTTTTTTACAAGTTATTTATTAAGTTTGAACTTCTGGTGCTGTGGGCTGCCTGCTGCCCCGGTTCACCAGTCTCTGCGTTATTACATGTCCTTTATTTGTTTGATTTTTTTTTCCTCTGTGTTTTTGGATTTGTATTTGCTAAAGAAAAATGGGGGCGGGGATAGAGTAATTGGCTGCTGCTTTAAATGCTGAGCTTAGCAGTTGCAGTCGTCTTGGTTTTGTTTGTTCTTAGGGCTTGCGGGTGGGGTTTCTTCCCTGGAAAGGAAATGTGTGCTAGATTCTTGCCCAAGAGTTACTCAGTTAAAGTAAAAAAAATTCTCCCTCTTTGGTTCTTTTTGATCTCAGGGTTCCTCTTTTGAGTGTGAACAAAGTTTTGTCATTGGTGTTTTATTACCAAAGTGCATGTTTGGTGCTAGGATAAATGCTTCTTCATTTTCTTCCAGTATTTAAGAAAAGGAAAAGCAGAACTTAAAGATAATCCTGGCATCAATAAAGCCATTAAAAATAGAGTCATCCCAAATTATCTCTAACATAAGAGATTCTTAAAAAAAAAAAAAAAAACCACAAAATTTGACAGCCACTAATTTATGCCTCTGATCTGTTGGGGACGGATTGGTTTAGCCTCTCAATTAGTAGCAACTGAGTTGAGGAGCAACTCAGTTTGCTCTGTGAGATCACAGACTTTGAACAGCAGCATCTGTATGGATGCTCAATCTGCAAGCATAGATGTGGTCCTAAACAAGGAGGTGCAGTAAACGGAGGAAGTACCATTCCCTTTTATTTCAGAATTGAGCTGCTTTTGTAACGCTTTCCACAGGATAAAAGAAAGGAGAGACAGGATTCCAGTGGTTTAAAATCCAAAGGCACCTTTTAAACGGGCCAACACTAACAAGTGGATGGAGGCATGCCAGAGGAACCAAGGTGTCTCAGTCACTAATGTTGTTCTGTAATTAGCAGGCAGTCGGAGCCATCGGAAACTTTGGAAATGAAAAGTTGGCCCGAGTGTTTTGAAAGTGAGTCAGGAAGTTATTTTCAGGCAGTTCCAATTTGTATCTTTTCCAAGGTTCTGGGGCTGATATGCAACTTGAACCTCTAAATGTTGTCCAGAAGATGACTTCTTCCTGCTTTCTCCTACTAGCAAAAGCTTGGATATTGTGGCAAAGGAGAGGCCAGAAAAGGCCCCACACAGTTTTATCCTCATCAGGAGGCTTTAGTTGTGTAGGGCTGGAAAGAAAGTGCATTGCTAATTATGCTATTTCAGATATATCCAGCCTGGTATCACCCTGAGATAATATGTTCCACATTCATTACATCCTGACCATTTTGTGAAAGAAGCCATTGCATTGGAAGGACTGAAGGAGCCAGGGGCAGAACCAGTGGAGGAAGAAGAAGCTTTAGTAGAGCCATATGTTCAAATTTGGCGTGTGGAGGTCTTGGTTGTTAGAGACAGGTTAAAATGAAATCAGATGGGCCTTGCTGAGGTTTTCTCAGTGAAAATGAACATACAAAGCTTGCTGGAAAATATATGCATAATATGCATGTTATACAAATGCAGTGCTTTTCAAAATAAATCCTGACCATTTGCAAAGTGTCAAAGAAGTGGGAGGGAAAACAGAATTGCAGGATCGAATTTGGATCAGTCATCGGGACCAGAGGTTTTGTCTTCAGAGCTTTTGGACTAGTGCTGGAGCCTCTAGGACACATATATTTGTCTTCATTCAGGAAAGAGAATTGTTTGTACAAGATGTAGATCCTCTGTTCAGATGACTGGCTTATGGTTACTGCATTGTATAGCACACTAATATTCCACCAGCTTTAATTATGACTATTAAGGTATTTTTCAGAAATTGAAAAAAGTCAATTTGACTTACACACCTTACAAGGCATAGGATTTATGCAAGGAAGAATACTGTTTTGGATGTGTTATATGGAAACATATGAGAGAAGATAGGAAGAAGGAAGGAAGGGAGAGGTGAAGAGCTAGCAAGAATAAGGCAGTGAGCTGAAAGAGAATTTATGGCTTAAGAACAAGTTGGCAATAAGGAATGTTTATTAGAAGGTTTTATAGAAATGCAGTAGGTGAAACCAGAAGAAGGGTGTGTGAAAAGAAATGAGGAATAGTTCATTAGGGATACTTAAAGATGCTTAGCTTTCAAGATGAATTCCTTTAACAAGTTTATTTAGATTCATTTCAGTGGTGAATTTTTTATTTTACTCACTAAGGTAACTTCTGAAAATCTCTTTCAATTCAAAAACATTCTATGAAAGATACCTTGAACCAATTTGGAAATGTATCCTATGTCCAAATTGGGTCATAATAATTTTGGCAAAATATATCCTGTTAAATCAGTCAGGAGATCCAGAAACAAATATTGGCTCCTGATTAGAAAAACATCATTCTTTTTTTTAAAAATCCCTCTAGATCAAACCTAATAGGGATAGAAAGCTAAGATAAATTAAATTGGCCTACCAGTGAAATAAGTGAGGACATTTAGACCCAGTATTTATTCTTGATTTATAAAATTGTCTTTGGTTTTCAAGATTTGTTGGTCACAGTTAATTTTGGTTTTCCATGTTTCAGTAATATGCATAGTATGTTCTATATGACTATCAACCAAATATTAACATCCATTTTCTTTGAGGCCCAGTTAATGTGGGAAACATAAATAAGCTTCACTTGGGAATCATTTAGGTCTTCAGATTCAAATTTATTAATTCTATGAAGATACAAATATAAACACGAACATTTGTCAGGATATTAGAAAAATGTCATTTTACTGTATTTTAATTGTGAATTGCCAAGAATTAAAAGATAGGGTGGCATATAAACTTAATAAAGAAGGTTGGAGAAGAATAAAGTGTGTTTTCTAAAACCACTTTGGAAAGTAATGATAAAAGTTTGTAATTTTTATGGCAAAATTTGAGAATCAAGCAAAGCCTGAAATGCTTAAAAGCAAGAATAAAACAGGTGCAGAACACAAACAGCCCTTAGACATCTGTTTCCACCAGGTCTATTGGCTAAAAGGTATAGTGTAAAAATCATGATAATTGATTAATGAAACTGCATCAGGACAGTTGCAGTAGAATTCTCATGTCATGTGTTTAGATCAAACTTAGTTTTTATCTTAGTGACAAGCACTGATTTTTCTGCTACTGTTGTGCAGCATTTTTGCTCATTTACTAGAGGAATTGATCTTGAAAAATAAATGGCAGATTGGAAAGCTACTAAAGCTTGGGCATATGATACACTGGATTAAGAATGTTGGAGAAGGTTCAGAGCATAGAGATATATAGGAGTGAAAAGTGGGTTTCCAATTCTAGGTTGAAGAACAGCATTGCAAGTGGACAGTGGCACTGGCTACATAGAAAAAAGAAGAATGTACAGAACTGTGTGCTGGAATAAAGGAATATAGAAAGTTAAGCAGAAAGGCTCTGGATGGTTAACAGAAGTATTGTCATATAAGCAGTTGAATAGCCTTGTCCTAACAGCTTCATGTAACCTCATTCTGGCTTTGTTGCTTGTTTTCCATCTTGCTAGATTATTTATACTTAAGCAAAGTAATCATAGTAGTTGGTAGAGCACAAGTGATATATAATATGACAGCTGGCATTTTCACCCCTCCGGGGGATCTTCACCCTGAAGCTAACAGTGAATCTGCATTCTGACCACAGAGAATCTTTCAAAGTTTTTAAAACTCCAGATCTTTTTAACTGTTTTAAAAGCAGTTCCCAGCATGAATTGGTTAAAGCTGAACCAGTCTCCTGGAAATCTTACTCAAAGAATGAATTACGGGGCAATGATGTTGTTAAATAACTGGATCATCTTCTTGATCAAAAGTAGGTCTAATCATGAATCGGAGTTTGTGCTCTTGAACTAGGTTTTGTAAAAAAAAAACTTTTATGTTTCTTTCAAATTCTTTTAAGAATTTTATAGTATTTATTTGCTGCTTCTTGGGACAAATGGGGGCCTATTGATTCCTATGAATAAGTGCCTTCTATTTCCTCCCTGCCAAAAATACTGTCATTTGCATTTTTTAAA